>NC_080672.1:277153596-277869846 GCF_030247195.1 Topomyia yanbarensis | reverse complement strand
AACAAGAACCCGAGTAGTGGGAAAACCGCTACTTACATTTACATACAACTTCCATGATACATACCCAAGCTCAAGAAAGTTCGTTCATCGAATCTGGCATCCTGCCTTACTATGGTCTAGGTAGCTTTGGAGCCGAACCGTAGTTCGATTCGGGTTACCGTAAAATGGGGCAACATTGATCACTTTTCAAACGAATTGCGAATAACATTCATGATATGTAATTGTTTGTATTTTTAAAGCAGGTACTAATACACATAGGTTCAAATTATTAGGTGATTTATTTTGTTTTAGTGTAAAAATATTAAAAAAAAATTAAGTTTACAATCTTTACTTTCAGTGTAACTTTGATCAGTCGCATTATTGTATAGAAAAGTGAAATAACAAGTGAATAGTTGTGTAATGACACAAAGTACTTTTACCGAAGTTTTGCAGGAAATTGTATATAAATATGATAACTTGAGAAATAGCTTAATACATCAAGAATATATGCAGTAACACTCGTTCACGCATTCTAGAAATAACAACTAGATGCCTACTCGGCAATTCGCATTTTCATCATTGGAAAGCACTGGTTATTTTCCGGATATAACCTTACCCTTCCACATATTTCGTTCGAATTGCAACCAGATATGCTTTGAAAGGAATACATTAACATGTCACATGCCAACTACAGCTAATACCAGTTACAGTTCCTTGTAGGAATATTCATTACTGCTGGGAATCGCAGACTGAATACTTTATGATTAATTATTTCGTGATCGGTAAATAGAAGACTTTATATTTTCAAATACCCATTTACCGATGATTTTGAAAATTCTAGGTTAATAAGTTTTTATTCGCCGAAGATTAGATCAAACTGCGCGAAAATGGCGTTTGATGCGATGCAGCATGTAAAAATGACTATTTGGCGAAACAATAAGAGATGCACACTGAATATTTATATTATATTGATGTAAGTACTGCATGCATGTTTCCCTCTCGCAGGTTGATGGGATTGACGGTATTGTAAACATCATCAAGCCACAATAGATTCAATAGAGTTATCTAAATATAAGGACCTTCGCTCTTTTTAGTTTTTATTTGCACCAAGTTCTACTCCTAGAGGTTAATTAGTTCTCATGTTAATAATCCACCAAACATTATGACTACTGAGGATTTGATTTATATAAGAAGCCCGCTTCAAGATGTTGATTACAATACGCCTCGATAGTGGTGTGTCGAGGAGGCCGGGAGGGCTGATATGAGCCTTTTATCTGTTCTATACCTTTCCTCTATTTACCAGCTAATAATCAACAATCAACCAGTAACAAATAGATAATTGAGAAAGGATGTGCTATGTGTGGTGATTGGCTATTCAAGTATTAGTAGTGTTTGAAGTACTAATGTATGTCTCATGTGATGATCATAACTTCAGCTGTATCTTGTACCTATCTAATCTATTACGTCTCTCATATATTGTTTTTTATTTCTTTTTTTTTCGAGTCCTATACTGCCATTCTACACCCGTCTTCAGCTGGGTCAACATAGATGGTGATAGTGAACGTCTTAACACTCACACATTCTCAAACGCGGTCTCAGCGGGAACCTACAAAAATGCCATCGTGCACGCGATTACGACTCGGTCACGTCCGAAAGTCTATCCTTGATCCTAGAAGCCTAGGTCCATGCCTTCAGCTGGACCAATTAAGAAAATACGCCCATACCTATTAGACAACACGTCTCATGGCGACATGACCGGGAACCCTATCGATATAAACGATCCCACTCTCTGCCAGAATTCTAACCGCGCACTGAAAATTTAATATCAGACTCACGGTTCGCGAGACTATTCAAGAACACACGTTATAAAATCACGTTAGCGCACAAACGTTAGAGCCCCTCGCGATTTTCCAAGCAACCTACGAACTCGCAAACATGATTACACCCCGGTGATAAGGTGAAAATCTCAGCACTCATAAACTTACCAACACGATCTCAAGCGTCAACCTACAAACTCCCGCGCTCGCGCCATCATGAATCGGGATCGTCCGGAAGTCTCTATCCTCGGTACAAAACAATCCAGGTCCTTGTTAATTAATAAAAAAAATAATAAAATTGAAAAATAACTCCCATATCCACTAGACAAAACGTTCCATGGCGACATGACCGGAAACTATAGTGATATGGGGTAACTCTCTCTCTCTCTGTCAGAATGTGATCCGTACACCGAAAACTAAAGATCAGAATGACGGTCCGCGAATATATGAAGCGCCGCATGGTTTCAAAATCGAATTTATACACGCGAAGTCACATACACGCGAGCACACGCGACAAACACGTCAACATACGAACGCTTAAGCCCTTCGCGATCATCTACGCACACCTATGCCCGAGATCGCGTAAACTTGATAACACTCCGGCGATTGTGTGAACGTTTTAGTACTTACGACGTTACAAACGCGGTCTCAAACGCGAACCCGCAAACGCGCGCGATCATGAATCGGTCACGCCCGGAAATCTTTAGCCTTCATTCTAGCAATTTAGGTCCATACATTCAGTTGGACCAATAAAAAAAAGCTCATATCCACTAGACCACGCGTTCTACGGCGACATGAATGGGAATTCTAATGATATGTAAGAACCCACTTTCTTCTGGAATCTGAACCGTACACCAAAAATCAAAAATTAAGTATCAGATTCACGGTCCGCGCGCGATCATTCTAGAACACACGCGAATATGCGAAAGGCACACGGTTATAAAATAGAATTTATACACGCGAAGTTCATACACGTTAGCACACGCGACATACAAACGCGGACGCGACTTACAAACGCACACGCGATCGAGCACGTTAACGTACAAATGTTCGAGCCCTTCGCGATGATACACGCGATCGCGAGTCCCTACGCCCGCACATACCTGAACCGTACAATGAATATCACATTCAGAATCACGGCCCGCTACAATTGGCCTAATGCAGTGTTTTTTTGGGCGACATTGCCTGTCTCGTCTGCAAACTGTAGTATGTGATTCTGACGGGGAGCCCTTCCGAGAACCTAGCTCTACAGCTCCAGTAGGACAACTCTCGAAAAAAAGTACTGCATCCATGTTTCGGTTTAATTTTAATCTCTTAATTTCATTTAATATGCGAAATAAAACGATTTTAGTGTCAAAATGAGCGGTAAGTGGGACCCGATCGGTGGACGGACTCTGTACGGCAGTGAAAACACGCCATTTTAATTGGTTATTCACAAATACCAAACATAAAAACCATAACACGTTTAAAATATAGTTGCATTATGGTACCTTTAGGTTAACGCAAACGTGACTTATCAAATATACGAATTAAAAAAAATTGTTAAATACTTGGGTTTGATTTAAATATAAAAAGCTTACTGTCAACATTGAAGACATCAATTGTAGGCACTGCCAAAAGAACAATCTAAAAATTTATAAACAAATATTTAGACCGGCAATGCAGTGCCAATCTGGGAAAGTTTTCATGCTGCTTCAAAGGACTCAGAAAAAAAATCTGAAATGATTTTGAAGCGTCCTCCTTTGTTTAGTACAATTGAATTGCATAGACGTAGAAACATTAGAAATTATGACGATCAGTCTAATACGCAATTTTCGACAAAGATCGTTGTAATCATCAACTGCATCGATTAGCTCTCTTTATAGTTTCTAAGTTAGTTAACAAAAAATTGTTTGGCTCCTTATCCACATGACAAGGAGGCTTAAAACTTACTATAATGTACCATTTCGATTAGTTAATCCAAACCCTTTCAGAAAGTATCTCTCAGGATGAGAGAGCACAGAACTTTGCAGAACTTTATATAAAAGCAGTGATTAATAAAGAGCTGGTCTCATTACCAGTTACGTGATGAACCTAATTAGATCCCGACAGTTTTTATTACACGCATAAAGAAATCCACAGGTCAAGTATATAACGCTTCCTACTGCAAAAACCACTTAACTGCGAAAGCAGATTATATCTTAATAATAATTAACCGAATCATGTAAACAATAGGGATGAAAAGTCACCCTATATACTAAATTAGAAATGCAATATCAAACTAAACAATATAATCAAATATAAAATTGAATATTACGTTATGTATTTTTATAATTGGTGGTACTGTTGAGAAGAGATTTTCGTAGTAGTGCACCTACCCGCAACGGCTACTCCCGCGCAACACGTTACCAACATATTATTCCCTTCCTAACACGGGGAAAACGCGAACGGAAAAAAACACAAAAGTCAGGTTTACGATTCTAGAAAAACATATATTACTCCTACTTTTTGTACACATCTGTATAGACTACCCTACTGTGCGATTCTTTTCGCGCCTAACTATTCAAAACTTAAAATCGATCTCGGTTGTTGGCAGCCAGAGGTACGCACAGTACATGGGGCCCAGCCTTGATCGAGTTAATTGAAAAGGGAGAAAAAGAAAAAAAGCCTCGATTCTAAATCTTCTGAAGTTTATATAGTAAATTTCTTGCTTACTTCAGCAAGATTTCAATTATTGACTATCTATCCCTGTTCAGCATGCGATTGACATTATATTTGTATTAGTGTCGCATCGCTTTCTATCTTTCTCCTTCGTTTGTAGTTTTTATGTTAATGTATTCCTATTCTCCTCTACCTTAAAGTAACTCTTGCTGTCTCCTATTATTTTACGAAGGTTCCCCGAACGTGAGTACTTCTTAATTGGTTTAGTGTTAGTGAGCCTTCGGTTCTCGCTAGAACCTCGTGTTCTCTTGTTCTAACTAAAGCTATTCGTAAGCAGTTGAACGCTCTATTTCCCGAACATAATTATGCATTTGTATCGATGCGCTCACAATCATAAAAACGCCACGCCTATGTAAATAATTACGTTAATTAATATTGGCACAGCCAAATTCTATACAACCGTATAAACACCTGCAGCCGGTGTCATTGGAAATCGATTATTTACCGCGGATATCTATAAACAATCATTAATTCTTCGAGCAACACAGTGACTCACGTTTGTTGTGCTATGTGCACTGCGACTTAAGCCGCTGCGTTTGCAAATTCGCTAGTGGCGAGTTCTTTCAGGTCAACCATAGACTTGTTGGTTGCGCATTTTTAGGTGTTTACTATTGTGGGGCTGTTCATCTCCCCTTTGTTAATGAGTTGATAATTATCTTGAAGAGATCATTATCAATGTTACGTGTTGGTTTTATAATAAATTCTTTACTGTTCTCCTAAATATGTTACCATGCTGCCCTCCCAGAAGCCGTTGTAGTTGCTGTTGCTTGAAGTCTGCCTTGGGATGTCGTCTTCTGGGTTGTTTGTTCATATAGTACTGCCTGTACATATGTTCCGTGTATCATGGGACTTATCAATTGGTCGACTTCGGATATCGGGTGTGGGTGTTTCGACTGCCATCTCGTGAGTCCGGGGTTGGTTTTCCGTTCGTTTGCCTCAGCTTCCTTCATCTATGCTGCATCTGGGGCTTGGTTTGCGTCCTGTTCGAGTGGATTATGTAATTTCGTTACTTCGTTTCCTTCCTCTCCTTCTTCTCCGTTTGTTGTTGTCGTTTTTGTGGTTACCGAGGATAGGATATTTGACTTATCCTGCCTCGTGAATTGTAAAATGTTGCAGACGAAATGCGATGTGTAACTTATCTCAGTCGTCTTTGCAATGCGTAATCTGTAGCTGACTTGCTAGTGTTACGACCTTTCCTACTGGATTCTTCCTACTGACGTTTAATCTGCCTTGCTGATTTCCTGATGGCTACTTTATTCCTGCCATCTAGTTTGTAAAACTGCTTCCCGCATGATGTGGTGTTGATGCGTTTCTTTAGTTCATTGTTTATATATTTTGTTGGTGTTTTAGCTCCAGCCAGAGTTTGACGGTTCTGACTGCGCTTTACTGAACACTACATAATGACTGGCAGTATGTCCAGCTTGAGTCGATTTTTTTCAGTGGTTGCGACTCCGATTCTTTGCTATGGTTTTTCTTGCTTCATATTACGGCTTGTCTTACAACCATTCTCTACCTTCGATTTATTTGCCCGCTCCGGTTTTGCCCTTTCGTTCGTTGGTCCAGTTCTCATCCTTCACTGTTGCTCCGCCCTTGCCGTCACAACCCAACACCTTCAACCCTCTGTCTTTCGCCTGATTCGTCCTTTGTCATCATAAATTTTCAGACCAAAAGTATGTGGTGATGTTGGCTTCCTGGGGGTGAAAAATTTCTTTTGTCCCTGATCTTCAGATTTCACTTGCTTGTTTGTTGCTTTTCAAAAAAAATTCTTTGTGGATAATAAATTGATATTAAATTGTGTAAAAAAATTTTTTTTTTTTTTTGCTTTTTAATGTTATTATGTAATTTTCATCGCTCATATATTGTCGTTTGGGCATTTCAATCTAATCTTTCTTATTATGTAATTTTCATCGCTTATCAAATCATATATTGGCGTTTGGGCATTCAATCTAGTCTATCTTCACGTTCGGGTATTCTATCTAATCTATGTTTGTTCGAACAAGTGGTTAGTAATGTTAGTTATGTTACGTTTTTTTTTCATATGGAGAAATAACCGTTTGTTAGTACTATGCTGTTTTCTTTTTTTATATATATATATATATATATATATATATATATATATATATATATATATATATATATATATATATATATATATATATATATATATATATATATATATATATATATATATATATATATATATATATATATATATATATATATATATATATATATATATATGAAGACATAGTAGTTTGTTAGTAATTTGCTTCGAATTGTTGTGATTAGCTTAGTTTGTTAGTGCGCTGTAAATGTGATTGAATGTTACCTATGTTTCCTTCTTTCGGCGAGATTGTGGTATCCTTTATTCGGATTGGTGTGGCCTCCTCCCCCCTTTCCATTAAGGTGGTTGCAGGTGGGACCTGGTTTTACTGAAATTAGACTTAGATTCTTTCTTTATTATTTTGTTTTATTTATTTATTCATAATTCTCCACTTTATTTGTTTTTCTCTTGTTTCCCGTTTTCCGATATGTTGTCTGTTAGGTGTTTTTGTTATATTACTTAATTTCATCCTATGAAGTTCCCTGCTATTGGGCATGGATATCTGTTTGATTCGTATCCAGTATTATTTATATATTTTACGTGTTTGTTGAAACATTCCTTCAACCATTGTTTTTCCATCTGTATCCTGTATGTCATTACTCCTTTAATTATTCCCCTCAGACGCTTTTCTTCATTTCATCTGTTACCTCTTAATTCGTATTCTTCTCAATTTGACAACCCAGGGTGATCCTATAAAGATACCGTAAAAATATTATTCCCCGGAAGTATGTAAGCTTCCTATTATTAACCCTTCTATTTTGTTTTCTTTAGCCCCCCTTGAATACTTTCTTTGCTTTTTCATGATTGCATTGGTTTTTATCACTTTTGCCGTTTTTAATTAAACGTTCCTCTTGTTTAACCTTTTTTTTTCCTTTATTGTATTATCTTCTCTGTAGGTCATGTTATATTTGTGTTTCTTCTTGTTGTGTCCTTCTGTCGCTGCGTTCATGTTTTACGTTTTTCTTTTTCGTGTATATTTTAATTCGACTGCGATTCTTAGTCGTCATGTAAATAGAATTTGTCATCACGTTCATAAAATAAAGACATTCATACTCATTCCGGGTTCCGGTTCCCTTGTCCGCTCATATGCTTTCATACTTGTATTAAGTGATATAAATGATTCTTAATCAATATTGCATATGTTTTATCCGCTGGCCAGCGTAGGGTGAGAAAAAAAAAATAATTCCAATTAAAAATTGTTCATTCTTTTCATATATTGTCGTCCATGTTTTCTTTGTGTCTAGGTTCTGTTTCATGATTTCCAGAGTGAGTCTCCATCTTTTATTATTTGTAAATCATGCATTGTAATTCTGCGTTACTCGCAGGCGTTTCCCGCTTCCTTTTATTGCAGCTTTTCTGATCTGCTTTTTCATTCCAATGCTTTTAACCTCTTATTTATATTGCACCGCATGTGTCTTTATAATCTAAGAGTTTTCAATAAATTCTGTCTTTATCTTTTCCTTCTTCTATTGTAGTATGTTCTTTATTTCTTCCATACTTTTGCTTCTGGCTTTGCAAATATTACTTTCTTAGTTGCAAATAAATATTTTCGTCAATTATACTCCTTTTTTGTATTCGCATTTTAAAAGCTTTTCTTCATCTTATATCAACCGAACTATTACCCATTTCGTGGTAATTTTGTTCCTTTTTATCGTATTTGTATACCTTTACCTTTATCTAATTTTTTTTTTATGTTATGTTTATGTTTTTTATGTTCTCACTGTTGATTATTTACTCTTTATTTTCCTTTCACTTTCGCTTTTCTTCATATTGTAAATTGCTTATATCCATGTTAATTAATGACAACGATTATCATGTTTATTTAATTTGCATTGTGTCTCTTATTGCGTTTTGTTGCTCAATACGTTCTTATTCCTCCTTGCATTTTTTTTAGTGCTGGTTTACTAGTATGCGCTGTCGTAATATTTTGCGTCCTTTGTTGATTGGGTTGCATTGTACTCCCTTCTTTAGTATTTGGCGTTGCCTTCTGAATTTTTTGTTGTTGTTTATTTAAGCGCATGTTCATGTCTGGTTGTTTCTCTTTTTTCTTCTCATTTATGGTCTGTAATTTCGTTTTGCTTATAATGTTCCTATCCAGTGTGTGTTTCGTTTGTCTTCTGTTTTCCCTCTGTCCTATATTTGGTATGTGTGGTTCTATAACGGTTTTCCGTGTGCAGCATGATATCTCCCCTTTGAAACATAGGAAGAATATGCCTAAAGCTCCTCCTATGACCAAGAAGACACTAAATGTCGTCCATGGGTTCTCTAGAGGGGCATATGCTAAATTTTCTAGCGTGGTTCTATGGTTTTTTATTTCGTCGACTTCTACCCCTATGTCGAAGAGTTTCTTTGTGTCAAATAACGAAACTATCTTATTACGTTTTGAAAGAGACGGTATCCCCTTATCCTTCCATTTACTAGAAATATTTGGTATGTCCGTAAGTGGTATGTGGTATGTTAATTTTGTTTCACCTTGTGTTTCACTGAAGTGTGTAATTCTTATACTATCCGTCTGTATCATCATGTCCGGCAGTAATTTTATATTTCCTTTGCCTTGTATTGTAGTTTCCGTAACGTTCTTTCCCGTGAAAACGGATACCTTCAATTTGTTAGGTGTAAAATACGTCCATATGTTTCTATTTGCAGTTTCCAACCATATGTCGTGGTTCAACTGCAGCACTTTTGTTTTGCATGTCGTCGTTATGTTTCTAAAATATAGCGCGGCCATACATGTGTCCTCTTGTTTGAAGTCTCTTTCTATATTGCTTAATTTACAAAGCCTAGTGTCTCCTATTCTATCGCAGTTGTCATAATCTGCCTGGGTTAATACATATCCCCAGTTGTTTTCTTGTTTTATTATTATGTCTTCCTCTAAGTGCAATATTGTCAATATGTTTCCGGTTATGCTTGGCTCGATTGTGCCTTTATACGCATACCATTTGCTTTTTTTCACGAGCGGAATTTGAAGTGTCATAATTATATCTAAGTCGTTGGTGAGGTTTACGTAGTAATGAAGTGTATTTAATATCTCTGGCATAATTGCCCCGTCTGCTCTTCTTGGGAAAGTAAGGTTGTCGTTCAGCGTTGCTTCCTCACTGTCTAATGTTCGGATTAGTTGTACTGGGTTTATTATTTCCGCTAGGTCGAGGCTCTTTGTGTTTTCTGCGTGTAATATTGCTATCAACGTTTTTTGTTTTAGTTTTAAGTTTTGTCTCATACTGTTATACCACATGTCTATCTCCATGAGTGTTGCTTCTAGGTATAGGTCTTTATCTCTGTCATTGGCTCTGTTAAGAGTGTTCCTGATTTCTGTTTTTAAAGATTCGAAATTTTTATTGTTGCTTTCGACTGCCTTATTCATGGTGATTGTTGAGTTGCTCACGAAATTGTATATTTTTTCGATTGCTGACGCTTGATGTTCTGTATTTTTGTTGAATCTTTCTTCGTTTCGTCTAAGTTTATCCATATTTTCGTCAATTCTAGTTCTGTCGTCGGAGTCCATTGCTCCAATTGCTGACCAAAACCCTCTTGGTGTTCTTGTTTTAAAGAAATACCTGATGTACGTATTTATGTTCGCAATGTCACTAGTGTCTTTGCTCCAAACCGAGGTTATGACCCCGCATTTCAAATTCGGAATTCTTTCTATTAGCGCTGTACAGGTTTCATTAAAAGCATTTAGTGCCGATTCTAATTCTGCTTGATCCTCTACAAGACTCTTATACGTTAGCGTTACCTTAAAATCGTAGACCCCTTGTGCCAGTAATACATCATTGAGTCTTTCCAGAATCAACGCTGCGTTCGCCATGGCCAAGAAAACTCCAGCGAAAATAGTTCTAAAATATGAAAGATAACGATACTTTCTTATGTATAGAGTCGTAAAATCAATTATTCTTCTATTGCTTTAAACCAATATGCATATGTATATATGGAACGAAAAATCAACGCAACGCGTTGATCTTGCATCATTTCAAAATTGGGTGGCATAGATTCCTGTCTTTAAACTTATATTGATTCAACTGGGGCAACAATTTTATGCCTTAAGTCTATGTATATGTAATTCATGTGACAAAAAGCTTGTTACCTTAAATCTTTATTGATGCGGCTTGTTACCTTAAGGAAAAAACTTGCTATCTTGCATAAATCCTCGCGCGGAATATGGAAAAACCCCGCAGAGAAAGGATGTCCAACAATACAGTGTTGAGCCTATATCTATATAATGCTTATCTAGTAAAAATGTACGCTGCCAATAAAGATTGAACTCGAGTCTGGTTTTCCTTTTGTTTTACTCCTGTCTTAGCTAGATAAACTTGCTCTTATATGATTGCTGAGCAAAGCGGTGCGTATTCCGGTTACAATCGTATTCACTGTCAAAATGCCCTCATTACCCTAGCATAGTTACAATAACTCGCTTCATTAGATTTATAACCGTATTGCAAAACAAGAAATGCTGTGAACGTGAAACGTGAACCGCCTCCTGAATTCTTTTTTCTCGTGCACTATTATGTGCAGTGTAAGTGGTTTAGACTGTACTAACGCGCCTCTTGCACCTTTTTTCTGTTCCGATTTCGGCATTTGATGTCAATCGTTTGTGACGAGAGCTACGGTTTAATAATGAGGTAAGTAGTGCGTTTTTATTTCTGATTGATTTTCGGTTCCAAAAACTTTTTCCTTTTTGTTCTTTTAGTTCATTCGTTGTGTATTCACCCAATGCCCGTGGCCTCCACAGGGCCCGCACTTGGTGTCTGGACACCCGGTTTTCGCCATTTTTAGGTTAAGGTAAGTATCCTATTATGTTTATTTATTCTTCGGTTATACATTTTTATTCTTTGCAGGGTCGGAAATATAAATTTGAACCGGATTCACTATTGCGTATTGTATTGTTTCTAGGCTCTCCGAAAACCACCCTCCGAGACGTTTCTTTATTTTTTTTTCAGCTATGGTGTCATGTATGGTAAGTGTATTTCTTTTAATTTGTTTTTTTTTCGTTTGTACTTTGTTTTTCCGCTTTTTAGGGTATTTTCTTCTTGCTCTGGTGCCTTCCCCCTCTCGACGGATACTGTAATAATTTATAGGATAATCTGGTGAGTGCTACCTTAGAAATAATTTTTTTGATTAGATTAGAGCTTTTTTTTAAGGAGTGTTAAATCTGAGCTTAGGCTCGTTCGCCACTTGAAAAGCTGCTAGTTACTTTGTGTTAATACTTATCATCGGTGTTTTAGTTTCCTTTCACTCTTGCTCGCTTGCGCGAGATATAGGGTGGTGGATATATTTCCACCGTTGTCTACGTATTTTTCGATCGCGTTTAGTTTCGTCTACCATAGTGTTTAATATTTGAGTTTCGTAAAATGGAATATCTTTGATCATGGTCAATGGTCTCTCATTTTACGGGTTATGTACATACTTCGAAAAAAAATTCTTGTAATTTTACGTCATCTTACGCTGACATATGCCAGCGAACAAAATGACTGATTATTATGTTCATTCTTATTTTTACAAGACGCCAACTTATTCAAAAACCTAATTTTACATTTTGCAACGTGCAACATGTAAATTTACCAGAACGCTGTGAAATTACATTTGTCTAGTAAACTTTATATATGTATCTACAGTATATCTATTTACAATATGTACATTTCTCCTCCTAGAGTTCAGTCCGTGTACTTCTTGAGACGGTTATTATGAACCTTCTCTAATCTGTTTCCGTTTTTAATCACGGTCGTGCATTCACTCGGGAGTTCTACGACCTCATATGGGCCTCTCCACAGAGCTTGCAGTTTTTGTCCTGTACCCGTGGGGACGGATTTTACAAGTACCATATCGCCCCACATAGGCTGCCACTCGTTGGCGTTTTTATCGTATAGGTCCTTCCTTTTTTCTTTTGACAATATTAGGTTTTCTCGTGCTTTTTTGTGCAGGTGTTTGAACGTGGACCGTATTTCGTTGACGTAGTCCTCGTAATATAGCCCATCATTGTTCCATTTATAAATTGAATTAGGAATGTTGGCGTTTTTACCATATACTAATTCAAATGGTGTATAGCCCGTCGATGAGTTTGACGTGGTGTTGTATTCGAATGTAAAGAAAGGCAAATGTTGGTCCCAAGTTTTCGGGGCATTTCCAACATATTGTCTCAAGTACATTTTAAGTTCCCTGTTCGACCTCTCCACTAAATTTGCTTGTGGATGATAGGTGCTTGTAGTGATTTTCTTAATTTTTAGAATTTTACAGACGTTTTTCATTAGGGAGCTTACAAAATTTGCTCCATTATCTGTAACTAACTCCAAGGGAGCTCCAAATTTACAAATATAATTCTCAACAAATGTTTGCGCGACCGTTGCGCTTTCTTGATTCTCCATCGGTGCTACAATCAAGTATCTTGTTAGGTCGTCTTGCATAACTAGACCGTATTTGTTACCCCAATCGGATTCTGGTAATACCACAATGTCCATATATAACTTTTCGAATGGTTCGGACGATGTGGTTGTTATTTTCATTGGAATTTTGTTGGATCGTCCAATCTTGTTCTTTTGGCACGAATCACATTGTTTGACGTAGTTCTCTACATCTCGTCGCATATTTTTCCACTCGAATAGTGGGCTTATGCGTTTCAACATTCTTTTACTGCCGACATGTCCGCCCAGCGGAGAGTCATGAAACTCTTTAAGTACGGTTTCTCTTTCTCCTACTGGTACATGCATTCGGTCTTTCTCTGGCGCAAAGAGGGTGAATACTTTATTGAATTTACCTGCTACAAATCGTAAAATGTTAGTTTCTGGTGGCGTTTGTATGTTTCTAAAGGAGATAATTTGAATATTCTTATCTTCTTTCATGTGTTCGGGGCAGTTCCCGAACGCGTCAACTAATCCTTGGAAAAATACTTTTGTGTCAGCTCTTGATCGGCTTGACCCATTTAGAATCATACCCCATATTTTTCTGTTTGGGATGGCAAATATTCTCCCATTTAGAAAATCTTTCAACCCATGAGGGAGGTCGACCAATTCGCTCAGCTCTTTATAGGCTGACCTACTATTAACGATAACGAATGTGGCGTCTGTTTCGCTCTCGTCGATCTTGCTTTTTGAAAACTTTAATAGTTTAAAATCTATACGTCCCTGTTCTAGATCATTTTCAAAATCTTCATGTGTTATTGTTACATCTAGATCATCTTTTTCGTCCCATTCAAAATCGATATTTTCTAGCCCGTCCATGTGAGGGTTCCATTCGGATTGCTGTGTGTCCTTGAATAGCCCAAATCTTCCCGATGGGTCTGTAATCTGGTTCGTGGTCTTTGTTTCGGTTTGCTTGGCAAGTTTTTCGTCTTCTTCTTGCTGTTGTTGCAGTTTCTGTTGTCGTGTGACTACAGCGACCGTGTGAGATTTTTCATCTATCTCAGCATCAGGATTAAGTCTTGATAGAAAATCTGCTACAACATTATCTTTTCCTTGTTTGTAGCGTATGTCCATTTCCAACCCTTGGAGCTTTAAACGAAGTCGTGTCAGGGTGGGTGATGTTTCTTTCAATCTCCAAATAGAGATTAAAGGTCTATGATCTGTGTAGACGATAAATTTCTGATTATAAATAAAATGTTTGAATCTGTTCACTGACCATACAATTGCGAGTAATTCTTTCTCTATCGTATGGTATCTTCTTTCTGCACCTACTAGACCTCTGCTCGCATAGGCTATGGGTCTATCGGTGGACTTTTCATTAGAGAGTACTGCACCAATGGCATACTCGCTTGCATCTGTTGTGATCACAAACGTATCTTTGTAGTTTGGTCTTACCAACAGAGTATTTGAAGTTAAAAAATCTTTCAATTCTTCGAATGCTTTCTGACATTCATTGGTCCAAATAAATTTTACATTTTTCTTTAGCAGATCAATGGTTTACGTTTTTCTGCTATTTGTGGTATGAATTTACCATAAAAATTAACCGTTCCTAAGAACGAACGGACTCCTTTAACTGTTTTTGGCACAGTCATTTCTTTGATGGCCTTTATATTATCCTCCATTGGCCGAATGCCTTCAGCATTAATTGCATGTCCGAGATATTTAATTTCGGTTCTTAAAATTTGGCATTTTCCTGCCTCAATTTTCAAATTGTGTCGGCGCATAGCCTTCAAAACTTTTATGAGGTTTTCATTGTGTTCCTCAATAGTTGACCCGTAAATGATAATATCGTCTAAGTAAACGATAGCTTTCACACCTTCAGTTTCATACAATATTGTGTTCATCAACTTCTGAAATGTTGATGGACTATTTCTAAGGCCCATAGGCATTCTTGTAAATTCAAAGTGCCCTTTAGGGGTTGAAAAGGCTGTTTTAGCCGCATCTTTTGGGTTAATTGGGACTTGATAAAAACCTGATTTCAGGTCCAATGTTGAAAAATATTTAGCTCCTCCGAGATTATCAAGTATCTCGTCGATCAGTGGGATCGGATATACAAACGGTTTTGTTATTAAATATAGCGCTCTAAAGTCAACCACAATTCTATACTTTTTATTTCCGTTTTCATCGTCCTTTTTGGGTACGCACAAAACCGGTGCATTCCATGGACTTTTACTGGGCTTAATAATGCCTTGCTTCAACATTTCCTCGATTTCTGCATTTATATGCTTTTTTGTTGCTTCGGGAAATCTATATTGTCTTTTATTTATTGGTACGTTCGACGTCGTCTCTATTTCATGGACAGCCGCGTCTGTAGTTGTTAGATGGTCTCCCTTTTGGTAAAACACATCACTATATTCCGCCATAATTGATTCCATGGCTTGGAAATTGTTTCTTTTCAAATGATCCAAATTAAGGTTCTCTAATAATTTTTCAGTTCGTTCAATACCACGTAACTGATCGTACTTTTTATTGTCAACCAGACTATAGTCCTGGTTGTCATCCAAGTTTTCTAAAACCTGTTCTCCATAGTAGGAATCCATGTAATTTTTTTCGTTGGACTCATTCGTGTAATTCTTTTTATAGTAATCTTTCTTGTTTGTACCATAATCATTAAAATCTATCCTATATTCTGATCCGCATTCCGGGATCATGCTAGTCATGCACTTTCTTCTGTGAGATGTGTCTGATTCAATAAAACTTTTCCTTGACGTTTTATTGTTATTTCTGTTTTCTATTAGTTTGGTCATATCTGTTATATGATTCATTTCTTCGTTATCATACTGTGTCTTATCATCAGTGTATTTTGTAATTGCCTCTGTCTGGCATGCCTTTTCAGCCAGAATTTTGCATTTTCGCGTCATGTTTGAGGGCATTTCATCATCCCTTGCTATTTCATTTTGATATCTATTATTCATCCCATCCCTTCCTCCGGGGATCTTGTTACGTACTTCTTCAATGTTTTTAGTTGAATTCATGTCACCCGCGTAGTTGGGAATATTTTCCTCTCTTGACGCAAAAGTATCAGGACTTTGTATTTTATCTCCATTTGGCTCATTGTCGCTCCTATTCGATTTACGGAGGGCGATGTAGTTCAATTGCTGAGATATAAAAATTGTACATTCCTTAAGAAATTTCGCTCCTATAATTCCCGGGACGCACAAATCCTTTACAATATAAAATTTTATTGGATACTTCGAGTTCCCAATTATTAATGTGGTTTCTACTGATCCAATAGTTTCTGATTGTGTCAGATTAAAACCTGTAATGTATAACTTATCCCGATAGTTAATAAATCTGGCTCCAATTTTCGCGACCGTATCCCATCTTATTACATTAAGAAACGCTCCTGTATCAAGCATATATTTAATCCTAATGTGAGGCCTTTCTATTGAGGCGATATTTACTAGTAATTGATGATTTCTGGTACATTCTATGTCCAATTTTTCATATGGAGGCATGGTTCCTTGGAATTGATTACTCGTGTTTTCTTGCAATGTGGTGGGCCGTCCGTGGCCATTATATCGTATATTGAGCGACTTAGTACTCAGTCGTTGTCTGGTTGTATTATAATTTCTTAAATTCTTATTTGTGCTTGTTTTACTGTATGTACCGCAATTTATGCATACTTGTCGGGGTTGTTTAAGCGGTTTATTTTCTGGCCTGTTATTGTAGGGGGTCCTGCCATCTATCTGCCCGAACTCCCCATCGTTCAGTTTTTTCTTTGGTTTTCATCTCTTCTATGCTCCTGCTTGTATGGTGACTCGCCTCTTTTCCAGTCTGGTTGTTCCCTCCATTGTCTGGGGTTTGAGTCATTCTGTTTCCAGGGGGGTTGCTGCTCCCTCCACTGGTTTTGCCCAGGCTCGTTCTGCCTCCAACCTGCTTGTCGTGCTTCTCTCCATGGTCTCGGGCCAGATTCATTTTGCCTCCAGCCTGTTTGCTGCGTTTCCCTCCATGGTCTTGGGCCCGGTTCATTTTGCCTCCAATCGGTCCTGTTGTTTCCGTCTGGGCGCATACTCCTCTGGTTGTTGTTATTCGTTTGGTAGTTGTAACTACCTCCTGGGCGCCCACTTTCTCCTTGTCTATCTTGTTGGTAGCTTCTATTGTTGTTTGTTCTTGGTGGCTGATAGCCGTTTCTGTATCTACCACGCTCGTTTTGGTTATCCTCGCGTCGAGGTCTATGGTCGTCGTTCCTAAACTGTCTTGGTGGATTGTTAAACCCCCCGTCTGTCGCCCATCTTCCTTTGAATTTGTTTGTATTTTGTACTAATTCCAATGATTCCAGTCTATTACCTATTTCCGTCAAATGCTCGCATTCTGCATGTCTTTCCTCTAAGTAGTTCAGTAGCTCGACTAGCGGCATTTCACGTTGACTCTGGGCTATTTGCTTAAGTTCTTTATTATATAAACCGCATATGCAGTGTAGCCTCAAGCTTTTTGTCTACTTCCCCTGGTCCTTCGTCATAATATTCGAGGTGGGTATTTATTTCCATCACTCGTTTTTTGTACTCTTTAAATGCTTCCTGTGGTTTTGCCTTAGGGTTTCTATTTTGGTAATTATACCTTCTATGGATACATTATCCCCAAATTCTTTAATCAAGTTCGTCTTTGTTTCATTCCAAGTGTCGCCTTTGATTTTAGCGATTGCTGCTGCCGCTTTTCCTTTCAATTTCAGTAGTACCACATAGACTAGATCTGTATGCGGTTCGTCTGCTGGTATTTGTTCGGCAAAGTGATCGACGTGGTATAAAAACGCGTCTAATTCATCCCGAGACCCGTTAAACTCAGGGATACACTGAATAGCCTCTGTTTTAGGGAAGCGGTATTCCGCCTCTTGTGCATTACGCTGCATGGTGTTGCTTTTTATTTCGCATCCACTGTCTGATAAGCTTCTTTGTTTGGTTATTTTTGCTTCTGATAAGCGTATTTGTTTGGGTATAACTCCTTTTATATCTAACTTTTTTTCGAGTATTATTGTCCTATCAAGGATTTTTATTGACTGGTCGTATTTTTTCTGTACTATGTCTAATTTGTCGGTTAGTTCATTCCAAACTCTAACTTCGACTCTGTTTTCGTATTTACTTACTACTGCTTCGAACTCTTCGAAGGCTTCCTTAAGCAATTGTTTTTTTGTGAGGATTCCTTGGAGCGTTCTGGCTCTTCCTTTGTTTTTGTTTAAATTCTCGTATTCGCGTAAGATGTATTCACTGATTTCATCTAACCTAGACATTTAGGGATTAGTATGTGCATCCAATGATTTGGCCTCCTAGCTGTTTTTTCATTGCTTCGTGGTGTGTCATTACACCGTTTCTAGTGTTCAATATGAGATTTCCGCATATTGTTGGGAGAAAGGTTCTTACGTAGAATTTTAGCTGGTTCGCTGTCGCTTTAATGGGAGTATGTGGGGTTTGAATGAGTATTAGTTCTTCGTGTAGTTTTACTTGGACTATTTCACCCTGTTCTTTGATTATTTCAATAATTTTTTCCCTGCGTAGTAGTTCAACAACCTCATTGGTGTTAGCTACGCTAGTATTAATAAGTACAGTTTCCGATGTGAATTGTATGTTCACTAATGCTTTCAATATTCTTCCAGCCCTCATTATTTGTTCAATAACAGTTTAAGGTAATTTGTTTTATTTATCCAATCGTCTTCGTTTTTTCACTTTCCATGAGAAACGAACGTTTGAGGAAAAAAAAAAGAAAAAAGATGAAATGTGTTTTAATTGCAATCGTATCGCCTCAGCGCGTTCAGTTCCTTGCACCCACCGATTGCGTCACGATTGTTGATATATCTTCTCCCGCTATTTAATTATTTCGTCATCAACCACAGTCTCGGTCTCTTCGTCGGTACCAGCTGTTTCAGTACATGGCTGGTTGCTAACGTAAAATGCTTATTCTGCTAGTCCGTTCTCGCTTCATGGTGTAAGGTTTCATTTACTTCTCGTTCGTCGTGTTATGGTCGTCACTATATGTCATCATACATTGTCGAGTGTATTCACCGTGTGTGGTGGATTAATTAATTAATTAATTAAGTGATGCAATGTACAAAATTAACCGTTTCTTCGAAAAAAACGAAAGTAGCCAGATGTAGTTCCTATGATCCTACTATCGCGGCATAATAGCTCAATAAAGTTGATCTTTTTATATTGTCCCTGTGTAGTATGAAAGAAAATTTCTTTTTCTCACTTACCTGAGCTGCATTGTTGATCTACTCGTTAGTTCCTGTCGAGATGATCTAGATCCTTAAACTCGTAGCAAGCGCATATGTATTTGTAGAGATCGTTGACGCACTCTGTCAAAGTTTTGTGAACAAAGAAACTTTCACTGAATCGATCAGATATGCTGAGTGTTTGTCTTTTTCCACATTTAAGCTATCGTATTTTTCGTGGTTTGTTATTTTTCTTCAGTTTTCACCATCAAATTCCGCAGACAATTTACGCATTTTTTTTCCATCACATTCAATATTAACACGATTAGAAATCGTCGAATTTCTGCTTTTCTCGGATCTACACTTATGGTTAAGGTTTCCTCGCGACGAGACTTATTTCAGGCATTAAAACTGGTTACCACCAACGCCTGTCTCGATGTTTTTTTTCTCTCTTTGACGATAGTAGTCGGTAAAATGCCAACTTATTCACTACAAAACGCTCAAACACTTTCAAAATGTAACCTTTCTTCTCACTTTATGGTATACACTGATCTGAAGACATTGCTGATTTTAGCCTCCAGTCATAAATGCGTCCTGCAATCTCTCAGGATTGCTAAACCGCTGTCACCACATGCACCTACCCGCAACGGCTACTCCCGCGCAACACGTTACCAACATATTATTCCCTTCCTAACACGGGGAAAACGCGAACGGAAAAAAACACAAAAGTCAGGTTTACGATTCTAGAAAAACATATATTACTCCTACTTTTTGTACACATCTGTATAGACTACCCTACTGTGCGATTCTTTTCGCGCCTAACTATTCAAAACTTAAAATCGATCTCGGTTGTTGGCAGCCAGAGGTACGCACAGTACATGGGGCCCAGCCTTGATCGAGTTAATTGAAAAGGGAGAAAAAGAAAAAAAGCCTCGATTCTAAATCTTCTGAAGTTTATATAGTAAATTTCTTGCTTACTTCAGCAAGATTTCAATTATTGACTATCTATCCCTGTTCAGCATGCGATTGACATTATATTTGTATTAGTGTCGCATCGCTTTCTATCTTTCTCCTTCGTTTGTAGTTTTTATGTTAATGTATTCCTATTCTCCTCTACCTTAAAGTAACTCTTGCTGTCTCCTATTATTTTACGAAGGTTCCCCGAACGTGAGTACTTCCTAATTGGTTTAGTGTTAGTGAGCCTTCGGTTCTCGCTAGAACCTCGTGTTCTCTTGTTCTAACTAAAGCTATTCGTAAGCAGTTGAACGCTCTATTTCCCGAACATAATTATGCATTTGTATCGATGCGCTCACAATCATAAAAACGCCACGCCTATGTAAATAATTACGTTAATTAATATTGGCACAGCCAAATTCTATACAACCGTATAAACACCTGCAGCCGGTGTCATTGGAAATCGATTATTTACCGCGGATATCTATAAACAATCATTAATTCTTCGAGCAACACAGTGACTCACGTTTGTTGTGCTATGTGCACTGCGACTTAAGCCGCTGCGTTTGCAAATTCGCTAGTGGCGAGTTCTTTCAGGTCAACCATAGACTTGTTGGTTGCGCATTTTTAGGTGTTTACTATTGTGGGGCTGTTCAGTAGTGATGACAGACAATCGTGTTTTGGAGATTCTATGACGAATTTATTGTACCCCGCAAAAAGCGGAGTAGGGCAGCAGATGTCTCACCCACTCCCACTGAGCGATGTCTCGCCAACTGCTGCTTCCTCTGGCAAACTACTGGCAATAATTTGCATGTCAATATCTATACTACGTATTGTTCGGGCGTTTAGTTTTTCTATGGACTGGCTACACAGGGTTTTTTCAAGGGTTTCGTTTGCCTACAATATTCGTGATTTGCAGGTTGATCGTCCCATATTCAAATTAGAGTTGGGTACAAAAATATTTCTGCAATATAATAAAAAGTGTAATATTGATCAGCGGAATAATTTTCGATATCGCAGCAAACAGAACAGAAACTTGAGTTAAATTAAAATTATATTTAATTTTAAATTCATGGTTTAATATTTACACAAACTAATAGTTTAAATTTTTCAACTGTAGTATTCTTAAAATCGTCACAACATGAAATCGTTCACCCAGGCCACGCAAAATACATATATACATAACACGATCTGTTTTTTATCTATTGCTCATACCTTTCAGCATTACATACTTCAGGTTTTACTACCTAGGCTAGGCTTGGTGACGATTATCCTTTTTTACTGGCTCATAAACACACATCGAGGTTAGTTGAGGTTTCCTTTCGTTGCCCTCAAAAGGCTCAGGTCTGTGCCAGATTTGTTCCAGTCTGGTGCGAGTGCTGCATTAGCGACTCGGCCGGCGACGGTACGATGAACCTGTTCGTACCTTTTCCACCCTGAAAGAATCCCACATTGTTGGGTTGGGTTCAGAATACAAAAACCCGTTTCACCCTTTTCGACCCTGTCCGGGTTGTGACTTACGGCGTGTGTATTTAGACCTGATAGCATGTATTTCACCGGTAGCTTCGTCTCGGGAAATATATAGGACAAACTGTAGGTGAGTGAGCTCGGCCTACTCTGTTTTCCGAAATGTGAATTTTCATTCATGAAAGTGCGGGTGAATTATTTAAAATCCATTTGGAAAATTAATATTCGGTTGGATACCACCGAGGGTGGTGATATATCTACGAGAATCCGTAATAGAAAATCTGCCAGTGAGTGCGAATCAGGGGGTTTATAGTTGAATCTGTCATCAGTAGAATTGGAATCTTGAGGGGTAGACAGGTTACTGCATTTCCTGGTATTTTGAATTTTTGTGGCTCAAAGAACAGTTTGAAAACATCCTTTCGTGTTATTCAAATTTTAAAACAACGTGCGTAAAAGATAACGTGTCTCATTGTATCATTTGCGCAAAAATTGCGGGTTTCAAAAAGCAACACACCTGCAAGGAAAAAAAATCAGAAAATGCATCGTTTTGTTCACAACTTGCGAGTTAGACTTATTCAAATACATTTTCATCACATAATACGGCAAGAAACACTTGCCAATTTTTTTTAAATTTTTTTTATTCAGTCTTTATTTGGAAAGCTTACAGCTTGAAGATGCCAATTTTCGCTTTTTACATTTAAAATTTCTTAAAACAAGCGGATTATAATAAGAGATTCTTAAAACTTCATTTGAAAACTAAAGAGCAATTTTTAGACTATCTTAAGATGAGTGACAATTTTAGACTACCTTAAACTAGGAATACAGTTCAAAGTACACGAGGTATAAGTTATTAAGACTAGGGCGTGGACAATTGAATAAAAATACTATGTATGGTCAAGGCTCCGCAAGTGGCAACCACAGGCGAAAATATTCTAACAATTTTTGCGTCAAACTGTTTTTTTCCCATATGCTTATTTCCTCTAATATAAAACAATATGAATGACGAGTCCACCAAAATGTTCCATGCCTGTCATTTATTAAAACGTGTTCATGATTCTTGCACGACCTGAAAATAACTAAAAGACCGTAAGAAGATGAAAAGGTAAATAAAATTCATTTTTTTTTAACTTTTTCCCTGTAACCAAATTTTTTAATCGAATTCTAATTTAAATTTGATAATATCGCTCGAATGTTTGAGATGAAAATGGATTTAGGCTTATTTTAATTGTGAAGTAATGGAAAATGATTAACTTGTAACTTGACAGATCGAAAATTCGAAAAAGTTTTTTGGATCACACCAATAGCTTGCATAGAATGTCTAACCTATATATTTTTTTACTTCTTTGGGTCTTTTTCCCGAAAGAGTATTGTGAAAGTCTTAAACTTTAATTAATTATTGAGAAAACACAGTTAAACTTATGTAAAGTGACAGTCGAGTAATTCCATTAAGATTGATCCAATTACGTCAAAAATGGTGATCATCTTCGACTCTGATAAAATTGTTTACGTTTCATCTGTATGGCAGACTTAAGTATTTTCCACATCCAAACAAACCATTTTTATTCAAGCCTAATATTTTAAAAGGGCGTGTGAGATTTTGAATGCACTATTTCCAACAAATATTGCTCGAAAGTCGTCATTTGCACAATACAAAAAAGTGGAAAAAATGTAATTACTAAAAAAAACTATTTTATGATTTTTTATGTTAACATAAGCCTAAAAGTAGAGGAAACTGTTATTGCATTATGAAGAAACTACCAGTAGGAAGCCTTTTTAATCCTTTCATGCCCAACATTTTTCTAGTGCATGTAGGGTTACAAAACTATTTTACCGTTTTGGGATCAAGAAACACGAAAAACCTTTTTTCATAAAGATAGGTGCTTCCCTCGCAGTGATAGAAGCTACTCAATTTTTACCTTCCAATGCTCAATACAATTCTCCTAGAGTAATTGCAATAGTCCAATTACGTGGAAAACGTAGCCAAAGCCAGTCTAAATGGATAAGTTTTATCAGCTTTCAATAATATTGCAACATAACGAAGATATATGAACTGCTATGCTGTCCCTGGCATCACTGCTCCATCGGAATCCAATCAGACTAATTGCAATAACTTCAGTTCTAGAGCTGATCCTTGTAACTGTTAATACTCAAATAAATGGCAATAGTCACATTTATTAGCCTTACTTGTTTTTGTGAGCAAATCTTGCTTCAATCAAAACTTATAGCTGTTTAAACAACATGGGCATGAAGGGGTTAACAACTCTAAGTATGCTTTTATATTTGATAGCATAGCCAGACATAATTATTATTATCTTATATAATATGATATTAAATGTCATTTCAAATGAAAATGCTTTAAAGAAAAATCTTCTAAAATGTTTGGATTTTCTATCCACATAAAATATATTAGTGAAAATACGCCCTTTTCAGAAGTTATCCAACTTAAACAAATGTTTTGAATATAATTGCAAATAAAACAAGTTTTAAATATAATTGTGTTATTAAGAAACCAACAATAAAAGATTTTCAACAAAAACTTTAAACGTATTTTTGAAATGCATTTAATTTGCAACAACTTTAAATCATTCACTTATGGAATGTACTTCAAAAAGTTATTTTAATTCAAACTGCTCATGATTCAAAAATGAATGTTAGTGTAGGCTGTGCCCAAAATCAATAAAGATCGGTAGTTTTCGGTAGGAATAAGAAAATATCGGTAGTTTTCCTCTGGTCGTCTGTGAATCGGTAGGGAAGCTCAAAATCGATAGAACTACCAATAAATCGGTAGATCTGGCCATCCTTGCACGCAGTGTATGCCGGGCTGCTACATACGTTGAGAAAACTCAAAACCAGAATCAAAACAAACCGAGATTAGACATATTAGCGAGCAGAGCTAAAAATATTCAAATTCATTGAATAAAAATTGATCATATTCAGCCGCATTTATTTTCAATATTCAGTGACGCTGAAAACGTCAAACGAACAAAGCGCCCATTCATACATGCAGATTTTCACTCGTCTCCGATTATTACACGAAGCGATCGTGCAGAAACGAATCAAACGCATCAAAGTAGGCGCTGGCACAATGTAAGCGATGATGATTGTTGTTTCATATGCTTTACCGGCATTTGAAAACATTTTCCTAGATAATTAGTGAAATGAATATATTGTACGATATTAGGTTCTTTACGGACGCAGTTAACCTCACTTTTCTTGACAGTTTACTTGTACTGTCTGCTTGGACAGTAGATACAGAACACTAGATTAGGATTGTCGCTGGCATCAGTGGTAGGAACATCATTGCTTTGATCCCGGTATATAACTGTCAAATGGGCCAAATAGAAAAAAACAAAAAAAAATCCTCTATCGTCGTTTCATAGCGACTAATCATTTTGGTGTGTTATAGCCAGCAAAACAATGGGCATTCGTGGCTGGTGTATTTTCATTACATAGAATGCACAAATTGTCTAAACCTGCATTGAATTTTGATAAGTTTTCATTTCTTTGCGCGGCATTTACAAAATCTTTCATTTCATAACAATAACAGTCGAAAATTTACACCGAGAAAAATCGTTATATTGAATCTATTGATTTCACACATGACTTTTTGCAATTTATAGCAGCACATCAAAATTATCTGTCACATATAAATATCATGTGAAAAGTATTGAAATTGTCGTGCCGTAAATCAAAATTATAATAGTATGCCACATAGAAATTTGATTCATAGCCAATTTCACATTATTTTTCGGTCTGCCTCTCGTTTTTTCTGCTGTAAATTTTATGCATGTCTCGTATGCATAAACATCACAGCAGTATAAAAAAGACGGAAATAAAAAATATGCAAGCTCTGTATTTTACCAATTTGAACATCAACTAAACAGTTTGTTGTTGCAAACAAGCTAAATTTTTCTGCGTGTACCAAGAATGTGGACCGAAGACTTTTACCAGATAGACGTGCGGCACCTTGACAGATATATACCGAAAACAAAACAAACATGTTTTGAAGCGAAAACAATGGGAACACCAGCGACAATCCTAATCTAGTGTTCTGTATCTACTGCTTGGACTTTGTGAATTTTGTGGACGACTAGATTCGCTTGTAGCAATTCGCAATAAATTTTTCTAAATCCATGTAAACAGTACAAGCGAACTGTCAAAAATGAACACTTGAGTTCATTTATGACGTCAGCGTAAAGTATTCAATTCAGCTGAATAAGATGGATAGTTGAATGATTATTGTTTCTATTCACCGCGCGTCGCAACAGGTTCATTTTCAGCCGTCAAAAAACGAGCTTCGATTATTTTTAACTCTGAGCGAGACCACACACACTAACTAGGGGAACCGGGGGCAAGTCCGACACCTTAAGCGCAATCATTTTTCTAAAATTCCACAAAGGTCCTAGAATTGTATATTCTGCGCATAATCCCTGTTTAGATGGTTTTTAACAAGATATAATTTTTTCAGCGTTTCAAAAAAATGGATTCATTAAAAATTATTGGTTGCCATTAAATGGAGAAAAATAACATTTTAAAAATGCTGTGGGTAAGACCGACACCCCAAAGGGGCAAGAGTGACACACTTTTTAACTTTCTTTTCGTCCATTTTTTCATTAAAAATGTTTTGTGTATGTGTGTTAAAGTGTAATTATGAGTATATGCTTTCTGGAGTTTCATCGCGTAGCAAGAGGAAGAACATTCGAATGTGTGGTGTTACGAATAAATAATACGGTTCGTGTTATGATTTTTCGGAACTCTGTTAATCAACAATCCGACGTTAAATGAAAATTGTTCGTCAATATTATTTCAGAATGTCATATTCGATTACACTTTTTCGTTTCGTTTTGCAATATAACTATGAATCACGCACGATTTAATTTTTAATACAAAAACAGAGTTTCCGTTTATTTCAATTATTAGCATAACGTAATTCTAGTATAATTGATCACAACAAACATTCCCAGTCATTCGTAACGAATCAAAAATGAACCCAACCTTTTAAACACCGTCTTGTCCCACCCAAAAACTGTCGGTCTTACCTCAACAGTGCACATTTTTGTTAAATGCTCAATTAACAGTATTGAAATACTCAAACTATACTACTTACAAAATACTTCAACACACACAAATAGTTATATGGAGAGTAGATCAGAACGCGCGACAAAAAAGTGGTGATTTTCAAAGCCTTAAAATGTATCAACTAAAATATTTTGTTTATTTTTTTTTTTTTATTCAAATCGTTTATTTGATAAGGCACGTTGCGTTAGCTTAAAGGTGCCAATTTTGTTTTGTTTTACATTTTAAATTGCTTAAAACTAGGGGATTACATATTGATTTTTTTTAAAATGAAACTAATGCGATTTTATAGCTATCTTATATATCTACACAAGGGGATAATATTGTTTTCGTAAGATTAGGGGGGTCATTTAGTTTTTGTAGCAATATGGTTTGACATTTTTATCAGTGAGATTATTGGAGCAAATAATGTTTAATTAAGGGGGACAATTTTTTACGACTAACTTAAAACTAGGCATAACTAGAGGGCATGATTGAATTTTGTAAAGATGCGTAATTATAGTTATTTTTGTGGGTAGTAGAGTTGGGCAATTTCAACGAGATTATATAATATAATAGTTAAAACTAGAAGAGACAAGAAGAGCTAAATGCTTCGTGATGATATTGGGGGGGGGGGGGGGGGTAGGGGTGTTACTTCTGGGTATAAGAGTCAGGGGAGGGAGGGTAGACAAAGATGGCAGGGAGAGAAAATTATTTCAGTTGCAGGCATCGTGAGATCAACGGATGGATTACAAACTCGGGTGGCCTTCATCAGGGGAATCATGTACTGGGACGCCGGGTGGTCCTCCTCAAGATGGCAGGGGTTTTTCCAGACGATTTCGTAGTACGGCTCAGATGTGGATCGGCTACATTTCGAGTTAAGCGTGTAATGTTCGTGCCGTAGGTCCCGTGTTTGTTGGCTCATTCGATACAGATGGTTTGATACAGGTGGAAGAGCGTTCTGAGAATGATAAGAAGATAACAAGGGGCAGTTAGACTTGTATATTGATGGTTTTCACAAAGGTGTATATAAGGGACATATAGAGAACATCGCGGCTTGCCAGCACATCTCGAGCCGGGACGTTGGTTGGTCTTCCTCGGGCCCGCAGGGTATCCATTAGCCGAGACCTAGCGGAACTGTACTCGGTGCACGCCCAGACAATGTGCTCGATGTCGTGATAGCCGTCGCCACAAGCGCAGATACCACTATCCACGAGCCCAATACGCCGGAGATGTGCATCCAGCGTGTAATGGTTTGCCATGAGTCGGGACATCACACGAATGAAGTCACGACCCACATCCATCCCCTTGAACCAAGGTTTCGTCGATACCTTAGGGATTATCGAATGTAGCCACCTTCCCAGCTCTCCACTGCTCCACGAAGTTTGCCAACTTTCGAGGGTTCTCTGATGAGTAATACTGAAAAATTCGCTGAAGCAAATTGGTCTTTCGTAAACGTCTCCTTCTAAGGCACCCACCTTAGCTAAGGAGTCTGCCTTCTCATTGCCCGGAATGGAGCAATGAGAAGGGACCCATACCAAGGTAATCTGGAAAGAGTTGTCAGATAAAGCACTCAGTAGCTCCCGTATTTTCCCCAAAAAATACGAGGAGTGCTTGCCTTGTTTCATCGAGCGAATAGCGTCAATGGAACTGAGGCTATCCGAAACGATGAAGTAATGGTCTGCGGGTAATGTTTCAATGACTCCAAGGGTATACTGAATGGCAGCTAGTTCTGCGGCGTAAACTGAAGCAGGGTCACTGAGTTTGTAGGAGGCGGTGAACTTTTGATTGAAAATACCGAAGCCAGTGGATCCTTCGAGGTTTGATCCGTCAGTATAAAACATATTAGAACATTCGACTTCTCGGAATTTATTATAAAATATATTTGGAACCACTTGTGGGCGTATGTGGTACGGAATTCCACTAATCTCATCTTTCATGGATGTGTTGAAGAAAACAGTGGATTCAGAAGTATTTATGAAATGCACACGGTTGGGATTGTAAGAAGAAGGGTTAATATTCTGCGCCATGTAGTCAAAGTACAGGGACATGAAACGGGTCTGAGAATTGAGCTCAACAAGCCTTTCGAAATTTTCAATCACGACCGGGTTCAAGATATCGCATCGAATGAGCAATCGATATGAGAGTTCCCAAAATCGATTTTTCAACGGGAGAACGCCCGACAGCACTTCGAGACTCATCGTATGGGTCGACTGCATGCACCCTAAGGCGATACGCAAACAACGATACTGAATTCTTTCGAGTTTGATGAAATGTATGTTCGCGGCGGAGCGAAAGCAGAAGCATCCGTATTCCATTGATACAACCTAATTAGGTCTCCTGGGTGGGCACCCCACCATGTTCCGGTTATTGTACGAAGAAAGTTGATCCTTTGCTGGCATTTCTGTTTCAGATACCGAATATGGCATCCCCAAGTACCTTTCGAGTCGAACCAGACCCCTAGATATTTTACTGTGAAGACCTGAGCGATAGTTTGACCCATTAATAGAAGCTGTAGTTGTGCTGGTTCACGCTTCCTTGAAAATACAACTAGCTCAGTTTTCTCCGTGGAGAATTCGATACCCAGCTTAATAGCCCAAGCAGACAAATTGTCCAGGGTATTCTGTAATGGTCCTTGTAGATCGACAGCTTTGGGTCCCGTAACAGACACCACGCCATCGTCTGCAAGTTGCCTTAACGTGCAGGAATTGTCAAGACATTCATCAATGTCGTTGACATAGAAATTGTATAAAAGGGGGCTTAGACATGAGCCCTGGGGAAGGCCCATGTAGCTAAATCGTGATGTCGATAAGTCACCATGCGAAAAATGCATGTGCTTTTCCGACAACAAGTTTAGTAAAAAGTTGTTTAAAGTCGGTGAAAGACCATGCTGGTGCAGCTTCTCTGAAAGAATGTTGATTGAAACTGAATCAAAAGCCCCCTTAATATCTAGGAACACTGATGCCATCTGCTCTTTGCTAGCATAGGCCATTTGAATTTCAGTTGAGAGCAACGCAAGACAATCGTTCGTCCCTTTGCCTTTGCGAAAGCCAAATTGTGTATCTGACAGTAAGCCATTTGCTTCGACCCAATTGTCGAGGCGGGATAGGATCATTTTCTCGAACAACTTCCGGATACAGGATAGCATTGCGATCGGACGGTACGAATTGTGGTCGGAGGCTGGTTTTCCTGGTTTTTGGATGGCGATGACCTTCACTTGTCTCCAATCGAGTGGGACAATGTTAGCCTCGAGAAACTTATTAAATAAGTTCAACAAGCGTCTCTTGGCAGAGTCTGGCAGATTCTTCAACAAGTTGAATTTGATTCTGTCTGGCCCTGGAGCTTTATTGTTACACGACAAGAGAGCAAGTGAGAACTCCACCATCGAAAAAGGTGTTTCGTTCGCGCTATCGTGAGGAGACGCGGCGCGGTAGATCTTCTGTGCCGGGGCGGAATCCGGACAAACCTTCTTGGCGAAATCGAATATCCAACGGTTTGAATATTCCACGCTCTCATTAGTACTGTTTCGATTTCGCATACGTCGGGCTGTTCCCCAAAGAGTGCTTATCGATGTTTCTCTCGTTAGTCCGTCGACGAACCGGCGCCAATAATCGCGTTTTTTGGCTTTCATCAAACTCTTCATTCGCTTGTCTAACGTCGCGTACTGTCGAATACTGGCGGGTAACCCGTCGTTCCGGAAGGTCTTAAACGCGGCGGCCTTCTCTGCGTACACGTCTGAGCACTCTTTATCCCACCAGGGATTGGGAGAACGTTTTTGTATGTTCGCGCCGGGTACTGGCCTAGTCTGAGCTTGATTCGCGCTGTCGAGAATCAAGCCAGCCAAAAAGCTGTACTCTTCCTCCGGAGGAAGTTCTTGGGTAGATTCGATGTTGTCGGATATCGCGGCAGCATAGCTCTTCCAATCGATATTTCGTGTGAGGTCATACGAAATATTGGTTGATTTCAATGGCCTTGAACCGTTATTGATTGAGACTACAATCGGCAGATGGTCGCTGCCGTGGGGATCAGGAATTACCTTCCACGTGCAATTTAACCGCAGCGATGTTGAGCAAAGGGACAAGTCTAAGGCGCTCGGGCGCGCTGGAGGAGCAGGAATCCGTGTCATTTCACCCGTGTTTAAAATTGTCAAATTGAAGTTATCGCAAAGATCCTGAATTAAGGAAGACCGCTTATCATCATAGAGGCAACCCCATGCTGTACCGTGAGAGTTAAAGTCTCCTAAAACTAGTCGCGGTGCTGGCAGGGATTCTAAGATGTCTTGTAGCCGTCGGTGCCCAACCGCGGTGTTGGGGGGAATATATATGGAAGCTATGCAAAGGCTTTTGCCTTTGGTTGTTACTTGACAAGCGACAACTTCAATACCTGTTATCGAGGGAAGGTTAATTCTGTAGAAGGAATAGCACTTTTTGATCCCCAAAAGCACTCCTCCATAGGGGGTGTCTCGATCCAGGCGAATAATATTAAAGTCGTGGAAGTTGAGTTCTATGTCGGAAGTTAACCAAGTTTCACATAATGCAAATGCATCGCAACTCAAATTATTTATTAAAATTTTGAAGGAATCGATTTTCGGGATGATACTTCTGCAATTCCACTGTAGAACAGTGATCAAATCCGTGACCTCGTTCGATGAGTTAGCCATCGAAGGATACAATCGCTGAGAGGAGGGGCCATTTAGCAGTCAACTGCTTCAAAAATGTTCTCACTGTAGGGAGAAAAGCTAACATAAGACTTTTAATAGGATCAGTAATATTGAAAGTTTTTATTATCCAGTCCACTATGTCCGAGAGTTTTATAATTCCAGTGCTGTGATTACTCTCGAACTGAAACAAAGGAACACTTGGGATTTTTGATGTTCCTGGAAGTGCTGGGAACTCCTTCTCTGAGCTTAATCCTCCGAGACCAGGAGCTAATTGCTTCGGTTTGGTTGCAACACTTCCAATAGATGTGACTTTCGGAGCCCCCTCAAGGGACACCTTCTGGCCTTTACAAGGAACTTTACGAGAGGAAGTGTTCCTCCTCTTCCTATAAATTCTAGGCACCCTAGTAGATGTTCCCTCTTGTGGGTTACCAGCCTCGCCCTCGTCAGGAGGCAAGTGAGTATAGATGTTTGCTGAGGATGGTGGCGTAGCATTCTTTAACATTTCTGCGAAAGAATGTTTGGATCGTCCCGCAAGGGAACGTTTCAGTTTATCCCCGCGTAGTTTGTACGCGGGACATGCCGAGATATCATGCAGACTCTCCGCACAGTAAGGACACTTTTCGGCTTGCCTACTGCACGAATCATCTAGATGATTCTCCCCGCATTTTCCACAGCGGGCCTTGTTGCTACAATGGGTGGCTGTGTGACCCAGTTGTTTACACTTTGTGCAATTCATGACCCGCGGCACAAACAGACGCACAGGCAGACGAACCTTGTGCAAGAGGACGAAATTTGGCAAAGCGGTACCAGCGAAGGTCACCCGATAAGAGTTTGATTGGGGGTACGTTTTTGAACCATCCCCCGCTACTACTACTGAGTGCAAACGTTTGCACTCAAGTATTTTAACTGGCTGAAGTAAGCGGTCTCTGAATCGGCCAACCCCGTACTTCAGCAGATCCTCGCACGTCAAACTCTCATCGGTTACGACGCCTTCGGATTGTACTCTTACAGCCGGAATATACACGTTATAATCCCGCGTAAAGTGCTCACAGCAAGCAATATCGTTTGCCTGCTTTGAGTTGGCTAGCAACACCCTAATCTTGTCCGAGCGGACCTTTGAAATTTCGGTCACAGCCGAGAACCGTTCCGTCAGGTCTCTAGAAATCTGAAGAAGATTCAGTGATTTAGTCTTGGGCCGAAAGAAGACCACAAATGGACCAGTTGAGAGTTCTGGATAGCATTTGGGCCGGGGGGGAGCCTTAGAAGTTGAACCCGATTCAACTTCCATTTGACCATCCGGAGAGGGAACCATAGAAAACGTCAACGCACGGGGTCAGCGCCCGCGCAGACGGAAGAAAGCAATAAATGTGTTACAAAAGACAAAAACCACTTAGCTTTAAACTGGTGTCCAACGACGAACCGATCCAGCTTATACAGCTGGCTATTGTTTAATCCTCACACGCGAACAAAAGACTGAGGACCGAACCGAACTGGCAAAATAACCTTGAATGCGGATGTAACAAAAATAAAGAATTGTGAAATTTTCATCTATGGAGTGATGCGCAGCTATGTTTGAATTTTTTACATGCACAAAAAGGCAAGCCGGGCCTGGCAGGCCCGGTGTGCATGCAATATTTACTAGGAATACCACAAGTTTTATACATTACTATATATCTGAAAAAAACATTTTGATGAGTTCATCTTCATATCAGCAGGAATTTTTTCATGTTTTGATTGATTTTATCTTTTTCCATTTTCTTATAAGAAAAAAATCTTGAGCGAATTCTATACATTTCTTTTATAAGAAATGTAAAAATAGCATACGATAATGACGTGTGTTATATTTTTTTGGGTAAATACTTTTATTTCACCCACTGTGGTCTACTTGACAATTATTTGGATACAACATAACCTAACTCTGTCGTTATTGTCTATTTTTGTTGTCTATTCTTTGTGTTATAGTTGTCGTAATTATTCAAATTGTAGGATCTAAAAGCAACAAAAAATTGAAATTGCTATAAGACGATATGCCCATGTTTTCAATCGTCTCAAAGAATCTTAAATAATGGAAGAAATTCGAGCAAATTCAAAAGCAGACAATTACAAAACTGATTGGCAAAGTGAGGAAGAAGATGTGAATGATATTGCTTCCGACGATGAATCTGATGCAGACTCGGAAGAAAAATCTGAATATGTACTCCGGTTAAGCATCAGAAGAAATTAATAGTAACCCAGAAACATTTATTGGTCGTGTTCAAACGAAATGGAGCTCAGAACCAATCGACAGTCAACGTGATCTTCCGAGTTCTCACCTTTTGGAAAAATTGACCTTTTTACATCCATCGCCTTATACGCTGAAATCGGGATTTGCTGGCGTGTTCGTACTCATCATTCTGTAATTCCGGAACCGGAAGTCGGATCAATTAATTCAACAGCAGCCAATGGGACCTTTCATTTGAAACCAAGTTTGTAAAAATCGGTAACAAATTCGCTGAGAAATAGGTATGACATTATCTTAGGAACTTGGTAAGTTCCCCCGGGGCATCAAGAACCGCCATAGCTGGCCAATGTGGTCGAAGTGCCTTCGGTGGGTCATTAATGATCTAGACATGCAAAGCCAAGTAATGTTGCACATATTTTAATATATATTGCATCATTTGGACATCATGGTGGTATCAGTTTCTGTGGAAATTTGCTGTGTGATTATACTCTTCAACACGTAACTCCAGAATCGAAAATCGGATCAATAAAAAAAATCAATAGCGACCGATGGGAAGGCTGTACCTTTCATTTGAGACTAAATTTGTACAAATCGGTCCAGCCACGTCTGAGAAAAATCGGTGAGATTGTTTGCCACACACATACATCCATACATACATACACACATACACACATACATACAGACATTTTACGATCTCGACGAACTGAGTCGAATGGTACAAGAGCTTTGGCCCTGCGGGTCTCGGTTAAAAAGTCAAAATTTCGACAGATTGCATAACCTTTCTATATGAGAACGGAAAAAAAGTAGCTTGAATTTAGACGGGCCTGAGAGGCCCGGCTTGCCTTTTAATGTTAGGATTTTAGCTTGCCTTCACAAGGGTTAAAAATCAAATCTTTTGCTCTTTATAAAATTAGAACTACCTTAACTGTTGTTTTAACAAAAAGAAGGGGCTCACAAGGTACGAAAACTTATCCAAATACTTAATAAGACTAAGTTGTTTAGTTTTAATATTATCTCAAAATTCCTGCTAAATTTGCATTCTGGACCACTGTGCATCGGAGTCATAAAAATATCAAATACGACAACGGTGACAGAGAAGAGAAGAATATCATGCTTGCAGTTTGTGGCAAATCGTCAACGGTAATGACTGGATCGCCAGGTCAATACGCAGCGAGGCGTAAGGTGGTCCTCTTCGTACCCGTAGGGAACCTCCAGATAGGTTAGGACATCGGGTCGTTTTCGGCTCCAATTTTGGTCTATGCAAGCATATTGGTGAGCAAAAACGATCACGTAGTAGCGCTCTGGTGCGAGTTGGAGCAACAAAAGCAGTAAAAAGGGGACTTCTGAGAATGAGAAAGAGAGAGAGAGCGAGAGAGAGAGGGAGAGAGGGGCTACATTCTTATATTATACATCTCGAACTGGGACGTTGGGTGGTCTTCCTCGTGATAGCCGTCGCCACAAGCGCAGACACCACTATCCACGAAGCCAATATGCGGAAGAGGTGCATCCAGCGTGTAATGGTTTGCCTTGAGTAGGGGCATCATACGAATGAAGTCACGACCCAAATCCATCCACTTGAACCAAGATTTCGTCGATATCTTCGAGACTATCGAATGAAGGTACCTTACTAGTTCATATATGTCATTATCTATAGCACCCACCGTAGCCAAGGAGTCCGTCTTCTCATTGCCCGGAATGGAACAGTGAGAAGGAACCCAAAGCAGGGTTATCTGGAAATATTTGTCAGTGAATGCACTCAGTAGCTCCCGTATTTTCCCCAAAATATACGAGAATTGCTTTCCATGTTTCATCCAAGCGAGTAGTATCAATGGAACTGAGGCTATCCGAAACGATAAAGTAATGCCCTGCGGGTAATTTGTCAATGACTCCCAGGGTATGCTGAAGCAGCTAGTTTTGCGGCGTAAACTGAAGCAGGGTCACTGAGTTTGTACAATGCGGTTCAATTTTTATTTGAAAATACCAAAGCAAGTCGAGGTTCGATCCGTCAGTATAAAACATCTTACAGTAGTCGACCTTACGAAATTTCTTGTAAAAAATGTTTGGGATCACTTGCGGATGTATATTGTCCGGCATTCCACGATTCTCATCCTTCATGGATGTGACAAAGAAAACAAAAGATTCAGAAGTATCTCAGAATCGGTAGGGATTATAAGCAGGGTTATTATTCTGCGCTAGTCAAAGTACAAGGACATGAAACGGGTTTGAGAAGTCAGTTCGACAAGTCTTTTGAAATTTTTAATCACCAATGAGTTCAAGATATCGTATCGAATTAGCAATCGATATGAGAGTTCCCAAAATCGATTTTTCAGCGGGAGAACAACCGACAAGAATTCGAGACTCATCGTATGTGGCGCGATATTTTGTGAAGAACTGAGCGATAGTTTGACCCATTAATAGAAGCTGTAGTTGTGCTGATTAATGATTCTTGGAAAATACGACTCAGTTTTCTCCGTAGAGAATTCGATGCCCAGCTTACTAGCCGAAGCAGACAAATTGTCCAAAGTGTTCTGCAATGGTCATTGTAGTTTGACTGATTTGGGTTCCGTTACAGAAACCACTCTGTCGTCTGCAAGATGCCTTAACGGGCAGAAATTGTCAAGACATTAATCGATGTCATTGACGTAAAAATTGTATAGAAGACACATGTAGCTGAATCTCGACGTTGACGAATCTCCATGCGAGAAGTACATGTGCTTTTCCGACAACCAATTCATCAAAAAATTGATCAGATTTGTTGAAAGACCATGCTTACACATGTTACACCTAACTTCTCATAATTATCCATGAAAACTGATGCCATTTGCTCAGTTCATTTGAATTTCTGTTGTCAACAACTCAAGCCAATAGTTCGTCCCTTTGATTTTACTGAAGTCAAATTGTGTATCTGACAGTAAGCCAGTAGGATCATTTTCTCGAATAACTCCCGGATGCAGGACAGGATTTCAATCGGTCGATACGAGTTGTGGTCGGAGGCTGGTATTTCTGGTTTTTGGATGCCGATGACATTTACTTGCCTCCAATCAATGTTACACTTAAGGAACCTATTTAATAAATTCAATAAGCGTCTTTTGGCAGAATTAGACATATTCTTCAACGAGTAGAATTTGATTCTGTCTGGCTCTGGGGTTTTATTGTTCCATGATAATAGAGCCAGTGAGAACTCCATCCTTCAAAAAGGTATTTCGTTCGCGGTATTGCAATGGGACGCGCCAGACTGGATTTTTTGTTCCAGGACGGAATCCGAACAAACCTCTTAGAAGAAATCAAATATGCAACGGTTTTCTACCCTCTCGTTAGTACTGTTTCGGTTATGCCGGGCCGTACCCCAAAGAGTGCTCATTGATTCTGTTGTAAGTCCGCCAACGAAACGGTATCCAGGCAGATCACAAGAGATGAAACGCTGCAACTGCTCTGTTGGTCGACTAACGGTTAACGCACACACACACAAAAGAAGAAAAAATCGAGAACCTCGAAAATGCGGACAAGGCACAAGATAAGTTTGAAAGCTGATTAGCACTGTAGTTCAACAATTTGAAAGCTACACAAATAAATCCAAATGAGATCCATTCTTATCTCTTAGCATAATATGCCAGACGATATTCGAGTCTTTCGATATTTATTGAAACAATGTTTTCTGATGATGTCATAATAATCGAAAGAGAAATTATACACCAAGTGACTCTCATTTGCGCTTAAGCTCTTTTCATATTCTTGAATTGTTTTTAATAAAAAAAAGTAGATTCTTTTTTTTTTTACCTGAAATTTAAACTAAAAAAATAAAGACATGACCTTTTTTTATTTCGTTCGTTTCTACTTAAACACTTCCACAGTTTATACTTTGATTCCTTCTTGGAGAATAAATCGATTACAAATTATTTGGAATTCCTGAAAATAACAAGCCTATATTTGACTAAACCAACTTTTCTCGGTTGGATAGATGAGCCAATAGATATACTAATATATATCCACCATATTTCAAAAATATGTATGAGCATCAAAGCCTACTTGATATAGTGGGATGTAAAAGTTGTGTTTTTGTTTTTTGTCCATGTGCCGTTGTCTCTTTTTCCTATGGTCAGACACCCACCTCGCATCGCTTTGGAGGTGCAGAGCAGACCACAAAACGGTAAATCGTCTTATTTATGGGAACCAATTTGGAGCATATTTGCAGTAAAATTTATGAATTCCTGGCAACGTTCACCCGTGTGGGCCTGGTTTTGTCTGCATAATACAAACCAGATCGTCGCAGCCGTCGCACCGCTGCAGCACGTGGTGTAACAATCCGATTTTCAGCTCTAGGGAGTTCTGGGAATTTAAATGTGCGTATGGAATGGTGGTTTATCTCCGTATCGTAGGCGAACGGGTTATGTACTTAGACGTGTTCAGCATATCACATTTTGAATTATAGTACAAACAAATCGTGTCACTTTTCATCACTTTTTGCTTTAATTAGATTCTTACGAAAACCAATTTGTATCGCCAAAGCTGATTTCGACCGGAGGTTTTGTGCATTGTATGCAGGGAAAAAACTCAGCACATTTTACCTTATCCAACTCTGAATAATGGAGCACTTTGTAGGATTATTTTCCAGCATGGAGTGGCAGGCAGTTTCACCAGATTTCAACTCGATGGATAATTCAGTAAAGAGAGTGGTCGAAGGAATAACATTAAAACTCAGGAGAACACCTGTGGGTAGGTCACATTAAGAATTTCGTTGCACTCAATAGTAAGTATATTAAATTTAGTTGTTAAAATGTTACAATTTGGACTAAAATCTGCTTTACTTAGAATCCGGACTTGTTTTATTCTATAGAGGTGCCTATAGTGGTCGAATATGAAATATTTGCTGTACAAATACACCTGTTCAGTGGTAAAAGTACCGCCTTGAAGCTGTGCTACAGCCTCTAGTCCATCGTATTTATAGTAATGAAAAACTTGGCTTTGAATCTGAAGCTGCAAATTCCCTGGCAGATCATACGTTTCTAGATGAGGTTATTGGTGAAATACAAACTGAATTGTTTGGGGACATCACCTTCTGCGATAAAATTTTTGTTCGATAGACTACTGAAATTTTTTCGCAATATTTCGAATTGATCCCGTTGGGTTTTCGAAGTGGTAGGACAGGATACATTTTCTTTTCTTATCTTCCATTAAGCACAACTTAGTTAATAAACTGCAAGTATAGAAGCGAAACTGATACAAAATGTGCTTTTCAAACAAATTGCTGTCAAAACATTTCAAATCCGACCATCAAATCCACTGCAGATACAGATTAAAAAAAATGTCAGGATTCTAAGTAAAGCAGTAAAAGAAAATTCAAGTTACTTAGTGATCCACGAGGAACATCTTGGGTTGTATTGTAAATTAAATCTGCTCCGTTTATAGCGTAAGTCGTTTCTTTTAAATGATTTTCGTGCCTCTGTTTGTTGTAAGGTGAAGGACAGCGTATTGATTCAGAATAATTGGTTATTTTTATTATTAAATATTTCTTGAAGATTTACACGCTTTTTATCAATTGTCGAAGACAAAACCCGAGGACCGTGGAAAAATACTGCAAACCCAACTTGGAAATTCAATGTAATCAAGAGGGATGATCGCGAAGACTCACAAAATTTCAAAATCGACCTTTTATACCGTGCTCAAACGTTACTGTTAAACACTAACATCAGAATAAACTTGACTGAAAACTACAAACAGAAATCATTACGGTAGTTTTGACATGATTTGGCCAAAAAGTTCGCTGTAGCGCATAGTACAGCTTAGCAAATCTGTCTGTGAGCAAGTTTATGGTTGTATCATGTTAGCAAACATCCTAAAAAGACACGGAAACAAAATCTGGTTACCAAAAGACGGTGCGAAAAAATACCACATGTGTAAAAATGGTCTTTGGACGAATTCTGGGTCAATCAATTTACCTTGGTACCGAGTGATGTCTCGGTTAGCCAAGCACAGAAGCTGTGGGTCGCTGACGAGTAGAGGAAACTAACTATCTTTTGCTTTGAAAGCCAAACGCCCGTGAGTATGCACCCTGTCTTTTTCCCAAAAGAAAAAAATGGATTGTCCAATTTGCGCATATGGGCACAAGACATAACTTTTAAAAGCTGGATTTTATTGTGTCGTGTTCTTCTCGTCAGTAACTGACACCAACTTACTGTCAGTTAAACAATGTATCGAAGCTACCACCAAATTGGCGCCAGTTAGACATTAAATTCAAACATTTAGTGTCTAACTAAATGAGCAGAGCACGAAACAATAAAATCCAACTTTTTAAAGCTAGGTCTTGTTGCGCAAATAGGTTAATCCAATTTATTCCTTTGAAGAAGGACAGGTTGCATACTTTGAACTAGTTTGTTCAAATTTGTCACTAGCAACACTTAAAAAATACAAATTATTTTGAGCGTGATATTTTTTAAACTAACCTTTTTCATAACTGTGCACAATCTTTTTTTTTCGATTTGTAGGTTTTAACCTTAAGGTCATTCGCCTATTCGGGTTAGAAAAATCTCTTATGAAAAATTATGAAAAATGTGTGGGGTCGGGACTCGAACCCAGGTGCGCTGCGTACAAGGCAATCGATTTACCTACTACGATGACAACTTTTATTTTATTTTTCACTCCAGAAAGATGAAACGTCTTCAATGGAATGTTTTATTAACACTCGGAATATCAAGTAGGTAAAAGCTTTTAAGGACTACCAAGGAGGTCAGAAAGAAATAGGAACGCTTACTTTGGCCAGTCATATCTCAGTTGGAACCCAATCGATTTTATATCTTCCTTCATCATAGGAAACATATTTGTGAACAAGTCGCACTAGAAAGATAGGATAAAAGGTTTGTATACAGGTTTGTCAACAATACTTTCTGTCAGAACAGAATTTTATACTTCCTGCAAAGAAAAGTAAAAAGCTTTGCAGAAGTACCAAAATTTCATCCATTTAGCAGATACCTTCGAGGTCACTGCGATATTCTATAAATTTTGCACTCCAATCAATAACAGGTGATGTCGACACCGAAATGTGTAATAAAGGAGTTATATATTTTCCCAAAATTAAAAATAAACGTGGAGGTGCGAAAACTCCATTTATATAGAAGCAAAACTTCGAATTCAAAGTATACACATTATAATACTTCAATGAATTGACATTTATGCTAACCCTAATTTTTATAAGTATAGATCTGTACATTTGGGGGACGGGCATAGCGTAAGTGTAATCAATCGATTTGTGCGCAGCTCACCTAGGTTCGATTCCCAACCCCTCACATAGGGTTAGAGATTTTTCCAAAAGAGATTTCTCGAACCCGAAAAGAGGTGAACGACCCTAAGGTTAAAACCTCTATAATTAAAATAAAAAAAACTGTAGAGGAACATGGGGAGACTTGACCAGGCTTTCAGTTAAACGTACGTAAATCTTTAAAAAAGTTTTCAATCCCTCAAAACTCGTTGAAATGTAATGTGCAAAAGTGTTGTACGTATTCATGATTTTTTCATGATTTCATGTTAATTTACTTTTTCAAAAGTTATAAAAGTTTTCCTTTGACCGTTTTTTCTGGTCAAGTCTCCCCACTGCGGGAGTTTTTGTATTTGTATTTGTCATATATACACCAACAGGTAATTCAAAGCCCCAATGATGTCTTAATGCTAAACTTATGGCTAACAGTCAAATCGTTACAAACTTAATAAAAAAATTTGAAATATCAGAACAAAAAATATTGGCATAAAACATGCTGGAATCATTTTTTTTTTTTCATATTTTCGAGATCCTTAGTACCAGTAAAAAATATTAAAGGATTGTATTTCATAAATTTTGATTTTTTAAATGCATTTCCTTTTTGGGAAAACTGTACTGATTACATTTAATGTTCACACGATACGAAAGCAGCCATATAACTTTGTTTACTAGTACTATAATGATATAGACTGGTGTTTATGGTGGGATTTTTGTGTGACGCGATCAACATTCACAGTAGGTACCTCAGAATAGTAAATATCAGAAATTTTGTGTGTTTCTTCAGCTTATTGCCACTTGGTCAAGTCTCTCCATGAAATCTTGGTCAAGTCTCCCCAACATTAGTTCTTACATTCATTGTCAGGCTAATTTTTTAAATACCTATTCCAATATTCCGATTAATGTAGAATCATTTTACTTCTTCATAAGGATTTACATGGTATATGAGTTCTATAAAAATATATTTCTCTAGTAGATAACGTATGCGGAATGAAATTTGGACAACGCTTCCAGCATTAAAACAAAAATGCAACCGGTTGCAAGGCATCATACTAAACGTCATACTCTAGGCACACTTATTTTAAACATCCAGTGTTAATTTCGACCCGCTAGGAGATACCATGTGAACGAAATGGCAGCGAACGCCCAATCTGGCACCTAGCTATTATGCAAAAAAAAAAGTTTTGGCGCATTGGAGGATTACGACATACTTTTTGTACCAAAGGCTGATAAACCTCCAAATGTACCAAAATTTCGCCCAAATGATGATTTCTGGAGTAATTTGAAGCAGAGAGTATATGCCAATAATTTTCGACCTAAAACAAACAAACGTGATAATCAAAATTAAGAAAGAAATTAAGAATATGCCAACATATGCCATTGACTCCTTTGCAAAAAGTTCCTGTAAACTATCATAAAGCTTTTCGAATGGGCTCAATTTTTTTTCTACATTAAGTTAATAAGCTGACAAATGTTTTCATACCGAGAGAACATTTAATAAATGGTTTTCTACAAAAAATGCCTTTTGAATTTTGTCCAAATTTTTTTCCGCATACGTTATGTCCATACAAAGTTTGATAAAAAATTACATCATTTAACGCAAATTCATGAATTACGAAATATTTTTTATGGAAAAAGGATTTTCCACTCCAAACTTTTAAAGCTAGCTGACGGGATCGAAACAAGTATAAAAATATTTTTTAAAAAACCAAATAGAACACGTTATTGAAAATTGTTGAATCTCACGCTTGGACAAGTCTCCCCATGTTCCCCTAAATTTCCTCAAAATGTACGAAGAAATTTCATTTACTAAGCAGAAAATGTTGAATTTGAAAGTTAACTGCTTAATAAACGAAATTTCTCGCCTTCTACATATTTTTGCTAATTTTTGAGAATATTATTGTTCTTACAGAATTGTAGTCGGCGTATATGAAAATATTCAAGTCATTGATGTGAAATCAAAGTTGTCTTCTGAATATCTGTGCTTGTACGTATTTGGTAATTTTTGTTAGAAAATATGAAATCCAAGTTACCTGTTGAATAAGTGAAATCTGTATTTATATGAATTTTGTTAAATTTTTTTAAGAAATGAAAGATCGTCAATTTGAATTCGAAGTTATCTACCAAATAAACAAGATTTTTGTACATCTACGTTTTTTAATATTTTGAAATAACATAATTTTTTTTTCTTCTTCACGAAAAAAGTTCGTCAAAAATTCATGAGAAAAGATAACTATTTCGCGAACTTAACGATTTACGAAAACCGTGATCAAGTTCCTGAAATTATGAATAACAAACCTCGCATTCATGAAACTATTTGTGTTTCTTAAAAACTATTCGCCCGAAAATATACATGGCGTTACATTCGATTGTTTGGTTCAGTTACTGTCGTTGTTCCCTGGACACGTTTAATTTTCTTATGATTCTGGTTCTTAATTTTAGAACACACAGCCGACAATTAAACGATGTTCATGATTTTAGGAGCTTATTCGCGATGTCCGCAATTTCTCATCACGTTGTCGTCATGTGTTTATTGTTGGATTTTTCTGTCAGCATAGTGTGTTTTATGTTCATGATTTCAGGATCTTATTCACGATTGTCGTGATTTCTATTTACGTTATTGTGATATTTTAGTCACCAGTAGAGTGATTTATGTTCATGATTTCAGGATCTTACCCACGTTTTTCATAATTTACATGCACGTTATCGTGATATCTTACTCTTGAGCTTACTTTCGAATTTGATGCATGTGGCTAATGTTCATGGTATCAGAAGTAACGTAACAGTATTAACTGGATCAGAAACGTGTGATTGGTTCGCGGTATCTTGTTCTGTGAACTTTATTTCGGACGCGGTTTGTAACTCCATAATGCTTTTCGGTGCTTAACTTACTTACATTAAACCTTACAAAATAAATATCGATGTTCGAGGTTCAAATAGTTTTCTTATATCTACTGTTCGTACCTATTACTGGACGGTAGCATCAGTACATATGACGTTTCATGAAATAACACATGAAAGAAAAATGAATCCTCGAATAATTGTACTTCAAGTTTTGTGAAATCATGAAAATTACATGAAATTGAAAATGATTAGAGATATCTTCTAAACATCACAAGCACGGAAAATAGATTGTGAATCATGTACTAGGAATCAAGAACCAGCTCACGGATCCATTAATAATATTTCATGATTTTATTAACTTTTTCGCGGACACGAATTGTCTGTAGTGACTATTGTACTACGCATCATGAGTCAGTTCACTAATACACGAATAATATTTGATTATTTCGATTTTCGAGCTCGAATGGTAAGTCGCGATTATTAACCTTCCGGCTGTCGCGCTAGTGCACTGAGTGCATGCTGCTCTGAAAATCCAACGAAATCATCTTAGTACCAGCGCACAGTGATCACCTTCCATACAAAAGTCGGACAAAACCTCAAAAGTGGCCTGAATTTGATGAAAACTTTACATTAAGGTAATTTTGTGACGCTGAATTCATATTTAATGTTCATTTTTTGCTTTTTTTATTGCCTCAAAATTTTGGCACTTAGGGTGGTTCGAAAATTCAATATTTACGAATATAAAGTTCACTACATCCGAAAATTCATTTTCAAAAAATTAGGCGCGGTGAATTTTTTAACAGAATGCACATTTTTTCAATTGTTAATAATGATAAGACACATCTATAAATTATATTACGAACCCTGGGTGATCAAAGGCTACCATGCATCTCCTTCAGACATATCATGAAAAATCACCTTTTTTCATACCTCGGGGCAGAAAGGGGCAAAACAAGATATTTATTTTCGGAAAGAACACTAATTTTCAAGTATCATGAACAACAAGCGATCTTTCCGAACTGTTTCAAAAAAAAGTACAGCCACTTTGAATATTATAACTTTAATTTATGCGCGATTTATTATTTGTTCCTCATGTCTGAGCCAGAAGAAACGCTTGTATCGACTAAATCGAATGTCAACTATAAGTCCAGCGAATAACCTTTAAAATGAAACCAGTTCAATCCTAATCGGAGTCTTAACTAAAAAGATATATTCATTTGAATAACTTAGGTTTGAAAACAGTGTTTCTCAGAGTTGATAATCTATTTCATCTTTGAAGTTCTGTAAAAAATCGAACTATCGGCCTCAGGGCTTTGTATTTTGAGAAGACTTTATTCAACCTGTTAAGAAACAGGAAAAAATGTTAAATCATGAAAAATCTAAAATAAAATTTTGAGGTTTTGTCCGGCTAGGCGACTCTGTGCAGCGGCTGCTCGTTCACTTCACGGGCCATAAGCGCGACTTCCGGAGGGTTAACCAGTAATCATGAACCACATATGCATGAATAATATTTTACGATTTCGTGATCTCTTTCACGAGCCGAATGGTATGTCGTGACTATTATACAAGGAATAATGAATCAGTTCACAAATACATGAATAATATTTTATGATTTTGTGAACAATTTCACAAGCACGAATGGTTGGTCATGACTATTAGACTGGGAATCATTAACTAGTTCACGAATGCATGAATATGGGAACCCGGTGCAATTAAGACCATGGGGGAAATTCAGACCCCCTCGAATCGTAAGAATTTCGGACTGTCGTATATATCCGTGAAACCGCTATGTTAAAACATTATTTTTGATAGCTGCGTATTACTCTTCAGTTCTTCTTAGATACAACGAGATACCACGTGTTTCATTTGTTTGCCATCTTCAAAACAAAAATCATTATAATGTTAAATTCGTGATTAACCCTTTTATGCCCAACTTTTTTCTAGTGCATGTAGGGTTTCAAAACTTTTTCCTTGAAAACGGTTAGGTCAAGAAACAGGAAAAGCCTATTTTCATAAAGATAGTTGCTTCCATGGTAGTGCTAGAAGCTGGTCAATTTTTACCTTCTAATACTCAATACAATTCTCCTAGAATAATTACAATAGTCCAATCACGTGGAAAACGTAGCCAACGAGAGTCTAAATCGATAAATTTTATCAGTTTTCAATAATATTGCAACATAACGACGATATATGAAAAAATCATTTTCCATCGTCAACGTAAACTGTCTCTGGCAGCACTGCTCCATCGGTATCCAATCAGACTAATTGCAATAACTTCAGTTCTAGAGCTGATCCTTGTAACTGTTAATACTCATATTAAAGGCAATAACCACATTAATGAGTCTTACTTGTTCTTGTAAGCAAATCTCGCCTCAATCAAAAGTTATAGCTGTTTAAAAACGTTGTTCTCCACAAACAACATGGGCATGAATGGGTTAAAGCAACAAATAAAGGTAGGAAAAATAAGAGGTACGTATTTTAGAAAGCTTGGCGCTCGTCTTTCATGGAATAACTTTTGTTTGGGTGAAAACACAGATATTTTCAAGACGCTCACCATTTTTGTTGGACTAACCGGATTAACTTTTTTAACCCAATTTGTATTTTTTTGCTTCTTAATGAGTTTCTCCAATAAAAATTTCATAGGTAAACGAAATTTTATTGTAAAAAAATGACGGTCTGAATTGCCTTAAAGAGAGATCCGCATTACCCCTACATTGTAAAAGAATGAAAAAACGTAGAGTGTAGCTAATCGTCGTATAGCGCTACCATAGGGTGGTGCAAATGAATTTTTATGGCTCCAAAATGTATCTGAGGCTTCAAACTAACAATCAAAATCAATTCTTTCACATCAAACTACTTAAAAAGGCGATTCGTTTAGGTAGGGCCGAATAGTCCCGGGTTCCCCTATTATTTGATTATTTTGTAAACTATTTCACGAGCACGAATGGTAAGTCGTGACTGTTATACTAGGAATCATGAACCAGTTCACGAAGCATGGATGTTGAATCGTGACTAATATATTAGGAATCATGAATAATTTCATGAGGATTGAATGAAACTTCGAGTTTCATGATATAGTTTACGAGGAAATATCCTGACTGTTTTGGTTTTGTTCACTAATGTTCCTAAATCTATGAATAAAATTATCAGTCATCCTTTAGTTTTATGAATAATGTTCATAAAGTTGTATGTAACCAACATCGATTTGGTAATAACATAGCGGAAACCGTGACTGGAGTTCACAAACCAAAAACAAATATTTCCACTAATAAAAACGTTATGTGGGCGTCACTGAATGAAAATAGAACATAATTATAAACCATATGATTTTTGTTTAAGGCCATGTTTTCGTAATGTAAATACGTGATTGTTCCAGAATACATAGTATGGTAGACAACTCTGTTATTCTCTCTTTATAGTACTACTTATTCACAAAAATGTATATCTTTCCAATGATGAAGAAACATATAAAATCGATTGGGCAACAGCTGAGATATGACCGGTCAAAATAAGCATTTCCACGGGTTCAACCCCTTAGTAGTCCGAGTCCGAACAATCTGGAGTTCTATTTTTTAACACCACTTTGAATATAAATAAAGTTCACATTTAGATCATCCAATACCATCCTGCCAAGTCCAATTCACAACGCATCCACAAATGCGTTGCGCTAGTTCATTTAGTTAAGGCTCAAGTTACCTCAAGGCTTGGTAGTGTGCGTAAGAAAAATTGTGCTCAGCTTTGCCACCAGATTATCCATTTAAACCTTTTCAAAACTCAAAAAGAAGAATATCAGTCGATTTATTAGATCATCACGATTCAATTCATGCAAAATACCTGCTGGAAAAATCATCGGCTTAGCTGTATGGTGCTTTTGAAAAAGTGGCTGTGGTTTTTTCATTGCGCTGTTGTGTTGCGTACCCCAGCACGGTGTGGTAGTATGACAAAAAATCACAGCCACTTTTCAAAAGCACCATTTAGCGAAACTGATAGTTTTTCCAGCAGCTATTTTGTATGATTTGAATCGTTGTGATCTAATAAATCGGCTGATTTTCTTCTTTTAGAGTTTTGAAAAGGTTTAAATGGATAATCCGGTGGCAAAGCTGAACACAATTTTTCCTACTTATACTACCCAGCGTTCGAAACTAACACATGCTCAAAAAAGGTAACTTGAACCTTAACATGTTACGTAAATTTGCTTACGCGACGCGGGCGAGCAAACGAAAAATGGCCGCTTCAGTGCAACAGTGTTTTTGTATGTCCATTCAGTCGCAGTCACCGCATACGCAAACTCGGCCGACCTGGGAAACACAGTAGGTACCTACATTGATGTTTTACCACACTCCCACACCGTGTCACCCGATTCTGTGGGCGTCAAACACATTTTCGCCTGTGGATTTGCCGAAAATTAGTGTTCAAAATTTACAACATATTAATAAATAAAATCGATTGTACTTTTCGGTCATCTCCGTTCATAGGTGCTTTGATACTGGTATTGCATAACGTTACCGAATCGATTAGGAACGTGGTATTCTCGTAAGCTGCTGTACATCCAATTCTGCATGTGTGTGTACTAGTGTTCGTTCATAGAAATCATTTGATGCCCACAATTTTTGAATACGGCCTTGGCTTTCTGAAACGCACCCCCTGCTTCCGGACTCTGGACGTGGTGCTATCGTATATGAACGAACCAGCCTACCATTGCTTTTTACGATTGGCACCAGCTGCAGCATCATTCTCGTTATCGACAGCCCTCATTTGGGCTGTTCGAAGAGTGTGGACCCTGTACGGGTGAGTGTGGTGACGGGGTAGGCTTCCGCCAGCAGCCCATACGAGGCCCTTATTGTCCGAAAAATACACATTGCATGTGTTTTGTACGCATGTAGGTCACCGAGAATATCGTGATCTGGATAGGATTTTTGTAGGTACACTACAGCCAGGTTCTGGCGGTACATACGTAGAACAATAACAACACATGCACTAACTGGGCAGCACAGCATGGCAGCCAGTACAAAGGGTACGATTTTGGGTGGGGTTTTGCTGCACTGCTGCCTGTGGGTTGCTATGTTTAATGGAGACGGTATGCTGATGTGGTGCATACAGGGAATAGATAGGCAATTGCATCACAAATACGCACATCCCGGTGCGTTGTGCGTATGTATGCACATTTTGGACAGTGGGAATAGAATATAATCAAAATTGGTCAAAACTTCATTTTTATTTATCTTATTAGTACTGCGTTTTGCGTATGACTCTTCTCATGTATACCACTTAACAACTAATGAAAGTTTTAACCTTCTGGCAGATGCCCAAAATTTTATAACACAAGCGGTCGTCTCATGTACAAAGTGCATTGATCTTGATATCTCACTTGTTTAAAGTTCGATTTTCAAAAACAAAATTTCTATGGTTAGCTTGAAGTGTCAGTAAAGTGCCTGCGAGATTCAAAATAAACAATATGTGTTACAAGAAAGAATCTTGAAAATTTGAATTTATTTTTAAAATTTATTTTTATCGTTCCAGAAACTGTCAATGCAGCGTTTTGTACCAATATCGTGCGATCTAATAATTACGCCTAAATCGTTAAATTTGGATCAATAATTTCTTCGAAGGAGTTTGTAGATATTACAAGCTCTTCCATATGGTGTTTTTTTCGAGAGTTGTCCTACTGGAGCTGTAGAGCTAGGTTCTCGGAAGGGCTCCCCGTCAGAATTACATACTACAATTTGCAGACGAGACAGGCAATGTCGCCCACTAAAACACTGCATTAGGCCAATTGTAGCGGGCCGTGATTCTGAATGTGATATTTCTTGTACGGTTCAGGTATGTGCGGGCGTAGGGACTCGCGATCACTTGTGTCATCGCGAATAGCTCGAGCATTTGTACGTTAACGTGTTCGATCGCGTGTGCGTTTGTATGTTGCGTGTGCTAACGTGTATGTAACTTCGCGTGTATGAATTCTATTTTATAACCGTGTGCCTTTCGCATATTCGCGTATGTTCTTGGATAATCGCCCGCGGACCGTAAATCTATTTTTTTTTATTTTTTGGTGTACTGCTAAGATGCTAAAAGAGTGTGAGATCTTCCATATCACCAGAGTGCCCGGTGATGTCGCCATGGAACGTGTTGTCTAGTGGATATGAGCTTTATTTTTTGATTGGTTCTACTGAATGTATGGACCTAAGTTATTAAGACAGAGAGTAATGGTTTCCGGACGTGACCGATTCATGAGCGCGCAAAAACGGACGTTTGTAGGTTCGTGTTTGAGACAGCGTTTGAAACTTCGTGAGTGCGCGATCGCGAACGTAGGTGTACGTTGTTAATCGCGAAGGGCTTAAGCGTTCGTACGTTAACGTGTTTGTCACGTGTGCTCGCGTTCATGTGACTTCGCGTGTACAAGACTGGATTTTGTAACCGTGTGGCATTTCCTCTATACGCGTGCGTTCTTGGATGGTCACGCGGACCTTCATTCTGATAGTTAGTTTTTGGTGTACAATTCACATTCTGACAGGAAGTAAGTTACCCCATATCACTAGAGTCCTCGGTCATGTCGCCATGTAACGTGGTGTCCAGTGGATATGAGAGGTTTCTTTTTATAATTGATCTAATTGAAGGCATGGACGTAGTCTGCTGATATCAGGGATAGAAACATCCGGAAGTGATCGATTCATGATCGTGCGAGTGCGGGAGTTTTTAGGTTCACGCCTGAGACCGCGCTTGAAAATTTATAGGAGCTGAGACATTCACTTTATCACCGGGATGCCATCATGTTTACGAGATCGCGGGTGTAGGTGCCGGGGATGGTCGCGAAGAGCTCAAGCATTTGTATATTAACGTGTTTGTCACGTGTATGTGACTTCGCGTGTATAATTTTGATTTTATGATGATGTAGCGTGTATTCTTGTTAGATCATGCGCGGACCGTGAAGTCCGTTTCCCTATGGGAAAACTTGAGTTCCAGGTCATGTCACCATGGAACGTGTTGTTTAGTGAATATGAGCGTTACTTTTTTGATTGGTTCAACTGAAGGCATTAGTCCAGACTGGTAAAACTTTCGGATGTGACCGTTTCATGATCGCGCGAGTGGTGGGTTAATGTTTGAGACCGCGTTTGGAAGTTTAAAGATGACCCGTTTACTTAACTACCAGGGTGTTTTCATGTAGGCGAAATCGCGGGAGTAAGTATATGTGGATTATTGCAATTGCATGGTCGCGTTTGTGGCCAGGTTTGTGTTATTGCGAAGGCCGCGAGCGTTTGTACCTATATGAGTATAGATAGCGTATAGTAGAGATATACTAATAAAAGGAATCATAACATGCCGAATAAAGAGAAAAAAGCTGCAAAGAGCTTGACTAGAAGTGTATAAATTGAACAATACTATTTTGGTATACATAAATAATGGAAAAGCAAATTACTTGCACTTGGCCCAGTCACCTATCGAGCATTTGTATATTTGCGTGTGTGAATGTTTACGTGTGTATGGGAAGTGTTGGGTGTTATCTGTAAATAATATGTTAATGGAAATAATATGTAATATGTTAAAATAAGACATGTGTAATATGCTACTTGCAGTTTGTTGCTCGTTCCTACTTATCTAATTCATTTGAGTATGAAAGTACATCTCAATTTTTCTAAAACATGGCGACGTCTGATGGCAGCGAATAGTCATTGTTGGCAGCAATGTTGCCCTTTTTGTTGAATGAACTCGGTGATGTCATCAGAGGAATGGGGCGCATGAGACCGAAAATAAATAAAATAAAATGAAATAAAAAGAAGAGTTAGTATTGTTATTGAGTATTAATTGAACAACACACATGTAACATGCAATAAAACTACTTGGAATCGCCCAAATGCCAGAAAATGATATTCATTTACCATTAACGACAATTGCACTCTGCCAGAAGTTTCTCATGCTATGCTGACCGGGAATGGATGATTGAGGCGCGTCGGTAAATTATTCGTACCTTCATTTCTCCAATCCGAATGAATCGAATGCACGAATTGAACACCGGTAAAAAGTGACCAACGAATCCTAAGAAGGATTACTCACTATTCTATCATATACGCCAATTCTGCATCCATTCCCTGACCCATATGTCACAAATACTCAGACGAACACATGCACAGATAGACATACGACTATCACGTAACAATTGTACACTAGTACTAAAAACTACAATTATTACAACACAACACAACTTCAACTGTTATTTTTTTAATGCGTCTGTGCACGTTGCCGAGGTCGACCGATAAATCGACACACAATGACTTCCACTGTGAGCCGTGCCGTTAAGCTGTTGAACAATGTCTGCAAACACAGCCTACAGAAAAAGTCAATCCACGGCGACCCGCCAATCGGCCACGCCAGTGTGCACAGGTTCTTAGTTGACTTTTAGTTTGGGCTGGTGCAGAGTATGAAAAAACACAAAACATAAAAAAGGCCCATAAGCCCTCTCGGTCTCCTCGATGCACCACTATCGAGGCGTAATGCAATAACCATCTTAGAGCAGTCGTCTGTCAGAGCTTCTTTAAAACTAACGCTGAAATATGCTTGAAGATGTTTGCAATACAGTCAAACCCGTCAACCTTGAGGAGGGGCAAGCTCTTCCATATGGTGTTGTGATTTTAATGACTAATTTCTCTAAAAGTGTGCTATATTTTCCAAATTTCTTGCATGTACGTATATCAAGATTTTGTATTCGGAAAAGTTGTAGAGCAAACTTTTGCTAATAACTGTATCGATTTTGTTGGCCATTTTAGGCAAATTTTAGACTAAGAGAAACGAAATCAATGAAATTGAAAGACGGATATGTATTGTAGAGCGAATCAGTCGAATAAACTTAGAACGGAAGACTAGGACTAGGCTGGCTCATATGGACATGATCGAAAGGAAATGTGAAGAATCCTTTGCCTTCTGCTAAGCAGAAGTTGGGCGTTGCACCCAAGTCTACCGCATGGTCGTTGATAGAACATAACTTATAGTCATGTTATACGGCCGATTCCGACCTTTCTCTGACAGCTAAGGGTTTTAATGTGTCGGCGTGGGTGCATACACAGCATGTAGAGTCGAAATTTCATCTGATGCAGTTTTTGTCAGGGCACGGATGCTTTCGGAAGTATTTTCATCGGTTTGGACATGCTTCATCGCCCCTTTGCGCGGAATGTATGAACGTGCAAGATACGCTGGAACACGTGGTCTTCGAGTGCCCTAGGTTCGAAAATGTTCGAAGGGGTATACCCGGTGACACAGTTGACAGATAACAAAAACTAGTGACGTGGACACTCTCCGAGCTGCAGAGGAAGTGGTGAAGGGATCAACAAAGTAGCACCACGGGTTAGTAAGCCGCCATGAAACAACAATTCGAGCTTGTAGACTAGACTAGATCTACCATCGGCAGGGCCGGCTGAACACTGTTTTCCCGAGTGGGTTCAGGCATGGCGTGTGCAAGTGAAAATGAAGCTGGTAGCTATTTGGGAACTCCTTTTGTTAACTGGCTGTATGACCGACGGTTCAACGAAAACGTGTTTGTTGTCCCCATTGGCTCAATAGAGATCTATTTTAATATTTCTCCGATGGCACTAATAATGCCCATGTCTCAATTTCGATAGTAATTATATTCATCCAATACAACCAGTCCCTGGATGGTCTACTTCTGGGCTGAAGATAAACTATTTAACATCATCGATATATCGCGTGATCTAACTAAACAACACTCGGTCGTGTACGACAAAATATCTTGTCTACGTACCCGCTTGGAAAGTAGAGATTGATGGTGTTGTCTCCGACATGGGCCCTTATTGTGAAAAAGAAAACAACTTATTTTCAATTTGTTCTTTTGAACCGGAATCGTCTACCTGTTCACCTCTTTATGCCGTGGGGCATACTATCATTGTAAACAATTGGGCCATACAGCTATCCATTGTAGAAATAATGCACGGTGTGAAAAATGTGGAGAGACTCCGCATGAACTCTCGATATATTTCAATCCTATCATTTTTCGAGGCTATACACGATGCATTTGGTTAACTTCCGACATTATTCGCCAGGGCCAAGAAAACACTATGGGTGAGCGATTTTGCCGATCAACGTGCGCTATTATTTCACATCAGAGTTGTCCCTTGTCAAGTCCCAATCAAAGGAAGATTAATTGACATTGTTTCTCTATGCATCGCGTCTCAGCTGGTTCTAGTTGCTTCAACTCCCACGGTATGCCATGGGGATGTCCTCACGATGATAACTGGTCTATCATACTGTATGATATTCGCGACAAGGTCGGACGAAACGAATAGGATGTGAACAACAGTGGGCGGTCTCCCACTCCGTGGTGGTTGGGAGTGCTCAGAATTGTCCTATAAGGGCTTTTTGAACGTCACACTACCACAATCAAAACAATTTTTATAATTCAAGCACACAGGAAAGAACCACCAGTGTGGCCAAACTAAAACATAAGCCTTAAAATTTATTTTCAATCAATTTATTCAACTGATTCCAGAGATTCTATTTGCATCTGTACATAAAATTTGGCTCGTGACATGCCATGTTTGATGTGAAAATAGTCAATACTAGTTGGAAACCATCGCATGGTTATTCCTTGCGAGCGCACATCTGGAAGCTTTCTTTGTATTGTATTGAACGGATGAAAAACGTAAATGATTCGTTTTACAAACCATGCAATGGCGTCCAAGATCTCACATAAATAGGAAAAAAAAGAAAAATGTAATTTCTTTGAACATAATTTTTATTCCGGCGCAAAGGGTGTGAAAGATCGCCATCCTGGGCGAGTGCCCCCCATCACCTTGGCCTGCTGCCAGGACAAACTTTCGTCGACTTCTTTTATTTCCTTGTTGAGGCTGCGCCGCCATGAGCCTCTGGGTCTGCCTCTGCTGCGATGTCCTGCTGGGTTCCAGTCTAACGCTTGCTTGCAGATTTCGTTTCCGACCCTGCGCAGAGTGTGGCCGACCCACTTCCACTTTCGTCCCCGAATTTCTGTCACTATCGGCTTCTGGTGACATCGACGATGGAGCTCAGCATTAGAGATCCAGTTGTGAGGCCACCATGCACGAATTATGTACCGCAGGCATCTAGTGATGAAAACCTGCAGCCGTTGTGTGTTCTCCATTGATACGCACCATGTTTCACTGGCATATAGTAGTACAGATTTCACGTTCGAGTTGAATATTCGGATTTTAGTACGTCGACTAATCTGATTGTTTTTGCAGATATTTCTTAAACTCGCAAAAGCAGTCCTCGCCTTCTTGATCCGTGCTCCTATGTCGATCTTGGTGCCTCCATTCTCCACTGCTTGCCCAGCTACCGTAAAGCTGGAATGGTTGACTGTGTTTATATCCAACGATTTGGTCTTGTTGACGTTGATTTTGAGACCTGCCGCTGAGGAGCGATCGGCAAGATCATCAAGCTTACTCTGCATGTCAGAGCGCCGTTGTGCTAGGAGAGCAACTTCATCAGCCAATTCGGAGTCATTCAGATACTCCATAATAATAGGTTGTCACAGCAACCCACGATTTGGTTCACGGTCAATCGCTCTTACCAGGATCTCGTCGATTACGATGAGGAACGGTAGCAGTGATAGAATACATCCTTGCCCAACTCCAGCCACGACCCGGATGGAGTCAGACAAGACACCATCGTGCAATATTCTGCACGAAAATGCCTCGTACTGTGCTTCAATTAGACCGATGATTTTCTCAGGGACTCCCTTGCGTCTCAGGGCTCACCACATATTTTCGTGATTGAGACGGTCGAAAGCTTTTTCGTAGTCGATGAACTCTAAGTAGAGAGACTCTTGGAATTCATTGACTTGCTCCAGGATGATACGGAGCGTGACGATATGGTCCGCACAGGATCGTCCGGCACGGAATCCTGCCTGCTGCCGTCGGAGAGTTGCGTTAATCTTCTCCTGTATCCGGTTCAGGATCACTTTGCAGAGAACTTTGAGAACGATACATAGTAACAGTCTCTCGTGGAATTCACGAGGAATTTCGAACGGAATTTCGGACGGATTTTCGCATGGAATAACGCACGCAATTTCTCATGGAATTTTGCACGTAAAGTCGCGCGGAATTTGACGAAGAATTTCGGACAGAATTTCTCGCAGAAATGCACACGGAATTTCCACACGGAATTTCGCGTGGAATTTTACACGAAGTTGCACACGGAATTTCGCACATCATTTTGCACGGAAGTTCGCACGGTATTTCTCACAGAATTACGCACAGAATTCCGCACGAAATTTTACGCGGAATTTCGCTTAGAATTTTATACAAAATTTCATACGGAATTTCTCATGGAACTTCGTGCAGAATTTTGTACGGAATTTGGCGCGGAATTTCTCGGGGAATTTAACTCGGAATTAAACATGCAATTTCACACGGAATTTCGCACGGAATTTCATGAGGAATTTCGTACTAAATTTCCCGTGGAATTACTCATAGAATTTTGCGTGGAATATCTTTCGCACGGAATTTCACACGGCATTTCGCACGGAATTTTACACGGAATTTTGCATGGAATTTCGCGTGGAATTTTCACAGAATTTTGCATGGAATTACGTACGGAATAACGTACGGAATTGCAGTCAGAATTTCGCATGGAATTTCGCACAGAATTTCATGAGGAATTTCGTACTAATTTACTCATGGAATTTTGCGAGGAATATCGCACGGAATTTCACACGGCATTTAGCACGGAATTTTACACGGAACTTTTCATGGAATTTCGCTTAGAATTTCATACAGAGTTTCGCATGGAATTTCTCATGGAACTTCGCGCAGAATTTTGTTCGGAATTTCTCGAGGAATTTAACTCGGAATAAACATGCAATTTCACACGGAATTTCGCACAGAATTTTATGAGGAATTTTGTACTAAATTTCCCGCGGAATTACTCAAGGAATTTTGCGCGGAATATCTTTCGCACGGAATTTCACACGACATTTCGCACTGAATTTTACACTGAATTTTGCATTGAATTTCGCGCGGAATTTCACACGGAATTTTGCATGGAATTTCGCACGGAATTACGTACGGAATTGCAGCCAGAATTTCGCATGGAACTTCGCGCAGAATTTCACACGGAACTTCGTGCGGAGTTTTACGTGGAATTTGACACGGAATTTCACACGGAATTTCGCGCAAGATTTCACACGGAAGTTCGCGCAGTATTTGGCACAGAAGTTCACACGGAATTTCTCACAGAATTAGAATTTCATACAGAATTTCGCGTTGAATTTCTCATGGAACTTCGTACAGAATTTTGTACGGAATTTCGCGCGGAATTTAACTCGGAATTAAACATGCAATTTCACACGGAATTTCATGAGGAATTTCGTACTAAATTTCCCGCGGAATTACTCAAGGAATTTTGCGCGGAATATCTTTCGCACGGAATTTCACACGGCATTTCGCACGGAATTTCATGAGGAATTTCGTACTACATTTTCCACGGAATTACTCAAGGAATTTTGCACGGAATATCTTTCGCACGAAATTTCACACGGCATTTCGCACGGAATTTTACACGGAATTTTGCATGGAATTTCGCGTGGAATTTTCACGGAATTTCGCATGAAATTTCACATGGAATTTTGCATGGAATTTCGCGCGGAATTACGTACGGAATAACGTACGGAATTGCCGTCGAAATTTCGCATGGAATTTCGCACAGAATTTCATGAGGAATTTTGCAACTAAATTTCTCGCGGAATTACTCATGGAATTTTGCGAGGAATATCGCACGGAATTTCACACGGCATTTCGCACGGAATTTTACACGGAATTTTTCATGGAATATCGCTTAGAATTTCATACAGAGTTTCGCATGGAATTTCTCATGGAACTTCGTGCAGAATTTTGTTCGGAAGTTCTCGAGGAATTTAACTCGGAATTAAACATGCAATTTCACACGGAATTTCGCACAGAATTTCATGAGGAATTTCGTACTAAATTTCTCGCGAGGAATTTCGTACTAAATTTCCCACGGAATTACTCAAGGAATTTTGCGCGGAATATCTTTCGCACGAAATTTCACACGGCATTTCGCATGGAATTTTACACGGAATTTTGCATGGAATTTCGCACGGAATTACGTACGGAATAACGTGCGGAATTGCAGTCAGAATTTCGAATGGAATTTCGCACAGAATTTCATGAGAAATTTCGTACTAAATTTCTCGCGGAATTACTCGTGGAATTTTGCGAGGAATATCGCACGGAATTTCACACGGCATTTCGCACTGAATTTTACACGGAATTTTGCATGGAATTTCGCACGGAATTACGTACGGAATTGGAGCCAGAATTTCGCGTGGAACTTTGCGCAGAATTTCACACGGAACTTCGAGCGGAGTTTTACGTGGAATTTGACATGGAATTTCACACGGAATGTCGCGCAGGATTTCACACGGAATATCACGCGAAATTTGGCATGAATGGAAATTTGACGTTTTATGTCGATGTCCATATATAACGCGTTTTTGAGTACAAATCCCCTGTGTACAAAACCTTAATGTTCAGTTCATTCTGAAAAATATCAAGCGAATATGACGGAGGTTGAGTAACCCAGGTATATTTTTTCAAGTATAGTATTTCAGATGGTAATAGCATGGGGTGCCCTGCATAAATTTCATGTTTAAAGTTTTCGCAGTACGGCATTGGAATGTTCCTCATTCACAATAGACTAGTGAAATGGTATATAAAGACAATGGATGCGGAGTTCAGTGTTTTGAAATTACAAAAGGCTAGCCATCTAAAAGAATTCCTCCATTCAGGCAAAATTTTGCGTTGCGGTTTTCGCACAGTTGCGCTTGAATTTTTCCCATGTTCGCGTAATTTTCTACAGACGCTTTTGCAGGAACAGTTATTTTTATTGCAATCATAAAACACACGCGCAATGTTTACCGGGTTGGCTTGTAAATAGGAATTTACTTCACACTGGTATGTCGGTGGGGTTGCGAGTATCTACTGCAGTGAAGTTGGTGGTTTGCGAAAATACAGCGAAGACCCGTTTTTATCAGCCCCTTGGTTTATTTTAGGCTGACAAAAAATAGCTTTAGGTATAAGCTTTTCTGATTAATTAGTATAAATTTCCCTCAACATTTTGTTTTGTTTTTGTATATTTTGCATCTTTAAGACAAGCAAAACATGTTTAAAACAGGGTTTACTTCAATTTGACTAGGTTCATCTACTGGAGCACATAGAATATATTTTCAATCCGGGGCTGATAAAATCGGGTCTCCACTGTAACACATTTTTGCCCCTAACTAAAGCTCTACTATCTATTGCACGTTTGGCTGCGGATACGCACAGGGGTCAATTTATGTAGGTATTCTTGCTTTAATGGTTTAATCCATCTGAGCTTATAGTAAATGTAATACAGATGTGAGTGTGTACCTGAGGCGTTAGTCTAGGTTAGAGTGTAAACGAATAAGTCCTGATATGGCGGTTCAGAGAGTAAAACACTGGTCTCATAAGCCCTTGTTCGAGCCCCAGAAAGGACGGTTAATTTTCATAGCATTAGCCCTGAAACTGTCGTGTACACTAAGTCTGTCGAAGTCGAAGGAAATATTCCAAAACGGAATGTATAGTACCAAGACATAATCTATTTGCTTTTTTTGGATAATGAAACCGGAAAAAGGAATGTAGCGGCAAATTGCCTTATAGAAAACAATCGAACTCGCCCCAAACTCAACACCTTCTCCTATGGCTAGAAGTGTTGTTTGCTCATCCAGGATACTCTGACAGTTTGCGGATTATTTCGCAACGTGCTAAGTTTAATAGAAGCGTCCGTGGTGTCTATTAAAATAATTATGTACACATGAAAAAACACTAACGTAAACGGTTTTGTGGAGTACATTTGTACCTCAGACAAGCTTTAAGGGGGGCGTCTGGGGTAGTGGGCAAAAAATCGACTTCTTTTTATCCGCTTAATTGTTAGTATTTAGCCTCTAGAATAGTCTCCTGCAATCTTTGTGGCCACGCTGAACTTCACACACACGTAGATTTCAACCTATCAGCAACAACTTTCAAAAAACTGACAGCGATTAAAATACAGTGTAAACAATATACTCTTCACTACTTCTACCCAAATTTTCAAGAGAAAATACCCAATGGGTCATTTTCTACAGCGTTTTTCCGTGATGCAATTTAATTTAATATGGGACACCCTTTAATAGCGTTTTTCTCGAAACCGCGTTTGACGAATTTCGCGCCAACTCGAACAAATGTTGGCAGCACCCTCTTAGATTTTAATAAAACTTTCTGTACATGAAGACTTTGTCACAAAAAACCACTTTGCATACTTTGTTTTACCAAAAATGATCTAGCCTGTCTTTTGAAAAGGGCTAAACTTTTTTTACCATTTTTTTTCAAATGACTCTAGTCTAAAAATGACAAGTTCTACAAAAAAAATGTTTTAGGAGTGATTTTCACAAAATTAGTCAAATTTTCGAATAAAAGTATTGAAAAAATTCTTCATTGACTCCTACACTGAAAAAATATCGATTTTTAAAATTTAATGTCGATTTACAAAAAAAAAAAAACATTTTTGATTGGGATGAAATTTTGTTGCAAGATAGGTAATTATGTTCCTTACCTACCGTCAAAAAATCAAGTTGGACACTTCCACGGAAAAAAAGTTATCGAAAAAAAAACTTTTCCTTGTCCAAACTGAATTTTTTTCAGTGTATTTTTATCGGAAACTAAACAAATGAAACTCATAATCATCTCAGGATCCATTTTCCCAGCTGCTAGTTGTCTGATACATGCAAAAAGTATCAGTAGGGGAGAGTGGGTACACTTGATCCCACTTTTGTTTTTTTCACATAACTTTTTATTGAAATGAAAATTTTAATTGCAAATATCGTCATTTTACAGTCAATTCAAGTTATAAGACCTGTGAATAATGTGTAAATCCAAAAACCATATCCTGTCAGTAATATGAACAGTTTTGAAAATCATGTCAAAATGAAGTTTTTGTAAAAACGTGTGGTAACTTGATCCCCTGCCTACTAGGGCTAAACAAACAGAGCACACTATGACTAATAGAAACGAAAGTTAAGCTAACCCCCTAGCCTGACAAAATAACTAATAAGATTACCTTTTTAGATGCACGACAAGCTTTAACACCACTAGAAAGTGAAGCCAGATATTTGCGGTAAATCAGTGCTGTTTGATTGACTTTTCCAACTTTCAATAACTTATAAAGAAATTGTTCGCGAAACAAACATTTTAGATCAATTTATACTGTCAGGTACTTAAGGTAAGTTATTATTTCTATTCCTATACATTTTTGAAGTGTGTGTGAGAGTTAATGATAGGGATCAAGAGTACCCAGTGTTACAGGGATCAAAGGTACCTGTTGTATGAGGTGAACAAAATTTAGTTTGTTTGCAGAAGTTGTGTAACTATTTATTCTAAAAACGTGTTTTTCTAGATAAAAGCCCTTATAAAGTAATTGTAGTTGAAAATATTTAAAAATAATTAGTTCGACGAACTCATTCAATCATTCAAAAAAATCGTAAAAAGGTCTTCATGATGAATTTTAACCCATATTTTCAAAAATATGATACAACTTTCCCAAAACAAATGCAATGCATTTAATTTGTTTTTCAAACATCTTAAACTACCAAATATGTCATTTTCTTTTTATATTGTGATTACTTTTTGTGTTTAGATTATGCGTTATGGAAGGGGAATCAAATATCCCCAAGGATCAAGTGTCCTCACTCTCCCCTAACGAATTTGGTATATATTCATAACAAACTTGAATGAAAACTGGAAGACTGGAAGATTGGAAAATCGGAAGACTGGAAGACTGCAGTTCAATAGTTCCTCTCAAAACTGATACATTTTATGAAATAATTGACAAACTTTTCTAAAATTTATTTTATGTCTGATGAAGCAGCAGAACAATACAAAAATAAGCAAAACTTCGCAAGCTTGTGTAGATTCCAGTCAAAGTATGAGTTAAGCACAGGATGGCTTTTTGTTGCAACATCCAGTGGAAAAGGACTCTGTGATCCTATTAGTGGCACTCTCAAGCGAATGGCAAAAAGAGCCAGTCCTGCTCGCGACTATAGAAATACCATTACAACCCCCCGAGAGTTATATAACTGGGCAGTTGAACAAACTGATAAAAATATCATAAAATTAATTTTCTGCTACATATTCACTGAACAGTACAACAAAATGTCAGAAGAACTTGAAGACCTGTAATCGAGTTTAAAGTTTCAAATTACTACTGCTCTTGGTAAACGAAGCGTGCTTGGAAGCGCTGTAACTTTCGATCTATTTTTCGGATCTCTATAAAAACTTGGGAAAACATTCTCAAGGAGTTGTACTTTCAGATAAAGTAATAAAAAAAATTCGATTTTATGATAAATGAAAAAGTATTAACCCCTTAATAAATATATGCTTAGTTGCTAAATTAGAAAATATCTTCTCACAAACTGAGTTTTATTGGATTCTGAGATGATTATGACTTTCATTGGTTTAGTTTTCTATAGAAATACACTGAAAAAATTCAGTTTAGACAAGGAAAAGTTTTTTTCAAATAACTTTTTTCCTTGAAAGTGCCCAACTTGAATTTTTGACGGTAGGTAGGGAACATAATTATCTATCTTAGAACAAAATTTCATCGGAATCAAAAATGGTTTTTTTTGTAAATCGACTTTAAATTTTTAAAACCAAATTTTTTAGTGTAGGAGTCAATGAAGAATTTTTTCAATACTTTTACTCAAAGATTTGACTAATTTTGTGAAAACCACTCCTACAACATTTTTTGTAGGATATGTCATTTTTAGACTAAAGCTATTAGAAAAAAATTGTTAAAAAAAGTTTGGCCCTTTTCAAAGGACAGTCCAGATCATTTTTGGAAAAACAAAGTATGCAAAGTGGCTTTTTGTGACAAAGTCTTCATGTACAGAAAGTTTCATTAAAATCTGAGAGGGTGCTGCCAACTCTGAATACGATTTGGCGAGAAATTCGTCGTTTTTCAAATTGGCGAAAAGGATAACTAAAGAACTAATAAACGAATTGACTTAATTTTTTTATGAGTATGCAAAATATGTGTACCCTGTCGATAAACCACAGAAAACCGAATTCAAAAAAAATTCTCCCTATTATATCAAAGAGAAAATAGCGAATTTTACAGTACAATATGAGATTTTTCGGTTTTCATAGAGCCATTTTTCGAATATCAAACTTTTTCCATTTTTTTTTGGTTCATCGAGTAACTAAAAGTCTAAGCTTAAAAATCTTATTGAATTTCATGTGTCAGATAAATTTATCAAGAGTTATCATGTTCGCGCGGCGCTCCTCGACTTGGAAATGTTTGGACGTCTACTTTTGGAACGCTCGCATGTGTGGCTCTGTATGACTGATTTTTTTTAGTTCACGTTGAATGTAAAAATAGAAATTGATATTACACAAAAGATCCATTGTTGCATAGCCTTCAAAATCGTAAAACAAAATAACTTTCGATTTGAGCACTTTACACCAGACGCTCCCCTTAAGCGGACAAGTTGGTCAAGTGAAACAAATAATTTAAAGCTACTTTAAGGTTATATACAAAGTTGAAACTCAAAAAATCGAAAAGATTTTTTTTTTGTTATTCTGAAAGTAAATGCTTTTGAAAATATCTGTGCAAAATTTCATCCAAATCGAAGCACTAAATTTCAAATTACAGCCATTTACAGCGAGCTGGTTCTTCCACGAATGAAGTTAACACAAAACCTTAAACGCAATTTTTTGCATTTGCATTTTCGTGTACTTGAGCGGTTCCATTTTCATCAAAAAGTTTTCCATTCTTCGCAATGAATTTTTGTTTACGATTTGGAACACCAAAAAACTTAATTTTTTGATATTTTTTTGCAAGAAAAAAATTTTCTATTGGGAAACCCATCCGTTCAAGTACACCACAATACATTTTTCTTCAATAATCTTTTTAGTTTTTGGATTTCAGTTGAGCGGTTCGGCTTGGAGAGCGTTCAACGCAAACCTCTGCCAAAAACACGCTTCGTTCATAGGCCATAACTCTGACAATCTTGAATATTTTTTGACGTACGTCTTTGTTTTCGATATAGGGGTGCACTTAGCAAATTCTGCAAAAATGGTGGTCCAATTTTAAGCGCATATAATTCAGCGTACCCAGCGTGTCCCTTCGGATTGCGCATAAATGACTCCCTTTATGAATCCACCCCATTTTGGCCCTTTATACAGCGTTAATGTGAATGTCGGTTGATAACATAATTTTATCCTTACTGTTAAAAGCATATTCAGCCACCGGCGTATTCCATGCACTGATGGTGGGTTCCTATATCATCATCATCATCATCATATAATTCAGCCATCTCACGATAAATTTTCAATTTTTTTGCGAATTTTGCCCCGAAATACTTCTAAGCATAGATTCCAATAGATAAACCCAAAGATTTTTGATGTCATGGCATTAAAAATTTAAATAGTGTACAACCTAGTCAAAATATCGCTCATTTACAAACAGAAGATAGCGGTTCCCAAGTCCGGCACGACAGATTTGTGTACCTAGTGCGCTACGCTTCTATGAATGACGTCATCATCGACTATTTAAAGAATGGATTTGGCCGAACAAGCTTAGTTGTCTGTTGAACGGCAGGTGGAGCAGATCACTGCGCTGTTTGTTTTCACAGCCAGTGTAGCTGAGTTAGAAGTACGTTACACTGCCTTTGGAGGTGCGCTACCTAGTGTCGTCCAACACGCGACTAAGCTTGTCCGTTCAAACACTATGCCTTTTTGGGTTGTGCTCGTTTCCAGCACACTTTTATGTTCAATCTCGAACACAAAATCGCTTGTACATTCGAACTTCATTTGCAAACACGGTTAACATAGTGTCGTGGTACTAGTTGTCTCTGCCGCTCTACCCATCATCATCAGCGTTGACTCATTTGCTTTTTTGCGCTTGTTTGAGGTGAATGTAGGTATGCCTAATTTGTTGACAGAGTTTCTATATTCACAGATTTTCCTGCAATGTCACAGATTCTTTTTCACAGATGGCAGATTTTCGTAATTTTGATGAAAATTTCACAGATTTTTGGAAATATTGTGATTTTTCGGAAATTTGTCACGGATTTTTTCCCCTTATAGTTATCACAGATGGTAAAAAGATATTTTTGACCGTAACACAGATTCCAATGTGGCATTCCTACGGTCGCATGCGTAACCTGCATGATAGCAATCTGTGCTTCCGATGCACAAGGAGGAAAACATTCTTAGCAACAAATTTACGCGGATCGATGGAAAGCGCAGATATTTGATTAAGACCACTGCATTCCCTACATTTGTATGTGTACTTTAGGAAAGTTACAATAATGGCAAAATATAACTAGAGAGCTTGGTCTATACTTGAAATGTGATTATATTGTCTAAAACTTGATTTGTCTTCGCCGGTCCGGGTTTTTTCCACACACAATCGAAAAGTTTTTACAATTTTTAAAAGCTCATGTTTTGCTATTCCAGATAGTACACACAGAAAAAAAATATTGGTAAAAGAGTGTTCCGCTCTTAGCAAAAAACAACTAACGCCTACTGTTAGGTTGAAAGTGAAACTTTTAAATTAATCAAGAATAATAATCAAAACAAAAGTTTTCCTTTTTAGCTAATGAAGAATAGTAATCAATATAAAAGATTTATTCTCAAACTAAGACTATGCGTTGGTTGTTTTTTGCTAAGAGTGACAAACTCTTATTTTTACCAACATTTTTTTTCTGTGTGTAGTTCGATCACGGTTTTCTGTCTTCTTTCTTCAGATCTTCTCACGTAAGTTTAATTGGATTCCATCACCTACTACAAATGAAATGACATGATAACCAAGAAGGTTTGGTTCAATATGTAACATTCTATGTTGATTGGTTGTGCTTAAACTATACGTAAGAAATATATTTGATTTATTATTACTCTAAATGTACTAAGGAAAAAAATATTTTACATTAAGTAGTAAAGTCCTACGTCTACAGTTCGTGAAACCCCATAGGACTGCCCCTTGTAGTTTTTCAATGAAAAGTGACCTAACAGCAGCTCGATCTAGTGTGCATTGTTCCAAGAACAAAGAAACCGCGTCTCCGATTTTTGCCATTTTGAGCGAAGCTGCTTCGGCCCGGACTTCAAATTTGGTGTTATTTTCCCGTGTATTTGCAGGATTGAAAATGTACTGACAAATATTCGTAGGGTTGAAAATTTACTACTGACAAAATAGAGGAACAACTATACGACATAGCACCGTGTACTCCCCGTGAACCATTTTCAAAATATAGTTGCAATATGGAGAACATTTGTCACTTCGAGCAACATTTTCAGCAAAATATCAAACGGTTGAACGAACAGTAGCTATTGTTTAAGCATTTACGGAGAGCGATCTCGGTTTGTCGAAGAATTGCATCATGGGGAAGCTATCGGTAAACAAATTTTTCTAAGAATTTTAAACCCTTATTTATTAACGACTAAGAGTGAGTCAATTTTCCTTTTTAACCGTTATGTATCCGACACGGTACCCGGGTACCATTCTAGGTTTCAATTAATGAAATTCTCATGTTTTATCCATAGCTGGAAATCGAAACTTTGTGACATCTTAGAACTTCGCTAAGTCAAGCTTTTGGGTTATTAATATTGTTGATATAGTCAGGGGGAGTGAGGAGGGGCTCTTGAATTTTTTTACTACGTAACAGGCCGACTGCTAAATGATATTCTTTAAATCCTGCTACCAGAGCCATGGATACAACCGGATACAAGTGATTCATATAGAATCTTGTAGCATCTTTCTTGTACTTTCAAATGCATACTGGGTGGTCCACCCATTTTTGCCCGTTCATGAGTTATTTAAGTGCAAAGTAGGCCATTTTTCGAACAAAAATCGTAAATATCTCAGAAACTGCTCAACAAATTAAGGTACTTCCTTCACCGAAATTTTGTATTTGGGGCCATGCATAAATGACGTAGCATTTTGGGGGTAGGGAGGGTATACCAAATTTGTGACGAAGTGTGACGAGGGGGAGGGTAGGGTCAGAAGTTGTGCGACGTAGCATTAAGTTTAAAACCCATTGTTTAGAGAAAACAGTTTAATGATCCTCCATTTTCAAGAGAAATAAATTTAAATTCAAACAAGTTACTTTTGATGCGGTTTTTCATGAGATAAATTTTACGACTCGCGGAATTACAAGTTAGCAAAAATACGAAAAGATTTTGTATGCGGATTTAACTTGCTACATTAGTTAGCTAATGTTTCTAACTAGTAGACTTAGTTTGGAAGCTGCATTAAATTTTCACTTCGGATTCAACCAAACAAAATTTAGTAATTTGGATGAACGTATGCTTCTTAGAATCATTGGCAGCTGCAGGATTGTGAACTGAGAGAATTTCTCTTCATGCTACCCTTGACATATAAAATTCAAAACGAAACTGATTACAACTATATTTGTCATGATATGGGCTTATTTTACACGCGATTTGCTGTTATAATGAAAATGCTGATAAAAGTTGTCAAACATTTTGAAAGGACATGTATTTAAAATAATTGAAAAACATTTGTAATTTGTTTTCATTCCCCGATCGCTTTGCATAGGACAAGGGATAGGGGGTAGGTAAATGCTACGTTATTTATGAGGGGGTGGTTAGAATTTTGTGACCAAATGCTACGAGGGGGGTGGGAGGGGTCAAAAATCGCCGAAAAAAAGCTACGTCATTTGTGTACGGCCCCTTTAATTAATTTTAAGGGTTTTGTAGAACATTTTGAACTTTCAAAAAATCTTGGAAAGAAGCTATAATGAAAAAAAAATGATTTTTTGGTATTTTCTCTAATAATGCTCTACATCTCAAATATTATTAAGGATAGACTATTACCACCTTCAGTAAAGTTTCTTGTAGAAGAATTTACTACAACTTTGCAGAATACACCAACTTGCTATCTCTAATTATACGAGAAATAAATTTTGAATCTCACTTATAGGAGGATTAATCATCAAACTTTTGACTTAAAATGATGGGGAATCTCATTATCTTAAATTCATCCGAAGTATATCGCTATAACAAACTATGTCGGAGTTATTCAAAACGATCACGTTTTTCGTGTTTTAAACCACTGTGGCGACGTGGGTACCCGGGTACCCACAAAAGTGAAATACCAATAACTACGGTAATTTCCAACCAATTTGGATACTTTTTGATGTTTTGGATTCAGGCACTCATCCACTTTTAGACTTGGTAAAAATGAATCGGGTTACTTCATTCGGTTCCCGGAAATCCGGATTTCCAGAAACATGTTCCAGTGCTGGGATACTATTTGTGAATTTGAATGGAATACTAGCAATATGGGTATCAAAATTCTAGGAATAGCATCAGTAGGCTATATCTCGTGGTTTTTGAATCATTTTGTTGTTTGACCCTGGAACGGACATTCTGGAGCAGGTTCCCGTGGGGCCGTGAGTGGCCATTCCATTCCAATTCAATTTTTTAAACTGCCACAGGGTCCCGTAACAACAAATAACATACTTCCGAGACAATTTGAAGAGTTTTGATACTCATATTGCTAAGACGTTATTAAAATTTACAAATCATGCCCTAGTAATGGAACATTACTCCGGAAAATCCGGATTACCAAGAACCAGATCCATTAATTCGGTTCAACTTTACAGAAAAAAAAGTGAACGAGTTCCTGAATCCAAAACATCTAAGTGTCCAAATCGGTTAAAGGCATAGTTATGAGCATTTCAAATTGTGGGTACCCGGATACCCACGTTGGTCTGTTAAAGGTGTTTTTTTTGTTGAGCACATAACAGTTAATGTTTTAACGACATTTAATTAGCAAGGGACTGGAAGGTGAAGTATATTTTTCAATATTAAGAGCCATAGTACTCAACGAAGGGCAAGGAGTTAAAGGAAGAAAGTTTAGAAAAGCTTAGAATAGGGTCATATGAGCAAGCTTAGAGTTACCCGGCGATTTAACCCTTTGTCTGCTACCTCAAGAGTCAGGATCTTTTGGCATTAGAAATGCGAATCATCTGAGTCTACGGCATGTCCGGAGGAGCGTAAAGAAACTTTGTACTTCATGCTGTCGGAACCGACAAAAAGTTAAGTCACGCGATAAAATTTAATAGCCATTTACAGGGACGCAACATCTTTCATTTGAGACTAAGTTTAGTAGATTCGGTCTAGCCATCTCCGAGAAACCGATGTGACTGTTATTCTGAATTTGGATACTTCCGCCAGGGCTTCCGGAACCGATGATCATGGCAATGTGACCAAAGAGACTTTGAATGGCTGTTAGTGACCTAGTACTACAAATCGAAGCAGTTGTGGTCACATTTCGGAAAAATTGTCACCATTATACATTCATTGCAGAATTTATAAAAATCGACATTTTCTGCCTGATCGTACTCATCACCCTGTAATTCCGGAACCGGAAGTCGGATCCATTAGAAATTCAATAGCAGCCTATGGGAACGTTGCACAGAGGAGTAACTAGAACAAATTCTTGGCCAAGAACCAAAATATTTTTTTTTTTTATTTTCTGTTTCGTTATATTTTTTTAACATACCTAAGAACCTACTGTATAATGTGGCAAAATTAGAAGCATATCAAAAATTGTTAAAGAATTTTTGCATGTATGCCCAATGGTGATATTTTAAGGGATATTTTAATCGTTTTCGTTTTATATTCAGCAAAATCGCTAGTGATGATGACTGTATTAAATAAGATAATATTATTACAAACGTAGTTCAACACAACCGTTTGTTTAACTTCAGCTTAAAACTAACTAACAAAAGTAGACTTGCTATGTATTGCACCAACTTTAAAAAATACCTTTTTTAAACATTTCATTCCAAATTTGAATGATAAAAAAGTTACATTATACGGCTAGATCCGGCAAAGTTGCTGAAGCACTATTACAAAACAAGATTTCAGCTATACAAAAAATATTCGAACTCTTCCGATCTTGTCCGATCCACCAATCCCAAGCGATTTGAAAATATTGAAATTTTTACTAATTTGAGGCACACCGAAATGCTGTAGGGCCAAATATTATGTTTGCCAAAATGTATCTCTATGAAAATATGCACAGGCGTCCCTTTTCTTCTCCCTTTCCCACTGATCAAATGTTTATGCAACTGGAAAAACAAATGTATTCACAAAGATCACCTAGAAATTACTAGTATTCGAAAGGATATAGAAAATTGGCCTCTGCACTGGCAGGTGGGTAGATGCCAAATTGTTCCAAAAACTAGTAATTGTCTATTTTTCGTTCATATTAAGGCATAATAACAACAATTGCAGCAGCAAATAATTTTGGCCAGGTTTGTCAAAATCGGATAGTCTGAGAAAAATGAGTGACATTTTTTGCCACATACACACACAGACGCACATCCATACATACACACGCACAGACATTTGCCGAACTCGCTGAACTGAATGGAATGGTATATGTCACTCGGCCCTCCGTTAAAAAGTCAGTTTTCAGAGCAATTGCAATTCTATTGAGAAAGGCAAAAAGAAGTATTAAATTCACAAAATGTGTAGAATAAATTAAACTAATAAAATAAATTAATCAAGTTAAAACAGCACATTAAATGAAAAGTCAGTTTCAAAGAAAAGTTTCAAAAATATGGAATAAATTAAATTGAGTCAAATTTCCAAATAGAATAAAATCAACAAAAAAATAACTGAACAGAATTCATAATTGTAATAAATTTAAGAAACTGAATAAAATGTATGAACTAGAAAAAATGAAGAAAAGGAACAAATTAAATAAATTAATAAAATTAATAACATGAATAAAATTAACAAAATGAACTATGCTATATTTCACCCAAAGGAGGAAAAATTGGTAAAAACCAAAATTTCTCACTAGGGTGAAAATTTGTTGGTAAAAACCAGTCTTTGTACCTACAGGAGGGCACAAATCCTTATTTCATACTATGTTGCGTTTCGGCTTCGCCTCATCAGAAACCGACACTAACACATTGTCGGAATAGATTAGCGCCGGCTTCAATTTTTTCTCCTTAGGGTGAAATATAGCATAGTGCTTTCGCATAGGCCTGCTAAGCCAAGACAAGTTTCGGCTTCACTTGTGTCTCATCGGCATAAACAGAACTTCTGCTCGAACGGGACATCACGTTTGATCAGTCGTTTGATTGAAACACATAGTGTGTTTTTGTTTTAAGGGATTTGCGTCAAGCCGGCGCTAATCTATTCCGACAATGTGTTAGTGTCGGTTTCTGATGAGGCGAAGCCGAAACGCAACATAGTATAACAAAATGAAGAAAATGAATGAAATTAAATAGTTATCATGGTAAAGACGGGAAAGTCTCTCTTTTCCGTGATACATGTTGGTAGACTCGAGCGATTCGTTGTAACTCTGCCCAAGATCGACCTTTGCCAACAGAAGGCAAAAGATTAGTCCGTAAGATTTTAAGACTGTTTCTAATGACCCTGCCCCTTCCAGTTTCCCGATCTGTATATCTCACATCCTTGTTCTCACTTGAGTACTATGGCTCTAAACTTTAATAACTTTCCCTGCTTAGTATTATCTAGTTAATTGAATATCTTTAAAAAGTAAAAATGAAATAGGGAATTAAAAATGTAAACAAATGTCGCACTCACACGTGTCGTAGGTGTTGCGCATGGAAAATTTTGCATACAAATAATCGTCAATGATTTACTTTTATTCATATTTTTAGCTTATTAGACCAAATAGCAATCGGTGAGATGCATTTTGAAGGAAATTAGTCAGAGAATCTAGAAAAATATAAATTTTTGGTTACAGTATTGCCAAATATGCTATATTTCCATTTTAAAACATGAACTGCATTTTTCTCACAATTCATGTATTTTTCTTTTGAAAATGATTATGCCATTATATTTTTCAGATAGTTTTACACAGAAACTCATCTAAAACATCAAGATAACTGGAGCCAATCTCCAGACACAGTCATTTGAAGCAAAAACCTCACAATTTCTCAGCACATTTCTCGCTATATATCAGTAAACAAGCAGAATGTCAAAATTCCAAAAACGCCACATTTTTGAGATTTTTTTTACCCTCAAAAAGGCACGCGGGTCTTCCAGGCCCGGCCGGCGGCTATCAATTTCTTGGTTACAAAGCGTTATGCATGCAGTAAGAGCTTGAGCGTGGAAATTACATTAACTGACGCTAAAATTCGTTGAAAAAGTAAGATATTACGAAAATATCACTTATGGTGCGCTTCATAGATTCGTATAGACTTTTTACGTGCACAAAAAGCCAAGAGGTTCTAGCAGGCCTGCTAGGTATTCCGACATCAACTGTGCATACTGGTGATTCAAACAATATTTCTGGCACATATGTTTGCATCCAAAAATCAATTTTGATGCATTTATTTCAATTTTTACAAATATTTCCTAAGTTTTGACAAACTTATCTTCGATTGTTAAAACACATTCACCATTTATTTGTGTCATGCAATGCACCCAGAACTGCACGCAAACTAGGCGGGTAACTTTTTTGAAGCTTTCTTCGGAACACTGCTAAGTGCTAGATCAAGTGTTATTAAACTCTACAAACCATATGCAACTTATGAGCTTTTTCCTATAGCTCTAGTTCACTCACAGGAGTTTTGAAGTTTTTATAGTGAAATATATGGAAAATCGGAAACAAGAAATCAAAATTCAATAAAAATTCCCACGGATACTCTGCGTACTTCAAAACTTCAGGTGGGGTATAACGAACAACTTTGTTGAAAGTTGCATAATGATTGGAGATTACCGGACAAAGTTATTTAACTTCGAAGATTAAAAGAATTTTTGAAAACGTCCTATTCTAAGCATGTGCGAGAAAGAGAGGCAACACTTAATATCATATTACAATATCTTTTTATCAAAAAGTCGGATCAATTTGCAGTCTTCTGCAATGTTAATCCTTTCATGTTCAGCTATATATCTGAGGATTTTAGGCTACATAAGATGATGCTGACATTTTTTACTGAATTTATTGTTTCCATTGCCAATATACAAAATTCCTGTGAGTATATTCAGTCCCATAAAGATAGGAAATCCCATAGAAAACGTGACAAATATACAATAATGGGCAGTATAGAAGTTTGAGACACGCGTTTTGAAGAGCAAAATTTTGCTCGGTAATTCTTTTGCTCATGAGCGAAAATTGTCAAAATTGTAAATTTCCATAATATTGAATTTTTTCTTACCAGAAAATAGAGTGAACGAACGTTTTCCAAGGACAAAGTTCTCCATTTTTAGCCTGTGGTAAAACAAGTTATTGCTCGACACATTCGAAAAGCGGCAATTATTTATTAACATATTTTAGCTTTTGGCTGCACCCAATGCTTATTCTAGCTAATCCCAATTCATCAGGGATTCGTATTTTTACGAGAATTTGACTTTATTAGTATATAGCATAGCTTTTAACTACAAGCGTGCGCCTTTATTTTGGATCCTTTAAAATATTCTGAAACAATCTACTAGTTCTTCATTTTTCGCTTATATATTGTTTCTTTAGTCTTTTCTACATTGTCCAATAAATTCGAATAGAGAAATTTTTCAAGCACTCGAAAAGTTTGTATTTATGAATAAAATCGATCAATATGCTATGGATTTTTCATGCTTTTACTGTAAGAGGGTATAAAACTGTACCGGGCCCTAAAGACCCGGCTTGCTTTTTACCGTTAGGATTTTAGCTTGCCTTCACAAGGGTTAAACAAGTAATTAGGCATAACTGAGTTTACACCAAAATGGCGTTTGCCATGAGATAGCACAACAGCGACGCAATGTCAATACAATGCAGTCAGTCTCGTTCCGGTCCAGTCCAGGAAACCCCGTCCGGAGATATGGATTTATGAGTCCTATACAAACCAGTCACACGAAAAAGAAATAGTTCAAACTATCTCTAGGAAGCATCATGTCTGTTTTAATTTTTCACTAGAACGATGACACGATGACTGACGATCTGTGTATTCATATATCGTCAAACATCACTCACGGTTGACTGCAATGATCAAATAAAGGTCAAACACCGGAACTTTGGAAAAAGTTTGCTCTTCATCTTTGTAGTGAACTTACATATTCAACTTCGTTTCAGGAAACAATGTGAATTTTTTCACAAACACTGGAACAAAATAAATAAATCAATAAAGTCATGATTTTTTTAGATGATAATCAATAACATCTTCTTATGATCAAAGAATTGGTTTTGGGTGACTAATTTGATTGCAAATAATAAGGTATTCCGGGTAGCGCCAAGGAATTGCTCCACTGATAACTAATTTCATTAGCTTTTGCTTTGGAAATGAATACTTTAATATTTAACTTAATTATTTAGTCAAAATTAAACTTATCTTCATACTACAAATATTTAGTTCAGGGAGGGGCCAATGCTGTAAACTGATGAAGGTACTGTTTCTTTGAAGTCACAGCTAAGATCTAACCAAGTGAACACTCCACCCCAAACTATGCGCTACTAGTTGCCTGTTTGCTTCATGACTAATTCAATTGAATGCTCTGCAAACTGCACAGCGATGAAGATTACTCATCCGAGTTGCATATGTTAGCGTCATGAATAGAATATTGTTTCCGAATCATGGAGAACTACGCTTGCACTATTTAGGGAAACTGGTTCAAGGTTGAACGTGGTTAGTGACATATGAAATGCACATCTCTCATCCGCTCTTCACATAGGTATGTAAATGTGCTCTTCCAAAAGTAACGAAATCGGTTCGCTAGATACACGTTTCATATATAATCATGCTATTTCCGTGGGATAGGATCAGTACCGGTTCACCATCCCACTAATGAAAATGTCACCATCGTTATCGGTGTTGTTAGCTGTTGTGGCATCGATGGCTGGAATTGGTGGAATTAACTGCGGTCTGCTGGACATGTTCAACACTAATTCGGATTACCATTTGGCTGCATCGATGGATGCGGTGTTTGGAGCCCTGAGAAATGACATAGGTAACTTCTTGGAGGGGAATATTAAAAATCCGGTGGAGAAGGAGGTCACATTCTGGTGTGGCAATAGGTATGAATATATACTGTCATTAGTGGGTGGACTGTAAATGATCACATAAAATTATATACTTTTGACAGAAATTCAACGCAGTTGAAGCAGACTTTCGTAAACGATACGGACTTAGATTCGAAGCTTGATCTTAGCAAACCCTTGACGTTTATCATTCATGGCTGGTTGGACAACTCGACCCGGATATGGGTTAAAACAATGGCTCAGGATATGATGAAGTATGCGGATACCAATGTATGCGGAGTTAACTGGTCACGTCTAGCCCGACACAACTACTATCAGGTGGCGATGAACCACACACTGATAGTATCCAGCTATTTGACTAAGTTTGTCGAATATTTAAGAAGTGCTGGTATCGATTTGGAACATATCACCTTCGTTGGTCACAGTATGGGAGCGCAGATTAGCGGTCAGGCTGGGAAGAATCTGAATGGAAAGATCGGAAAAATCTACGGCCTAGATCCAGCCGGCCCTTGCTTCACCTTCCCCAGGGACCGGGGGTTGCAGTATCGGTTGGACAGCAGTGATGCCAAGTTCGTCCAGATGATTGTGACTTCGAGATTCATGATCGGTGTTGGAGCTGGTGATGGACATGAAAATTTTTACCCAAACGGAGGGTATTCTCCACAGACCAACTGTGCCATACCGGTGACCAGCGATGCCGAGTTCGCAGATCAAATTATGTGCAGCCACTTACATTCCACGACACTGTTCCGATTGGCATTGAATCCGGCTATTGTCTATAGGGCTCGGCGTTGCGTCAATTGGCCATTGTATTTGTTGACGTTTTGCAACACGAATGAGGCGAATGTGATTGGAGTTTATAGTAAACAGAAGGCGGGTCATTTCTATTTGAGGACATCGGCATTTACACCTTTTACTGCTTTATTTCCAACAAATTGAATGAGAACAGTATAATAAACATTTATATAATTTTCATTTTCATTACGCTTCACCTATTTTAATCGATCTCATGCTAGATTTTGTCACAGATACTTTAGTACTGACAGATTTGAGTCTATGGAAGGAAATTTCAATGAATTTGTACGTGTTTTTGGCAGAACGTTGGCTCGCATCTTTTCGTTTTTTCAACAGGCAAGTTTACTCCCACCAAAACTTTATTTCCTTCTTTTCAAGACAACCTTAAACATTGGTAGTTCTTTTTCTTGGCTAACAGTCGTCCGTTAAACGTACAGGGTGAGATAGTTTTCCAAGTGCATTCAGTGAGTTTATTGGTGCAAATGATTCCATGTCCTCGCGCCCCAGGAGAAACTTGTCGAAAAACTTTCGTCTACTTCTTCGGGGACGCTTTCTCTCAGTACCATTTGTCATCTTGAACGTCGTCATCACCACCACCGTCACCACCACCATTACCGGTCAGTGTGCAGTGGAAATCGTCCTCCCAGAGGGAGTGCAAGGAAAACTGTCACACAAACTTGACACAGTGCAATCTGTGCCGTAGAATAATGGCTCACAGGACGGCTATGCTTGGGCTCGTCGAGGAACAATGCAGCCTCCGTCAGTCCTTTGAAAAGATTTTTTTTGAATGAAGGGCGCGAATATGACTTCCTTCTCCGAACATAAAAGAAGATTTTTGTAAAGGCAAGCAAATAGAAATGGGCACAAATAAGTATAAAGACTGTCTTGAAAGAATATCTGTCGAAATGTCGGTAATTAAAAGTTAGAACAGCGTCGTTCCACAAAAGACTGCTCGTCGCTGATTTTTCTTATTATTATGCTCAACGTTTTGACAATTTCTGACTGAAACTCGAAATCGCAGCATGGGCTGAAGGTGCACGTGAAAGGTTGAGGCTTATTCGAGCATACAGGGACTACATACAAATTGAAAAATATGGTGTTCCTGCATTGCACCTTTGCTGTTTGCAAGCGTTTGGCTGACGCACACATCACAAGCATGTAATTTAAATGTGGTACTTATGCAGATGCTGTAGCTTCCGTATTTTGCTATAGGCCACCCATATCCTGTGGGGTTAGAATTTGTAGTATGCAATTTATGTTTGCTGATTTTGTCCTTTTCCGTTTGCACGTAATTTTCAGTGGATGTCTGAGTTTGATAAAAAGCTATATATTCGGAAAAGTTGGGTTGATTAAATATTTTACATATTTGCTCTACTCCCATTTCTTACTGTTTTATGATCTCAGAGGCAGATTGTATTTCTTAAGGTTTGGTGTATAGGAGTTTTCATTATTGAAGATTTCGATTAATAACATAAAGGGAGGATAACAGGGTTGCTAACGTTGAATTCAACTTTACCGCCGAAAACGATGAATTAAGCGCCATTATTATTGCTATCATTATTATTTCCGGATTATACATCATATTATCATGAGTTAATCTGTCACACGGTCAGTTGCTGCTTGTCAGCAACCTCTCAGGCGCCCGATACTCGCCAAGTTCTGCTCCACTTGGTCCAGCCACCGGGAATGCTGCGATTCTCTTTGTCTTGTACCTGGCGGGTTGGAGGTGAAAACTAACTTGGTGGGGTTGTTGTCCGGCATCCTCACAACATTCCCCGCCCACCATACCCTTGCAGCTTGAACTACTTTCCGGATAATTGGCTCGCCATAGAGTCGCGCAAGTTCGTGGTTCATCCTTCTCCTCCACACGCCATCCTCCTGCACAATACCGAAGATTGTTCTCAGCACCTTTCTTTCGAAGACTTCGAGTGCTTGTAGATCCTCCTCGAGCATTGTCCACGTTTCGTGCCCGTAGAGCACCAACGGTCTAATCAGTGTCTAATCAGCATCTTGAATCAGCGCTGCCACCGGAGGAGGTGCTAATCGATGTTCCCCTTGAGGACTGCTGGACCAGGGCTAAAGCAGTCATAAGCAGCACTGCGGAGAGCGTCCTGGGATACGTACAGAGGAGTCGACGGAACGATTGGTTCGATGGCGAGTACCAAGAGATATTGGACGAGAAGAATGCAGCACGACCAGCTTCAAGTCACTCGTCAGAACGTGGAGTCACATCGACGGAAGGGAAAACAGCAGACTTGCCTTTTTCAGGACAAAAAGCGCCGCCTGGAAGAGTCTGAGAGAGAGAAGATGGAGTCGCTGTATCGCTCGCGGAAACGCGGGCGTTCTTCAAGAAGCTTAGTCCAGCATGTGCGCCATCATCCCCCACTACATCTTGTACTCGCTGGTAACCTAGGAGTGAATTTTGAAGACGTCTCAAGCTCTATCGTCTACGATTTTAAAAACGCTGACTACGACAGCATCGTTAGCACGCTGTTGGATATAAACTGGGACGAAAATCTTAACAATGATGACGCGAACGAAGCAGCGATGACGTTTTCTAATATTCTTAACTACCTAATCTCATGTGCCAAAACGAACAATCAGCACAAATCAACACCCTCCCTGGCAATCAACAAAATGGAAATATGTGAACGAGCAGCGAAAAGAATCCGGGTTACCATCTTGTATGTCATTAAATGGAGTTTTAGGCACCGACACTAAGGAAATTTGCCAATTGTTTTCCAACAAATTTTCAAGCGTTTTTTCCGACGAGAACCTTTCCCCACAACAAGTCGCTGCCGCTTCAAATCTAACTCCTTCTCTAGGACGAACCATCACCCGAATTTGTGTCGATAATGCTGCCATTCTTGCAGCAAATTCCAAGCTGAAAGCATCTAGTTCCCCGGGCCCAGATGGCGTTCCCTCGATTTTAGTCAAAAAGTGCATCAGCGGGCTTCTTGAACCACTTCGGCGAGTCTTTGTGCTATCACTCAATACTGGAACATTCCCTTCCTGCTGGAAAGCAGCGCACATGTTTCCAGTTCACAAAAAAGGAAACAAATCGAACATTGACAATTATCGGGGAATCTCGTGGTTAAGTGCAGTATCAAAACTATTCGAGCTGGTTGTCTTAGACCCTCTTTTCTTTCACTGCAAACACTACATTGCAGACGATCAACACGGCTTTATGCCTAAACGATCGAGAACGTCTAACCTCTCGTTCACAACATATGTACTCGATGGATTCGCTGACGGATTGCAAACCGATGCTATTTACATGGATTTATCTGCGGCCTTCGAAAAAATCAATCATGATATCGCAATAGCGAAGCTGGACAAACTCGGCATTCATGGACAACTACTGCGCTGGTTTCGTTCCTACCTCGATGGAAGGCAACTCCAAATCAGCATTAAGGACTGTCTATCTGCACCATTCTTCGCTACATCCGGTATCCCACAAGGAAGCCATCTCGGTCCAGTAATATTCCTCCTCTACTTTAATGACGTCAACATCAAATTACAAGGACCCCGCCTTTCTTTTGCCGACGACATGAAAATTTTTCAACAAATACGGGATAAAACCGATGCCGAGCTTCTTCAGAGGGAACTGGACAGCTTTAGTATGTGGTGTGATCTAAACAGAATGGTTTTAAACCCGAGCAAATGCTCAATCGTTACGTTCACGCGGAAACGCCATCCGATTCAGTTTAGCTACCATCTCTTCGACTCGAGTATTCCAAGACACTCTAACGTCAAGGATCTCGGAGTCATCATGGATTCGGCACTAACGTTCAAACCACATACATCATCCATTGTGGATAAGGCTTCAAGACAGCTTGGGTTCATCTTCCGAATAGCGAAAAACTTTCAGGACGTATACTGTTTAAAATCTCTCTATTGTGCGCTGGTTCGCTCAACACTGGAATATTGTTCTGCTGTTTGGAACCCTTACTACCAGAACGGTGTCGACAGAATCGAGGCCGTCCAACGCCGGTTCATACGCTTTGCACTCCGACATCTTCCTTGGCAAAATAGATTTCACCTGCCGAGCTACGAAAACCGTTGTCAGTTAATACAGCTCGATACTCTAAGCATCCGGAGGAACTGCTCTCGAGCCCTGTTCGTCTCGGACTTACTGTCTGCCAGGGTGGATTGCCCTACAATCCTCGGACGCCTCAATCTTCAAGCTCGCGTTCGAGCTCTGCGCAATAACTCTCTTCTGCGAGTCCCGTTCAGGAGAACTAACTATGGGCGCCAGAGCGCTGTTACCGGACTCCAGCGTGTGTTTATCAGTGTGGCGACGGCGTTTAACTTCAACCTGACAAGGAATTCGATAAAAACTAAAATAATTCGTATTCTGAAATGTAATTAGTTTAAGTAACCACCATTGGGGCCAAGGGGTCTGTTGGTGACGGTACAACAAATAAAAAAATAAACAAGCTGAATGACTCTCGCAACGGTTTTGTGCCGCGGGCCGAAATGTATAGAGACAAGGAAGGTGGCATCATGACGGACGAACGTGAGGTGGTCGAAATGTGGAGGCAGTACTACAATGAACATCTGAATGGTGCGCAGGAGGACAATCGGGCATTCGGCAGCTGACGGGGATGTACCGGCGCACACTATGAATGAGGTTAACTAGGCTATTCAACAGCTCAAGAACAACAAGGCAGCTGGTAAGGATGGTGTAGGAGCGGAACTATTTAAGGTGGGTCCGGAGAAACTGACGGAATGCATGCACCGAATAATTGAAAGAATCTGGGACAGGAAACAGCTACCGGAGGAGTGGAAGGAAGGGGTCATCACCCCGATATACAAGAAAGGCGACAAATCGGACTGTGCCAACTACAGAGCGATCACTGTGACGATTGCCGCTTACAAAGTGCTATCCCAGATTCTGTTCCGGCGCCTATCACCGCTGGTAAATGGATTTGTCGGGAGTTATCAGGCCGGTTTCTTCAACGGTAGATCAACAAACGACCAAATCTTTGCTATATGGCAAATCCTCCAAAAATTCCGTGAATACCAGGTCCCGACACATCACCTGTTCATCGACATTAAAGCCGCATATGACACGGTGGACCGTGTGGAGCTATGGAAAATGATGGACGAGAATTGCTTCCCTGGGAAGCTGACAAGACTGATTAAGGCTACGATGGATGGTGTAAGGTGTTGTGTCAAAATATCGGGCGGCCTCTCGGGTCCGTTTGAATCACGCAGGGGACTAAGACAAGGCGATGGGTTGTCCTGCCAGCTGTTCAATATAGCGCTGGAAGGTGTAATGCGAAGAGCGGGGTTCAACATGCGGGGCACGATTTTCACGAGGTCCGGACAGTTCGTGTGCTTCGCTGACGACGTGGACATAATCGGTAGAAACAAGGAGACGGTAGTAGATCTGTATACCCGACTGAAGCGCGAAGCAGCACGAGTAGGACTGAAGATAAATGTGTCTAAGACGAAGTACGTGCTGGCTGGCGGAACCGATCGCGATAGGGAACGCTTGGGCAGTAGTATTACGATCGACGGCGACGAGTTCGAGGTGGTTGTCGAGTTCATCTATCTAGGCTCATTGGTGACTGCCGACAATAACACTAGCCGGGAGATCAGAAGGCGTATTATCTCTGGAAGTCGTGCTTACTATGGGATCCACAAAACTTTGGGATCCAGGAAGCTCACCGAACGAAATACGCCATGTACAACACATTGAATTTTTGCCGGCGTTGAATTACACGTTAATTTCATCGTCATCGTCCTTTGAATTCAACGTTAGCGTTATCGGAAATTTTCGCGTTGAATTCTCTTTGAAGCATGGTTACCAAAAACACAGAATAATCTGTATTTATACAGATTTTCAGTCATTTTCAGACCAAGAATCTGTATGTGCAGATATACAGATTTTTGCATGTGTTGTAGGTCAGATGAAGTTTTGGGTCGGCACTGTCATGCATACGGTAAAATGTACCACCCTGTGAAGTTTCGTTTCCAGTGTTCCGCTCGTCGCACCATTTCTTGGTAAGCCGTTCGGCTCTTTCACTCTCGAATGAACGTATACACATATATTAGCTGATTGTCATCTGTCTGAAGGAATGAGTAGTCAGTTCGAATAAAGTCACCAGTTGAGGTAGAAGCCATAGCTCGGCAGTTCGTGTCTTTTAGTGACAATAAATAATAGAGGTGCAGAAACGGTTTTCCATTTTCTGCAAGTTTGCGATTAAAAGTTTGGTCACAACAGCATGTATGTACCGATATACAGATGTTTGAGAAGTGATGTTACTAAACCAATTTTAAAAATATTTTTTTTAGTTTCAGTAATATTTCCTCTGTGTCTCTCTCAGCTTAGTCCTCTATATTAGGCTGCGAATGCGGACGAAGTCGACATAAAATGACTTTTACTGCTAGCCGTGTTAACAAACATTGCTTCACAGTTTAATGGCAGTGTTGGTAAACCCGGCTCGCAGTAAAAGTCATTATTTATGTCGACTTCGTCCGCGTGCATAGCCTAATTAAAAAATCTTCAATTTTGAGAGTGGTCGCTCATTCTGGTAAAGGTTTGTAATACACTCAGGTTGGCACCCAGCAAACGCCTGGCTGATGTCTACTTCCGGAAACGTTAATTGTAATGCTCTGTGACTTTGTTAATTCTCAATTTTTTGTCCGAAAATTCGACTGCTATATTGGTCGACTTAATGTATGTAACATTATATATCAACAAAAGTCATTAAATGAAGAAGAAAATTATTTTTTCATGGTGCACATCGGTAAAGTTCAAGTTTCCGGATGCAAAATATCAGAACGATTTGTAGTGTTTTTTTGACGAAAATGTAAGCAGGTCCTTGCTTGACTAATTTAAACCACAGGAATTAATATCTGCGATAGATAACCCACCAAAACGTTAAACAACTCAAATGATTCGTTACATATATCGACACAGATTTTTCGAAGAGTAAATACAGATAAAAAGATTTTTTAGGACAAAAATACAGATTTAATTTTGGAAACCCTGGATTGAAGTGCTTTTTTCCTCAGAGACCTTTTGTAGTCATATGAAGTTTAATTTTATATTTAATAATATTTCTGTAAGAAGGTATCTTTTTGATTCTATTGAAAGTACAGATTCTGAGGTTAGTTAATGGAGCATTCAGTAAATTGATCATGGAACCTTCGTGCCCCATGTTTGAATTGCTGGCTGCGTCGCACTACTGAAAATCAAAATATACATCGACCAGAGACGTCTTAAAACTGTTCGGTGCCCCTGGACACTATAGAACTGAGGGGCCTCTCATCATTGAAGAGGTGTTAATTTGTGAGCTTCAACAGAGAAGAAAAGTTAACTAAATGCTCGATAGCTTCCGGTCACGATCACATTCATTCGAAACTGTCAAATTTCGATGTTAAGAGGTTATATACAAAGTTGAAACTTGAAAAATCGAAAAAAAAATTATTGAAAATTCTGAAGGCAGATGCTTTTGAAAGTATCTTTGCGAAATTTCATCCAGATCGGAGCAGTAAATTTCAAATTACAGCCATTTGCAGCGAGCTGGTTCTTCCACGAATGTAGTTAACACAAAACTTTAAAAGCAATTATCTCGGAATGAAACTTTTTGAAAAGTACTGTTGCGGTGAACGTGACATCTCAAAAATTATTCATCCGATCTTCATAATTTTTTTGGGTTGTTTGTATTCACATTCTAGTATACTTGAACGGTTCTTTATGTCATTAAAAAAAATCGATTCTTCGCAATTAATTTTTGTTTAAAATTTGGAACATCAGAAAACTTAAATTTGTGGTCATCATGTTTTTTTGCAAGAAAAAAAATTCTTTTGGGAAAAAGGTCCGTTCAAGTACACTACAATACATTTTTCATCAATAATCTTTTTAGTTTTTGGATTTCAGTCGAGCGGTTCGGCTAGGAGAGGAAACCCTTAAAACGAGTTATTCTCATATTACTGTATTTGATGAATGCCTTCTGCGGTTTATAAACAATAAAATTCACATTGTACTCAAGGTATGAGTCTGAGGCTTACAAAAAAGTTAGATCGAACGGGATTTGAAATGTTTTCCTAAATTTTGTTTTATTCCTTGATATGGTGCATTCATGTAGCCGTCATATTTTCAACAATATTGTTTTAAATAACATTATCAACAACTTTGCTGAAGGCACCAAGTCTCTTACTATTTTTGAAGACTTCATTCTCTATAATTACTTCTAGTAGAATTTAAAAAAAAATGTTTATATCAAAAGATGTGCTGTTGGAAATCTTCTTCAAAGTTATTAAACTTTCAAAGTTGATTATTTTAAATAAAATGATCTTGACCGTTCAAAAAGTTTTCGAATATTTATTACCCCTTGAGGTTTGAAAACTGTTCCATGTTGATTCTCTTTGTTTGTAAACTGGACTAGAGTACTTATGGCTCTGAATTTTCCATAAAGGGCGAACACGAAATTATTGCGACACATTCAACAGGGCATAACTTTTTTACCATTGGGTAAAAATCAACCAAATTCTGCACACTTTCTCATTGATGTGTATTGTTTACATGCTGTCAAACTCGAAGTCGTGTTTTTCGATTCAACGAAAATGGAGGTGAACCAACGCGAGTCGAGAGAACAAAATTCTTTCCAAACACCTGGAATTTCCTGACCTGTCGCACCGGCAGTTGGGAAAAATGTTGAACATTTACCATTCAACCGTCTCCAGAGTGTTGAAGCGGTTCCAGGAGCGGTTGACGTTGGATCACGGCAAAGGAGCTGGAAGAAAACCGGGATCGGAGAACAAAAAGACGGAGGGAAAGGTGAAGCGGATGATTAAAGCAAATCCCAACGTTTCAAGCCGTCATTTGGCTAAAAAGATCAGCATGTTGCAGAGCTACGTCCAGAATGCAAAAAAGCGAGCTGGACTACATACATACAAGGTACAGAACTTCCCAAACCGCGATAAGCGGCAACAATCGACGGCCAAAACTCGGACACGGAAGCTGTACGAGAAGATGGTGACAAAATATGGCTGCTGTGTGATGGACGACGAAACGTATATAAAAGCCGATTTTAAGCAAATTCCGGGGTTGGAGTTTTTCACCGGCAAGAGCAAGTTCTATGTGGACGAAAAATTTAAGAAGAATAAAATGTCGAAGTTCGCCTCCAACTATCTCATTTGGCAGGCCATCTGCTCTTGCGAACTGAGGAGTGAGCCTTTCGTGACAAAGGGCACAGTAAATGGTGAGGTCTACAAATCTGAGTGCCTCGAGAAGCGCCTTTTGCCATTCTTGCAGCAGCACGACGAAGCTCCGCTATTTTGGCCAGATTTGGCATCATGCCACTATTCTAAAAGTGTCCTGGAGTGGTATGAGGCCATTTTGTTCCAAAGGACATGATTCCGCCAAACTGTCCGGAGCTGCGCCCGGTGGAGCAGTGCTGGGTAATGATGAAGCGGGAACTTCGGAAGAGCAAGAAGACAGTCAAAGACGAGAAGGATTTGTTAAGAAAATGGAAAAAAAACTGAGAAACTGGTACCAGATGACGCTGTAAAGCATCAAGCGAAAATGCGTTCAATTTTACACTCAAGGCTCCATCGATTAACTTTTCTTTTGATTTTTGAAGTAAATATATGTATAAAACTACCCTAAAATTTTGGTTTGATTTTAAACATTATAAGAAAATTGGCATGACATTTTCGGTGTCGCAATAATTTCGTATTCGCCTTTAATTTAACAAACTCGTATTAAATTTTGGTATTTTTAAAAAAATCAACGATTTTCGTCAACCCCCCCCCCCCCCAACCAAATTTCTGGCTACGATATTGGTTAGATCTAACCTGGATTTATAGTAGTTTCCTTAACTAAGTTATTGACGCAGGTCGTCATGTCTCTGTGCATCTTCGTTACTTTATCTGTCACCGCTTCCATTAGGTTGTCTACTAAGGCGCTCCTCCAAGCACCACGTGTCGCACGCTAGTTCGGGCTTGGCAAATGGAAATAGATCTAGCAGTTTTATGATCCAACGAAAAAACCTTCGCTTGAAGGTTCTGCAGGCGAAACCAAATTGATCCAAAACTAGCATCAGTAAATTAGTAAGCATTTAATTAACTTTCGGCTAGCTTTGAAGCTAGAACAATATCCTGCACTAGCTAAGTTTCTATTTTCGGTTCATATGTAGAATGTTCTTACTCGCGAAGCAATTTTATAGCAAGAGTTAAGAAAAATCGAAGTGTAGACAAATTTCGCGCTGATTTTCGCAAAATTAAACAAATTTTTAGAATAAAAATATTGAAAAAAATCTTCTTCGACTCCTACACTGAAGAAAAAAACGATTTTAAGAATTTAAAGTCGATTTACAAAAAAATCCATCTTTGATTTGGATGAAATTTTGTAATTATATTTCCTACCTACCGTCAAAAATTCAAGTTGGGCACTCTCAAGGAAAAAAGTTATTTTTAAAAAAACTTTTCCTTGTCCAAACTGATTTTTGTTCAATTTTTTTATATCGAAAACTAAACCAATGAAAGTCATAATCATCTCAGAATCCAATAGAACTTAGTTTGTGAGAAGATATTGTCAATTTTAGTAACTAAGTATATTTTTATTAATCAAGAATCCCACTGAAAAGAGTTTATGTCATTAAACAAATATTCCATTATTACTTCTTTATATTCTTGTTTAGTTCCGAGGAAGGATCAGGCAAAAAAACACCACAACATTATGTATTGAATTTTACATAATTTACATAATTTTTATATATAACATTTGTCTTAAAACTTTCTTCATGCATGCTATTTTTTTCTATACAAGGACAATATTTTAGGTTCATCTTCTGAATTAGAATAACTTTTCGTCTCTACTTTGCCACCAGGAATAGGCACAAAACTGTGGAATTTCTGAGTGCCAAATATTGTTTTGGCGTTATACAGTTCTTCGAGTTCTTCTGATATTTTGTTGTACTGTTCAGTGGCCATGCAGCAGAAATTTAATTTTGTGTTATGTTTTTAACACCCCCTCCCCATCCTAGCATTTTGTCACAAGCTTCTAAATACCCCCCCCCCCTCTGGTAATTACGTAGCTTGACGGTAACTCCCCCCCCCCCCCCTTGTCCCCGGAATTTTTTTTAAAGAAATAAAAAATTATGCTAGTTATTCCCCTTTAAAAATCTACGTAGCATGACATGACCCGCTACCCCCCTCTCGTCACACATCATCACAAAATACAAAACTCCCCCTCCCCCATATAACGCTACGTTTATGGATGGTCCCTTATGGTATTTCCATAGTGGCGAGCAAGACTGGCTCTTTTTACCCTTCGTCTGAGAGTGCCAAAAATAGCATTCCAGTCTTCCAGTCTTCCACAGTCTTGATCGAACAAATATATAAAAAACTACAAGGGGCAGCCCTATGGGGTTGCACGAACTGTAGACGTAGGACTATACTACTTAATGTAAAATATTTATTTTCTTAGTTTTCAGTGTGTGGGAAAAAACACCCGAACCGGTGAAGAAAAATCAAATTTTAGACAATATAATCACATCTCATGTATAGAACAAGCTTTCTAGTTGCTTTCAAACAGATCCTAAAAGTTCAAACACCCATGGATAACCCCAAGTTTGTAGATGTGTTTCGATGCCACAGGATTGTAAAATGGTTAATATTACGTCATGAAAATTCAATTCTTCCGTGACAATATTTTTGCCTGCAAAATGCCCTGCGTGTATGCAAAGCTAATGATTTGTTGGGATATTAGCATTGATCGGAAAATGCTTTCCAACGCTGCGCATTGCATACATACAGGACATTTTGCAGGTCACCAGAAGCTGTTCATTTTACCACCGCCACATGTTCATTTTACCCACTCGCTATAAACATGTCTCATTTTTGGACATGTTTAGAAGTCAAGAATCATGTTTGAAAAAATGCGTTTATGACGAAGTATTTTTACCAGATATGTACAAAACATGTCTAACAAGAAACATAAGGTGATTGTAATATCTCATTCACTTATTAGTTAGAAAATAATGACTTTGCTTAACATGTTCATTTTACCGCCAGTTCCCCTACCTACCAACACATTCGCTCCAAACTTTGAACCCAAGCGTACAATGCAAAATGAGTCAACGCTGATGATGATGGGTAGAGCGAAAGAGACAACTAGTACCACCACGACACTATTAGCGCATTTCACTAAAATTCCACGCGGTCTTTCCCGAGGAAACGACCGCCCTTAGCCCATCTGTCATAATATCGTGATTTTGCATAGCGAAGGGCTGAATGATAACACATTTTGTTCCAAAAAACAGCCCTGCGTTATGCAACACTTTGTGCAGGTTGATTATACCAGCTGCAAGTGGGGCCAAATTCACCAAGTTCCGTAAAATTCCTTTTAAATTACAGAATTGATAAAATTTCTTAGATGAGCTAAACTAATTAATCAAATCCTGTTTTAAAAACTGTCCTTGCGTTTAAACCAAAATGGGAAGCTTATTACTACCGCTACATTACTTAATTTCAAGCGCAAATAGCAAATACATGTGCTAGTTAAACCAAAAATTTACTGGCAACATTACAACGGCATTTAGGAAGCAGCTGGAGCGGTCGCCTGTTGGACGACACAGGGTAGCGTCCCTCCACAGCCAGTGTAACGGACTTCTAGCTCAGCTACACTGGCTGTAAAAAACACAGCGCAGCGATCTGCTTCGCCAGCCGTTCAACAGGGATCTGAGCGTGTCTGGCCAAGTCGGTTCTTTAAATAGTAGATGATGACGTCATTCATAGAAGCATTGCACGCTAGGTACACCAATCCGTCGTACAGGGCTTGGGAAGCGCTATCTTCTGTGTGTTAATGCGCGATATTTTGACAAGGTTGTATATTATTTTATTTTTTAATGCTATGATATCAAAAATCTTTGGGTTTATCTATTGGAATCTATTCTTAGAAGTATTTCGAGGCGATTTGTGCAAAAATTTTGAAAATTTATCGTGAGATGGCTGAGTTATATACGTTTTAAAATTGGACCACTTTTCGTTACATACCATTTTTTTAGAATTTGCAGAGTGCACCCCCATATCGAAAACAAAGACGTAGTCCTACGTCAAAAGTGTATAAAAATTTGAATTAGTATACGATAAAACACTAGCGCTGCCACACCAACTTATCCCAACTATCCGCAAATCCATTCCGGAACCGGTTCGAAATCCTGAATGGAGTCAGTATGGAATCTGGCTCAAAGATAATAACCGATTCCGGCGCAATCGGTTGATGCATTTGAGCTGGAATCAATACCGAATCCTCTCAGAAGTCTGAACCGGTTCCGGAATGGTTTAATTGGGTAGAGGTATAACCGCTGTCAATTCAGTTAGCGCACCTGGTGGAGATATCCCAACTACCTTCGAAAACGTTCGGGATTTTTGCTCAAGTTGTATGCTTATATCTGTCAATATGCTGAAGTATGAGTCTTTTTGATGCAATAATTACGAATAAAATACAGGAAAAAATCATAATTATCTATTTAGATTTTTGTTAGGATACTATCATCAGATTTTTTGGGTTTTCCACTCTTAATGCTATCCACGAAAATATTGCACCACAAGTCTCTCAGAACGACACAGAATAACCATATTTAGTTGAAATGCAGTTTAATGCATAATGTTCATATTTTGTAAATTTTAAGAAATTTGGTGAGTTTTCTTTGTATAAATCAATGTAGCCAGAATAGTTAGCCATGCAAACTTTGGAAAATTCAGCATCGCATCAATTCTAAATGATCTCATCGCAAACTTTGAAACGACTCGGGACAGTGAACGCCACAGTTTCGGGTGTGACTGATATTTACCGCCAAAGATAGATATAATATCGTTGAAAAATACAAACAAAAAATCGATATTGGTCAGGATTTTTTTTGGTCTGGCAAGCAATCTGCAGTTGCGGCAAACGGGGTCAGATTTTTGTCAGAACCGGGATTATGATCCAGGGCACATACCACGAAGAGTGCCTTCACAAACATCGATTGCCTTTTTTAGACAAGACTGTGGTTATCCGGTGTTTTGGCTTAATTTGACGTCGTGTTGTTATGCAAAGTCAGTGCTATAAATGTATAGAATCAACAAAATAAATTTTGTGCCTAAATACTGCAATACGCCAAACTACCCAGAACTTCAGTAAATGGAATGATGCTGGGCAATTACGAAGCAGCTGTTAAAAATCCGATGTACTGTGTACAAGTTTATGACTACCATTCAAAACAGGTTTTAAATACATATCACATATCACAACCTGGATCTTTTTCCTAATTTGGATAACGAAACAATTTTGGGCATCGGTTTTTACGTACTGCAATAATTTCGTGGGCAACCTTTGCTTGTAAAACTAGAAGATATCTAATATACTAGAAGTACACATGATATAAACTACAACAGTATCACTTTATCGGAAGCGTTTTATTTTGGACTGAGTTAACTGAAATCAGAAGTGCATGTACCGAGGATTCGTTTGTTTTTTTGTTTGTTTGACATTGTATTACAATAGGGTTGATATAACACTATGACAATCTACGAAAACCAAGTAACAATATGCCAACTGTTAAAATTATGCATGGGTGACGAGTTCAACATGAATATATTTTCAAAAGAATCTATCAATTTTTATTGATCTCTATTTTTAAAACCTCTGGAACAAACCCGTTTAACTAAATATAGTAGACACTTTTACGTCGTTGCTTATACCTTTCAAAAAATGCAACAAAAAATCAAATTTTTGAATGTTTGGAAAGGGAACTTCTCCTTAAACATTCCTATATTACTGCATACGTACGCAATTCTTGCTAACATGAAAACACAATAGACTCTTATGACTAAATTCGCAAACCGTTTAACTTTCATTGAATACCTGCTTGAGTAATTATCAGTTGTTTATGATAGTAGCAATCAATAGCGGGATAGAATTGCTTTTAGAAATTTTATCGCCAAATCTTATATATAAGGGACCGTTCATAAATTACGCAACACGAAAATTGCCCAAAATTGACTCCCCCCTCCCCCTATGTAACAAATTGTCACCAATTTCTCTATCCCCCCTCCCCTATTATGTAACAAATTCTTCGAAATACTTTTTTTAAAAACGCTTTTAATCCACCTAACAGTGCACAGTGGTCCAGATCGCTAATTTAGGAGGAATTTTTACTTTCTGACAAACCTGTATAATTTAGCCGTATCATGTCTTAGGATGAATTTGTGTACTTTAGAAGATGCTTCTTTTTATTGGAATAGTTATTAGGGTGGTTCTAATTTATCTAAAATACGAAAATAAACTTTTTACTGATGAAAGATAGAGCTCCACAGTCTTCCACAAAGTTGTAAAGTAACTTATTTTGAATAAATTTGTTGAACATATTAAAGCTCTATCTCTTTTAGTTTTTGTTATACAAGAAATTTAAAAAAAAAGATTAGGGTGTTCCTGAAAAAAACGTTTTTTTAGTATAACTTTCGTATCTTTTACTTTTTGTTAACACAACCTTTGAACAGCTTATTGAAAACTTCAAGCCGAGTATTTTTCTCCAAGACACCGAAGGTCTAACTTTTTTCTTTAAAAAGTTATGGACACTTTTCGTTAAAAAAATAGCCTATTTCAAGGCTCAATATCGCTGATGCGGGCACCTAAAATTGAATTCTGTTTCCGCCACATGAAAGACCATACTTATTAGTATATTTGAGCAAAAATTGGCGAATACGATATTTTTTTAAAATTTGCAATTTAGATTTAAAGTTTGTAGTTTTGCAGGTTCAACGCATTAAAGCATTTACACACATATCGTTGTATTATGAAAAAAGCCACTTTCAAATATCATTCTCTCATCGCAGCAAGCTTTGCATAAGTGAAACGACTGTCAAAAAAGGTTTCTGATTTTATTCGTTTTAAATAAAACTAGTAAATATGGATATTAGTCGAAGAGAGTTGGCGAATTTGCTTATTGCTGGTAAAAAGACAGATGAACTGCTTAAGTTCATTACAAGTAGTAATCCAAATGTAAAATTGAGACTTGTTAGTGCTCGGAAGAAAATAAAAATCTTCATGTTGGAATTTAGAAGGTTGTGGATTCGGAGTAAGCGCACGCAAATTCGGTTTGAGCTGGAAAATTTTGTGTGGCTTGAAGGAAAGCTAAGATTCGAAGTCGAAGGTAAAGGTAAAGGCCGAAAGAGGAAACCATTTTCCGAAATATGTCGCAGAGCCAAAATAAAAAGATTAGGAAAGTTGCGCGGTAAGTATTCCACGGAAGAACTTGGTTTAGCGTCAGCCGTCAACGCTAATTCTACTGGTTTCCGTTTAGTTGGCAGACAAATCGAACGATTGTCGAAAAGTCCCGTCAGATCTACCGTAGAGAATTTAGGATCTATGGCTGTCCCGATTGCAGAAGCGTTTACTGCGGAGGAGGCACTTAGATTTATTTGTGAAAATGATTTTTCTAAGGCGCAGTACCAAAACATACGCAGCTCAGTTATGCAGAAGGGTTTGGACATTTATCCCGCGTATAATAAAATAGTAGAAGAAAAGAAACTATGCTATCCGATCGGTATGTACTATTCTCAAAGATTCGTCCCTGAATCAACAATTTTTTTCAGGAATTTCTGTTCAGCCTTCTTGTGCGTATGTTCCCCTTCAAGCTCTTGTTAACCATACCGTGGAACGACTCATCTCGTTTCTGAATATTGGAGTTCTACCACTGCATCCTGAGGATAATACGTTTGTTATCTTTAAGTGGGGCTGCGATGGAAGCAGCAACCATTCCCGGTAGGCAACATTATTTTTCTTCTAAACTTTGACTGACAGTCTCTTTTCCACTTGAACATAGATACAAGCAAATGTGCGTTGACGAAGATGAAAATGGAGAACTATTCGAGTATAACGATTCGCATATATTTGCTCTATCTATAGTACCTTTACGTGTAGTTAGTCGCCGGAAAGATGAGTCAAGAGATTGCATTCTTTGGAATAATGATTTTCCATCTTCAGTATCCCTGTGCCGACCAGTAAAATTAATTTTCAAGAAGGAAAATCCTGAACTAACAAAGGATGAAGTTGCCGCGATTAACAAGCAAATCGATGAATTAGTCCCGACTATAGTAAATGTTAATATGCGCAAGATTCCGATTAGTTCAAGCTTCATATTTTCCATGGTTGATACGAAGGTAGTGAATGACGTAACAGGCACACCGTCTCAAGCGTGTTATATATGCAAACGCTCCGGAAAGCGATTGAATGATCCTTTACTGGAAGCCAGCGATCCACCGGATAGTTTATATGTTTTTTCACCTTTACATGCATTAATACGAGCAATGGAGTTACTATTGAATATTGCTTACCGTTTAGCTCTAGCAAAACCGCGTTGGCGCGTAGGCAAAAATACCAGCGAGCTTAAGGAACGACAAATAAAAATTCGACAAGCGTTACGTGACCGTTTAGGTCTTCGTATTAGCGAACCTTTGCTAGGTGGCGGAAATTCTAACGATGGTAACACAGCTCGAAAATTTTTCAGAAACCGAGATGTCGTTGCAGAAGAAACCGGGTTGGACGAAATGTTGCTAGAACGTATGTATGTGCTATTAACAATCATCAACAGCAAATTGGGAATTAACGCGGATGCTTACCGGAGTTACGCCGAAGATACACGATTGCTTTATGTACGCCTGTATGGTTGGTACGCTCTCTCACCAACCGTGCATAAACTCCTGGTCCATGGAGGAAGCATTATTCAACATAACATGCTGCCAGTAGGTATGTGCAGTGAAGAAGTTCAAGAAACCAGGAATAAAAGTATTCGCAGATTCCGAGAATTCCACGCACGCAAATTCGATCGACTCGTCAATCTTGATGACGTTTTCAAGAGACTTCTTGTTTCATCAGATCCTATAATTTCTCTTAAATGTAAACGTCGAATTCAACGAGCACCGCTGGATATACCTGAAAATGCAATGCATCTACTTTTGAATTAATTGGCATTGAATAAATTCTCCTTATATAAATCATAAATTATTGTCATAGCCAAATTATTTTTAATGAACACATTCTGTATTGTTGATATGTAAGCAAAACAGAAAAGGAAATACAAAGGCTTTAGGCAATTTCTTTTATGTCGCTATGCGATAAAATTTAAAACTTTGGTTAGTAAATTTAAAATTACATGCTTTAAAAAAATAATTTTTTCCAATTTTTGCTCAAATATACTTAAAAGTATGTTCTTTTCTATGGTTCAATCCGAACTTACTTTTATTTGCCCCAATCAGAGATAATGACATTTGAAAAAGGGCTATTTATGAGCGAAAAGTTTCCATAACTTTTGAAAGTATAAAGTTAGACTTTCAGAGTTATGAAAAAAAAAAACGTGGATTGAAGTTTTCTAAAAGCTGTTCAAAGGTTGTTTTAACAAAATATAAAATTTCTTTCGAACATTAACAAGTCTCAATTTTACATTTGGATTACTACTTGTAATGAACTTAAGCAGTTCATCTGTCTTTTTACCAGCAATAAGCAAATTCGCCAACTCTCTTCGACTAATATCCATATTTACTAGTTTTATTTAAAACGAATAAAATCAGAAACCTTTTTTGACAGTCGTTTCACTTATGCAAAGCTTGCTGCGATGAGAGAATGATATTTGAAAGTGGCTTTTTTCATAATACAACGATATGTGTGTAAATGCTTTAATGCGTTGAACCTGCAAAACTACAAACTTTAAATCTAAATTGCAAATTTTAAAAAAATATCGTATTCGCCAATTTTTGCTCAAATATACTAATAAGTATGGTCTTTCATGTGGCGGAAACAGAATTCAATTTTAGGTGCCCGCATCAGCGATATTGAGCCTTGAAATAGGCTATTTTTTTAACGAAAAGTGTCCATAACTTTTTAAAGAAAAAAGTTAGACCTTCGGTGTCTTGGAGAAAAATACTCGGCTTGAAGTTTTCAATAAGCTGTTCAAAGGTTGTGTTAACAAAAAGTAAAAGATACGAAAGTTATACTAAAAAAACGTTTTTTTCAGGAACACCCTAATCTTTTTTTTTAAATTTTTTGTATAACAAAAACTAAAAGAGATAGAGCTTTAATATGTTCAACAAATTTATTCAAAATAAGTTACTTTACAACTTTGTGGAAGACTGTGGAGCTCTATCTTTCATCAGTAAAAAGTTTATTTTCGTATTTTAGATAAATTAGAACCACCCTAATAACTATTCCAATAAAAAGAAGCATCTTCTAAAGTACACAAATTCATCCTAAGACATGATACGGCTAAATTATACAGGTTTGTCAGAAAGTAAAAATTCCTCCTAAATTAGCGATCTGGACCACTGTGCAGTGTGATGATACATTTCTTATAACTCTTATCGCTTTCTTCGGGTATTATATCCATTGAAAAAATTCAGAACTTGATGCTTCGCGATGTTTTTAATAACACATACTACATGGGATAGTGGCAGGACTCGGAGAATCGTTCAAATTAGCATAGGACAATATCAGTGAAAGTAATCTCAAAGTTTAAAGCAATTTAATGGAAAAGCGGAAAAATGGTCCCTAAAATGGAAATACAAACGAATTATTGCTAATGCTCCGTTAATAACATATCTGAGTTCTTCAATCAATGCATTGTGTAGGGGAAACTGAATTTTCCTAAAGGGGTTATATATGTTGTGCTGAGTCAAAAAAATCGAAAAACGAATATTCGAATGGATTTGAAGCTTATACTCTCAATAGCGTTTACTCAAATTTCCAACGTGGCTGAGAACTAAACACTGAAATTTCAGCTCTTGATATCTCGCCACCTCTGAAGTGCATGCGTGCATAGTTCAAATTTTACTTCGATATCGAATTTTTCTAAGAATGACTTCCCCGTAGTATCTTTGATCTGAATTATTATCCCCAATTCTAATGCCAAAGAACAAATAAAAACTCTTGAAACCCGTTAAGGAAAATCATTATTATTACTGGAATTTTCTTTTTCACGAAACTTTTCGATAACCTTCCGTCATTTCTATTAAAAAATTTCTAATACTTTATAATTTACATAATCTTATTAGGAACAGTTATATAAAAAGCTTTTGTTAAATTGTGTAGAAAAAGCTGAAAATTTATGAATTTTCTCTATCTGCAACATATAAACCCTTAAGTATACCAATTAATTTAGGATACCCTTTTAACATAAACTATCGCACGAATGGGAATAGGTTCGCCGAATTTTGGAAGAAGTCGATAAAATAACCCTTTGAAAACTACCTAAAAATTAGTGAAGTTCGATGCAATTGTAAGAAAATGGGATGTACGTATTTCTGTGAATAATAAATACAGTAAAGACCAGTTCTTATCATCTCCATAGTGTATTTTAGGCTAGCAAAATTAAAGGGTTGTGTACAGGACACGACCACGGTGACATTAAAAATGTAGCTTTTTTCAAGAGCGTGCAAATGAATTTTATCTATCACACATATCGACTCACGTTCTTGTTCACTCGCCTGTTTTCATATGTTAATTTGCTATATACCCTCCCCATCAAAACATAATTTATTGGAGGTCTTTTAACGGTAACCTATTAATTAATCAAGTATCTCACTAGGTGATTGGCATTATTTGGCTGATCCATCTAGTAAAAATAGGCTGGTCTGTCCAAAAATATATTCAAAAGAAAGGTTCCATATTGAGAGCTGTGATGAGGAAGCCCCACGCCCGCCAACGGAAATATACATTCTCCATGAAATATGAAATTTCATTTTCCATTTAAATTTCCAATAAGGTACTAATGAACTTAAGTAAACAATCTTAAGTTTAAGTATTTCTTGATCGATTAGTGGTGGAAAAAATGAAATGATTTGATAAATTACATTGTTATGCAACGTTCGCACTACCAGTTAAAACGGGTTTTTATGCTATCTTGGTGACATTTTTCTTGTTGCTAATTATTAAAACGTGTTATAACTCTGTAGTGTAAACATTGTATTATTAAACCAATTCTGCAGCGTTTTATGTTATATAGGTGTTTTATGTGGTAATAGGACTGACATAATTATATCTTCAGTACAGCGGTTTGTTTCATAATTTAAAACAGATTTATTTTAAAATTTAAATTAGTATACCCAACCGTTCTATTTGTTGTATGCTTTAAAACGCAATTAGAACTGTGTTTTAAATACATAGGGTAGGACATATATTCTGACTGGATAAACTGGGAAAACAATTTTAAGTCCAGTAACGCTTACGACATGGCTTGAATTTGAATCGAAAAAGAACACCCGCTTAAACTGCTGCTGGGACGGTAAGTTCTGTTTTAAATTTTTCCGTTGTGTGCAGTACGAAACAAAAGTGTTTGAAATTAGAAAACAAAAAGTTCTGCTGAGAATGTGATTGTTTCCTATGCAATTACACTCAGATTTTTCACGCAGGGGATACAGGCCGTGTAAATGAAAACCGCGTAAATTTAAAACAAACGCATTAATGAAAACCGCGTAAATTTCAAAATCCGCGTAAAAAAACCTGAGTGTAAAATACTACGCTGCTGAACAGTGCAATAACTACAGAAGCACGTTGTCAGATGCCTTACTCATAAAAAACATATAACCGAAATATGAAACATGAAAACCAATAGGCTCTTTACCCTACGCAGCTACAAAGCGCCGTAAACATGGATTAACAAGTTACAACGCACACGCATGCATAAAAATAAATATATTTTTTTCAAACGCAACACTCTTAAGGCTCAAGTTACCTCAAGGCTTGGTAGTATGCGTAAGAAAAATTGTGTTCAGCTTTGCCACCAGATTATCCATTTAAACCTTTTCAAAACTCTAAAAGAAGAATATCAGTCGATTTATTAGATCATCACGATTAGATTCATGCAAAATACCTGCTGGAAAAATCATCGGCTTAGCTGGATGGTGCTTTTGAAAAAGTGGCTGTGATTTTTTATCACACTACCACACCGAGCTGGGGTACGCAACACAACTGCGCAATGAAAAAACCACAGCCACTTTTTCAAAAGCACTATTTAGCTAAGCCGATGGTTTTTCCAGCAGGTATTTTGCATGAATTGAATCGTGATTATCTAATAAATCGACTGATATTCTTCTTTTAGAGTTTTAAAAAGGTTTAAATGGATAATCCGGTGGCAAAGCTGAACACAAATTTTTCTACGCACACTACCAAGCGTTCAATTCTAACACATGCTTAAAAAAGGTAACTTGAACCTTAAACGGACATGCGTTGCTTCTATTTATGACTTTTCGTGTTTCATTGAGCAACTAACCTGCCCTCTTTTGACGGCTGTGTCTGAGAAATCTGCCTCACGAATGGTAATTTTCCCGTTTTTCGCGAACTTTTTAATTTTATCAATTTCCAAATTCTACTTTTATTGGGGAGATATTAAATTATTACCAATATTTAAGTTAGGTGTTTCTGAATCGGTTGGTGTATGAATGATTGAAATCCATCTAGTAATATCGGAGTTATAAGCGTGCAAACCTTACATAGTTTCGTTACATGGGAGATAGTTTAGATTTTAGAATGACACCTAGCCCCAGATAGTGGAGTAAGACATTTTTAATGTCAAAATGAGGACATTGACTAAATCGCGACATTTTTTTCTTCATAATACACTGAAGCTGTTAAAACATTCTTCCCTTTCCTTGATGTAGTCTAATAACGATTTCTGATTATTTAATATAGTCTTCTGGCGCAAAAATTTAAAAAGATTGATTTTTTTATTTTTGCATATTTGCATATTTAAGATAAAGAAAACATGGTCAAGAAAGGGTTAACTCAAATTCAGCGTTATTTGTCTGCTAGAACCCATCATTATTTATGATATTCATTTCTTATGAGACTGATAAAATTGGGGGCTGATCAAATCGGATCTTCAAAGTATTATAATAGCTTGGCAGTATTCGAAAAAGTTTCTTGTGGACGAGTGTAGAACGACTTTGTTCCTACTTACTTGGAGTCAGCCGCGTAGTCAGAAATTCGATTTGGTGGGGATTTGGTGAGAATCTAACTTACTGTCCAAATGGCATAATTACGAAACCGCCATCTTTGAAGTTTTAATATTATGGAGAATAAGTTTTTCAAAAAATTGTAACAGAGTTCCTGTCTTTAGCGAATTTGTTGAGACTTTTATTTAAAATAACTTTATTGTAGGCATGAATACTACGTATATGGAGTATATCGAGTTATAAAATGATATTTACGAAGTGTTACTAAATCTAGTTTCTATTGTGAGCTTCACAAACTCAATGGATAAAATGTAAATTTTATTGTTTATAAACAATAGAAGAGATTTATCATAAACAGTAAAATCATAATAATTTATTTTAAAATTAAATACAAATATCCTAAAATATGTTAATGCCCTGAGCCAGAGGCGACGCGTGGTTCCACCGTCAACCTGTTCAATATACCACCAAGACCCTGAAAACGTCACAATCGTCTCTATGAGACGTTTCTGTTCAGCTGATTCTTTCGTCATCGATTTCATCCAACATCTAACGAATAGGACCAATGAAAAATGTTCTTTGACAGAAAATTTCGCTGGAGCCGACCAAAACAAATTTGTTATCAAATCCCACCAGTGAATTGTCCAACAAACTTCTTGTAGAAAGCTTAATTTACCGTAGAAAAAGAACAAAAAATATATAACATATCCGAGAAGGTTGCCACTTAATTAAAATTGAAAAAGATTTCTTATCAGAAACTGTAAGTAGGGGTTTGCCCACTACTCGGGTTCTTGTTTGCCCGGCTTACCCTTCTTTTCAGGGCGGCCTAGGTGCCTCTACAGAATTTCGGATTTTCGTAACAACAAAAAAACAAAAGTAAACAAACAAGTAATTTACTAAATTTACCGACTTTTATTTCGCCGCTTCTCCCCTTTACCGCTACTGCTGCTGCTTTTGATGATGGCGGAAGGGCGGGCGGTTTCCTCCGACCGGCCGGGACAACAACGGCCGCGTTCTCCTTTGGTCGCTGGCTGCTCCGGCAGTGGTCCTTGGCGTTTAGCTAGAGAGGTGAGCTTGGCTCCTTTGTTGGAACCTCCCTAGCGACGTTGGCGGCGAATCGCCGGATCGTCTACTCGCCGTAAACGATCCCGGAAGTTACCGCAGTAAACTTCCCAGGGGGAACCTTTGTCCGCCCTGCTTCGTTCTCCTTGGCTATTAGCTATAGAGGAGAGCTAGGCTCGTTCGACTTATCCTCTATAGCGAGAACGGTTGATGTTCGGTTCCTTGTTAATTAGCCGGGGTAGCGAAAGAACTCCTTTGCAATTAGCTAACCCCTTTTGGCGAACCGACACCACACTATGCACTGTGCCCGAACCACAAACCGGCACTTTTCGACAGGGATTTTACTGTCACACGCGCGCACTAAACTCCACAGTTACGGTGGCGCAAAACTGTCCCGAAAGCAAAATACTCTGGACGTCTGTTCTTGTTCGTGGTCCGTCATTTTCTGTCTTTTCACGATGGCCGCCTTCCGCATTCGACCAAAACAAACACCATCACCACAAAACCGCACCGCCGCATAACTGTCAACTCCTTTGCAGCATAAACAGCAACCAATATAACAGCAAGAGGAGCGCGGTAACCTACCTAAGCCCTATGTTAGTTATTGACAAATGTTTAACAAAAATTATCTAACCTAGCTGCACGAACAAAACCGTTCACATACGCGTAAATGAACAAAATTTACAAGAAAAAGTGAACGGTACCGAACAGCGGTGAGCATAATTACACATGTAAACAAATACACTCTACGGAGTGTATACCCAATAAATGGTATATTTCCACCCAGTGCTAAATTGTTACCCGGACGGGTTACAAAACATAAGCAATACAACCATGTATAACCTTTCGACAGTCGCGCTAGAGCACTGAGTGCACGTTGCTCTGAAAATCTAACGAAATCGTCTTAGAGCAGCTGCGGCTGCTCGTTCAGTGAACCGTTTACGCGACTTCCGGTGGGATAAAGAAATTAAAACTTATGTATCGTTATATGATTTGAATTAACTTGCAATGTAGAATCTTATTTTCTATACACCGAGAATTACTCGTCCTTCTGTTTAAGATAGATTGAAACATTTGTCAACCGGTTTAAGAAAATACCTTAATTCCTTCAAATTTGATAGAAATTTGAATATTGTAGTTTCCTCGCAAATTATCGTAGCAAACAGGCATTTAACATCCACGCGTTCATGATTAGAACAACCTCTGATTTGAGTTTGTCTGTTTTACACATTCAGTAGATATATTTTTAGCATATGAATGCAAAATCAAACGATTTGTTTGACGCAAAAGTTGACAGTTCATTATTATAATTGAACCAACCAAATACATACGCGCTTGTAACTAGTATGTCCCAGGGGCAGCAACATCTTATTAGGCTACCCAAGACAAAAAAGCGTTCGATACAATACCTATGAACGTACGGCGCAAGGTGTTCGAAAATTATAAAGCGCTCTCGTTTTGCACACAGCTCCAACGTTAATATGTACATCGCAGCAGTGCACGCTGGTTCGATATTTGATTTGAACCGGAGCAAAAGAGAATAGAAAGAGCCTCGCCCATGACACTCACGCTGCTATTCCAGCCGACACTCATGCAACTGCTCCCTCTAGGGCATGCGATTGGAGTACGAGATGCGTGCATGTTTCTGGTTGAACCGGTCATAGGAAAGCACTGCTGGAGACGCTAGGTTGATTTATCGTTCAGATCAAATTATCGAACTTCAAGGTTCGGAGATTATTACTTTCATTAAAAATAGTTTACGTGCTACTGCTGTAATGTTAACGCAAAATTGGTTTTGGGTCGTCTGATTGTTCCTACCTGTTCAGTGAACAGGTTGAACGTACCGACGCGTCGCCTGTACCCTGAACACATGGAGTCTTCATGTCTTCAACAAAGTGGTTTGTAGTGGTACTCCCTAAACTTTTACTGAAGACATTAAGTCTGGAACTAAATTTATTTGAAGAGTAAATTCGCCATAAATACTTGTTGGAATATAACGCCAAAATTATTTTATCAGACGACGTGCTGTTTAACGTTTGTAAAATTCATCGAAGATACTAAACCTGCGAAATTGGCGGAACGAACAACGCCTTTTTTCATAAATTCCCCTACTATTGGAAGGTGGTTTTCTCGTTATTAATTCTATAACGGTTTCGTCTCACACATGAACTCTTAATGAAATTAATTTTCAAGTGCACTGAATTCCATACGTCTCCCAACCTTTGAACGGAACGGATCGTTATATTTCACAGTGGTGCTCGGTGTGTAAATTTTAGTGAGTCAAGGTCATCCTTTGTTCGTTCGTTAGCAGCCGTTCTGCTGGTGCCGACAGTAAATCCAGTACATTGTTTTCGCTGGTGCGGAACAATCGACGTTGTTTGCAGATAAGTTTTGCTTTCTTTCCTTTTCCCTACTTTTACTCTACCTTGTAATCAAATAATAAGACACATTCCCGTTTATATAACGCTCTGCCCTCGTGCTTAAATGGCCGAGGGCGAAATACCATCTGATGTAATCATGGAAGTCCCTGATCCCCCTAATACTCGCATTGCTCCCCGTATAAAGCAGTACCCAGAAGGTTCCTCTGGGCCATGGGTGGTATATTTTCGGACCGGAGAGAAACCGGTTAATATATTAAAACTTTCTCGAGATCTGACTGCTAATTACCCGGCCGTAACTCAGATAACACGTGTTCGGGCAAACAAGATACGTGTTCTAGTGAGTGATCTCGGCCAGGCAAACGCGATTGCTTGCTGTGAGCGCTTTACGCGGGAATTTAAAGCGTACGTGCCTTGTGTGGCCTGTGAAATCGATGGGGTAGTGTCCGAACCGGGCCTGAAATGCGAAGAACTGTTGGAGCACGGGGTTGGCTGCTTTAAGGACCCCTCTCTTGAACAGATTAAGATCTTAGAATGCAAACAATTGTATACCGCAAACACCGAGGGAGGTAAGACTACCTACTCTCTATCAGGCTCGCTTCGGGTGACATTCGCCGGGTCCTCTCTTCCCAACTACATCCTCCTTGACAGGGTTCGCCTACCAGTTCGCCTGTTTGTATCGCGGGTCATGAGCTGCAGCAATTGCAAGCAGTTGGGCCACACAGCCACATATTGTGGAAATAAGAAACGATGCGGCAAATGCGAAGGAGAGCATGAGGATGACTCTTGCGACAAAGAAACTGAAAAGTGTATTTGCTGCGGGGGCCCTTCACATGCTCTTAAATCATGCCCTGCGTACAAGCAGCGCGGGGATAAAATTAAGCGCTCCCTTAAGGAACGCTCAAGGCGTTCTTATGCAGAAATGCTAAAGAATGCTTCGCCATCTGTCCTGTCCGAAAATCCCTATGCTGGTTTGGCTAACGTTGAGCAAGAATCTGACGACCCACGAGAGGGAACATCTTTGGTTAACCCAGGGGAATCCAGGAAGAGGAGAAATCCAGCCTCCCCTACATTGCCTCGTAAGGGTGCCAAGGTGTCGTCCACTCAGAGTGCGCCATCTACAACCAATAAATCCAACGGAAGTGATGCACAAAAGCCGAAGCAATTTGCTCCAGGACTTGGAAATATTAATTCTAACAAGGAGTACCCACCACTTCCAGGGACATCCAAAACCCCAAGTGTCCCCTTTTTTCAAACAGATACTCAGTCCAGTAGCGGACTAATGAAATTTTCTGACATAGTGGACTTAATTTTCACAGCTTTCAATGTTACTGATCCTCTTAAAAGCCTTCTGATACGTTTTCTCCCTATAGTGGAAACATTTTTGAAGCAGTTGACTACTAAATGGCCCCTCCTTGCAGCGATCGTATCCTTCGATGGCTAAGTCATCGAACGAGGTCACCGATTCGATCACTGTTCTACAGTGGAACAGCAGAAGTATCCTCCCGAAAATCGATTCCTTTAAATTTTTACTAAATAGTTTAAAATGTGATGCTTTCGCATTATGTGAAACTTGGTTAACTTCCGATATAAATCTCAACTTCCACAACTTTAATATAATTCGTCTGGATCGAGAAAACCCCTATGGAGGAGTACTTTTGGGGATCAAAAAGTGCTATTCTTTCAACCGAATTAACCTCCCTTCGACACCAGGCATTGAAATTGTCGCTTGTCAAGTTTTAATCAAAGGTAAAGACCTTTGCATTGCTTCCATCTACATTCCTCCTAGAGCCTCGGTAGGGCACCGAACGCTTTGTAATATCACGGAATCCTTACCGGCACCACGGCTAGTTCTGGGAGACTTTAACTCGCACGGTACGGTATGGGGCTGTCTTCATGATGATAATAGATCAACATTAATCCAAGATCTTTGCGATAATTTCAACATGACCATCTTAAACACGGGAGAAATGACGCGGATTCCTACACCACCAGCACGCGCAAGCGCGTTGGATTTATCGCTTTGCTCGACATCGCTACAGTTAGATTGCATGTGGAAGGTGATCCCTGATCCCCACGGTAGCGATCATTTGCCTATCGTGATTTCAATTGCTAACGGTTCAAGACCATCGGAAACAATCAATGTATCGTATGACCTCACACGGAACATTGATTGGAAGAGTTACGCGACCGCGATATCCGTTAAAATCGAATCCACTCAAGAACTTCCTCCGGAGGAAGAGTACAGGTTTTTGGCTGGCTTGATTCTCGACAGTGCGAATCAAGCTCAGACTAAACCAGTACCCAGCGCAAATACCCATGGACGGTCTCCCACCCTGTGGTGGGATAAAGAGTGCTCAGAGCTGTACGCGGAAAAGTCCACTGCATATAAGGCCTTCCGGGAAGACGGGTTACCCGCTAGCTATCAACAGTACGCGTCGTTAGAAAGGCGAATGAAGAGTCTAATGAAAGCCAAAAAACGCAGTTATTGGCGCCGGTTCGTCGACGGGTTAACGAGAGAAACAGCGATGAGCACTCTTTGGGGTACGGCTCGACGTATGCGTAATCATAATAGTACCAACGAGAACGTGGAATATTCAAACCGTTGGATATTCGCTTTCGCCAAGAAGATCTGTCCGGACTCTGTCCCGGTACAAAAAACGTACCACGCCGCGTCTTCTCACGATACCGCGAACGAAACACCGTTTTCGATGGTGGAGTTCTCACTTGCTCTCTTATCGTGCAACAATAACGCCCCAGGGTTAGACAGAATCAAATTCAACTTGCTGAAGAATCTGCCTGACACTGCAAAAAGGCGCCTGTTGAATTTATTTAACAAGTTTCTTGAGGGTAACATTGTCCCTTATGAATGGAGGCAAGTGAAGGTCATCGCCATCCAAAAACCAGGAAAACCAGCCTCCGACCACAACTCGTATCGGCCGATTGCAATGCTGTCCTGTATTCGGAAGTTGTTCGAGAAAATGATCATGTTTCGCCTCGACAATTGGGTTGAAGCAAATGGCTTACTGTCAGATACACAGTTTGGCTTCTGCAAAGGCAAAGGGACGAACGATTGCCTTGCGTTGCTTTCTACAGAAATCCAAATGGCCTATGCTAACAAAGAGCAGATGGCATCAGTCTTCTTGGATATTAAGGGGGCTTTTGACTCAGTTTCTATCAACATTCTGTCAGAGAAGCTGCACCAGCATGGTCTTTCACCAATTTTAAATAACTTTTTGCTAAACCTGTTGTCTGAAAAGCACATGCACTTTTCGCATGGCGATTTAACAACATCGCGATTTAGCTACATGGGTCTTCCCCAGGGCTCATGTCTAAGTCCCCTGCTCTACAATTTTTACGTGAATGACATTGACGATTGTCTTGCCAATTCATGCACGCTAAGGCAACTTGCAGACGACGGGGTGGTCTCTGTTACAGGGCCCAAAGCTGCCGACTTGCAAGGACCATTACAAAATACCTTGGACAATTTGTCTGCTTGGGCTCTTCAGCTGGGTATTGAGTTCTCCACGGAGAAAACTGAGTTGGTTGTTTTTTCTAGGAAGCGTGAGCCGGCGCAACTCCAGCTTTTATTAATGGGTGCAACGATCAACCAGGTTTTCACATTTAAATATCTCGGGGTCTGGTTCGACTCTAAAGGTACCTGGGGATGTCACATTAGGTATCTGAAACAGAAATGCCAACAAAGGATCAATTTTCTCCGAACAATAACTGGAACATGGTGGGGTGCTCACCCAGGAGACCTGATCAGGTTGTACCAAACAACGATATTGTCGGTGATGGAGTACGGGTGTTTCTGTTTCCGATCCGCTGCGAACATACACTTCATCAAACTGGAGAGAATCCAGTATCGTTGCTTGCGCATTGCCTTGGGTTGCATGCACTCGACCCATACGATGAGTCTCGAAGTGCTGGCGGGCGTTCTTCCGCTAAAAAATCGATTTTGGGAACTCTCATATCGATTGCTCATCCGATGCGACATTCTGAACCCGTTGGTAATTGAAAACTTCGAGAGGCTCGTCGAGCTTAGTTCTCAAACCCGTTTTATGTCCTTGTACTTCGACTACATGGCACAGAGCATCAATCCTTCTTCGTACAATCCCAACCGTGTCCGTTTCCTAGATACTTCTGATTCTACTGTATTCTTCGACACATCCATGAAGGAAGAGATTCGTGGAATTCCGGACCATATACGCCCGCAGGTGATCCCCAATATATTTTATAATAAATTCCGAGAAGTCGACTGCGACAAAATGTTTTACACTGACGGATCAAATCTCGATGGGTCCACTGGCTTCGGTATCTTCAACAATACTATCACCGCTTCATTCAAGCTCAATGATCCCGCTTCAGTTTACGTCGCAGAGTTAGCTGCAATTCAGTACACCCTTGGGATCATCGACACTCTGCCCACAGATCACTACTTCATCGTTTCGGACAGCCTCAGCTCTATCGAGGCTCTTCGTGCGGTGAAGCCTAAAAAGCAATTACCGTATTTTCTGGGGAAGATACAGGAGTCCTTGTGTACGTTATCTGAAAAATCTTATCAGATTACCTTTGTTTGGGTCCCCTCTCATTGTTCTATCCCGGGCAATGAAAAGGCCGACTCATTAGCAAAGGTGGGCGCATTAAATGGTGACATATACGAAAGACCAATCTGCTTCAACGAATTTTTTAGTATTTGTCGTCAGAGGACGCTCAACAGTTGGCAAACCTCGTGGAGCAATGGGGAACTTGGACGATGGCTACATTCGATTATCCCAAAGGTATCAACGAAGCCTTGGTTCGGGGGGATGGATGTGGGTCGGGATTTTATTCGTGTAATGTCCCGACTTATGTCCAATCACTACACCATGGATGCGCATTTGCGGCGTATTGGGCTTGCGGAGAGTAGTCTGTGCGCTTGTGACGAGGGCTATCACGACATCGAACACGTTGTCTGGGTGTGCGCCGGGTATTGTGACGCCAGGTCTCAGTTAAAGGAATCCCTTCGGGCCCGAGGTAGACCACCCAATGTACCAGTCCGAGATATGCTGGCAACTCGTGATTTCCCCTATATGTCCCTTATTTATACCTTCATAAAAACGATAAATATCCCAATTTAGCCCCTCTCTTTTATTTCTCGTTTTTAGAGTTTCCTCCTGCCTTGTGGAACCGATCAGCTCCAGAGTGCCACTATGTAACCGCCATCGCTCTTACCACTACGCCTGCATAGAAGGAAACTGAAGCGAGAGCGACTCGAGGTCCGATGACTTTTGAAGGATTCCCCGCGGGTCCGAAGAATACCATCCGCCAATCCGGTACTCGACGACTTACTAGACTGAGGCGCAAATTTGATACGCTGATCTCCCTCCCCCCCCCCCCGCCGTTCGAGCGAAAGTTGCAAGTTTTGCTCTTCTTTCCCTGTCTCTCCCCTGTCCTTGATACAACTGCTGCTACACTGATGCGGAAATAAGCCACCCTTTGAATATCTTGACCAAGCATAAGTTTTAGTTAAAAGATTCAAATTAGTATTCTGTATTCCTAGTTTTAAGATAGCTATAATTTTTACTCTTTATTGAAACTCTTGTCCTCCATCTTGTAAATAGAATTGAATCCCTAGTTTTAAGATTTCAGTGAAATTTCTCATAAATATTTGTTCCCCCTTTTGTGTACTAAACTATATTGTTAGTTTTAAGATAACCGTAAAATATTTCGTAAAATACTATTACTCCCCCTCTTGTATATCAAAGTGAATCCCTTGTTTTGAATTTTTTCATAAAAAAATCTTTTGGCCCTCTTTTGTATATTGAATCTTATTTCTAGTCTTAAGATAGCTGTAAACTTTCTTTTCCTTTGTAAAAAAAAATATTTCAACATTGTAACCTCCTAGTTTTAAGATATCCAAAATGTAAAAACAAAAGCATTTGGCACCGCCAAGCTAACGCATTTGTGCCTATCAAATAAACGAAATGAATAAAAAAAAAAAAGTGCACTGAATTTGACAAGCATTTTTTAAAAGGGCGAATGAAATCGCAATTCACCAATCATCAATCAAGTTAAAAAGCTAACGCTCTAACGGAATCCAAAAAGTGATAAAGTTGCAGATATGTTTATGTCATATTCTAAACCACTTTTCTGTCGCCGCATGCTGAGATTTTTCTCATTTATTCTACACTAAGGCAAAACGCATAGCGAAATTCATAAGATTTATCCTATGATGAATAGAAAGTAACAAAACTATGTTTTCATAAGATTAATATGAAAAACATATGCCAGTCGTACGAATTTCATATGAGTATCTTATGATTCTCATAAACTTAAGACAAATGTATAATATTATCTTATGATAACAATTTAATAAAATAAATGCCGTTTCATAAGATAATCTTATGATTTACATACGTGCTACTTATGGTTAAAAATTATACGATATTTCTATGAAATTCGCTTTTGCCTGAGTGTATACGATCAAACACCTCGGCAAGTGACATGTAGTAAACCCAACTTTTAGCTTATCATTAGCTAATCGCAATTAATATTTGCTGCATTCTTCACCGAAGTAGCTTTCTTGAGCGTGTAAATAACCGGTAGGTTTTTTTTTAATTTTCAGTTCCTGACACTGAGTTCCATACATTGGCTAGCACCGGGAGCTGTCGTTTTCACATACCACGGATCATCAATAGAAAGAAAAAATAAATTGGTAGTTAGACGGAGATTTGTAGTAATGAAATCTGCGCCCTTCGTTAGTAGCTCCACTAACTCCGGTTCGATTTATTCCTCATCGGTGGAGATGGTTCTATTTTCAAATCATAACATGACATGGCTGCGAGCAAACTGCAACCGCTTGGGCAAGGCTAGAGCAGGCTCAGGCCCCACGGCGAGTCAACCGGAAAACGACGTTGCTTCGCTGTAAAATAGTGACTCGGCTGGGCAATGTGGAGTGGGTGTAGAGCATGATAGTACTACAACAGCATATCTGGTGCAGTTGATGATTCTATGCTGGCAACTTTGTACGGTTATGTATGTTTGTCCACGGCGACGTCTACGTACGTCGTACATATACGTACATGCATTTATGTGCATACATATGTATGTATGTTACAACTGCTGGTGGCTGATGATGAGCGACTGAAAAATCGATCGATCCAGCCAGTGCGCTGCTCATCCACCAGTGCCGTCCGTGAAGACCGGGAAGAAAGTGTTGAAATGAGTAGTTGTACATGATGAATCTGCATTCCCTCTCCCATTCATACCTGCCCAGTTTTTTTTCATCGACCGCTCATGCTGAAGGATGCTGCTAGACAGCGATATGAGCACAGCCCCAAGTCGGGAGGATCCGGTGTGGGAAAGTCAACGAACGCTGTGCAGTGCTTGCGGCACGGGGTGGAAAGATATGTCGGTGTCGAGGGGGAAAATGATTAAAGGGTAGAAAAAGTGCAGGTACGGTTTTCTGTTAACCTGCGAAATGTACCGGCTTTTGTCCCTACTTACAAGCTGGAACGCTGTCCGCGTTGAATGCACCGTCATTAAAATTGAGGATTTTTTGCGGTCTGGTTCAAAGCTTACCTGTAATGAATCAGAACAAAAAAATGATTAAATTGATGAGTAATAAAAATAAAAATATCAATGATAAGAGAAATTTATTGTATTGAGTATTAATACAAGGTGATTGTCAAGTTTGTGAAACATATTGCCACACTGTCACACAAAGAATAACTTTTTTGTTGATATATTTTCAATGAGAACAATTTAATCTCGATTCTCTCAAATCGATTCGAAAAACCGACTAAATACTTTTGGTTATGTTCATTAGTTCACGCACGCCCTTCACGTATTTTAGTAAGATTGCTTACTCAACGTACTATATTAGTCTTATTCCACTTTTTTTGTCGAAACATATGCATGTGACCAATTTGGATAACATGAACTAATTTCGATCTACATATTCACAAATCTGGAACACGGATTGGGATAAACTATATTCAGACTTGTATATAATCCCTTCCATCTATCTTTATGACCCTGCTTGGAAATGGAATATTCAAACTAATGCCTTTAATTAGCGTGGTCTTTGCCTGGGCGAACCTGAAATGCGCCAATATGCTAATGTTACCTTGGATCGGAAGCTCCCGGCCCTATTATAATCTTCCGACTAGATCAAGCTCCTTCAGCAGAGCATTCGAATACCAGAAGATAAAACGTTGCTAATCCTTGCTTAATTTGAGCAGGTATTTTCTCGCTTGGTTCGTTCTAGTGTGGCCATTGGCTTCCGCCTCACCACCGCAATATAGAATTCCACCGAAAGCAAATGAAACTAGTAAAAAGAGCTTTTGTTTTAAGCCCTTGGGGGTGTCAGACTCTTGAATTTCGATTTTCTGCACCGCTGGTCCTAGGGTTATGTGTATGAATACCGTTGAACCAAGCGTCTTTGATTTCACTTAAATAACAATTTTAAAACTTTCAAACATATTCTGATTTTATATTGCAATACTTGGACTGAATGTTTACTTTTTGCAGCTCAGGCTATCGTCACAGTGCTGCGGATGTCTTGGAGCGCAAGTTTTGCTCAACATTAATGTTGTCGAAGTTTGCGTTATTATTTCAGTACGAAAATATTTTTTATAAATGCGTTGAAAATAAAGAAATTTTGCTTTATTGGTTTTGTTTGATTGATGCGCCGTGTGTCAAAATAAAAAAAAATGATGAAATTTGAAACTACATTTCTTTAAATCAGTTTTGGCACCACCGTCAAAAAGTTAGGTAGCTTTACTAATACTAGCTACCGTCGGCGGAAATTATAGATCAAAGTAAATATTTAAACGAACAAATGCAAGCTTTGCGCAGTTTTCGTTCAGTCATTTTCATAATGGCAGATAATTTCAAGATTATACGATTAAAGTCTCGTTTGTGTTTATTGATCCGAAATATGAATAAGAAAAAGATAAATATAAACAAAAGCATTTGCAGAAATCCTAAAAATCTCTTATAACAGGTTTACAGCCATAGATTGGCCCTAAAACTTATCTGTTTAAATATTTTCTCAACTTGATAGATGCAAAATAATTGACGTTTTCTATATAGTAGTATTTATGATTTCTCGATCAAAGGAATCAAACTAAGAGCAATAAAATTCAGCAGCACTGTTTTTCATCCCGTTTGAAAATATTATGAACGCTCTTGACGCTCTTGGCAATACGACCAATCAGAAGCTGGTTCAATATTGAGGTTAGGACTGGATCAAATTGGCTACGCGATTGTCTTCTCTTCTCTTAGGAATCAAAGAGCACAAATACATAATTAACCGAAAGTTTATTTTCTGATGTCAATAGCGTTGTTGGTAAATCGATTGCCTTGTACGCATCTCACCTGGCTTCGATTTCTAACCCCGCACATAGGGTTAAAGATTATTCCAAAAGAGCTTTCTCTAACCCTAAAAGAGGCGAATGACTCTACGGTCAAAACCTCTATAATCAAACTAAAAAAAAGTCACATCTAGCAAGTTTCTGGATAGTTAGAACATCAGTGATTGTGGGTCCGGGCCAACACCGATGGGGATTGAAAATCCTTTGACGATTTTTTCTGCACTCACCACCGATTGAAGATGGAAAGCTGCTGCTACTGGCGGATGACAATCGGGCCGCGAATACTTAGGCGACGGTCACTTTTTTATTCAGTTCGTTTATTTGATAGGCACAAATGCGTTAGCTTGGCGGGGCCAAATTCTTTTGATTTTTACATTTTAAATACCCAAAACTACAATGTTCAGATATTTTTTATATTGAGAGGAAGAATTCTACAGCTATCTTAAGACTAGAAATATAGTTCTATATACAAGAGTGGGGGCAAAAGATTTTTTTTTATGGAAAATTTTAGAACAAGGAATCCAGATTGATATTCAAAAGGGGGAGGAATAGTTTTTTACGAAATATTTTATAGTTTTCTTAGAACTAAAAATATAGTTTGGTATACAAAAGGGGGGAACAAGTTTTATGAGAAATTTCACAGCTCGTCGCTGTTGTGCTATCTTATGACAAGCGCCATTTAGCACTTTTCGAGAAAAACTATTTTTAAAGTTTGAGATTCAATATCTTAAAATTTATAAGCGTTAGAAGCTTTTCGGAGAATGCATTCGATGCTTCTATCTTTTCTGAAGTAATCTCTCGATTTGTGCGAAAATCGGTTGACTATATTTACAGTTTTTGCTTAAAATGTAAACCAAAGTCGCTCACATACGTGTCATAAGTGTGTATTGATGATAAAATATGTATGACGTGTCACAAATGTGTACAGAAGATTTCATATAAAAATGAATTATAACTGATTCGTAAAATTATGTGTTATAGATCACTATGTCCAATATTATACTTTTCCATGCGATAGGAGCAATATCAGGTTACAAAATTTTTCCAATTTTCCTCCTTTATTCAGGAAAAACAATGAACAAAAATTGGTTTCGATGACAATTTAGAGACAATGTATATCAAACAATGTTATTGTTGACAGGTGACTAGACGAAACAAATGTTCTTCTTGCATAATCCATCACTACATTTCGGTATACTTTCCAAAATAAGTGGAAATCTCAAAAGAAAATTTGTTTAATAATCATGAATATATAAGCCAACCATTCCCAGAAAAAAAACTATGGTAGGAAAATTTTTGCTCCCGAGACAAGAACCTATGCTTATGGTTGATCTGCATAGGAATTACCTATGTCATTAGAGACATCTGTTGGCTTGCTATAAGCTTTTCGACTTATAGCAAGCCAACAAACAAAGAATGTTGTCTCTTTTTTCTTTGTCATAAGATAGCACAACTCGATCACTCGATAAATTGGCGCTTGTCATAATCGTGTTTCGCTATATCTCAGTAACCCAGCAGAATTTCGAAATTCTAAAAATGCGACTTTATGGAGAATTTAAAACTTAGTAATATGGCATATATAACTCAGTTCACCCCAAAATGGCGTTTGTCATAAGATAGCACAACAGCGACGAGCTATCTTAAAACTAGGGATACAACTTTATTTACAAGATGGAGGACAATAGTTTTAATAAACATTACAGCTATCTTAAAACTAGGAATACAGAATACAAATTTGGTTTTTTTTTTATGGAGACTTATGCTTGGCTAAGATATTCAAAGGGGGGCTTATTTCCATCATCGCACAGAGGATTAACTGGGGTCGAATCTTGGTCAAAACTATTTATTGCGGCTATTGCTCTTATTATGCCTTAATATGAACTAAAAATAGAAAATAGCTAGTTTTTGGGATAATTTGGTATCTATCCACCTACCAGTGCAGAGGTCATTTTTCTAGATCCTTCCGAGTACTAGTATTTTCGAGGTGATCTTTGAGAATACATTTGTTTTTCCCGATGCATGAACAGTTGGTCAGTGGAAAAGGGAGACGACAAGGAATACCTGTGCACATATTCATAGATATACATTTTGCCAGTCGGTCTCGGAGTCGAGGACAGATGTCGCCCTCCTATCAGACCCGTACAACATCCCTGCCGGCAAACGGCAATTGGGTGTCGGACGGGTGTGGAATGGTGGCAATCTGTACAACGGGACGGTTCCCGGTTCAAGAGGTAATACACTCCTCCGCCGAGGGTGTTGCGATTGCCAAGATCAATGGTGTGTTCTATTGCAGCTGCTACGCTCCACCAAGGTGGCCAATAGAACAGTTCAACCAGATGATCGACAGGCTCTCGTCAGACCTAGTGGGCCGGAAACCGGTAGTCATAGCAGGAGACTTTAACGCAGCCGCTGCACAAATAGCAGGGGTCAAGCGCTAATGGAGGCGCTTGCGAAACTCGATACTGTGCTAGCTAATGATGGCTCCGCTAGTACATTCCGTAGAAACAGGGTAAAGGCGTGGATTGACGTAACATTTTCCAGCCCGAGTCTGGTTCCAGGCATGGAATGGAGGGTAGACGAAGGCTACACCCATAGCGATCACTTAGCAATCCGCTTTAGGATCAACTATGGTGTGCAGCATCCGAGGGCGGGAGATCCCTGTCAGGTACGCGGGTGGAAGTCCAATCACTTCGACAGCGAAGCTTTCACCGCGGCCTTGGGACTGGAGGCCAACACCGACAGTCTAAGCGGGGATGCGCTGGTAGCTGTTCTATCACACGCGTGTGACGCCACTATGCCGAGAAAAACACTGCCAAGAAACGGTAGATGCCCGGTATACTGGTGGAGTTCAGCCTGCCTCAGAGCTAGACGTAGGATGCAAAGAGCTCGCACCGAGGATGCAAGAGAGAACCGCCGTGAAGTGTTTCGAGCTGCGAAATTGGCCCTTGACAAGGCCATTAAAGGCAGCAAGAGAGCGTGTTTCGACAACCTGTGTGAGAGTGCCAACGCGAATCCGTGGGGTGACGCCTACAGGATTGTAATGGCCAAGACCAAAGGGTCCCCCAGAACGGTCTCCGGACCGGTTGGCGACGATTATCGAAGTACAATTTCCGTCTCGAGCCACAAGCTCCTGGCCACCTGCACTACGAGACAGTGCGGGCACGGCCGAGACGGTGGCTCCGGTGACGAATGAAAAACTACTCGCAGCGGCTAAATCCCTAGCAATGAACAAAGCTCCAGGGCCGGATGGAGTTCCCAACAGCGCTCTCAAGGCAGCGATCATAGCGAACCCGAACATGTTCAGGCTAGCTATGCAGAGATGTCTTGACGAGTACCGTTTCCCCTATAGATGGAAAAGGCAGAAATTGGTGCTGAAGCCCGGGAAGCCGCCAGGGGACCCATCGGCGTATAGACCAATCTGTCTGATCGACACGACTGGCAAACTGCTTGAGAGGATCATCCTCAACAGGCTAACTCCGTACGCGGAAGGTACGGACGGCCTGTCAAGCAACCAGTTTGGCTTTCGGAAGGGTAAGTCCACAGTGGACGCTCTCAACTCAGTGATAAATACTGCCGAGATAGCGATCCAACGGAAAAGGCGAGGCATTCGATACTGTGCGTTAGTGACACTTGACGTGAAGAACGCATTCAACAGCGCAAGCTGGGATGCCATCGCGCTCTCGTTACACCGGCTTAGCCTACCGGTGGGTCTGTACCGGATCCTGGAAAGTTACTTCCGCAGGGCTCGATCCTAGGCCCGGTGCTATGGAACCTCATGTATGACGGAGTTCTGAGGTCTACGGGGAGTCAATCCCTGAGGTAGAACTAACCGCAGAACAGGCGATCAACACGGTGGAGCTCGCTCATCATAAGACGGAGGTAGTTATCGTCAACAACCGCAAGTCGGCACAACATGCAGTTATCCATGTGGAAGAAGTCGCGATTACTTCACAGCGGAGTCTGAAGTCTCTCGGAGTCATTATAGACGACAAGCTGACCTTCGGCAGCCATGTCGACTATACATGCAAGAGAGTGTCGACTGCTGTTGCGGCTCTATCGAGGATGATGTCCAACAGCTCAAAGGTGTGCGCCAGTAGACGTAGGTTACTGGCAGGCGTTGCCGTATCTATCCTCAGGTACGGTGGTCTGTCATGGTCAAGAGCACTGAGGGTAACCAGTTACCTACAGAAATTGAAGAGTACCTACCGCGTGATGTGCCTCAGAGTGATATCTGCCTACCGCACGGTATCACACGATGCATCCTGCGTGATAGCGAGCATGATGCCAGTCGGGCTGGTCATTCGGGAAGATGAGGAGTGCTTCGAGCTACGTGGAAATAGGGGAGCCCGCGAGAGCACCAGGGTGACCTCGGTCGCCAGATGGCAGCGTGAGTGGGACAACTCCTCGAAAGGTAGGTGGACCCACCGGTTGATACCTAGCATATCGAGCTGGGTGGGAAGACCCCATGGGGAAGTTCACTTCCACCTGACAGAATTCCTGTCAGGCCATGGCTGTTTCCGACAGTACCTCCACAGGTTCGGGCACGCGGAGGTCCCAGCCTGCCCGGACTGCCCAGGTGTAGACGAAACTGCCGAAAACATACTGTTCGTATGTCCTCGGTTCGACGTCGAAAGAAGAGCAATGCTTGACGTCTGTGGCTGGGACACAACCCCTGATACCCTTATTCAGCGGATGTGTCAATCGGTGGAGAAGTGGAACGCAGTCTCGGCTGCTACCACCCAGATTGCCAGTAGGCTACAGGTAATCTGGCGAACCGAGCAACAGACGACGGGCACGGCTAACTAGTGATTGGTTAGTTGGAGCGAAAAAGGCCAAGCGCAAAAAAGGGAGTGAATGGTCTGTTCATGCCGAGGCCGGTTTGGCGCAGCGAATGGCAACCGCGTAAGGGGTAAACCCAGCCACCCCGAAGCAAGACAGAAGAGTGAGTGTATAGGCGTATAAGTGGACTGTCTCATGCCAAGACGGGAGGGTTGTAGCGTAGTATGTTGGGACTTAACTATCGATGCCTCATGGCGTGGCAGAGCAGTGAAAGGGTGAGCATCCAAGTCAGTCTCACACGGCATGTTAAGGGTGAGCACAAAAGTCAGCCTCACATGGTATGGTAGAGGCTAGTACAAAAGTAAGCCTAGCAAGGAATGAAAAAGGTGAGCACACAAGTCAGCCTCGCATGGTTTGTCAGAAGTGGGGCCTAAGAAAAATGTCCCACATGGGATTCCAGGGGGAGTGACAGAGGTACAATAGAGTGGCACGATTGAGAGTGAATCAGGTGATTGGGTGAGCACCCAAGTCAGCCTCACATCGTATGGGTGAGGCGAGCACAAAAGTAAGCCGAGCAAGGAATGAGTAAGGTGAGCACACAAGTCAGCCTCGCAAGGAAAGAAAAAGGTGAGCACAAAAGTCAGCCTCATGTGGAGTGTTTGAGACTGAATCAAGGTGCGATAGAGAGAGCACCCAAGTAAGCCTCATACAGGACGTATGGACGCGTGAGTGAGAGTGAATGAGAACATTAAGTACAGCCATCCCCCCAGAAGTAATACCGAGAGGTAGTTCCTGGGAGGAACGATGGCGGAGCCCAATGGAGTTTAGTCGGTATTAATGGCAGCGTCACCATTCGAGCCCGACACCCCCCCAGTGCACTCCGTGCGGTATCTTGGACCCTACTAATAACACGTGTACTGGGCTAGGACGTAAAGGTCTTCTCCATTGTAAAAAAAAAAACATTTTGCCAAGCATAGTATTCGGCCCTCCAGCATTTCAGCGTTCCCCAAATTAGTGGAAATATAAATATTTTCAAATCGCTTGGAATTTGAGGATCGGAAAAGATCAGAAGAGATTGAATGTTTTTCGGATAGCCGGAATCTTGTTTTGTAATGTTGTTTCAGAAACTTTGCCGGATCTTGCCGTATAATGTAGCTTTTTTATCATTCAAATTTGGAATAAAATGTTAAAAAGGGTATTTCTAAAGCTGGTCCAATACACAGAAACACTACTATTTTCGGTTGTTTTAAAACTGAGATTACACAAATAGTTGTGTTCAATTACGTTTGTTATAATATTGTCGTATTTAATACAGTCATCATCATTAGAAAGCGATTTTGCTGGATATATAATGAAAATGATAAAAAAAACCCTTAAAATATCACCATTTTGCGTCCATGCAAAAAATCTTTAACAATTTTTGGCAAATTCTTTATTTTACCAAAATATACAGTATGTTTTTAGGTATCTAAAAAAACTAACTAAATAATTTTTTTTTTTTGGTTATTGGCCAAGAATTTGTTCTAGTGACTCCTCTGTGCATCGGTGTAGCAGCAGTTGTATCAAGGACAGGGGAGAGAAGGCGTATATGATGACATGGAAAGAAGAGCAGAACTCGTAACTTTCGGGCAAACGGGAGATTAGCGACACAGTGCCTTGTCAGTAGGTCGTCGAGTGCTGGGTTGGCAGTTGGTATTCTTCAGACCCGCGGGGAAGTTATCAGACCATCGACTCGCTCTCGCTTCAGTTTCCTTCTATGCAGGGCGATGGCGGTCGCATAGCGGCACCCTGACACCGGTTGGGTCTACAAGGTAGGACAGGGAGAATGAGAAATAAATGAGAGGGCCTAAATTGGGATGTTTATCGATTTTATAAAGATGTAAATAATGGACATATAGGGGAGATCGCGATTTGCTAGCATATCCCGAACTGGGACATTGGGTGGTCTACCTCGGGCCCAAAGGGAATTCTTTAACTAAGACCTGGCGTCACAATACCCGGCGCATACCCAGACAACGTGATCGATGTCGTGATAATAGGCGACGGTCACTTCTTAGGTACTGGGGTTTCAGGTGTCAAATGACCAAAAGAACACTCGCGAAGTACCATTAACGCAAATCTTTAACAACTAGATTTTTTCTGCTACATAATAAATGTTAATCAATTTAAAGTATGGTACATTAATTGTTTAAACGTGGTCTTTTAAAATTGATCTGATTGCTGGTTGGTACTGCATTGTCTTGATCCTTGCTGACATAGGCGGCTCCAGCCGGCTGGCAAAGGGGGAGACACACCTTTCTGACAAAATAGTGTCGAGTTTTGGAAATTTATTTCTAAACACGGTTTTTATTTACTAATTGGCGAATAGTTTGACAAATTACATCATCCTTGAATGCAATCACTATTCTTTTTTGTCTCTACTATAGTCCATTTCGCTATTGATTTTGTTAACATGAACAACACGTGGTAAATGTTTTTGTTTTTCAGTTAGTCAAGTCCAATTTTACGCAATCGAATTTTCAATTTACTTTCACTGATTACACAAATTGAAATTCTGTTTGATGCACTAGGGCAATGTTGCTGACCCAACACCATATACAAATTCTTCATCCTTGAATAACAGCGTTTACAGTAATGTACCCATATTGCTTCTTTGTGTGACTCCTGATTTAGCAACTGAAAATAAACACGAAGATCTAGCCACCATTTTTTCAAACAAATAAAGTCCTGTCAGTCAATTGATGCCTATTCGGCCGAAGTCATTGGCATCCTTTGCATTGCACTGATTCAGACAAATACCTCGTTCCACGAAAAGCAGATTTCTGTAAAATCAACCAGAGACCGACTAGCACAAGTCCAAGTACAAGTGATTGATTGAAATCCGATGTCTTAACGCAGCCTTTGAAGGGCTGGTAGCTCAGGCTCAATCTTAGTTGAAATGTTGAAGTTTCACACAAGGAAGTCACTTAGGACAATTGATATTTGGTTTATTCGTTAAACATCTATGCCATTTAGGTGAAAAAACTGAACATTGAACTGTGTGGCGAATCAGTCTTCGAGAAGGCTACAAATGCCACCGAGAAAATAAACAACCTAACAGTAGCCCCAAACAACATAAACCGGCCAGAACCCAGTCCCGTTAGCTGTACGACCAGGTGCTGACGAAATTTGATGGATGTGTCGTGATCGACGAGGGAACTTATGTGAAAACCAATTTCAAATTAATGCATGGGCTCGAATTTTACAAGGCTATTGCTCACGATTTCTAGCAGAATAATGTTTGTTTTCGAAACAAATGGTTTGGCAAGGGAACTGTTCCTGTAGCAAGAAAATCAGTATCAGCAGTCCCATGATGGTCCAATTACGTTATGACAAAATCTAGCCAGCTGTCATAACAGCAAGGACATGCTTCAATGGTTGTCAATGGGATTCAATTGCGTGTGTGTTTTTTACCACCAAAGCTTATACGCCTATTTAGCACATGTTTAATATTTACACGTTTAGTCTTCCATTTCGAGTGATTTCATCCATCGATGAGCACTCTTTGGGAAACAGCCCGACGTATTGTAACAGTTGTAGTATTTTAAGATTGTAAATATTTTGGATTGAATGTATATAATAACTTATGCATTCAATTCATTAACAAGCCTTTGATTTACACCCACACAATCCGACAAATAGATCATCAAGTATCAGACATAGAATCCACATTTCAATTACTTCAATCAAAGCCAATTCTTCCATCCGCCAAAATTTAGGTAATGTGTCCTATCTTCGATATGTCCAACCGTTTTTGTATCCGAAGATCACACTCGTTCCATTCAAGCCCGAGTGAGATTGCGAGAATACTAATTCCAAAAAGAATCCTTGCACCAAAAGTTGAGGGAAACGGAAAGCTAGACCACTTGCTTACGCCAGAAGAAACTAGATGGTTGAATGATCTGAGATCCCGAGTAATCCTGAAGAATTCTCAGAAAATAACGTACTTCCGGGTACTTTGAGACTCCCTTTCTTAATCTGAGGAAATCAGGCTCAGGCTTGTCCCAAACCGTTCAGCAGAGTGGAAGTGCCGCGATTAGTTTCCCGCGTGTATACCGTAGTTAAGTAATGCCCGTGACGTGGCTGGTATTTCAGTGAGTTATAAATTTCTATTTCTCTTACTAGCTAGAAATTGTGCGTGTGCGTAGAAAGCGGAATAGTGCGAACCGATTCTGTGTGCGAATCGATAGGAGAAGGTAAAATGTGCTTTAAATTCTGCCAACGCACGTGGCTAACACCCCTTTCGATCGCCAGGCTTCTTTTACTCCAAACAGGATTGATCGGTGCAAACCGCATGCAAATCGATCATCGCCCGCTAGCCACATTTCGCATCACTCTGCAACCGTCGGAAGGACAAATTTACCCGGCGCATGTTTTGTCGGAAGGGAGACGATACGCCAACACATCGCTTCATCGGAAGTGCCCAAATCTTCCGGTGACTATCTGAAGTCCACGTGCCGGTTCGAATCATCCCTTTCGGCCGGTAATCGAAGAAATAGTCAACCAGTAAAAGCTGGTCAGATTCGGCCGAGACGATAGCAGTTCATCTGATCGTCTCGTTGCCCCCGCGCACAACAGCAGCAGCAGGATCATAATCATAGTCTTCATTCAACAGTAGCTGATTCGGTGAGTCCGTTCGAATTATCACTAGTGGTGAAGTGGCGTCCAGAGAAGACGACCCTTAGAGAATTTTGAGATCGTCCTCCGGTCAGTTTTCTGAGCTCCCGCTTTCAGACGGGCCACGCTCATGACGTGATCACGAAGATCCATGTGCACATGTGACGGCGTTCTCGATAGCACCCTCGAGACGCACATGTTATGTTAACCACCCGGGTGTACAAGCAATAGCCGCATCTCGCTTACCGCTCCGGAGCCGATGGCTTGGTTGAGTCGAATTTAAAAAGCACACAGAACAGATGGATAGAGAAGAAAAACGCACACAATAGAGAGTTAGGCCTGTAGATAGACAATGAACAAATAGAAAGCATGCTTACCGTAAAGACATGAAAACCAAACTAGAATTAAAAAAAATGCATCACCTGGAATAATGTAACTATGTTTTGTTTGAGTAAATGTTTCATGCTAGTGTAATTGAAAAAGAATTTTTAGTTTGCTGAAATGTTTCCCACGTCACTCCGATTATGTTTCGTTCGTTTTTCTCTGCAGCGTTTCAGATTTTAATTAGGTAGATTCTCTTCCACGTTGTTAGCGCGATCTGGTGGCAAACATTAACCCTGCCAGTGATGATAAGCTTTTTGGCTATGGGGAGTTTCGACTGTGGGATCTGGAAGGTGAGCTTTGGTTCTTGGGAAGTTTAGCCGTCTAGGGTATTTGGACCTGTTCTGGGGTTTACTTGTGTGCCTAGCTGAACCGATCTGGATTCTTTCAAAGAAATGATTCTTTTCTTGACTAGCATTCTTGCAGTCTCATCCGGGCATCTCGAACTTGGCGGTAGTCTCCGAAAGGAGTGGCGCTAAAACTACGTGCTTCAAAAGATCGGTCAGTGACGGCTACAGTATGCGAAACCGAAACAGTACTAATAAGAGCGTGGAATATTCAAACCGTTGGATAATCGATTTCGCCAAGAAGGTTTGTCCGGATTCCGCCCCGGCACACCGCGCCGCGTCTCTTCACGATAACGCGAACGAAACACCTTTTTCGATGGTGGAGTTTTCACTTGCTCTCTTGTCGTGTAACAATAAAGCTCCAGGGCCAGACAGAATCAAATTCAACTTGTTGAAGAATCTGCCAGACTCTGCCAAGAAACGCTTGTTGAACTTATTTAATAAGTTTCTTGAGGCTAACATTGTCCCACACGATTGGAGGCTAGTGAAGGTCATCACTATCCAAAAACCAGGAAAACCAGCCCCCGACCACAATTCGTATCGACCGATCGCAATGCTATCCTGTATTCGGAAGTTGTTCGAGAAAATGATCCTATCCCGCCTCGACAATTGGGTCGAAGCAAATGGCTTACTGTCAGATACACAATTTGGCTTTCGCAAAGGCAAAGGGACGAACGATTGTCTTGCGTTGCTCTCAACCGAAATTCAAATGGCGTATGCTAGTAAAGAGCAGATGACATCAGTATTCCTAGATATTAAGGGGGCTTTTGATTCAGTTTCTATCAACATTATTTCACAGAAGTTGCACCAGCATGGTCTTTCAGCGACTTTAAACAACTTTTTACTAAACTTGTCGGAAAAGTGCATGCATTTTTCGCATGGTGACTTATCGACATCACGATTTAGCTACATGGGCGTTCCCCAGGGTTCATGTCTAAGCCCTCTGTTATACAATTTCTATGTCAACGACATTGATGAATGTCTTGACAATTCCTGTACGTTAAGGCAACTTGCAGACGATGGCGTGGTTTCTGTAACGGGACCCAAAGCTGTCGATCTACAAGGACCATTCCAGAATACCTTGGACAATTTGTCTGCTTGGGCTATTAAGCTGGGTATCGAATTCTCCACGGAGAAAACTGAGCTAGTTGTATTTTCTAGGAAGCGTGAACCAGCAACTACAGCTTCTATTAATGGGTCAAACTATCGCTCAGGTCTTCACAATAAAATATCTAGGGGTCTGGTTCGACTCGAAAGGTACTTGGGGATGCCATATTCGGTATCTGAAACAGAAATGCCAACAAAGGATCAACTTTCTTCGTACAATAACCAGAACATGGTGGGGTGCCCACCCAGGAGACCTAATTAAATTGTATCAAACAACGATACTGTCGGTACTGGAATATGGATGCTTCTGCTTTCGATCTGCCGCGAACATACATTTCATCAAACTCGAAAGAATTCAGTATCGTTGTTTGCGTATCGCCTTAGGGTGCATGCAGTCGACCCATACTCTCATATTGATTGCTCATTCGATGCGATATCTTGAACCCGGTGGTGATTGAAAATTTGGAAAGGCTTGTTGAGCTCAATTCTCAGACCCATTTTATGACCCTGTACTTTGACTACATAGCGCAGAATATTAATCCTTCTTCTTACAATCCCAACCGTGTGCATTTCATAAATACTTCTGATTTTACTGTTTTCTTCGACACATCCATGAAAGACGAGATTAATGGAATTCCGGACCACATACGCCCACAAGTGGTTCCAAATATTTTTTATAATAAATTCCGAGAAGTCGACTGTTCTAAGATGTTTTATACTGACGGATCAAACTTCGAAGGGCCCACTGGCTTCGGTATTTTTAATCAAAACCGCCTCTTACAAACTCAGTGACCCCGCTTCAGTTTACGCCGCAGAACTAGCTGCTATTCAGTATACCATTGGAGTCATTGACACATTACCCGCAGACCATTACTTCATCGTCTCGGATAGTCTGAGTTCTATTGACGCTATTCGCTCGATGAAACATGGAAAGCACTCCTCGTATTTTTTGGGGAAAATACGGGAGCTACTGAGTGCTTTATCTGACAAATCTTTCCAGATTACCTTGGTATGGGTCCCTTCTCATTGCTCCATTCCGGGCAATGAGAAGGCGGACTCCTTAGCTAAGGTGAGTGCCCTTGATGATGGATGTGGGTCGTGACTTCATTCGTGTAATGTCCCGACTCATGGCAAACCATTACACGCTCGATGCACATCTCTGACGTATTGGGCTCGTGGAGAGTGGTATCTGCGCTTGTGGCGACGATTATCACGATATAGAGCACATTGTCTGGGCGTGCACCGATTACAGTTCCGCCAGGTCTCGGCTTATGGACACCCTCCGGGCCCGAGGAAGACCACCCAACGTCCCGGTTCGAGATGTGTTTGCAAGCCGCGATGTCCTCTATATGTCCCTTCGTAAAAACCATCAATATCCAACTTTAACTGCCCCTTTTTCCTTATCATTCTCAGAAGCGCTGTCTTCCACCTGTACCACACACCCACGATGGTTTGATGCGACTCCAAGGGGACACAAAACATCACTGTCGATAGAACCAACAAACACGGGACCTAAAGCACGAACATCACACGCACAACTCGAAATGTAGCCGATCAACATCTGAGCCGCACTACGAAATCGTCTGGAGAAACCCCTGCCATCTTGAGAACGACCACCCAGTACATGATTCTGTAATCCATCCGTTGATCTCCCGAAGCCTGAAACTAAAATAATGTTCTCCCCTGCCATCTTTGTCCACCCTACCTCCCCTGACTCTTATACACAGAAGTAACATCCCTATCCCCCCCCCCCCCCAACAGCTTCACGAAGCATTTAGCTCTTCCTGTCTTTGCTAGTTTCTACTATTATATTATATTATTATATTATATAATCTCATTGAAAAAGCCCAACTCTACTACCACATAAAATAACTCTAATTAATGTCTCCGAATCTTTACAAAATTTAATCACGCTCTCTAGTTATTTCTACTTTTAAGATAGTCGTAAAAATTGTCCCCCTTAGTTAAACATTATTTGCTCCAATAATCTCATTGCTAAAAATGTCAAACCATATTGCCATAAAAACTAAATGACCCCCCTAATCTTACGAAAATTGTATTACCCCCTTGTGCATAATAATAGCTATAAATGCGCCGTAGTTTAATTTCAAAAATCAATATGTAATTCCCTAGTTTTAAGTAATTTAAAATGTAAAACAAACAAAATTGGCACCTTTAAGCTAACGCAAACCTGCCTTATCAAATAAACGAATTGAATAAAAAAAATTCACTGCATGGTAGTGTTGATTTCGCTACTGGGACTGTTATCTCTTCTGAAAATTAATGAACAATTTTTCAAGAGCCACCCTACCCCAAATCTTTTGAAAAAATCATAACAAATCAACTATTATAGATAGCCTTGTTTATTCAGCAAACTTGTTTCAATTTATTTGTGTTATTACATTGTGGGGCTTTGCGCAACTAAACTTCACACATCAAAACATTCGATACTTTGAACACCCTAATCACAAGAACCACCCAAATTCCATTTATTTGAAAAAATCTCCAAAAAAACTAACAAATTTGTCAGACTTAATATAGTTAAATAAACTTTTTAGAAGCAATCAGTTTTGTATTCCTAAATACGGGCTTTCGATATGTACTGAAAATTTAGTGCCAAGTTTTGTAGTGATGGCGTAATAATCGAAAGAGAAAGAGGCTCGCAATGCTACTAAGATTCTATTGAAAATTTTCTCCAGAACTAGTCTTATTATGCAGTGTAGCGCATTCTTCTGTATTTTACTCTTAACCCTCCGGCACTCACGCCGTTGTATTTAGTGCAACACCTTCATTAACTCTAGCGAAATCTTCATTCAGCAACAGCGGCTGCTCATTCGGGGTGTCATTTGCGCGAGTGCCCGAGGGTTAAAGTGCACAGACTCTGGGTCTTACCATAAACATTTCTTCCGTCAGACACTTGTTACACTGTTACCAGTTATATTATACATAAATAATACTTTTCTATACTAATTGTAATCATTAAAAATTTCGTATAGTGTAAAATATAGTTAACCCTTAAATGCATAACGGTGTTTTAAAACAACATTGCGAAAAGTATGTCAAAATTATCACAGTAATGAATTGAAATTATGAATCAATTTTAACAAAATTAAAAAATGATTTGTGTCTTTGAGGGTTAATATGACTCCCATGGAAATAAAGTCAAATGTGATGTCAATTAATACGAAAAAAATATGTACATTTTTCGAAGACTTTTATGTAGAACAAGAATGTTGCCTAAAACGGAACCCAAAACGGAATGCCATTTGTTGCAAAAATCGGAGTGTGCCAAAAACGGAATCTTACTGTACTCAGATTTCAACAATCTATAGCTGCTCGTTAGAAAGATGTTTTGCTTATGATTCGAAAAAATTGTTCAAAGTTTGAGCGGTTTTAATACCTTTCTTTTAAAAGAAAGGTAAACTAGTATATAACCGGTAATTGGAAAACTGCATCACAGAACGTCGAAAAAGTAATCAAACTCACTCTGCTTTACGATATAGCCCACAAAACAGCATATAAACCCTTGTTCTGGAATGTGCAAGTGAACGAAATTGGACTTTTCAGTGATGTTCCTGGGAAATACTGCAACCTAGATAGCAAATACGTAGGTATCATCTTGGTGGAGGCATTCGTTCCGTGTTCACGATTGACCCAGAAGCGGTTATTACTTGGTAGGTGCAGGATTTCTAACCTTAATTCGAAAATCGTATGCCTGCCAGCAGCCATGAGAACGTGTGCCGTTTCGATAAGAATACTAGGCTTCATACGCCATAGGCTACAACGACTAATATGTGCTACGACAATATCCCTTAGTGTTCTGTGTCTGTATTTTATTGTGCAGTGGTCTCGATCCGGCTGGCTGCTGCCGGCCACGATGGATGGGAAATAAAAAAAATGTCCGGTCAATTGGTCCACTGAGAACGTATCCCAAAACAAAAAAAAAATGAAACGAACCGGAAAATGATCGCAGTAAAGTGAACAAATAAGTGCGCCACGAGGCAATATTGAATAATTGTGCTATTCCGCGCATGTGTGTTTGTGAAGATTGTGGTGCTCTGGTTCGCGCATTTCATTAATTCAAGGATTAGGTGGTTGAATTTCAATCGCTCAGATTTATGGCGACTTTCGGTGAATATTCCACTTTCGAAGGAAATTTCTCCGTCACAGTCTCTGCAGTGGCATGCAAGTGGGCAGCCATGGCTGATGTGAGATGAAGCAGGGAAAATTAAATGATAGGGTAATAAATTTTATAGCATTCGCAGCTAACCGCCTGCCACTCCGGGCCATCTTTATTGTCCTAACATGTGGGAAAATGGTATACATTTATGGCCGAACCGACTCGAACCGAAGAGGGATCAGAACTGTGCGACTATAAGCCATCGGATACCCGTTCGGAAATTTGTCAGCTTCCATTTATTGCCGGAGCGAGAGACGAGTTATAACGTAATTCGAAGGCTGGGTTGTTTTGAGCATAGCAGTTGATTATTTGATAACAGAATAGTTGTTATGGGGGCGGGCGTTGGCAACCGAAGTGTAATGTTACATAGGGTTATTAAATTCCGAGCTGTATGTTCCGAGCGATAGTTGCTTTTATGAAGGTTTACATTAATACGTTTATCGCCTTCTTTATCTCGGTGCTCTTCGCACATCGATCATTCTGATAGAGGATATTGTGGTTAGTCTCTAAATACTCGTAACCACATACTGTTTTTTGTTCAGTTTGGAACCGTTGACTGTCGAAGAGGTGAGGAATAAAATTCGAGAAATTTCACAACCCGCATAAATGTGTACCATATGCCAACCATATTATCAAACATTTATCTTCCTCGAAAATATCATTTCTAGTAAGGTGCAATCACCAATAGAATAACCACTGTCTGGTATAATATCGAATATAAACATTATCGTTTTTTTCATTCTCGACTATATAAACAATGGGATATTAAGAATAGTTACCATAGAGTAATTTCGGGAAAGATGTCGCACATTTCTAAAAAAAATCCTGCATCAAAGTAAACCATGCAATGTTTGATGAAATCATTTTTATCAATTGCGACAAGTATCTATAATTCACTGAAATGGTTTTTGTCATGAGAAATAATTCATCAAATTTCCACGAACATTTAAAATTCTGGAGAAATGCCGCATTAGAGTGGTTCGACATATCGTCCTTGTTGTGCTATCTGATTGGTTTATCACCCTGGATCCGCCACTGTGATGGGCTGATTATAATTATCTGTATAGAAATACTTTCGAAAACATTGGACACCTCGTCAACATAAAAACCTTCCAATACCCACGGGATTAAAATTTGTACGTCAAGGTAAAAACGCCCGAACTCATTATCGGCCATAATTCAACTAGCTAGGTAGGCATTCGTTGGTAAGGAAATTGAGTTTCTGCGGCCGTGCGATTTCGAACGGTGAAATTTCCCGCCGGATGCCATCATTTCTTTTGCAAGGTGAAAATAGAACCGCGATCTAGTGCAACCAAACCAACTCAGTCAGCCGTGGGAGGACGAGGAGTTTCCCATTTTCACGGTTTCCTTACTTTGTCACGCCAGACAGCCCTACCCGTCCGGTGGAACTGTTTATAATTCGTAATAATATTTTTATTTAGATTTATGAACACCCGTCGCCGCTTGCCGCTGGCCATCTTTTGTACAACATCATCAACATCCGCAGTAACCAACCGAGTTTCGTGTTGCTGCTGAAGCGCATCTGAGCTTCCAATCCTACCCTACCAGAGCGGGTACTTTCCACAAAGTAAAAGCCATAAAATGAGAATAGCCAGAAGAACGTGATGGAGCAAAGCTACACAGAAAATGTTTGAATTAAAATATTTATTTATGCGTGACGTATAAATGAGTTTTATTTAACACCTGTTTGCTTTACAGTGAAGCATTCTTTAATGTTTTTAGTTTGGGAATGGAAATTTCAGTAGCATTAATTCCACGATGATATCATGGGTATTAAGTAAGGATGTAGCAATCAATCTTTTTCCATCAAAATAATGGAACTAAAACCAGTTAAATGGATAAATCGAAAAATACCAAATTGGAAAACAAGTAAATATACGTGACTGTTTCCTTTTTGGCTATATATCATTTCCCAAAACTTTAGCTCGTCCTCAATGAGACCACCGGATGATCCACTTTTCTCACAACTAAAAGTCAATGGAGGGTGAAATAAAAAATTTATGTTTCCTATAAACCACCCAGCCAGTGATATGCCGGAACAGCTTTCCCCAGAGGCAATCACGCATTTCACATTTCGTTCTGAAGATTCGCATCTTCTTTTGCAAATAAAGCAAAATCAACTAACATTAGAAAAGGCATCGTGGAGGTTATAAAAATGTTAGTTTTAGTACGGAGTCCACCATAAATCTTTTCCTCTGTTTTCACAATTTTTTTGGCAACCGGCAAGGAATAAAACACTTCCGATGCTTCGTTCACTGAGCATCTGTAATGCATATAAGCTTCTGAAAAACTTTTCAGAACATTGCAGATGGCGGCTCCGCCGGAGGCAAAGTTTCTACATCCACTTTCGTATACTGGGGGGTGTTGAACATGAAAGCGCAACAATTGGCAAATAGACTGTGAGCTCTAGTTTTGGGGAGTATCCTTTCGCCACTAACGCACCCGACCTGATTCATCTTTGGATAGGGGGCCAAGGAAGTGGGAGTACGTTTTAATGCCAGGGTTTCCGGTATTTAAGAAATGAAAAATCTGCTCACTTTTTGCGGTTCAACCGGGATACTTAACCCCGGGAAGGCGTATTGGATGGTAAGTGCCTTGCCCGAACCACTGACAACAGAGCAAAGATGCCTCCAGTCAGTACGAATTTGGGCAGTGTTTGGTGAATCAGACAGGAAACTGGGCATCCGGGGCAATAAAATCATTTCGCTGATCGTATGCCGGTCGGACTGGGATCCGAACCGAATGTGTACAAGCAAAACGGGCCAAGCAGTGCATAAAATATGAGTACTTTTGGGAAGCGGAAGGGAAAGAAATAAATCCTTCAGCCGTTTTCGGTCGTTTCAGATAAGAATTGGCCCCTTTGCGAGACACAGATTTATTAGGAAATCGGTTGGATTTTGGAATAACTTCCAGTGTGGTGCTTTGCAATAATTTATTTATTTATTTCAAGTCGTCAATCAGATGTAGACCGGTTCCTTACAGTAATTACAATCCTTTAGTATATGAGTCTTTTTCGAACCTTAACGATTAGTTGATTAAATAATAATTTTTCCTGCATTCGGGATCGTTTTTCCTAAAAAAATCACTATGTAAGCGCTAAAAATTGTATCAAAAAAATTTCATCCACAAAACAAAAATTTATGCATAAAAAAGGAATCGTTAAGGTATGAGAAAAATTAATTACGATCATTGAAAAAAAAAATTGAAAAGAATTGGTTTTTCTGCATCAAGGAAAAACCATTTCTGGAATACCGACATTCCGAGAAAATCGAGTTTAAAAAATCAAGTTACCATTGCTCTTGGTAGGCAAGGCGCACTTGTAAACCCTGTAACTTTCGATCTATTTCTCAGATCTCTATAAAAGTCAGGGGAAATATTCTCAAGGAGTTGTACTTTCAGATAAACTAATAAAAATCGCTATCTTTAGTCTTGCCGTGAAGGAGTGAGTTATGACGCTAGTAGACGCAAGCTAAAAGGCATACTAAATGTTTTTAAGCCAGACTAACTTTTAAAACGGTCTAAAATATTTGGCAAGCTTTAACCAAACGAAGCTGTTATTTATATGGCTGCGTTTTGATCTGCGATACACGACAATGTTGAAAAACAATAATCAAGTTAAAGAAAATGAGTAAATTAGACAACATGGCCATTTTTTTTTCATTCCGATATTTTCTTGCAGTAAAATAGCTTTTCTACGTCATATGTCTCGTTTCATAGCGTGTGAGAACAATTTTGTCAACTTATAGCCGATATGTTTCTGAACTTAGAACTTTAACGTGTTGGATAGTTGAAAGTTGGTATACATATGCATGTTTTCATTCAGTTTGAATACGCGCTCGCGTCAAGTTTAAGGTGGTTGAACCATCGGTTGTAACTGGTACCGTAAACCGGGGTGACATTGATCACTTTTCGAATTAATCATTGCATATTTTTAGACGCAACACATTTTTTTCAGGTTTAATATTTTTAAACCATGTACTGATGTATGGAAAACAAGATTGGATGGTTTTACCTAAAATTCTCCGCTTCCAGCTATTTTTCCAAAAATGATTTCCAATTGATTTCCGTTTGTGTATTCCGGGGTGACTTTGATAACCTGCATGTTCACCCACAATAAGTTATTGATGTCAATTTTTTTCATTCAAATGTTTGTTTAAACTAGTTCTGGAAAGATACTCATTGTTAAATAAATATCAATTGGTATTATACAAAGTATTTCAATATACTGTAAAATTCGAGTAACCAAAATTCGTATAATTTGTGTCCAACTAGAATAAAAGATTCTGAAAACCTTTAAAACTGCTAAAATTGTTTTATTTCAATGCTTTGTCAATGTTCAAAAATTTTCATCCATTTCAACACGTTGGACTATTGAACAATAAAAAATATTACGAATTTTAGTTTGAAATAGTTTGAAATAATTGCTATTTTCACAAGAAATTGTATTTAAAATAAGCAAACTCTTAAAAATATATTTTGCACATCCCACTCTATAGGAAAATAAAAACTCGCTTGTAATTTATTACTCGTGCTCAAATCTGAGATTTATTTGTTTTATAAAAAATAGACACTTTACGAAGCTTTGTAAAATAAGGTAAAGTCAAATTTCGTTTTTATTTTGGTTTTTGCACTCAAAAACCGAACAATATACTCAAAAAGTATAAAAAATCAGTATTTTATAAGTTTAGAGTAAAATCATTTCAAATTAAAATGTTTCGGTAGGCTATTCTGGTTTAATAAGCGATCTACAAAAAAAGTTTCGAGTGATCAAAGTCACCCCGATGATCAAAGTCACCCCGGTTTACGGTACCATGATAGTTATTTTATGCTTTGATTAAAGAATTGGTTGAAATATTTCAATTTGAATTCAACTTGAACTGTGACGTGGGAAGGACTATTTATATTAGTTTCAAGCGAATTTTCAAAAGTTTGGAATAAATATCAATTATAAATAAAGGTTAGATCACACTCTGCGAATTAAAATTGTACATGTTTTTTCAGCGAGGCTTAAATAAAAAGAAAACAAAGGCCAAACAAAAAATAAACTTTGGCAGAATGATCATTTTATATTCACAAGTATTATATTTATTATTTTTGTTTGCACTGTGGAAAACAGGGATTATAGATATATTTCTGTAATGCATCAATGCAGATTGGAGGAACGATTTTATTTGCTAACAAATGTTCTCATAGCGATATGCAAAAAGAAAAGAATAAAAACAACCCTTTGATGTGCAATTGGAATCAAGCATGACCAATTTTTGCATATTTTTGTTTTCTTCTGGTAACATGATGCTGCCATTTGCATTACTGCGTTCTGATCGGTAATACACGGCAATGCTAAAAAACCGTACAATGAGGTTAGTTGAAAATTCACTGTTGATGCCATTTCATAGTCTGGTGTATTTATATTTTTAAAAACAATTTTGGAATCCTCGATTTAGCTTAAACAAAGTAATATTAGAATTATTTAAGATCCATAATTGGCTAAAACGTCATTTTGCTATTTTAGTAGTAATGGTGTTCTATTGTTAGTCGCTAGCCACTCCAAGGACCGAGAGAGCTTCTCTAGCATTATATTTAGTGGTTAGCAAGTTCAGCCAAATATGACTATTTCAAATGCTTATAGAAAAATAGTGTGTTGCGTTGCAACGGAAAATGCATGAAACAAATGGCAATGTCGTGAAGAGTTCATGATTACTAACGGGAATATGCTGGGGTACGCGAGGGTTGAGAGGCATTGGGGTACGGAATGACTTGCTACGCGTCACATACTGAACCGAGCTTAAAAGTGCAAGAAAATATCCGTTTTTCTAGCCGCTTTGTGCGGTTTTTATGAGGTTACAGCTAATAGGAGAAGGACTGGGAGTTTTCCTGTGACTGGGGGAAGCTTTCGATCGCTCTCTTACTTTTGAATCGTTGCGCTGGATAGTCAAGAGTCCAGTTTGAGTACTTTGGCTGTTTTTTGTGGTTTTTGCGTTGGCCGTCGTTCTGGGCGGCAGGGCAGGAAAATTTCGAAAAATGAATTGATTGCTGTTCGAAGCTTCACGAAGCACCTTCTCAAGCATACCACATGCAATCGATGAGTTTGACACAATCGCTGCGAACATTTAGGGGTAAAACTTATCTCTGCTCGGACGCAGCGAGCTTCGCATCTAGTTCGCTCTTTACAATGTTCGAAAAAGTTCACATTAACCTTAGAAGCACACATCGTCGAACACGAGGTAAGCTCTTGGCTCGTGGTTTTTGCGTTTTTGGAACATTTCCACAGAGTTTCGAAGCGATATTCGGTGAACACATATAAAGCGAATGCCTCGTTTATTTGAGAATCGCGAACATTGAAGTTTTATATCGCTTCAAGCATCAGCATCATGAGGCCACCGCGAACATGTTCGCTACGTGACTATCTGTCTTAAAATCATAAACTGTAAATCTTATTTTGAGTATAAATAAAATGGATTATTTTAAGATTATAATTTAGGATTTAGGGATTAGGTGCGTCGTATACCTTACCAATTTATGAGCCACGAGTTTGAATGAGCGTAGTGGTAGTGAAATTCAAATTCTTTTTTTCGGAATACAATTATGTTTACTAGCTACTTTGATTGCAAACTCGTCTTTTCTTCTTCAATCGGAGTATATTTCCCCTGCCAAGGAGTTTAGGTGAAGATGTATAAAGTATGTTTAAGGGGGTAAGGGTTTCAGCGTGAAAAAATGTTTTTTGGTGAAATGACTCGTTTGGATGAAATGATACATTATAATGTACAAAAGTTTTGATCAATTCGCTTCGCCCAAATTTCTAAAAAAATCGCAAATAATTGTTTTTAACGCTAAAACCATTACCCCTCTCTTAATAATCTCCCTATCTAAAACAAATTCTTCCTAAAAAGAACAATTTTCGGATGGAATCTCACTGCTGACGTCCGAGTTCAGTTAGACGGCGAACTTCAGTTATTTGCATCCACTGAGGGGTAGTTAGGCGTAGTCCGTTGGCCTTTGTTTTCCACTTGTTGCGGTTTCTAACGTTCTTGCGCAACATTCCTAAATCGGCTAGTCATATTCACTCAATAATATGCGATGATTTGGGTGTTAAACGTTATTTTTAATTTTACCAAATGAATTTATTAACAAATACCTACATACTTGAATCCATTATTATTGTCATTAATTGAATTATAATTTCTTGGCATCTGTACCAAACCAAGAGGAAAGCTTCCAAATGATTTTTATAATATTGTTTTAAAAGTTTATTGGTTGATTACCTAATCACAAGAGACCAAATATTTATTTTCAAACATTTTCGACAGAATCTGTTCACTTAATAAATGAAGTGTCAAACTTATTACATGTTCCACTTTTATGAAATTTATTTCCTGACTCCTGTACATGTGTTTTGTGATAAATAATGAGAATGATATTCCAACTTGTTTGTATTGTATTTGTTAACTAATTACTGATGGAGAAACGCAAAGAACTTACAAACAATGTTCTAGTGATTTTTTTTTGTTGGAAATCCAAAAACAATTCTGAAAAGGACAAAATTTGGTTTATCTTCTCCATGATGTAATCTTCCCTTATTTGACTTTTACTAATAAAAAATAAAAGAAAGAAATCTTTAGGGCCCCCCGTATTTTTTTTTTTTTGAATCAGTTATAGCCGAAATGCTTTATGTAAGGGAAATCTCGGAAAATGAGAAGCGAAATAAATAACTCCAAGTAGAATGAAAGTCGTTCTAAACTCGAACTTTTTCGAATACTGTCTTTCCATTATTATTCGCTTTTTGTCGCATTCCATATTTTGATATATTATTTTGAAGACCCATATTTAAGATCAATACAATAGTAATTCTTCAAAAGGGCTAATGAGACTTTTGTAAACAAACTTATTTCGCTAATTTTTCCGCTACAGAGTTGAATTTTATGAAAAATACACATGAATCAACATCTTTGCCCTTGGTAGAATCGATTTCAAATGTTTTCTGTGTTGAAATGATAACAAATTAAGAGAAATCAGCAAAACAAAAGTTTGTTCACAAATCTTATTAGCCCTATTCAAATGTTGATATGGAATAATAAAATCAATCAAGATCAATTTCGATTTTTTTTAATTTTGCGGTGGTGTAATCCCTTAAGTGGTTGATTTAACGGCTTCTTTCAAAATTTATCGAACCTACTCCCATTCGTTCATTCGTTAGAGTAGTTTATGTTAAAGAGAGTGTACTAAATTAATAGGAACACTTAAATTTAGGAAGTTATGACCCTCGCTCCACAATGCAGTTTGCGACAGAATTGCTCAACTGAAAATTATTAAATGAAATGAATGAAAACAAACATTAGACTATAGCATTTTGTACGCATGCACTTCAGAGGTCCAAGGGTTACAATTTCTGTTCTAGTTCTCGGATCTACATCACATTTTTTTCGATTTTTTGGCCCAGTTCTCAAGGGAAATCCAGTTTTTAACTTTTTGCATACATATTGCATTGAATGAAGAACTTAGATAATGTATTCATAAAGTATTAGTAATAATTCGATTATCCGTTCATTTTAAAAGGCTATTTTCTATAACTTTACAACTGATTTAATTTCACTTTCAAAATTTCTCGAAATATCATGTTCTAAAAGTTTTCAACCGATATAATATTCGAAAATAGTTATAAAAATGTCTCATCACACTGGTAGATGGATTCAAAGCGTTTTTTTAAATAAGTGCACTAAAAAACATGCGCCCTTCTAAAACATACTTCTGAATCAAAATGGTTTTACTGTTAGTCGAAAACAAGATTTACAAAACGACCAGAACTGCCAAATATGAATCGGGAATGGTCGAGTTTATTGACATTCCCTATTTATTTCTAGGATTCATCATACACATCATGACGTTATTTATTTAGCTGATAATCGATTTTTTCCTTTGAATGGATGTCGATATCTTTATCCTCAAGAAACTGATATAACTGGATCCTCAAGAAACTGACATAGTAACATGACTAAGATAAGCGAGCCACTCAATACGTTGTGTACATTGTGTTTAACTTCATTTTCTAGCCCTAATTTATTTCATTTGAAAATTTATCCCCGCCCTGTCACGAAATCTTGATTTTATCCCTACTGGTAATATATCAGTAGGGTATCTTAAATAAACTTGTTACGTCACTTTTCAGTTAACCCCAGCATCCATAAGCTACACATTGTCACAATTATTTTTCACCTATTCCACCCTTAATACAAGGCCTCTGTCTAGAATATACTTTTTTTTGCATAACTAGTAGGTAGGTATTTGAATAAAGAAAACTAATATCGTCCGGCGAACATGTTAGCGATGGCCCTCGCGATGCTAAATTAAAATAATCCTTCGGTGTTCGCGATTCTGAAATACTTCGAGGTAGTCTTTCTTTTGTGTTCGCGAACATCGCTTCGAAGCTCCGTGTAATTGTTTCAAAAATATCGATCACACGAACCAAGAGCTTAGCTCGTGTTCGTCGAAAGCTACGCAAAAGCTTTTACATATCTTTCCGAACATCAATGAAATAAACAAGAAGCTTCCTTTGTCCTCGCCGAAGAGCATGCAAAAGTATCGCCCAAATGTCCGCAATTACGATGGTAAGCGATTGTGATGCGAAGCTTGTGAATACGAACCAGTAACGCAAAGCTTCGCGCTTTGAAAGTATTCGAACATAGGTTCGGTTCGAATATTTCCTGCCCTGCTGGGCGGTGATTTGATGTACCGTTCCAAATTCAGTGGTTTGTGTCGTGCGTTTCTCGGTCTGTGAAGTGTGAAGAAGTGGATCCTAGAAACGGATTTTCGCCTAGTTCTGGATCCTGGCCGTAGCAAAGACCGAAGAAACTGTGCAAAGACCGAAGAAACTGTGCAAAGACCGCTTGAGGACGTATTTGGCGGTCCGTGGGTAAGTCATATTTGTATTTCCTTTGTTTCTTGATTTTCGGTATTTCTGTGTATTTTTGTGGTAGTTTTGGGCTTTCCCACGACATTGCCAAATACCTAAAGATAGCGCGAATCTGAATGTCCCCCCCCTGGGGTAACAGTCCGGACAAATTAATTAGAAAACCGCTAACACATCTGCTTTCGCGGATGGCGCTAAAGTGTTAGTTGGTAAAGTTCGCGCCATCTTCCCATTAAACCGGCAGAGCGATACGCCACATGTAGCAAGTAGAAGCTTATCTCTTTTGAAATATTTGTATTAGTTGCTGTTCTGCAGCACATTAAAAATGCCAAATACAAATAATGCTTCAGATAATTATGTGGTCCTTGAAATAGAAATCTGACATTTCAGCCTGGTGGAGCTTATTCCCTAGTAACAATTGAGATTTTATGATTGTTTTATAGCGACTCATAAAACTTAGATTGCACTTGTAGCGTGCTATAAAACTTCAATTGTTACTTGGGATTATACCATCCTACCCAACTATTCCACTAACCATGCACATAGAATTTCGCAGACCTTGGCTGAAAATGAAGTAATTCAAATCATCAGCAGGATTACCTAATCAAGCCTGAAATACCAAAAGTTCAGTAATTGAGCTGAGAATTTGACATTTTTGAAAGCTGATTTTCAGCAAAGTAAATCTGTCAAATGGGTTAAATCCAAATTGCTGAGTTTTCAACATTTTGGATTGCTAAAACGTTCAGTTCAACAAAATTTTGCTGACGTCATGCCAAAGTTGAGAAAGCGTCAAATCCCGGTTATAAAATAATAAATTACAATTAATTACTTCCCATAGTCTGCGATCTTTCTGATAATTAATTGACAATTATAACTTTACAACCCGACACTGGATGCAGACAGTGAATCTTCAGGAGGCACTTCGACCAGTTCTTCTTCTTCACACCATTACCCAGATAACTACAAGAGCTTTTTGCAAAATTCTTAATATTATAATTTTTACAATAATATGTTTATCGTTTTTAGCAATAATCGGACTTTGGGTTCAAAGTTCTACAAAAAATTTGACAATCGACCAAAAAATAAAAGCTCCCTTAGTCATTTGTGGAATGATGTCATAAACAGCTGTGCAAATGTATCAACGATTGGTCCAGTAGATTTTGAGTTATGATGTACACCGCAAAACCAGTTTTCGACGTGGAACCTGACTGAATAGACAAACATTCTTCGTATCAAAAAAAAAAAAAAGAATAGAATTTTTGCCGATAATACCTTACACAACCCCCTTAAGTTCCGACACGATTTAGGTGATTCTTCCGTATTCAACTTTTTGCTTAATTTTGCCAACGCATCTGTCCAGTCTCAACTTTCACAACTCTTCATACCTTGTGCATATCTGTTCTATCACTAAGAATTAAACAAGAATTTGTTCTACAGTAGAAATGCATTAGCGTCCAAGATCTGATGAAACTATAAATAAATAGTGAACCCATATAAGCAAGCTTCGATATCATTTGCATAAAGATCAAAATTAGAATATTTGTAGCAGATTGTTTACCGTCATATTTAAAAGTTTTACTTAGGTTACATGGCATGGCTTTATTTACAATATTTTATTCAATCTTAGTTTTAAACTCTTTCGAATGCAGTAGAAATATAAATCAACTTCCACTTGCTTAGTTTTGTTAATTTTGTTTCTTTTCTTTTGGTTCCTCTTGGGGACCATTTATAAATAACGTAGCATTTTTTGAGCGATTTTTAACACCCCCTCCCCCATCGTAGCATTTCGTCACAAACCTCCAAATATTAATATTTAATATTAAATAAAATGGCGTTTAAAACTCTATTAAACCTGTTTTTCGTACGGGATAAAACTTGCTTACTTGCCCTCATATGGTTTGTGTGCAACATGGGCAATAATATTACACATAAAGGTCGAAAAGTTGATTCAATTTTTTTTTTACAATGGAGAAGACCTTTACGTCCTAGCCGAGTACACGTGCTATTGGTAGGATCCAATCTACCACACGGGGTGCACTGGGGGCGTGTCGGGCTCGAATGGTGACCAGCCATTACTACCGACTAAACTCCATTGGGCTCCGCCATCATTCCTCCCAGGAACTACCTCTCGGTATTACTTCTGGGGAGATGGCTGTACTAAATTTACTCATTCACTCTCAGCCACGCGTTCATACATCCTGTATGAGGCTTACTTGGGTGCTTTCTCAATCGCACTTTGATTCACTCTCAAACACTCCCACATGAGGCTGACTTTTGTGCTCACCTTTTACGTTCCATGCGAGGCTGACTTGTGTGCTCACCTTACTCATTCCTTGCTAGGCTTACTTTTGTGCTCGCCCCACCCATACCATGTGAGGCTGACTTGGGTGCTCACCCTATCACCTGATTCACTCTCAATCGTGCCACTCTATTGTACCTTTGTCACTCCCCCTGGCATCCCATGTGGGACATTTTTCTTAGGCCCCACTTCTGACATACCATGCGAGGCTGACTTGTGTGCTCACCTTTTTCATTCCTTGCTTGGCTGACTTTTGTGCTAGCCTCTACATACCATGTGAGGCTGACTTTTGTGCTCACCCTTAACATGTCATGTGAGACTGACTTGGATGCTCACCCTTTCACTCCTCTGCCACACCATGAGGTATCGATAGCTAAGTCCCAACATACTACGCTACGACCCTCCCGTCTTGGCATGAGGCAGTCCACTTATACGCCTATACACTCACTCTTCTGTCTTGCTTCGGGGTGGCTGGGTTTACCCCTTACGCGGTTGCCAGTCGCTGCGCCAAACCTGCCTCGGCATGAACAGACCATTCACTCCCTTTTTTGCGCTTGACCTTTTTCGCTCCAACTAACCAATCACTAGTTAGCCGTGCCCGTCGTCTGTTGCTCGGTTCGCCCAGATTACCTGTAGCCTACTGGCAATCTGGGTGGTAGTAGCCGAGACTGCGTTCCACTTCTCCACCGATTGACATATCCGCTGAATAAGGGTATCAGGGGTTGTGTCCCAGCCAAAGACGTCAAGCATTGCTCTTCTTTCGACGTCGAACCGAGGACATACGAACAGTATGTTTTCGGCAGTTTCGTCTACACCTGGGCAGTCCGGGCAGGCTGGGACCTCCGCGTGCCCGAACCTGTGGAGGTACTGTCGGAAACAGCCATGGCCTGACAGGAATTGTGTCAGATGGAAGTGAACTTCCCCATGGGGTCTTCCCACCCAGCTCGATATGTTAGGTATCAGCCGGTGGGTCCACCTACCTTTCCAGGAGTTATCCCACTCACGCTGCCATCTGGCGACCGAGGTCACCCTGGTGCGCTCGCGGGCTCCTTTATTTCCACGTAGCTCGAAGCACTCCTCCCGAATGACCAGCCCGACTGACATCATACTCGCTATCACGCAGGATGCATCGTGTGATACCGTGCGGTAGGCAGATATCACTCTGAGGCACACCACGCGGTAGGTGTTCTTCAGTTTCTGTAGGTAACTGGTTACCCTCAGTGCTCTTGACCATGACGGGATAGATACGGCAACGCCTGCCAGTAGCCTACGTCTACTGGCGCACACCTTTGAGTTGTTGGACATCATCTTCGATAGAGCAGCAACAGCAGTCGATGCTCTCTTGCATGTATAGTCGACGTGGCTGCCAAAGGTCAGCTTGTCGTCTATAATGACTCCGAGAGACTTCAGACTCCGCTGTGAGGTGATAGCGACTTCTCCCACATGGATAAAGCCGACGATCTTGACCCCAGGAGGGAACTTCAGTCTCAGAACCCCGTAATACCAAAGGTTCCATAGCACCGGGCCTAGGATCGAGCCCTGCGGGACTCCGGTGGTAATCGGACCGGCATCGGTCTCGTATAGCAGTACGCGGTTCTGGAAGTAGCTTTCCAGGATCCGGTACAGACCCACCGGTAGGCTAAGCCGGTGTAACGAGAGCGTGATGGCATCCCAGCTTGCGCTGTTGAATGCGTTCTTCACGTCAAGTGTCACTAACGCACAGTATCGAATGCCTCGCCTTTTTCGTTGGATCGCTATCTCGGCAGTTTTTATCACTGAGTTGAGAGCGTCCACTGTGGACTTACCCTTCCGTACCTTCTGCGTACGGGGTTAGCCTGTTGAGGATAATCCTCTCAAGCAATTTGGCAGACGTGTCGATCAGACAGATTGGTCTGTACGCCGATGGGTCGTCTGGTGGCTTCCCGGGCTTCGGCAACAGCACCAATTTCTGCCTTTTCCATCTATCGGGGAAACGGCTTTCGTCAAGGCATCTCTGCATAGCTAGCCTGAACATGTTCGGGTTCGCTATGATCATTGCTAGGGATTTAGCCACTGCGAGTAGTTCTTCATTCGTCACCGGAGCCACCATTTCGGCCGTTCCCGCACTGTCTCGTAGTGCAGGTAGCCAGGGGCTTGTGGCTCCTCCGGGAAGAGTACTTCGATAATCGTTGCCAATCGGTTTGGAGACCGTTCTGGGGGTGATGAGCCCCCTTTGGTCTTCGCAATCACGATCCTGTAGGCGTCACCCCACGGATTCGCGTTGGCACTCTCACACAGGTTGCCCAAAAACGCTCTCTTGCTGCTTTTAATGGCCTTGTTAAGGGCCGATTTCGCAGCTCGAAACACTTCATGGCGGTTCTCTCTTGCATCCTCGGTGCGGGCTCTTTGCGTTCTACGTCTAGCTCTGAGTCAGGCTGATCGTAGAGCTGCAATCTCGGAACTCCACCAGTATACCGGGCATCTGCGTTTCTTGGCAGGGTTTTTCTCGACATAGTGGCGTCGCACGCGCGTGATAGAACAGCTACCAGCGCAACCCCGCTTAGACTGTCGGTGTTGGCATCCCGTCCCAGGGCCGCGGTGAAAGCTTCGATGTCAAAGTGATTGGACTTCCACCCGCGTACTTGACAGGGATCTCCCGCCCTCGGATGCTGCACACCATAGTTGATCCTAAAGCGGATTGCCAAATGATCGCTATGGGAGTAGCCTTCGTCTACCCTCCATTCCATGCCTGGAACCAGACTCGGGCTGGCAAATGTTACGTCAATCCATGTCTCCACCCCGTTTCTACGGAATGTGCTAGCGGAGCCATTGTTAGCTAGCACAGTATCGAGTTTCGCAAGCGCCTCCATTAGCGCTTGGCCACTGCTATTTGGACAGCGGCTGCCCCACTCTACTGCCAAAGCGCTAAAGTCTCCCGCTATAACTACCGGTTTCCGGCCCACTAGGTCTGATGAGAGCCTGTCGATCATCTGGTTGAACTTGGTGAAGCGTAGCAGCTACAATAGAACACACCATTGATCTTGGCAATCGCAACACCCTCGGCGGAGGAGTGTATTACCTCTTGAACCGGGAACCACCAGATTGCCACCATCCCAGGCCCGTCCGACACCCAATTGCCGTTGCCGGCAGGGATGTTGTACGGGTCTGATAGGAGGGCGACATCTGTCTCGACTCCGAGACCGACTGCCACAGCAGCTGTTGGGCTGCTGCACAATGGTTAAGATTTAACTGTGTAACGTTCGCGGCTTCTTCTTATTTGCCTCACCGAAGGGACACGAAGGTCCACCCATAGCATGATTACGGGCTTGCTTCTTAGCGGTGCAGATATGGCATTTATGCGCCTTAGTGCAGCCCCGCTCCTTATGCTCCTCCTCGCCGCAGCGACGACATAGTTTGCTCCTCTTACATTCGTAAGATTTATGGCCGGACTCAAGGCACCGATAGCACCTATCCACTGAAGGCGGCTGGGGTATGCTAATTGGGCATACCGACCAGCCGATCTTCAGTTTACCTTTCACGGTAATCTTTTTGGCATCCGCCTTCAGTAGCCTGAGGTAGGCTACTTGGGTGCCGGAGGGTCCCCCTCTCAAACGCACAGATTGTTACGTCGCATTGCTCCTTGACGGCTGCGACGACATCGTCTGCGTTCGTGAACTCGTCCAGATGCTTGCACTGGAGAGTCATTTCCGCCCCTAGCGACCTGACCTGGGCGCCTTCACCCAGGACCTCTTGGGCCAAGGCCGTATACACCGCACTAGATTGTGCGCCTCGCTTCAGCACCAAAAGCATTTCGCCTGTGTTGGTACGTCTCACGCTGCGCACATCTTGCTCGAGGGCTGAGAGGCTTTCGGCCCCCCTCATCGACTTTAGGACGTCGGCATATTTGTCCTTGTCGATTTTTAACCACAAGGCCTCGCCTCTATTCTTGGCCTTCTTCGTGGGCCGCGGTGCATCCGGTGTCGGTGCCGGCTTCTTCTTGGTGACCAGCGTCCAAGGGTTTATGCCCCCCTGCCTCGAATGCACCGAGTTGCTGGTATCTTCTCTCTGCCCAGCGGGGTCATTCTCGCCCAGTTTACCTCTACCAAACGGCGTTTGGCCGTAACGGTTACACGCCGTGTGGTGTTGGGTTTTTCACCCTCTCCTGGTGACTTCCTAGGGCGCTTCACGTTCGACGCAATCTTGCGCTTGCCCTTGCCTTTGCCCTTCGAGTGGAAGTCAGCCGCCGCTTCGAGCGACATGGTTGCTTCATAAAAGGGGAAGGGGGAGGCCACTGTCTGGATACCTATGTCGGTCTTCTCTCTTCCCTCCCTCTTGGAGGCCACTGTCTGGGTTCCTCTGTCGGACTTCTCCCGACATTCCACCCTCTTGGCGTAAGCCTGCTGTTCCTGTCTTGCGACACGAACTGCCTTCCGGAGCACCAGCAGGCTCTGTTTCAGCTCCTTGCTGATGTTTTGCTTCGCGCTAGTGAACTCGATTATTGCCTTGCGCATCGCGGTTAGTGACCCGTCCAGCGCATTGGTAGGGCTATTTTCTACCACTGCTGGGGGGTCACTGGTGCTATCGGATACAGCACTCGTCGCTCCACTACTCTCCCCACGGGGGGGGGGGGGGAGACCTCGCCAAACCAACTCTAGCAAAGGGGTTCGGCACCTCTGTTTTTTGATTTTTATTTTTATTCACTTCACACATTAACCCAACGAGTAGCGCGAGAAAGAAAGGTCCGCCACGCCAGAGCTCCACAGTAACGTGGTAAGGGACGCTTACTGTGGGGTTTGCCACAGGCTCCGTTAAAGATCGAGCATCTTTTTCACCCCCTCGATCACTCATCCCTCGGCACGGGTCGCTTCACGCCTTGGAATTGGGGTTATGACCTATTTTGCTTTACGTGGTGACCGCGGCCGAGATCATCACAACCGTCCTCCTTTACCAGGGCTTTGGACCTGTAGCTCTGGTTCTCAATAGTTCCAGGTACGTATGTTATTACAGACATGCTACTATTGAGATCCGACATTCGCTAGCGGAGTGTGGCTGGTATCATATGACGTCTTGGTTAGTCATGGTCACGTTTCTGTTATCACCCTACCCATTTGAAGCCGTTGGTTAGAGCAGTGTCAGTCATCTTTGTTCAGCGCTTTGAATCAAATGGTAGCGCAACAATAGGGGCAGTCGATTCGAGTTTTCGTTGCGCTTGTAGCGCGTGCAAGACGCACTAGCGGTTCTGGTCTGCGAAATTGCTCCCCAGGGAACTCAAACAAGCGATTTATGCGCCACCTCCGAAGAGGACCGCTTGTCACGTTTTATTTGCCCGGCAAGAGTCTGAACCTCAGGGCGGATTCTCGTAAAAGAACCCGGAAATATAAATGAACGATTTGGCAGACCTGGATAACCTTCCAGTGACTTTGAATCGGACCAAACAGCGCTGAAAAGAAAACTAGGAGAATCCCGTCGTTCAGCCAGTCAAGAAATACCACCATTCACGTGTCTCATCACAGGCACAATTCCTAAATTCAAACTGACCCGTAACGCTTCAGAAGTGGAAGTGGAGGGGGTTGAGGTTCCCAAGCAACCCAAGACTTGGAGTAAAAAAACAGAAAAGAAGAAACTAGAAACTACTGAACGAACGACGTGAAACTCCTTTTAAACCGAGCCAACCATTGCGGGGAAAACTATCTACAAAAATACACTCATTATACACATTTTACATTAATTACAACAGATTTTTATTTGCGGACGGCATTCATTTCACCTCCTCATTCTCTTCCTTCACTTTTCTTTTCCCCCTCAAATCTTTCTATCTATCGTGTGCGGTTTAAGCTCTAGCGACATTTATCGGCCAAGAACCACCTACTCTACTAAAAGCTTCGTGTGCTATAATATGGCTATTTGATCATGCGCATGTCAAAGGTCTTTACTCACTCATTTGTTGGGCTTACGTTCGCTGCAGCGCTTCTACGGTGATGATGTCGGTATTACAGGTGCTCCGACGTGACGAAACGGCGGTCTGATGATATTCGCCGCGTGGTGAGTTTTTCCCAGTTCTACGACAGGGCGGCGGCGCAAGTAGTCAACGGCTGGTCTGCGCTCTAGGCCGGCGGTGCAACGGTCGGCCACTTCCGACTGATGCGTCGGGTTGTTCGACCAGGAAACGTGGAAGCGTGCGAGAGTGATTCGCAGTGAGCCGATCCTCGGCTTACGCGTCGCTAGAACCGTTCGGTTGGTTCTCAACTGTCCGGAAAAACGCTAGTCGGCGGGAAATTCGCCGGTGACGAAAACTGTCAAATAAAAAGCCGTCGAACGGCTGTTCGACGCGGTTTAAGCCTATGCCGGTATAAGCACACATTCTTTTATATTTACCTTTGGTTTTAGAAACACTCGCACACGTTTACCGCACAAAATCTAGCTTGGACTTTTACAACACCTAACGGAAAGGGAAAGATTTTTCAAACAATTAACTCGGGCCAAAGAATTCTAACACCGTTTTACCTCGACATTACATCGCGAAACAAACTAATCACTCGCACTTCTGTCTTCTTCCACGATCCAGGACAAATTGGATAGGAAATTGCGATAGGTCCTCAGATATACGCGAGTGTTAATTTTCGGGTTTTCTAACCGGAAGTACGTTATCTAGCCGAAACAGGACAACGACCTTTACCAATACCCGAAATCTCCCAGAGTTCAGTTCTGCGCTGATTCAATCCTACATCTCCCTCACTCTCAAGCTGCCCAGATCAACCCATTTAGTTTCGACGCGCATCTGTGTATAATTATAAAGAATCCCCCCGCCGGTTAATTCTTGCCAGGCTGTAGAGAACGCATGGGAAAGCAATTGGGCGCTTACCCCAAACCTCCCGCTAAGGTCTACACATTCGCGCAATAGAAGAAGCGGGTGAAATTTGTCAGTTCATGAACGGGATTATTTGTATGCGTGCGTTTAGTGTTCATTTCCCATGAAGGGGTTCATTGGGTTTTTTTTTTGGAAGTTCGTTTCATTTGTAACGGTGCTATGTGAACTGGAATACACTTTTGAAATGTTGTGCGTATGAACAAGAAACATGCAAGAATAGAAAATATAATGCAAAAATATGAAGAAAATAATATAAAGTATATTTACAAAAGTTCAAAATGTGACCATGTTACACGCTCAAGCATGATAATTTCACTGTTTTCTGCGCATTTGTGTTATTATGTTGCTTCTTAACAACGAGGCAAAACTGTTGATGTCAATTTTTACGCATTCCATTGATTGTAGGCCGAGAAATTAATGAATTAGTGAGGCACCCTTCTTAGTATGGTGAAATTAGGCACGTTTAGCTAAATTTACACTACATTATATACGTTATTTTTCACACCAATCGTACGGTAACAGTAGCCGAAGAATTCCAGTATCCATTTACCAAAGGCCGCATTTGCACGCGACATTTGGTAGCTGGCTCGAGTAAGGCCTTTGCGATTTGAGACAGACACTTGTTGAATTCTTATTTTTTTGGCACGAAGTCTGCTTTTTTCCTATTACTGAAGAAATCCCGTGCAATAGGAAGAAGCCTAGCCAAGGAAACAAATCATTTAATTGCGTGACCAAAAGGCAACACATTTGGCCCCTTCCGGGAAAAGTAGATAGACTGGAAATCGAATTAGGGCGATTATCTGCAAATTGTACCTTCCTCACAAATCCTCCGGATGATTGATTAAGTTTGGTTGCTATGTGGCATGCCTTCCAAGAGCAGCGTCTTCTTCGTCCTAGCGGGAACCGGTGCGGTGGCGGTGGTCTAGTGCTGTACGAAACAGCTGAAAGCTACCAAGTAATCAAGCGACTGGCTGACGGCTGTTTGTGTACTGGGAGATATAAGAAAAGCCCAAAGCTGCTCTCTGAAGTAGCGAATGATTGATTGATATATACGTTCCGTGGGGTGTCGTGGAAGACGGCTCGTTAGCACTTCAAAGGTGTATCTTTTTAGACGCTTATGTTTTTATCGTTCAGGCTGCGATTTTTTAGCATATGTAAATATGCCGATCTTCAAAGCACATAAAAATATATATAAATTATCAGAGCTCCAGGCAGTAGCAAAAATGGTTTACATGACCAAAATAAACAATTTTTGCAAGAATATTTTGTGGTTCGCAAAAGTTTACAAACTTGCAACTTCGACATCTCTATCGACTCAGCATGCTCCAAGATACTTTGGGTCTGTGCACGTATAACAAACCACAAAAGCAGATAAGAAGTCAGTTATCAAATTTAAAAAAAATCAAATTTTTGCCTTATTAACATAGAAAAGTTATGCCGAAAATTGCCAACCTAATCCTGTCCCGGAGGACCGAGTCTCATACATAACTCGATTCAGTTTGTCGCGATTATGAAAAGTCTCTGTGTGTATGTATCGAGCGAAAATCTTCAAAAGAGAGCAGTACCGACTCTGTACGTGGTACTGTCGGATTTACACTGTTCTTTTTCCAGTGCTCCTACCAACTAAACCTTAACTTTTTGTATCTTCCAAGTTCTCGTTCACTTGGGACTACTGTTAGGTATGACTTCGGGATATGGGTGTATATATGTATGTACGTGTGTATGAGTTAAAAATAACACTCATGTTTCACCAATTTGCACAAACTTAGTCTCAAATTAAAGGTACGAAACCTATTAAAGTGGGTACACAATTACTTGGCTTTGCAACTCTCGATCACTAATGACTAACCAGAGTTGCTTTGACCACTGGTCACCTGCAACGGCAATCGACAGCTGTGACCAACCAGATTAAGCTTTTATAACGCAATTTATTTATTTATTTGCTTCTTAAGGAGTAACTCTAAAAAATATATCATAGGTGAACATAATTCCATCTAAAAAAAATGACGGTTTGTATTGCCCCGTAGTGAGGACCGAATTATACCTACATTGTAAAAGAATGGAAAAACGTAGAATATTACAAATCGTCAATTAGCGCTGCCATGGAGTGGTGCAAATGAACTTTTATGGCATCAAAATGTAGCTGAGGGTTCAAATTAACAATTAGGACCTTTGACCGATAAATTTTATCACATCTATCCACCTAAAAGGGCGATTTGCTTAGGTAGGTCCGAATAGCCCCGGTTCCTCTATTATATGAAAATGGAATGAAAATAATATTCCCTGTATCGCCCATATTGTTCAAAGAATTTTTTTTACCAAAATATCCTTACTCCCTCTTCCCTATAAACTGATAGACTTCATGAAATTGGCATGAAATTTTTTATCACGACTTCTTTATGAATGTCAATATACTGTATACTTTTTGATTTGGATGTAATTATATAAAAAGTTCAATAATTCGTTTAGAGATAATTATACAAAAAGTACAAAACCGTTGAAAAAAGTTGAGATTTTTGTGTCATGATTCCGTTCTAGCTTTTTCTTCAAATGTGATCCTCTGTTACCTATCGAGAGATTATTAACCATGAATCAATCACCCTGAATAATAATTATTTTGGGCTCAGCATCAAGTCTATATTAATTCAATAAGATAGAAGACGTTCTACAAAACCGTTCTACTTTGCCTTAGATCCTTTTAAGTTTCTTTTTTGGGGTGGGAAATCAGATTTGCTTTCTGCTTCAATTATTCAAGCCAACCTTGGACAGTCGTAAGAAGAAACAATCAGCCAAAAGATACCGCTGAAATATGTACGATTAGTGCTTTTAATTTTCAAAACTTGTAGATGGAATTTGCGAAATACTTGCAACAGAAAAAGCGGATGATTTTATGGGAATGGTTTTTTTAAATTTTTTTTTATCAAATTTCAAATCAAAATCAAGTCAACCCTTAAAAATTTGATTTACTTGAGACCAATCTCCAGTGATCGTGATACTTCTCACCACTCACCACTCAATCCAACAATATTTATACTCACCCCTAACAGTAAAGCACTCACCCAGGAACGCAATCGAGAGCAAATTTCTTAGATTAATGGATTAAATGTTGATGACTGCAATTTACTTCTTGCACGACAACAAATCAAACGGAGAAACAGAAACTGTGTTGAAGATGAAAGAAAATCAGGGCGCCCCAAGATGCTGACGGTCTGTTCTCAACCTAACCCCATCTCTTTTCCTCTTTACATTATGGCGGCGACGTTTGCAAAGAAGCAACCGACTGCTCGGTAGAAAAATTGTTTGCAATTAATTAATCATTTGTTTTTATTAGTCAAAACATGGGAACGACTAGCACAGGACGGACACTGAAATACTACCCCCGGTGCCGCATGCTAAGAAATGTGATGATTCCGCCCACTGGTGGCAGAGAACCAGGAAGGAATCCACTGGATACCGACCAAGCTGGAAGATTTAGATTAATGAGGATAAAGTTACGCCGCTTTAAAACGATAAATCGTAGTTTCTGGGGTAAGCTGATGGTGAAGAAACAATTAGACTGTTCGGCGACAATGGTCGTTGGATTTAAATTGACGGAATAAAAGGAGCATTTAATTAGTCTATTTTGAGTGTTGTCGCTTTCAGTCATCCCTGAGCTTGCCTCTTATGGAGAAATTGTAATACATTGATTTAGATTATGTTGAGCTACAGCTGTAATGCAATCATTTTTTAGAAAATTTAATTCTAAAAATGCAGCGCGTTCGATGAATTTCGAGAAATCGGTTTTATTCTCTGACCAATTTTTTTCGTACATGTTTAACGGAGCTATAGCAAAATATTACAAGTGGTGGATTCAAGACAAAAAGGACGTCAACCGTACAAAAAAACATTTCGAAAATATATGCCTCATTTTACACTTTGAGAATGAGCGACTTCGGCCTTCAGGATTACCTGTACACGTCACTTGATTGGTGTCTAAAAACATCAAAACAGGCGATGGTGTGACGCATTTAAAAACAAATATTTAATGACATTCTATAGCTACCATAGTAGCCTTAGAATTTATTTGGCCCGGTATTACTAATCCAAATGCAAAAAAAAAATATAAACAAAAAACCCACAAAATCGATTTTTTTAGTAAATTTCAATGCTAAAAATCGCCTTTAATTGCCCAAAAAAATACTTGAAATAAAGATTTTTCAAAAAGGATTCTTTAAAGACTGGTAACGACGTTGAAGGCATGATTTTGAGGAAAATACGACTAAAATCTGCACAAGAGTTTAACCCTAGAACGTTGCACTTGCGTTTTCCACCCTAGAACGTTGCACTGGGGTATAAATGTACCCCACGCATTCGATCGCAATTTTCGCAGGTCAAAATACAAACAAAAGAAATGTATAATTTTTTTTCGTTTTTTAATTGCGAAAACAGCTGTGTAAGTGAAAGTAGGCAATTTATTGAATCAATTGGTTTGAACCAAAAAAAGGGAAAAACTCGCGGTTTGGCTTTTTGTTACAAAAATTACTATAACTTTGCGAATTTTCAACCAATTTGAAAAGAATCAAATTATTCTAAAAGTTGAAAAAATGGTCTTGAAACGGTATAAAACGATATTTTTGAAAAACTGAAATTATTTTGAGGAGTGAAAGCTTAAAAATCGTTTTTTGGAAAACACCACGAAATGGGGTGGAAATTGAAATGAAAAAATATTTCTGACCAGTAATACATTGGTAACACGCAACGTTACTGTTACAGCAGTTATTATGCGCAAATTAGCTTGCGAGCCATTGCTTTGAAAAACTATAAAAAATAAACAATGAAACAATAAAAATCAGCAAAAATGAGAACGTTTTTTTGTTCCGCTTCAATATTAAATTAAATAAATAATTAAAAACGATTATATAATACTAATTGTTACTTACGCAGTAAAACAACCAGTATTTAAAATGGTATTGTCACGAATCACATTTCCACTGACAGCACGAAACCTGACGAAACACTAACGGCAACCGTACACTGGGGTACAAATGTACCCCACGCCAACTTGGACACCTGCTTCCACAAAGGCTATAAGCAAACTGGCTATACCACCTTTTCCTACTCTTACTAGGAACTCCAAATTGAATTATGGTTAGGGTCACAGGTCGGTAAATGCCGAATTCTCGTTTTCACACCGCTCCGAAGAAGGCGTGGGGTACATTTTTTCCCAGTGCAACGTTATAGGGTTAATTTATTTATTTATTTATTTGGCTTCGGACAATACCATCCAAATTACACCTAATACTTTTGATAAAGTATTAAAATGTTTTAATTGCTAACTTATAACTAGATTTTGAAGGACGGCCTAGCGAATTATTCTGGCCATGAGCTGCGCGATACCTAGGAATCCACAGAAGCGGACCACTCCTTATACCACGGGACGAAGAAATTAATCCTTGAAGGAATGTTGGGACAGTCAACATTGTTCGACAACACATCGAAAATGAACATTCTTCACAGAAAGTGTGACGAGACTCTAGCATTGGTAAATCTAGCCATTTATTATACGACTTCCTTGAGGGACACCGGTTGGCGTTTCAAAGACGCTTGAGCGTGCGGTATCAATTTCTAACAAAAGCTAGGTAAGATTGTAGCCACCTGGTTATCCACGGAGGAAATTCTAGTCACTGCTGTTTCATAGCAGCAATGGTGTCCGGCAGCTGGTCGAAGATTTTAGCGGAATCATATTGCATCCATTTGCTGACACTTCTCGATAGAATAGATAGAAATAGAAAACTTACGTCATCAAGTTAGAAGTGCTCGAGCGTTTTTATACAAATCCGTGGTGACGTTCGTTATGTAGGATGATGCATAGGAAACCAACTTTTCCATAACTTTGTCTTTATAAAACGCTAAACCGGAAGTCGACTTCCTGGGTTTCAGACTGGTGCCAAAGATCGATCTCTGGTATCTATTCGTAAAACCCACTCCAAAAATACCCATATTGATTAGGTTATTGAGAACTCAGCATTTGCCATAAAAGATGGGGTGCCGACAACCGATTTTAGTAACCTTTTTGAAAACAGAACAAAAAAAATATGGCGAACTTTTTGGTGCCATTCTATGTTGAATCACAAAATAGAATAAATTCACATCGTAAATATTCAATGCACATACTTTTTCGATCGATTTACTTCCTTCTATAACCCTAAGCAAATCATTCAAAACTTGTTCAAAAAATATATTGGTTGTAAAACAGAACATTCGAGTCTGTTTGCTTCAGCAATCGGCACAAAAAGATCGTGCTAATATAACACATGAATCATATTTATCAGAATTTCCACGTCTACTTTCTGTCAAAAGTTACGTAGGGGTGCCGGCAACCCACACTTTCCCCTATAATCAGAAAAAAAACATTGTTTAATTTTTGCCTTTCTCATATAGAAAGGTTATGCAATCACTCTAAAAATCGTCAACCTAATCCCGGCCCGGAGGGACGAATGTCATATGACATTCGACTCAGTTCGTCGAGATCAGAAAATATCTGTGTGTGTGCGTATGTGTGTATGTGTGTATGTGGAATTAAATGTCACCTCTGTTTCTCAGAGATGGCTGGACCGATTTGCACAAACTTACTCTCAAATGAAAGGTACAACCTTCCCATCAGCTGCTACTGATTTTTTCATTGATTGGACTTCCGGTTCCAGAGTTACGGGTTGAAGAGTGCATTCACACAGCAAATTCCCATATAAACTAAATTGAAAAATTCTCAAAGGGGGGAGTAAGGGAAAATTTCAAAATCGAATTTGCATTTTTAATGCCAAATGACTTTAAAATGCATGAAGCGTTGAGATTTGATGAAATTTCGAAAAATTTTTTTTGACTAAAATTGACTTTTTTGGACTTCGGCACCTTTTTGCCTTTCTCATATAGAAAAATTATGCAATCACTCTAAAAATCGTCAACCTAATGCGTGATTTTTTTGACTTATTTAGGCGTAGGTAGGAGTATACAATGAAGGGTTGCTACTTTAAAATTGAAACTAGTTTAAAATTTCTTAACAAGTTGAAAATTTTCGGCAGGGTCCGGACCCCCCGAATCCACTTCCTTGATCCGCTGCTGGTTTCAAGCGATGTTTCAGTGTCGACACATAGCATCTCAAGATCGTGGCTGTCGATCCATTTTATTTATGTGCAAATCGTACTGAATATGTAATATTCATTTCCACCGTTGTATTGAACATAACCTGCAATGGAATCGTAGTTTGGACAAATGAGGAAGGCACAATTGGACCACTAGGTGGATTAAAACAGGTTTTTTTTTATATTGTAGCGACATATAATTAGCAAGGAATTGAAGGTGAAGTATTTTCAAATATTAAGAGCCATAGTACTTAAGGAAGAGCAAGGATTTGAAGTAAGAAAATTTAGGAAAGCGTGGAGTAGGGTCAATGAACAAGCTTAGAGTTTCCCGGCTGCTTAACTCTTTGTCTTCTGCAACGTAGGAGTCAGGATCATTGGCATTAAATGCGAATCCACTGAGTCTGCGGCATGTCCGGACAAGCGTAAAGTCAATTTAATGACTTATGCCGTAGGTTTACTTTACTTTTGTAGATTTATCCGTTGTGATGAAAACCTGAATCATTGTTCTACATCCGCAGAACGCTGGCCAGACACAGATTTGTTGGCCATCATCTTCTGTTTGTTGCTACATTTCGGTCCCTTCCGAACTTTGTATACTTGCAGTTCAAAATATGTTATTGGCTTTCCTTAGACTAAATGAAAACTTGAACCGAAATGTTGTGCGACGCTTGAATTGGTTCAGTGCCATCCTGACCTTGCCGTGATGCGTTTCCTCCCGCTAGAATCATTCCTGGTGTCTGATGCGTCTTGAAGTTTTAATCACATGGGATACTAATCAATGTACGATTCCGAACTACTCTTGGACCTATTCATCGATATAAGGCAATGGGATATAGATAAAACAATGCCAGTATAAACTTTAAACTATAAACGACTTTCAATTCAAATTTCTGATTCATTAGTAATTAGGATTAGTAAGCGAGATCTGATTCAAAACAGTTCATTTTTCTGTCGACAGTTTTCCTCGCGATATTTTCTACGATTTTGATAGTTTTTTCATAACACCGGTTTCAAGATTTGAATATCGGTACTGTTTGGCTGTTTTGTATTCTCGGTAGAAGTGGAGGAACTTTCCGGAAGAGCTAAATAGGCAAGCGATCCAATACGACAGGGGTTTCGCAACATTAAAGGAAGGTCCAAGAAAGATCTCAGAATATAGGAGTGAAGAAGAGTTTGAAGCCGCCTGGTTTGAATTGTTTTTGACCCCAAGTCTGTTTCCGGTAAGCCTTTTCCTGTTATATTTCATGTATTAGTTTCTATTTTGTATATTTCATTGATGGTTGATTGAGTTTTACTGTGTTTTTATTTAATTAAAAACTCTACTAATGGCTTAATAACGCTCGTCTTTCTCCGAGTGGAGTAAGCTTAAATGATGTAAAATATCGGACGGCTGCTATTCGCTGATCCAATGAATTCCTGCTTCCATGTCATGGGAGACGATGGGACCATTCATTTCTTGCATCATCTAAATTTTCGGACAGTAAATTTTCAGACCCGAAAACCATCTCAAAATTATCACAGTAACGTATTGACACTGAGATGATTTTCACAAAGTTTGAAAAACAATGGATACCTTTAAGGATTAAATTAATTAATTTCTTATTTCATAGAGCGAGAAAAGGCGCTTTAACCTAGGCTCATTAGTCAGGGCAAGGTGTAAATACCTCTGTCCCATCCAAAAGGACCAAAGGAGTGATATTAACCTTCTTAGCCAAGTCACTCCCAACGGTTCAACCCAACTCCCTCCAATCTGAAACGGTCGGTACGGTTGTCCTCGTTTCATCCTCATTCAAGTTTCAAAACGATTCGTTGGTTCATTAAATGAATAATTCAATTGTCGAATTATATTGAAACATCTCCGAACCCAACTCTGCACAGTAGGCCGTTTTAATATTTGCGACATATTGTAATATGCTTTTCAATACTGGCTGTGTAAGGGTTAGAATAGAATAGAAATAAACTATAAACGACTTTCAACTCAAATTTCTGCCATTTTAAAACGCACTGAAGAGTTACAAATCGTCGCTGTTGTGCTATCTTATGACAAATGCCATTTTGGGGTAAAATGTGTTAGATATGCCGCATTACTTGTCTAAAAAATCTCTACAAAGTGGCGTTTTCAGAATTTTGACATTCTGCTTGGTTACTGAGATATAGCGAGAAACGTGCTGAGAAATTTTTAATTTTTTATTTCAAATGACTGTGTCTGAGGATTGGTTCAAGTCATCTTGATGTGTAAGATGTTTTAATGTGTAAAACTATCTGTAAAACACAATAGCATAATCATTTTCAAAACAAAAACACGAATTGTGCGAAAAATACAGTTAAGTTTTGAACTGGGAATATAGCATATTTGCGAAGACTCCATATGAAGAAGACTGATATCTCTTTCCTTCCTCCATACAAACGAAGAGCGACAGAGGTTCCAGCGCCTCTACTGGAGGAAGGTGGGAAGCTTAATGTAAAAGTGTATATGTGTGTGTGCATCACTATGGGAAGTACCACTTTTACCCGCAAGTGGCGTTGCTGTTGCTGTCTCCAGGTTCTGGACAGAGTTGCCAGTCTTCTTGATATGCAGTCTTCGATATTTGGCAACACTGTAACCAAAAATAACTATTTTTTCTAGATTTCCTGACTCATTTAATTCAAAATGCATTTCACCGTTTGTTTATAGACCAAATGATGCCAAAGATATAAATAAAGGTTAATAATTGTAGCTTTTCTTCTATGGAAAATTTTCCATGCACGATTATGACACACTATACAAATCTTGTCATAAATGCACACCTATGACACGTGATAGTGCGACTTTTGCCTACATTTATAGTAACAACAACATAATCAATCGAGCTTCGTAATATTTGAGAGTTTAATACAGAATAGATAAAAACATCAGTTACCTTCTTTAAATTGTTTGTACCTATAATAAGTATCAAGATAGTCAATCTAAAACTTTAAAAATCGTTTTTTTTCGTTTCGACGAAATATTCAAATGTAACTATTTGTGAACACTGGCGTTAGTATGGATTTATGTCCATCTCCAGTATGGGGCCCCTAGCCCAGGCCCAGTGTACCCATATCGTCGCTGTTGTGCTATCTTATGACAAGCGCCATTTAGCACATTTGGAGAAAAACGATTTTTAAAGTTTGAGATTGAATATCTTGAAACTTATAAATGGTAAAAACAATCCAAAGAAGACAATTGATGCTTCTATCTATTCTGCATTAATCTCTCAAATATTACGAAGATCGGTTGACTATGTTGCGAGTTTTTACTATGAATGTAAACAAAAGTCGCACTCATACGTGTCATAGGCGTGTATTGATGACAAAATTTGTATGGCGTGTCATAATCGTGCATGGAAAATTTTCCATAGAAAAAAATCATCAATTTTTAACTTTTATTCATATCTTTGCGTTCATATGGTCTGTAAACAATTGGTGAAATGCATTTTGAAGGAAATGAGTCAGGGAATCTAGAAAAAATTGTTATTTTTGATTGCAGTGTTGCCAAATATGCTTTATTTTCAGCTTAAAACTAAAACTGTGTTTTTCTCACAACTCGTGTAATTTCCTTTTGAAAATGTTTATGCCATTGCGTTCCTCAGACATTTTCACACATAAAAACATCTAAAACTTCAATATAACTTGAGCAAATCCCTAGATACAGTGATTTGAAGCAAAAAACTCACAATTTCTCATCACGTTTCTCGCTATATCTAAGTATCGAAGTATAATTTCAAAATTCTGAAAACGCTACTTTGTAGAGAATTTTCAAACAAGTAATGTGGCATATCTAACTCAGTTTACCCTAAAATGGCGTTTGTCATAAGATAGCACAACAGCGACGATATGTAAAGACGGTACTGCTCACAATTCGCTGTGTAAGCGATTTAAACGTCAAAATCGCGCAATACCAACGCAGCTGGATAAGTCTATCGGCAAATCCTCCATAAACTAAAAAAAAACTTCTACGACATGTAAATGGTGTTTTCATCATTTTTTTTTCAAAATTAAATAAAAAAATGATCGACAACAATTGTTGTTTATTTTAGTAGTATATGACATGTAATTTAATGCTTTAAAATAATGACAGACATATTTTAATCCCGAATAAGTTTAACAAATCCCATTGGGTCCAATTTTTTCCAGGCATTTTATCGAGATTGACAGGAGAAATTTCGTGAATGACGCATTCAGCCTACAACCCATCAATTGTTTGCGGTTTGTCAGCGTAGATGAGTTACTCAACGTAGCACCATAAAACATTCGTAGGACGTCAACTCGCAAGAACGAAGCAACCAACCGACCCTACACTTTTTCGGTAAGATTTACCTATAGCATATAGTCCTCAATAAATCGATGGTTGCAACGGACGTATGATTTATTGCCGCATTTTGTTTAAACCAAAAATATTTGGAAGCACCCAGCCATCCACCATGTCTCGATGTTGCTCGCCAGTGCACAGTTCGTCCGAATTCACAATTTAGAAAGACAAAAATGTTTGCTGCTATAGCTTATATTTTGCAGCTAAGATGTCTTGAGGACAACTAGTCAGCATCAAATAGGCCATCTCCAGATGTAGGTGGTATTAGGTTGGCTTTTATTTTATTTTATATTTTCGGAATGTGGGGAGATGGAATATTGCAGTATTCAACTATATTGTAGAGGAACTTATACTATTTACCTATATAGCTATTTTAATTGAGCAACTTAAGGTGTTCCTAACAAAAACTGTTTTTGCACTGTTTTTCTTGCAAACGGAAGCTTCAGACATTTTTTAAAGTTCGTTGAGACATTTTTTGCATAATAGAAGAATTCAGATAGCATTTTAAGAGCCTATCTTTTGAGGAATATTGAAAAAAATTATCCTAACTGAAAGTCACCATCTTAATTTTCAAAATGGCTTCCTTCATCGATTTACTTCATCTACTCACCAACCCCATTCCAAAAATATTCAAATAGTTAAGGTTATAGAGAATTTGGTTTTAAAGTGGCTCTCGACATCGATTTGCTTCATATACTCGTCAACCCTATTGCGTTGCGTTGCGTTGTGACGATGATTTTGGCGGATTGCACACTGACTTCATCATGTTTGACTGCTGATTATCTAATAAGAGTTGCTTAGGAAATGGTAAGTAGGAATTCATACCAATCCGACCCACATTAAAACCTTAACAGCATGATAGCCATCATTACCGACCGCCCCCATCTTCATCGTTCACGGGGAAGGATAAAGGATAAGGTAGACAGGAAGTGTTGATGCTCCACCTACTTAACGGAAGGACGACGATTTATCAGACTCTTCCATAGGTGTCGCGGAGTTGGTAATTTGGAAGGGTATCAGGTCTAGGATTCGCTCCAAGCAAGCGATGCGACCTATAAAGCATGTTTAATTAGTAGTTGTTTAGTTAGTCTTCGAGTGCACGATGACTCAAAAAAGAAAAGATCTTGTTTAGTTTTTGGTTCTTTTTAAACTCTGGGCAGCCGGCTACCGAGAGTATCCTATGTTCCCTAAACAAAAGCAATTTTAACTCCACACAGCCGACCGTGGGAGTATTGCCTAGGTAAGCTAATCTTATGTGAGTAATGGGCCGGATCACTATTTATTGAAACAGTATTTAGACGGAATTTGTTACTTCTTCTCTACGATATATTTATTGGCTTGAAAACTACATGATAACACATTAGGGATCATCCATAAATGACGTAGCATTTTTGAGTGATTTTTAACACTCCACTCCCCCATCGTAGCATTTCGTCACAAACCCCTAAATACCCCCTGGTAATTACGTAGCTTGACGGTAAACCTCCCCCCCTTGACCACGCAAGAAATTTAAAAAAATAAAAAACGATGTTAGTTAGATGAAACGGGTAAAGCTACGTAGTATGACATGACCCCAGTCGTCGCCGGTCTAAGGACCAAATGTCATCAATAGACTTAGACTCGCGTGGAGGCATGAGATAGGAAACTTGTGAAAATTTTGTTATCCCACCATTTGACGACCGTCATATACTCGTCAAACCCTATTCTGGAAATACTCAACTTTTATTAGTAGTAGTTAGTTGAGAATAAGTTAAATTGTATACAACTTCAAACGGTACTGCACGTGCTCAACCTTTTTTACGATCTTGGTTAGTAAAAAAGAGTTGTTTGTATTTCGTAAAAAGTTACGTAAAACGAATATTACGTAAAAAACGAGTTCATAAATTAAGGTTTCAGTGTAACATGTTACGTCGTATGTCTTATGAAAATATAGTTTTGTTACTTTTGTATGCATCACACGATATTTCTAATGAATTTCGCTTTACGTTTTGCATTAGTGTAGGTTTGTTTAATGTATGACGGAAAAAAATACGTCAGTTGTAGTTGACCAATTTTTGATCGATTTATTAAGCTGAAAAATACAAAACAAATAGTATTCATGCGGGGCAAAAAAATTCAATCCCATACTATACCATTTAATTTTGGAAAGCTGGTCACTATGTTGATTCCAAATACATTAGCACAAAAATCACGTAAAAATAAATAAAGAAGGAAAATTTTCTGAAACTTTCTCCGTTTACTACAAAACGACAAATTCTTTTGCTTTTGCTGCCTTTTTCATAACGGAACCCTTACGTGAACATATTCACCGATGATATAATCGGCATCCTTTCGGTATGCTGCAGAATTCCTTCCTTCCACTCTGCTCTCGTCTTGACCTATGAACAGATTTCACATTCCAATCGTTCTTTGCCGCATTCTTACAGCTGATCAAAACCATTTACATATTTCAACAAAACCCTGCATCATTCGATTTCCCAGTTCCCTCTAGCTGCTTTCAGACAGTTCAGTTCACCATAAGGAACGCGAAACCTTCCATTTTTCAATTCATTAGAATGAGGATAGGCACGGGATTGTCATCTTGTCGTCGTATCGGTTCAGTTGGCGGAAGCGTTTCGATGAACTTTTTTTTCATAATAATGGACCGGTCGATGTTGAGTGGAATGCTGGCGTTGGATTCATGGCTATCGAAGGATAACGGGAAAATGATATTTTTTATAGAATATTGAATTCATTGTTGTCGACAATCGCGACCATGATTGCCTTTGTAATGTAGCCAATATACCAAATATTGATCAATATATTGAAGGTTTAAGGGAATTTTGAAAATATTTTTTCTATAGAATTCAAATGGGATTGAGGTATTGAAGCAGTCTTATCTATATTTTTATGTATAATATTCTTGTGTTATATTGGGTCTGTTGAATATAAAAGTGATTGTAGTTTGCATCATCAATTTATTAACCCGTGGTTTAATAGGGTTGCAAAAGTCGATTAATTTCATAAACCTTAAGGAGCAAGTACGTAATCCATTTAGTGTAGAGAGCGGCTTACTCAGGAGAACTGAAGTTATTGCAATTGGTCTGATTGGATTTCATTGGAACAGTGCTGCCAGGGAGAGTCTCAGTTAAAGTTTAAAAAACCGAAATTTTGTTATATCATCGTTGTCTTGAAATATTTTTTAAAACTGTCATAACCTATCAATTTAGGCCGTCTTCAACTATCTTTTCCATGCAATTGGAGTATTGTAAATATTCTAGGAGAATAGTGTTGAGCATTGGAATGTGAAAGTTGAGCAGCTTGTAGCACTGCGAAAGAAGCACGTATCTTGATCAAAATAGATTTTTCGTGTTTCATGACCTCCACAGTTCTTAGAAGAAGTATTTTTAGAATCCTTCACTTTTCAACGCGTGAAAAAGCGTGACCAGTGACGATGTTTTATTTCTGTCATATTTTTGGTACTACGGTAAATGCATTGTAATTTGTGAAATTCACATGTAGATAACCTATATAACAATAACCATATTTTTTTTTAAATAGCTTAACTTTAAGTTGTTTCGGAATTCATGTTAAGCTGAAAAAAGCTTTCTCTCAACTAGTCGCATTGATCATCCGAAAAATCAATAGTCATTACATTTCTCACGATTAATAACTATCATCATCTTCGACATCGCGCCAAAACAAGGCTCCAGCTTTCTGCGATAGCAGAAGCGACGAGCATTAAGAAAAGTGAATCCCTATATTACAACATCATATCCCTCTCAACCGGTAGCAGCACCAGCAGTAAGTTGATGCTGAAAGAAATATAATATATTTTATTATAACATCTTTTCACCTTCCTTTTCCGTCCAATCAGTAAATCCCTCCCGTTCTCTTGTAACGGAACCCAAGCCTTCGTCGTCATCCTGATACTTCAAGAATCGATTCCCTTGGATGCTTCTGAGCTCCACATAACAGCATCTTCGCAGCTCCGATCTTAGGACGTCCTGTCAGTGCCGGCTCTAGAAGGCGTTGCTGGGAGGTGTTGTTATTATTATACCTTTTTTTATCTTCTGTATAGGATCCAAGGCCGGAAATTTTCTCACAAACTCCAACCCGTCGTGTCAGCGCCAACAGTCTTCCTTCTTCGCTGTAGCTAAAGGTTTTGCCTACCAATTTCGGATGTGCCCGATACGATACGAAGGAAAATATTCAAATTGATGTTCGTATCGGAGGTAGTTAGTGTATAATATCCATTCCCAAGGTACGTCGTTGTCGTAGAAAAGAGGAGACGTTCTTAAAGAATCGAACAAAATTCACTTTTTTCTTCGGATCCGACGGAAGGTCTTTTTCCATGTGTTCACAAGTGACAATGGTAGCAATAACGATGGTAATAATAATAACTGATAATGAGTAACCGAGCGACGGTCCTTAGTGGAAGAAAGGAGAAGACGAGAAAAATATGATAGGAAATTGATTTCTTCCCTGCCAGCCGGTCCACAAACCCACCAGGGAGAGATGGTTGAAAGTGTGTTTACACGTAGTTTTGCGCAGTTCACAGATCGTTTATGGTGCTTAGGTTAAGCTGTTAATGGTAATGCCAATAGTACTTGTACCCATTCAAATGTGTGAGAGATTGATGAATACAAAATTCGAAAAATCTTGTATCAACGCAAAAAGGAAACGTCGTGTGAAAGATTTCTTTAAACGATGACGCACAAATGAAACATTAAACAATGATTGATGAAATGTAAGCTAATTTTCAATCATTTATGAAAACAAATATATAATACATGTATGTTATACATTTACAATGCATGTGGGTCACTGTAGTGGACTTCGAAAATGTCGATTTTTCGCAAATTTAGTTTAAGTTTCTAATACTGTTACTGGAAGGTAGCCACAAATGATTGGGCGGACCCGTAAGAAGAGGCACTTACGCAAATCCCACTGGGTAGAAAGATGCCCTACCAACAATAATATCCACTCAAAAGACTCACTCAATTTCGTTTTGCCTGTTTTACCCACCTGAAGGTTTGTTTTGAGAAGGGTGCGTCAAACTTATGTAAGACCTTCTGAAGAAAACAAGTTTCTTTCAAGTTACTTGGGCTGGCTATCCACGTTCTCTTGTCCAGCCCTCAATTCATATGATACCCTGGTGCACCCATCCCATCCATGGTTTCAATTGTTTATAGTGTATTTGATGAATTCGATTTACTGTATGAAATATAACATGGTACAGTGACGACTCGTTTTTTATCAGCCCCTTGGTGAATTTTAGGCTGATAAAACGGGGACATTGATGAAATCGGGACATATTTTTTTCTTTCTTTTTAGGAAACTATAATATTCTTCTTTAGTCCCTAGATATAGCCTCATAACCTTTCCTGATTATTTAGCTTAAATTTCCCTTAAGGGTGAAACAGTGAAAAATTAAAAAAAAATCTTTTTTGCATATTTCGGATCTCTCAGATAAGAAAAATATGCTCATGAAAGGATTTACTCGAATTCAACTTGGTTCGTCTGCTAGAGCCCATCAAACTACCGACTATCAATTTTCTTATGAAGCTGAAAAAATCGGGTTATAAAACTGATAAAATCGGGGGTAGATGAAATCGGGGGCTGATAAAATCGGGCGCTGATAACATCGGGTCTTCACTGAATAGTAAAACATTTTATAACCTAATATCAATTAATTTATAATAGGAGGGTAAGGTGGGGCAAATCCGACCTAGTAAATGGTTTTGTCTGTAAAATGCTCATTTTACATCGGATCAAGTCGTTTTATATAACAATTTAAAGGTTAGACTTCTGGGCAACTTTCTATATATAGCATTTTATTTGTGTCTTTAGAAAAATTGGAGATAAAAGCGTTTTACGAAAAAGTTCATTTTTGCTGTTTTCAAAAATGGTGGGGTAAACCCGACCGCCTATGGTTTTGGTTGATTTAGTACATCTATTACCAAATTTTATGGTTATGGTTATGGAGCAATTGCTCGACGAATACTACATTCATCACGTTTTTGTGTTTTTCGTTTGTACTTATGAACCATTGTGCAAAAAATAATACATATTAATAATAAAAATATTTTTCAAATTGATAAATAAACATTTTCGTAGCAAAAAAGAGGTCGGATTTACCCCACTATTTAGAGGTCGGATTTGCTCTACCGCGTCATTTTTCATTACGACGCTATTAAAAAAAATTATGAAAAAAGTTGGCCTAAATTCATCTATGCACTTTGTAGGACTTAAATCAAAGAATTTAAATCCACTTACATTTTTTATGCTATCACTTTTACATTCAGAAATATCTTGAAGTCAATGATGCACAAAAATCAAATCAAAAGTTGTAAAAACACACTTATTGTTGTATGAGCATCTCAATGTAGACTAATAAAATGCTGTCATGCCACCATTATGATTATTTTCGATGCTCTACACGACAACATTGATATTAGTTCGCGTAGTGCTTCCGATTTTCTATAACAGAGGGGGGGTCGGGTTTACCCAACGGTCGGATTTGCCCCACCTTACCCACCCCTAGAAAATGTTATGTAATCTAATAATATTATATGGAGTAAGAAATGCTATGTAAATGTAATGAATATGAGTAAGGTGGCTAACTCTGACGAGAAAATCCGTACACTATGCGAATTATGTGCATTAGAGTGGTGCAAAATGTTCGTTTTTTCAGCACAAGGTTATTTTGGTCGCATTTCTGATTCCAAATAACTGTGAAAAATTTGGAGTCGGTTTTAACCTGGCATAGCGTAGGTATTGGGTTTGAAATTTGTATAGGAATTCATATACCACTTGGACACTTTAGGGGAGAGTAGGGGTCACGAGAAAGTCCACGCTTCTTCATGGGGAGGGGGGTAAGGATGTTGGAAATGTCCACGTAGACTTTTAATTAAATTTTTGTCTTTTATAAGAAAATGGTTGATATTTGCATCGTCTTTGGTGTGAGCGCTTGCCTTAATTTTTTTTCAAGATTTTGATATAGTGAAAGTAGCGTATATCATCAAAAAAATCAGAAATCATTCGAATCAAAATCCGAGAAAAAAATTCTGTCTGAATCATTTGATTCAATCTTCTGTGACTTTGTCAAATACCACTAATTTTGGATATGAAGTCTTATGGTTGTAATTACGAGCCAATTTAAGACTCCATAGGATACTTCAATTTTATGTTATTAAGATGGATCTTTAAAGCGTAAATATAAAAGATCATAATGTCGTTCGGAAATGAGATATTTCCATATTCTGTAGTTGAAGTTTGAACGATTTTCATTGCGCTTCTTCGCCATAGTAGTCTTACACAAAAGAATTTTTTTTTTCAAAAACCCATTTTTTATGAAATTACTCGAATAAAAAATGGAAAGTCCTCGTGGACATCGTAGGGAGGGGGGCAGGGGTACACGCTTGTCCAGGGAGGGAGAGGAGGGGGTTAAAAATGAAGGTTTTTTTGTCCACGTGGTATATGAACGGCCCCTAAGCTGTTAAGCGGATGACTTTTAGTATTACTGGTATCGGAAATGGATGTGTTCGCCATGTTTTAAATTTTTGGAAGCGACGACAGAGATGAGTAGTTTAACAGGATCGATCTAACTTGTTTATTTCGATTATGGTTGTTTCAACCTTAAGGTCATTCGCCTCTTCGGGTTAGAATCTCGTAAGAAAAATTTCTAACCCTATGTGCGGGATTGGGGTTTGAACCCAGGTGAGCTGCGTACAAGGCAATCGCTTTACCAATTACGCTATGCCCGCCCCCCGTTCATCTCACTATTGTAGTTATTGATATCGTACTCATCGCTTAGTTAATGAAACTTTCAGTTTCCACAAATTTAAAATTTACTTTTATGCTTATTTTATTAGAGGGACAATTATGCGTAGAATTCCAACAGTGGGACAAACAGATTTGATATTTTTTAGAGTTTTTCGTCATCAAACAATATTCTGTATCGGAGTTTGGAACAGGTATACGTATCTATCTATCTATCTATCTATCTATCTATCTATCTATCTATCTATCTATCTATATAAAAGTCAATGTTTGTATGTATATGATTTATGGACTCCCAAACGGCTTAACCGATTGCCGTAAAAATTTATACATAGTAGGCATTTGTTATGGAACGTGTTTGTGTGCTATTGGTTGGGGATTTTAAACCATATTTTAAACAAAAAATCATTGAAAATAATTCAACATGTTTGGATGAAAAAAGAACCGTTCAAGTGCACAAGATTGTAAATACAAACAATTAAAAAAAAATGAAAAGCGGTTGAAAAGTTTTTGAACTATCACGTCCACCGCAATAACACTTTAAAAAAAAACTCCATTCCGAGATAATCGTGTTTAGAGATTTGCGTGCCACGTGCTTATGGATGGATCCAGCGTGCTACGAATGGCTGTAGAGGAGCCCGGGGCTAGTTGGCGGTTGGGGTAAGTTGGCGGAATCCCTTTTTCTCGGTTTCCATTAAACATATAGCGCTGCCTCTCGTTATGTACCTTAAGTTATGTGAAACCCATTATTCCATGTGTTTCGGTTGCAAAACATTTTGTTTTGTGGAAGTTATGGGCGCCATCGTGTTTTCGAGCGTACCAAGTAAATTTCCTAAATTTTAAACACTTTGTATTATTTAGGGTGATTTTCAATCAATTCTCCGAATGATTATATTTATCGATAGTGCGTGAATTGAGCTTTCGGTATCCGTATCATCTATATTACATCCATCCAAAATCAAAAGTTATTCTTTAAATAGTTTTTTTTTATAAAATATGCGGTTGGGGTAAGTTGGCTGCGCTGCTCACGGGGCAAGTTGGCGGTACTATTCACGGTGCAAAATTAATCATCAAAAAATTTATTTCTGGAATTCACTTCAAAGTAAGAAAATCTTTTTCTTGTATATCTCGTCAATGCAGGAAACATTTACTTCGGCCAATCGTCTGAAGAATTTCTAAAATTTGCTTTTGAATCTCGAGTACGCGTCAAAGTCCGAGGTATTGAGACTGTAATATAATAGCAAATGTCGGTTAATATACAGTTTTCTTGAAAAGACATTCAGCACGTTCCAAAAGGACCCTGAAGCACTTGATTCTCCATTTGATTGCTTATTTTTTGGCGTATCTACACATACTGACAACTTATCCCGGGGCCGGGGTAAGTTGGTGGATTTTCCGCGTCTCATATTTTTGTCTCTAAAAATGGAGGCAATGCATCAAACATTTTAATAAAATTTAGAGATGTTGCCAACAGTCTGTCCTTTTACGCCACGTGTTCTATTTTGCAAAATCTAGCTACATAAAAGCGGTAAAAAATGAAAACTATAAACACCGCCAACTAGCCCCGGTCTCCCCTAATTTGAAACATAGTGCTCCGATTTAGATGAAATTTCGCACAGATATTTTCGAAAGTATGTGCTTGCAGAATAGGGTATTGTAAAAAGTTTTTTTTTTAATTCTTAAAAGCCCCCCTTTTATATTGTGACAAATATCAAAGTAAGCTAAGATGCCAAATTTCACATGATTTGGACAATTCTAGACTCCCGCCCACTTCGCTTGAAATTGGTGCAGCTATAACTATAACTTTTGAAGTAGCAATCAGAAAATTATAATTTATACCCTTCCTGTTCCTAGAAAAATATGGGAAAGTGGGGTACTGGGTCATTTTGGCCCCAAAATCCCCTATTTTTGAAAAATTTTCTGCTCCGTGGGGCAAACCATATATATTTTGCAGATTTTCTAATGTGAAAAAATCCCAGAAATCGAACGGAACCTTTTTGACTGTTGTCCGAATACGAGAAGTTGGAAGGGGCTTTTGTCATGCATATTAAATTTTATCATTTTCTCGTGCATATATCTCTATTATTCTCATGTTCAATTTTCATAAAATGTAATTTGTTGAGCATGGAAAATTCTTAGGAATACAACAAAAATACATTCGTTAGCCGTAAAATTCAGAAACATCAAATTTGTTGACATTAACTCTACAAATCACATTTTTTTTCATTAAATGTCCTAATACCTCAACTTCCTTTATTTTTCAAAGAATGAAACTTTTCTCATGTGATCCCTAAGCGTATTTTTCACTATGAGTAGTAAATTAAATAAGAATTTTGTTGTTAAATGAAGTTAATATGTGCGATTTTATGATAAAAATGAGAAATCGAGACTATATGTCAGATAATTTGATGTTTCTGAATTTTAACACAACAAATATATTTTCGTTTTGTTCCTAAGGATTTTCCACGTTCAACAAGGTACAATTCATTAAAATTGAGTGAGTAATAATAGAGATAAATGCACGAGAAAGTGATAAAATTTAATATGAATGACAAAAGGCCCGTTAACCCAAACTTCTCGAATTTGGACAAATATCAAAATGGTTCCGTTCGATTTCTGAGATTTTTTCACATTAAAAAAAACGGCAAAATATGTATGATTTGCATCACGGAGCAGAATTTTTTTTCAAGATAGGGGAAAAGATAGAGGGTCAAAATGACCCACCTCCATTCAAATACTTAGGTTATTTCATTTTGAAAAGAAGTATAATTTGTAATTTTCTGATGGCTAGTTCAAAAATTATTGCATTTAATATATTTTTCCTCCATATTTCCCCATAGTACCAATTTCAAAAATTTCAAGCGATGTGGGCGGAAGTCTAGAATTGTCCAAATGATGTGAAAATTGGCATCTGAGCTTACTTTGACATTTGTCACAACACAGTATGAGACGGGGGGCTTTTGAGAATTCAAAAAAAAAATTGCAATGCCCTATTTTCTTAAAATGTTGTAAAGTTGAAATTAAGGTTTAACTTAACTACACAGAAAAGATTTTATTCTCATTTTCCTCAAATTTTCAACTTGCAGAAAGTTGCGTAGAGGTTTTCGTTGTAAAGACAACATACATACCTTCCCGTAACCCGCAAATGGACGGGGCTGGCTAGCAAGGTGTTAATTATTTTATATCACCTTTACTTGCCTTTCCTAACTCTTTCTTGGGATCAATAGCATTATGAAGCATGCGAGAAGATCAGATTATTTATTTTGCCGGTAGGATTAGATATGGGAACAAGACGTCTAGCCAAGTCAAGATTGTGGTCAATGATCTAACAAGAGCCCTCACTTGTCTTTCTGCAACGACGGACGAGCCAATGTTCAACCACAGCCCATGCTGAACAATGCTCAAACATACATTGTTTTCGTTTGAAAACGGAACTGACGTGGAAACGAAAAAAATCTCCTGAAGTCAGGCCAAAGAACTTAACTAGATTTATTTGTATTAGCTGATTTTGTTAAAATCGCTTTCGAGCTGATGATAACTGTTTGTCACAGGTGTTCGCTGAAGATTGTAAATGGCATATTTGCTATTCCACAAAAAAAGTGAAAAATTACTAACGTGATAGGTCTTACCAATACATATCTAAAGATATTCTAGATGATTTTGATGTGATACATACCTGTGAATAGAGAAAATAAAACAATTTAAACGATGCTGCTAGAATTTAGTGATATACAGTTTATAATTACAGTTATGAAGATTTTTATTAAAATGCGATTGAGATAGGATATTTACTGTTAGATACTATAACATTTTACACCATTCGTTAATTCCGAAAATGAAGCCAAAATTTGTTCAACAAATTCAGTGCTTCAGCGAATTCTATCAGCTTTTCGTAAAAGCAGATTCAAAGAACCCTTATACAAACTTTCTGCGATAAAGAAAGAAAAAAACTCATCTCGCTAAAAAACTTTTTCAATTTGAATCCTTTATGAGCGAATAATGATGTAGAAATTGAAATCCTCAGAAGGATTTTTACCCACTTTGGGACACCTAATATACATTCTATCCTGTATTCGCAAATGTTGACAAGTATATGAAAAATGAGTTACATACCGGAAGGGTGGACGATACTGGGATTTATGACAATTAGATTGGTTGATCACCAGGCGACCTCTAATGGAAAATCATTACCCTACATTTCGATTTATGAATCGATATTCTACCAACCCTGAAATACACCACCCACCAAAGACTACCAATTCAATACCCTGCGCGATATAGCTAAATATAATCACTCCTAACTTTTATCCCATCCCTACATTATTATTTCGCAGGGATGAGAGTCTTCGGATTGGGTCGTACTTTCTGCTTGGAAGACTTCCAAACGGTCGGACTGGATGACAATGCAGAAGCAAAGCGGCAGGCACCACACGAGTCCCTGGGCGGTATGGCGTTTGTGTATTAGCTTAATAGAGCGTCTCAAGACGGTAAATCACATCGGTACACATAACAAGCATCGGCAGCATCCAACATCCCGAGCCCAACATAGCAACATCAGTGTGAGCAGGCGTTAGCGGAATGGTGATAGCAAGAAGAGCACTCCTGAACCGGTGCGCACTCATTGGAATGGGAAAAGTACCTTCTGTTTACCGCATGCTTCGGCGGCTGGCTGCTGCGAGATTCGGGATACTCTGAGGCTGTAAGTCGGTTTTGCTTGCTTTCGCTGGTTCCAGCCAGAGAGTGGAAAAGTCTCAAGGCAAGTCGTTTCACGTTGTTCGTGGTAATGGAGCGAGCCGATCGGCCTGGTTCTTCTGCGAGGGAAAGTGAATTTCCCAACGAGAATAAATAAACTGCGGACAGGCTTTGAACTTTTCCGCGCCCTCGTGCGCAGTGTTTATCAAACCAGCATTTGAGGGATTTGTTTTGTGCAGATTACACAAATTGTTTTGCTCTCAGGTAATGGGAAAAGTATTCCGGGAAAATCTAATATTGTTGATTATTTTGACAATTTTTATCGTCCGTTTATTTGGTGCTGCTTAATTCATTTAGTATATTTGGAGGTTAAGAAAAATAAAAATTGGACAACGAATATTATTGGTTATCCGTCTGATCTCGCGCGCGGCAGCTTATGGCATGTGAAGACCTTTTTCGTGGTCGTGAAACGTAGGAAAACTTTTCACTTGTTTGATTTATTTATTTCATTTATAACCAGCACGAGCCATAAGAATTAGAATAAAATAAAAGCAATGAATTCTCGTCAAAAATTTCAAAATATTTAGTTTCATTTATCTAAGAACCAGTGTTATCTATCGGCTAGTCGTAAAGTATCTGCTAAATTCATCGGTATGTATATTCGAAAATCGAAATTAACCACATATTTCAATGAATATGACAATTATAATCGAGCTGAATATATTGTACCATATTTCCCAAATATTTTGGAATTATAAAGTAGGGGAGACTGAGGAGACTTGATCCCCGGGGAGACTTGATCCCATCATTGTAACTCAAAGGCGGATCAGAATACATTAATCGAATATACTAGAAAGTTGCGCAGTTTTATCTAAACATATGTTTCTTTAACAGAAAAAAAATAAATTGGACATGTGTTACTGAATTTTTACCGATTCAAAGAAAAAAATCTCGGAAGAACTGAAGAAGATTTATTTTCTAAATTTTCAAACTTTTATACAATTGATAAAGTAACCCACTACATACTATATTTTTGCATACAGAATTACTGGAGAATGTCAATTATATGAATACGTTATGATTGAGCTGATTTTTTGTTCAGCTACACTTGTGCCTAAATTTGCTGAAATAGATGCTATGGGTTCACTTGATCCCTTCAAATTTGTGGAGATTTGATCCCCTTCGCCATGCTTCATACACACCACTGAAAATAACCAAATTCACACCAGAACAATTGAAGTCATTGTTGCCATAAAATAACAAAAAATACTGTCAAAAATGAACGCTTCATCGTACAGAAACTTAACTGTAATTGTTTACTACAGTATACGTAGAAACCATGCATCCCACATTTGACGTTCCTCAACCATAATAACGACATTGCACAGAGATTTGGGGAATTCGTTAAAAAATCTTGTGAGAGATGCGTAATATGTAGTAACAAAAATAGTAATATGTAATCACAACAATTTAATCAATACCACAATACATTTATAACATTGAATGGGGTTAGGTACCTATTTTTGTCCTATTAGGGAGAATACCACATTATTTCATTATTAATTTTATTATTTCAGCTTCTTTGCTTTGTTATTAGGAGCCATTTTTTATTTCGATTATAGAGGTTTTAGCCTTAAGGTCATTCGCCTCTTATTAAGAGCCAATATAATAACAAAATTGTCTTGAGAATGGTGAATATCTTCTGTTTGAGCGCAGCAAAAACTCTAATCGAGTACCCCAATTATCGCAACACCATTTGAGCCAATGCGTTGAGCAAAGATGGCAGAAGCTGCTCTAACCAAAGGCTTCAGATGGGTAGGATGATAATAGAAAAAGGGTAAAAATAGGCTTACTACCCTACATGCTCTTTTAAACACGTTTTCAAAAAATAATCAAGTGTCCCCAAATTAGGGATCGAGTCTCCACTAATCAAAGAATTTTCCAGTTTTTTGTTGTTTTCCAAAAATGCTCATAGCTCATGTCCAGTATAATATTTCCATGAAATTTTTTTATGATTATCAGTCAACCCTAGAAACAATATAAAACTACAAAAAATACATAGTTTTTGTATCATTCCACGGAGTAGTATTGAAAAATAAAAAAGGGGATCAAGTCTCCTCGGTCTCCCCTAATATTTAGTTAGGTTCTCACCATTTCTCACATCAAATTTCAATATTATTTGATAAATCGGAGTCCCAGTAGGTAAATCAAGAATAAAATTGCTGCCACTTTATGCCATTTTGTGTTTAATAGGCATTTTACAAAACGATGTATTATTCAGTTTCATTCCATTTATTTGCGCAATTTTACAATTGACTGCTTTTTCAATTTATTAAATCGATTAGTTTTTTTTCAGAGAATATCTGTGCAAAGTTTGAGCGGTTTATTCCAAATATTGTAAAAGATACAGTATTTTTAAAGAAACAGACGGGACACTACCCGAGCAGAAGAAAATAACTTCAAAATACCAAATTCAGATATATTGTACCCAATACTTGAACAGCACAATAAGATATTGAGCTGCCTTTCATAAGCGGTAAAATAACTGAAAAATAAATAAATAATAACAAAACTTTTTCAACCTTCCAATAACAAAATTCACTGCATGGAGGTGTTTAATAAGGTACATAACTAATACAGAAATAAAGTATTATCCTCATTGAGGTATTAAGCAGGTATTGAAGAAAGTTTCCTCAATATCTGCTTAATACCTCAATAAGGAATTAATAACCAATTAATACTAGGAATGATACCAGAAAATAGTATGATCGAGTTATTGCCCAGTTATTTTCTCCTGGGCGGATAATCACTAGGGTGACAATGATTTGTCACCCTAGTGATTACCCGCCCAATTGACAAATTTTTTTTCGCAACCTACACCCCCTAGCGTCGTTCCAAATCATGAAAAAATGACACTGTCCAAATTTGAGCGAAATCGGTTAACCTTGAATTAATTTTGATCACTGGCGCCACCATGTGGTAGAATTCTGCATTTTTCAAATGAGAAAAGAAAATATTTTTTGCTACTCTACAACTTTGTAGAACATCCAAATGATCCATCTTTTACCGTTGTGAAGATAGGAGTATTCCGTTTAAATTGCTTGGCTCACTACCACCACCTTGCGGAGAAATCCTGAAACTTTCCAGTGAAACCAAAAAGTCCTTTTATTACTCTACCACTTTGCGGAACATCATAACTTTTTATCTCTCATCGTTTCAGAGATATATGAGTTTTTCTTAACTTTGTCCCACCTTCACGCGTGTTTCACATACATGAGATAAGCGTAGTACGCCCTTTGCGAATGTTAAGCAGCAGTATCCAACCTTAAACATTAATAACTCTTTAACGGTTGGTTGGATTGTCTTGCAGTCTTCGACAAACTTGTTCAGCATATCTTCAAAAGCTTAACTCTTTCCTAGGTCCGTGATCGGAAGTTTACAGCGACCTCTAGTGGCGATTTTGTGAACTGCGAGTGTTTCCCCATACATTTTGGCCAAAAATCCCATACAAACTTTAAGCTCTTTGGGGGAGGGGTTAGGGTTAACCGATTTCGCACAAATTTGGACAGTGTCATTTTTTCATGATTGGGAACGACGCTAGGGGGTGTAGATTAGTGATTTCAAAAATGGTCGTTTTATTGTCACCCTAGTAATCACGCGCTGCAAAACGGTCTCCTTTGCTCGAAACAACGCTTTCGAATCATTCGGGAACTGTTACAGAAAGTTCTAACCTTACTTTAAGGTGCATACAAACACAATTACAATATAATTCCATACGAAAACTACTTAGTACATCTTATAAACTTGTTTCTATTCATTACCGTATCGTTTTTCGTCGAAAGTTATATTAATGCTTTTGGTCAGCTTTTTATGCGAATACTCCTCTGTGCATAGGTCCTATTGAAAATTTTCTCCAGAAATAATTGTTACTTGCCGCCCACTGCTTCTTGGGATACACTCATGTCTATTACGTTGTCGTGCACGTCGTCTTCGTTAACACTGCTTCAATTTTCGCGACCAGATGGTCTACCTTGCTTCTTGCACTTACAAGTCATGAGTGAATTAGGTGACATTACTCTAGAGAATATGAATTTATAATACAAGTAATCCAGAATTCTAGTCATTCATGCGGGTTTATTTAACTTTCATTGCCATACCATTCATTCGATCTTGACGTTCTTCTCCAGGTTTGTTGTTTTCAGTTAGTTACTAATTCGGTATTCGACTGCTTTGTTATTTATTAGAAATTCTTTGATGTCTATACACTTATAAAATAAATTCGTAAGTAAAACGACGATTATTATACAATGTACGAATCCATTCGTCGTTTTTTGTAACGAATCATTTTCGTGTATTGTAAATAGTTGCTTTCGTTCAATTCACGATTTGGAAACATGGCGACTTTATGAACAAAATTTTTAGTAATTTTAAAAATTTAGTGTAAATTGCACGAAATTCATCGTAGAAACGAAATGTTTGAAACGAAATATTATTTTTACCAAATGTTTGTACATATCACGAATATCTCGTTGGTCGCACACAGGCCCGTGCGCTGAAAATTATTGATTTTGGTATTGATTTTTTAACGTTTATTTTAAAAGCAACGTACAGAAACCCTCAATCTTTGAAGATTTTTTCAGAGGCCTGGACCTAGCCTTCTGGACCAAACGATTCAGCTCAACAAATTGGGTAAATGTTTGTTATCGAGAAGGAGTCATCATAAGACACCGCTGCATAGTGGTCGGAAACCCCAAAAACGTGAACTTAATTCACTAGATGCCAAACCATCGAATATATTCACAAGGTATCTTTGGACGAATTGTTCGTAAGAATATTCCCCACATCGCGATAAAAATTAAAATTATGCATCGCTTACTACCATCAAACTAAAACAATTAACTTTTTATGCTGAAGAGTTAGAAAGTTGGTGTCTTCGACAAAGATTCAGAAATGAAGAATTTTGTTGAACAACTTGAACTTGTAGGACTTAAAGTTATCGACTTATAAAGCGTTTTCTATGGCAACACCCTTAAATTAAAACCACATAATATTCTTGAAGACTGGTAAGTAAAAATACTCATTCAATTCAAAGTTATTGAAGATTTTAACATTTTTTATCATTAATTACAAAATTTCACAAAAGAACCCGAAATTTTGCAAGAGGTGTGTGCCGCTCCACCGATGTCAACAATATTTTTACATGCAGTCTTAACAATAATTTAATTTTTACATGCAGTCTTCAATAATATTATGTGGTTTTAATACCTCAACATTTGTCTGGAACATCGTTTGCACGAAAAGTCACAGTGAAAAAAGTTATATTAAAAAACTAAATTTAAGGGGGTTGCCTTAGAAAACGCTTTGTAAATCGATAGCTTTAAGTCCTACAAGTTCAAGTTGTTCAACAAAATTCTTCATTATAAGCATTTCTAAAACTTTGTCGAAGACACCAACTTTCTACCTTGTCAGTAAAAAAGTTAATTTTTCTAGTTCAATCATAGTAAGCCATAACTCAAATTAATAACATTGTGGGGAAATTCATAAGAAAAATTTCTCCAAAGACACCTTGTGAATATATTCGATGGTTTGGCCTCTAGTGAATTATATTCACGTTTTTGGCATTTCCGACCACTGTTCGCTGGCTCGTGGTAGATTCGGATTGGTTTGTAGTATTTGTTAAGACAACCGACTAAACCTAAACCTCTTGTATCTTGCAATCCTCAGCCATCCGGTGTAACCGTTAAGTACTGCTTTAGTAGGGATTGTGTTCTTGCTTATTTTGTTTTGTGTTAATCGTCATGTTTTTATCCATAGCTACTTTCGCGAAATATCTCACCAGCTCAGGTCTGCTGCAAATATCGTCACCTGTTGAGACACGAACCGATCCGGAGGTGTTGACCAGGGATGCATGAAGCACAGCACGAGAGCCTAACACGAGCTGAGCGGCCGCTTTGAACGAACCAAAAGCAATAAGCACTGACACCGCTCGTGCTAGGTAACCTTTGTGCTCGAGCTGTAGGATTCGAAGAGCTAGCACAACGAGTTAGCACGATAAGCTAGCACCATGAGCTAGCTCGGTAAGCTGGCACGAGCAAGCTCGATGAGCTAGCTCAGTGAGCTAGCACGAGTTAACTCACTGAGCTGGCACGGTAAGCTTGTCCGATGAGCTAGAACGGTGCAGTAGTGTAAGCTATGGAACGAAAGAATAGGACAAAGCAAGAAATATGCGTTGGTGAATGTGCGACAGGTTGCTGAAAAAACGATGCAGGCATCGTTACTCACACTAACGCGTTGTTTTTTTTATTCTGCTTTGCTATTGCTGAGCTATAGCTCCGTGCAGCGTGCTAGCTATCACCGTGCTAGCGAGAGCTCTCGCTCATCGGTGCTCGTGCTACTTGGTAACTCTAGCTCATCGGAAACCAGCGCAAGCACTAGCTCAATGAATTTAGGTCTGGCACATTATGAGTCAGTGCACAGCAATAGGAAACGGAGCAGCACCGTTCTTATGCATGCCTGGTGTTGACCATAAGAATTTACATCTGTTTACAACCACCTTCGCTGGGCTTCTTATCCTTCTTGGTGCTAGTCGTTCCTATTTATCTGCTAGCTGGTGCTGAGAACTTCTACCGATTTTCTCCAACTTCCTGCTTTTCCTCCTTAGCTGCCGTTTCTAGCCCGCTGACCGACATCTGCTAATTACTCACTACTGTTGCTAATATCTTGCCGAAACGTGAACCGATCCTTCAGAGAAGCCGTCCAACTTGGCATACATCCTTTTCCAGCCACCCTCGCAAAGTTTCGTCCTTGGTTTCTTTATTGACTTGTTTCTAGAGTGACCGAACACAAATGACATTTTATGTGTCAAAACGGTTTGCCGTATATTTTTTTCCTGAACAGGAAGTTAATAAATTTTTAAAAGTAATTCAAAACCCTCATGGGAGGGGGGTTTGAGCCCCCAAATCCCCCCCCCCCTCTTGCGCACGGGCCTGTAAACACGTGTCAGTCAGTTGCAACATGGATATATCATCAAAAAAGCTGGCTAGGCCCCCTCTCTTGGCAACCATCCAACATATGCAATTACATAGCGTAAAAATGTGTCCACAAAATGACGGCCACATGTATATCATTGCCATTCATGGATTAGTTGGTGGCTGGAATACCAATTAAATCTTCCGATGGGTCTCAAAACTAACAGCGCCTATATACCCAATTGTGCTTGGCATACGATGGGTACTATCGAGATCCAACAATGATAACAACCATCAACCGGCTGAAGGCAAACATGCTGATACACCAGCGCGAGTTCACGCACATGTTTGTACGCATCAACGAGATGTACATTGCCGGAGTACCTCGCTTCACGTTCCAACTAGGGAAGAGAAGAAGAAAACAAACCACGATCACACAAATTAAGAATGATCCTTGAATGCTCCGAAGAAATCGAGTGACACATGCTGGACTATTTTAGAGAGTTTTACCTACGAACATTCGATATAATTCACCGTAAGCTGAAGCTCATTTCGAACGAGGTCCTGTTGTCAAACTTCCCCGCTGCCTTCGTCAAGAGTGTAGTTTTGGTGAAGAAGAATCACGCTGGCAACACTGCTTGCTTATACAGGTCGATCTCGCTTATCAACTACGACTACAAACTTCTATCTCGCATCCTCAAGGCGAGGTTGGAGAAGATCGGGAGCGCCCACCGGATTCTGGAAGAAATACAAAAATGCTCTAATTCCGAGAGAAACATATTCCAAGCCACACTCTCGCTTCAGGTTAAGATCGCTCAGATGACTCCATGTACACAAAGAGCGAAACTTATCTCATTCGACCTAGACCACTCGTACGATCGTGAGAACCGACGATTTATGTTTGGCTACATGCGCTCACTCACGAGATCAGTGGCGCCCATTCATTTACAGTAATACCGGGATGACGCACAGTGGGGCCGGGCCGGACAAAACCCCCAAATTTCATTTTCGATTTTCATATCGTTTATATTTTTTCCTCAATGCATCATACCTAAAGCTACTATTATTATATCTTTCCATGAATCTTATCTCTTTGGTAGGTACTGGTCGTTTTTTTTTTCAATTTGTTTATTTGATAAGGCACGTATGCGTTAGCTTAAAGGTGCCATTTTTTCATTGTTTTACATTTTGAATTTCTTAAAACTAGGGGGATACACATTTCAATATTATTTTGTTTTATATAATAAAACTAAAAAAAAAACTACAGCTAACTTATACATATAAAAGAGGGTATAATATTCGTAAGATTTGGGGGACGGTTCATTTGTGTGTTCTTTGTATAGTAATTCACTTTATGATTTTTAGAAGGGAGATTGTAGAAAAAATAATTATTAACTAAGCGGAACATTTTACAAGCTTATTAACTAGAGATAACTAGAAAGAGTGGTTCAAGATTAAGGGGAATTAATTAGGACTATTTTAAAGTAGTGGTACTGTTGCGCATTTCTTAACGAGATTAAATATTGTTCAACTAAAACTAGAAGATAGGGGGGCACATAAATTTTGGGAAGATATTCAAGGGGAGAAGGGGGTGAAGTCATACATCTGTGTATCAGAGACATGGGAGGGTGGGTGGACAAGGCTGAAGAGGGGGGGGGGGGTGAGATATAAACTTTCAGTTTCCGGCATCAGGAATTAACGGCCAGGATTACAGATACGAATGGATTGATCAACTAACACTAGAAGATAGGTACTGGTCGTTAGCTGTACTGATGATCGGTGTAAGGTAAACGCGTGAGTGTGTGAAGTATTCTTTTTTACCCGATTTTTAGTTAATGACCAGTGATGCAACATTTATTTTCAAGTGCAAACTCCCTATTGAATCTATCACAATCAACAATCAAATTCAAAATCTCCCTCAATAATTCATTTCCGAATTGACGAGAGTTTCATGCAAACACGTCCACGCCTCTATTTCAAAGCATACACAAACAGTGCAAAGTACGCTTAGGATATTTTAGCACGAAAAAGTCAGATCAATAAAGAAAGATATTCATATTATCATTGGAATTGAATATTAATGGAAAAGTATTGAGCAGTTTAGCTGCAGTATTCATCGTATGAGCAACTGTGACTAGAGCATAGTAGGGCATGATTTGAGATCTTCATCAAAATCAAATAAACCTGAAATCTTTCAATAGCTTTGGTGATAGCTATAAATAAATAAACCAATAAAACAAGAATTGAAGGCATTGTATCAAACACTTTAAGATATGCTATCTTTTATAACGTTTCTAAACGCATACATTCATAAATTAATACATAAGGATTATCTTTTAAAGAGGGATGATTTTTTTTTACGATGGTATTCAGATTGGACTGAAGATCTACAGGCAAATGTATAAAATTATTTTATTCACCACATTTCGAAAATTTGGAACCACCCTAGCTACATCGTTACCAAGGACTATCCTAGGAAATCAAAATGTTTCTGTTTACTTACGAAGTATCTGTTTTGAAAAATTAATAAAATTCACTTTTGCAATTTTGATTTTAGCGTCCTAATTTCATCAAAATCGAGCTCAGCGCACCAAAATTATCTTTAGATGATATTTTCAGTCATTTTAAACTACTTTTGAGGTTTTGTCCAGCTTTTGTATGGAGGGGATCCACTGTGTGACGGGGTACGCACAGAAGATGGAGAGTATTTGAAATGTTAAGTTCTTCGATATGAGTTCGAGATGCGCTTACTAATTTCGATCTCGAATTTGCTGAACTAAGTGCTTTCAGGGCAGTCTAACTGACAGTGTAAAAATAGATTCTTTTACCGCAAATTCCCTGTTGAAGTGCCGATTGTACGCCACATTGCAAAGATTTCTGATTGGAATACGGTACAATATTTATCAAGCGAATGAAATTGATTCACTCTCATTTCGCGATAATAGACTCCAGCACCGGCTCGGCCCCCAACAAAAAACAGTCATTAGGGTTAACATCCCGATCAGAATGAAATAACAAGATTATAACAGAACACAATTTTTGTAATATATTGTCTTATAAATTAGGTATCGTTAGTAGTTAAAATAACAGAAATTTATAACAAGTAACAATACGAGATATAGTTTTGAAATATTTCTGTTATGTGTTTCTGATCGGGATGGGGAGACTTGAACAGGTTTTCAGTTAAACCTACATAAATGTCTAAAAACCTTTTCAATCCTTTAAAACTCATTTAAACATAATGCGCAGAAGTATTGCGCATATTCATGATTTTTTGTAGAATTTTCGGTTTACTTATTCCAAAGTTATAAAAGTTTTTCAGAGATGAGTTTTTTGGTCAAGTCTCCCCACCATGGGGAGACTTGACCAAGGCCTGGGGAGACTTGACCAAGAGAATTTTGTAAAATCAAAACAATAAATTAAGACATAAAACATCCTGTCTTCATATTTTTACATATTGTCGAGACCTTTAAGTACCAGTAAAAAATATAAAAGGATTGCATTGCATAAATTTCGATTTTTTTTATACATTTCCTTTTAAGCATTAACTGTACTGCTTACATTGCTTGTTCACACGTCACGAAATCAGCCATATTACGACTAACTTTGTTTACTAGTGCTAAAATATATAGATTGATGTTTGAGGTGGGATTTTTTTGTAAAATGTCGTGCAAATGTTAGTAATATCTATTACAATGTTCCGATTTATGTTAAACCATTTCACCATTCCATAAGTTATAAGATGATATATGAGTAATTAAAAAGTAATTATTAGCCGAGTAGATATGTCCATACAAAGTTTGACAAAAAAAAATTTTTTTACATCATTCAGCACAAATTTATTAAATACGGAACATTTTCTATAAGGAAAGTATTTTTCATTCCAAACTTTCAAAATTACTTTAAGGGGTCGAAACAATTTTAAAAATATTTTTAAAAAAATTTAGGAATCTAATAGAACACGTCATAGCTAATAATAGAATTTTGCGCTTGGTCAAGTCTCTCCATGTTCCCCTATAACAAATTAGGTATTCTTCAAGTTGTCGCTCCATCCAGCAAGGCAGCCATTCTTCGCGAGAAGGAATTCTCGCATTGAAAGGAAAAATACACGTGAGTACAAGGTCACTGGACGCAGGCATAAACTCATCCCAAGTAACCATTTGGGGCCACAGTCTTGTAGGCAGAGTTAAAAATATTCAAATTCATTGAATGAAAATTGATCATATTCAGGCGCATTCATTTTCAATATTCAGTGACGCAGCTGACAACGTCAAACGAACAAACCACCCATTCATCCATGCATATTTTCATTCGTCTCCGATTATTACACGAAGCGACCGTTCAGCAACGAATCAAACGCTTCAAAGTAGGCCCTGGCACAATGTAAGCGATGATTATTGTTGTTTCATATACTTTATCGGCATTTGAAAACATTTTCCTAGTTAATTAGTGTAATGAATATATTGAACGATATTCAACTGAATGAATAAGATGGATAGTTGAATGAATATTTTTTCTATTCACCGCGAGTCGCAACAGGTTCATTTTCAGCCGTCAAAAAAGAGCTTCGACTATTTTTAACTCTGCTTGTAGGGCTATTTGCACAATCTTTTGGGTTACTGTTCCATACGGTACGCATATACCAGTATTGGTCTAATAATGGTTGTGAAGATCCACTGAATGAACTTGGATGTGATTTTTCGAAAGTTCATCTACATTGTTCGAAGGCCATGCAAGCTTTCTTGATTCTGACATCGATGTAACATCGCCAAATGAATTGGTCTTTGTTTCGAAGATATTGCTAAGAAAAAATCATCTTGTTCATTTACTAAACAAGTCTCACAAACTTACTCAGCTGATCAAGGATACCCAATTTTACGGTAACAATAAATCGAGATGAAACTCAAATCATTTTGCTACCTTTGCTAGGCGCCCATGATCAAAATTGCCACCGACTACTCCAAAGTATGAGCCAGCTGAGTGAACAAGTGGCACGATTTCATTTTGCTAAGCCGTCGTTGAAAATGCTAATTTTGTGGTCTGAATTCACTATCGGTCACACTCACATCTTCTGATAAACTAACCGAATCAGTTGAAAACCAGGATCCACGGCTGGTATTGGCAGACTTCAACAGAAGAAAAGTGCACCGCAAAGTGGTCGATTTTCGTGCTCGGACAATCAGCAAGTGTAAGGGAGTGAAATTTAATCTCTTTCTTCGAAAGCAAAACAAACTCCCCCGACTGCATTTGCTGTTCCAGCTACTTGCAGTACGCTTTAATAGAAAGCTCTCATGTCGGAGCATCGTAACGGTTTTCGTTTCGTACGTCTTGAACAAATATTTGCCTTGGCACGTCTTAAGGATCTTGCAGCGGTTTTTTCTCTTCACTGGTTCATCCATCCCTTCCTCCTATCGTCGCTCTGTGGGCTACTTTCACATAACAACAAATCCTGCTTCTGGTGATATATTATACCGGTCACGTTCGCTGAAAGTTTTTCCGCAACTTCATTTCTCAGCAAACTGGAAAGGCACCGAAGCCGTTTGGCAAAAACCTGTGGATAGCTGTCGACCAATTTCGTCTTCAGAGTTAATTTCATGGGTTTGAGTCGAGCTGTAAGTGTTCATGAAAAAAAATATAGTTAATAGTAAAATGGGTCAGAACTACTGGGGCCAAAAACCATTGTGCAAAAATACCTGTTTTTAAATTGCTAATTGCCATGATCCAATATCACTCTTTTTTATTTTCGTTGATGCATGGAATCGTGAAAGAGGGATTTACATGATCCACTAATTCAGTGAAGTACTGGGGCATCCTGGTCGGTTGTCGAATACAATTATATTCGACAACCGACCATAATGCCTCAGGACTCCACCGTATTAGAGGTTCATGTAAGAACCTCTAACAAGTCCGTATATTGAAACATTAGGATAATCAAAATGATTGAAGAACTACGCTTGCTGAAAAAAGCGGGAATTGAGCATGCTTAAGAGATTACTCCTTCAAGCACACTCTAATCTCGCTGCTTTAAAAGAATATGAAAACAATGAGTTTTATTAAAATTTAAAGATAAATAACAAAAGCTTACAAAATAAATATTGTTGAGAAAAAGTATTTTCTATCCTAATGTTGCGTCACTGAAAACTAAAACTTCATTATAACTTTTTCAAAAAAGCATTTTAACGTACTTCGTCGCTGTTGTGCTATCTTAAGACAAACGCCATTTTGGGGTAAACTGAGTTAGATATGCCACATTACTTGTCTAAAAAATCTCTACAAAGTGGCGTTTACAGAATTTTGACATTCTGCTTGGTTACTGAGATATAGCGAGAAACGTGCTGATGAATTATTTTTTTGCTTCAAATGACTGTGTCTGGGAATTGGCTCAAATTATCTTGATGTATAAGATGTTTTTATATGTGAAACTATCTGAGAAACACAATGGCAGAATCATTTTCAAAACAAAAAATGCAAGAATTGTGAGAAAAATGCAATTTAAGTATTAAACTGGAAATATAGCATACTTGGCAACACTGTGTGCAAAAATAATTATTTTTTCTAGATTCCCTGACTCATTTCCTTCAAAATGCATCTCACCGATTGTGTATAGTCCAAATGAAGCCAAAGATATGAATAAAAGTTTATAATTGACGATTTTTTTCTATGGAAAATTTTTCATGCACGATTATGACACGCCATACAAATTTTGTGATCAATACACACCTATGACACGTGTGAGTGCGACTTTTGTTTACATTTATAGTAAAAACTCGCAACATAGTCAACCGATCTACGTAATATTTAAGAGATTAATACAGGACAGATAGCAGTATCTATTGTATTCTTTGAATTGTTTACACCATTTATAACTTTCAAGATATTCAATCTCAAACTTTAAAAATCGTTTTTCTCGAAATGTGCAAAATGGCGCTTGTCATAAGATAGCACAACAGCGACAACTTATCTTGAGTATCGCTCCATATCTCGTGAGAAATCGATACAGTCCAAAAGGTGTTCATAATATGAATATAATACATAAATTTACTAGGGCGATTAACCATAAAAAATGATCGACCATTTTAGGAACGTCGCCTGATAATACCTGAGAGTCGCCTGTCACTTCTAATGTCATTATCGTCAATGATACACGGAAAAAAATTGTTCCCAAGATCGTGAATAAAGTGCCATGAATTCTGGAACAATTACTTTTTTACGCTACGGAAACAGGACTATGAACAAAAACCATGTGTTTTATAATTATGTTCAATTACTCTTCAATAACGCCAACATAACGCTTTTATTAGTGGAAATAGTTGTTTTTGTTTTGTGAACTTCAGCCACGGTTTCCGCCATCATTACTAAATCGATTTTCTGTACATGAACTATCTCACAACTTTATGAACATTATTCATAAAACATAATGTTGGCGGTGGTCAGCCATTTTCGTCCGCGTCCCTTATCACCAATTTTTATAAAGTGATTCATCAGCAGTGCTATCTTTGAAAATAAACCACCTTGGCTATGCAACTAATTTTTTCCGATCTTTTTTTAAATGCAAATAATTAAGCAACCGTTTTACGCGCGATTGCGCCATGTATATAGGAAATTCCATAGAACATGAACACTTTTGCAAGTAGCGGCATTAATGTGCTACTACAAAATGAAGGAAAAACTAAAATCATTTGATTCGTATTAGACCAAGGGGAAAAATAACGTGGTAATATGACAGAGAGTTAGTTAGTGTTGGGTAATCTGCGTGACATAGTTTATGAATGTTCCACAATACCACTTTTAAACTCATTGTTTACGGTCCATTTTACATTGTCGACAACACTCCCGACAGCCGGCTGTCCGGAGTTCAAGTTGTTTTCGATGAAACAATCTCGATAAACGATTACCCAGAGTTTAAACGCCTAGAACATTTACGTATCCTACAGTCAATAAACTATTCAAACATCTTATGCGCGAAAGTATATTCTCAGTCGCATCGCTTGCTTGAAGCGAATCCTGACTAACAACCCACCCACTACCCAATCCGTGGTACTTATGGGAGTGTCACTGAGTCGGGGCCTTCCGTCAAGTAAGTACCACATCAACACTTCCTTTCTCATCCCAAGTTATGGTAAAGATGGTCGTGGCCCGCAATGGTGGCTCTCAGGCGAAATTCTCGCTTGGACTGGATCAATTGTTATTCCCAAACAATGCTCCTCAAGTAGTCTGGCTGGAAATGATAGTCATCAGTCTGCAATCTACGAAGTATATCGTGCTTACGCAACGCAACGCATTATTCATAAAAACATAATGTTATTCATAGATGTAGGAACATTAATTCACAAAATCAAAACATTCTGGATATTTTATCGAGAACTATTTCGCGAAACTCAGAACGAACTATTCCACGAAACTTATTCATGAATCCATTCAATCCTTGTGAACCAATTCATGATACCTAATATATTAGTGACGTCCAATATCCGTGATCGTGATATAGTTAACGAAATCATAAGATATTATTCATGTATTCGTGGACCAGTTCGTGATTCCTAGTACATGGTTTACGATATATTTTGTGTGCTAGTGAAATTTAGAAGATATCCCTTATCATTTACAATTTCATGCAACATATTTTCACGTGAATTTTTTCACAAAATTGGAATCATTTTTGTTCCTTGAACTTTTTCATGAAATGTCCAGCTGTTAGCGACCAGTAATAGGTATGAGCAGTAGATAAAATTATACTATTAGCACCTCTAATATCGTTATTCATTCGATAAGGTTCAGTGTGTTGTCTAAACAGAAAACGAAAACTGCGCTGAGCACCACAAATCACTTACGTGACATAGTTCACAGAACGAAATACCGCAAATCAATCACATTTTTATGTTCCATCCAATTACGAATAGCACGATAGAACTGTTGATATGATGAACATGAGTCACATTACTCCACATATCAAATTCGAAAGGAAGCTCTAGAATAAAATATCACGATAATTTGAATAGAAATTACGAAAATCGTGACTAAGAACATAAATCACATAACTCATGACAACAATATAAGAAATCGTGACTAAAATCGTGAAACCATTAACATGAATCACTATTCATGACTAATATATCATGATAACGTGCATAAAAATTACGAAAATCGCGAGTATTATCCTGAAATTATGAATAAAAACCCCGCTAGTCTGACATCCGACAGTAAACTTGCAAATAAATTAGCACGGTAACGTGATGAGAAATAACAAAAATCGCGAAAAACTTACTGAAACCATGAGCATCGTTTGTATTTCCAAATGATGAAAAAGAATGCTAATGAAAATTAAACATGTCCAGGGAACAACAACAGCAACCTAACCAAGTTTTTGAATGTAACGGGTGAGCACGTCTGTTGAAAACACAAATAGTTTCATGAATACGGCGTTTATTATTCATTGTTTGATGAACTTGATCACGGTTTTCGTGAATCGCTCAGTTCACGAACTCGTGATCTTGAACAGATTTTTCCCCGTGTATAGTCGGTACCAGGACAGTGAATTCCTTCGATTCATTTGATTCATTCGATTCACTCGATTCGTTCAATTTATTCGATTCATAAGATGCATTCGATTCATTTGATTCTTTGGATTCATATGCTTCATTTGATTCATTTGGTTCAATTGATTCATTTCATTCATTTGATTCATTTGGTTCATTTGTTCATTTTTATCATTTTATTCATTTATTCCTTTCATTATTTTTTTTGTTTTGTTCATTTTAATAACTCATTCATTTAAGCATTGTTTTCATCTTATTTATTTCATTCATTTTCTTTATTTCATGGATTTATTTCATGGAATTTTGATTTTTTTTGTTTTATTTTTTTATACATATTTTATTTATTTATTCATTTTTTTCATTTCTTTATTTAGTTAATTTATTTGATAAGGCATGTTTGCGTCAGCTTAAAGGTGCCGTTTTTTGTTCTACATTTTAAATTTCTCAAAACTAAGGGATTACACATTTAAATAATATTTATTTATAATGATAATATAATTTCACTGCTTACTTATACATACACAAGATGAGATATTATATTATTTAATTTGTTTTTATAGTAATGTACTTTAGGATTATTATTAGTGCAATGCACTAGGGAAATTTTGAAGCAATTATTTGTTAACTAAGCGGAACACTTTACAATCATATTAAAACTAGAGGAAATGATACAATTACAGTAAGATTAGGAGGGGTGGCCTGGGCTAATTCGGGACTTTTATGATTTTTTATGAGCAGTTGGGCATTTCTTAACCAGAATATATGACAACTAAAACTAGAAAATACAGGGGTGGTGGGGTTGCAAAATAAGTTTTGGTATGAATTCCTTCATCTGGGTATCAGAGACAGGTGGAGAGGATGTACAAAGCTGACAAAAGAGGGAGAAGGATATTAACTTTCAGTTTCCGGAATCGGGGATCAACGGTAAGGATTACAGACTCGGACGGTCTTCATCAGGAAGCATCATGTATTCGGACGCCGGGTGATCTTCCTCCCTGCGATTTCGTTGTACGTCTCTGATGCGGATCGGCAACACACCGCGTTGCTCGTGTGGAGTTTGTGTTGTAGGTCCCGTGATTGTTGGCTCAGCTGAGAGAGATGTTTCGTGTCAACTTGAAGTGGCACTAGCCATCGTTGGTGGAAATGATATGAAAAATGACAGGGGCAGTCAAATCTGTATATTGACGGTTTTTAGAAGCTGTATACGAGAGACATATAGGGAAGATCGCGATTTGTCAGTACATCTCGAACCGGGACATTGGGTGATCCTCCTCGGGCTCGAAGTGAGTCCAATAGTAGAGCTCTGGCAGAACAGTAATCGGCGCATGCCCAGACAATATGTTCGATATCGTGGTAACCGTCGCCAAAAGCGCAGATACCGCTATTCGCGAGCCCAATACGTTGGAGATGAGCGTCCAGCGTATAGTGATTGGACATGAGCCTAGACACCACACCAATAAAATCCCTACCCACATCCAATCCTTTGAACCAAGGGTTCGTTGATACCTTCGGTGTGATAGAATGTAGCCACCGTCCTAACTCTCCTTTGCTCCAAGATGTCTGCCAACTTTCTACCGTCCTCTGACGAGAGATCTTGAAAAATTTATTGATGCAGATTGGTCTTTCGTATATGTTACCTTCTAAAGCGCCTGCTTTAGCGAGGGAACCCAAACTAAGGTAATCTTGTACAATCTTACAGACAAAGCACGTAGGCGCTCCCAGGCTTTCCCCAGAAAATATGGAATATGCTTTCTAGGTTTCATTGAACGGAGAGCTTCTATTGAGCTGAGGCTATCAGAGACAATAAAATAATTATCGGCGGGCAAAGTATAAACAATCCCAAGAGTATATTGAATAGCAGCAAGTTCTGTGACGTAAAGTAAAGCAGAAATGAGGCGGTGAGGTTGTTTCTCTCTAGTTTGATAAAATATACTCCCCGTCAGAATCACACACTACAATTGCAGACGAGACAGGCAATGGCGCCCACTAAAACACTACTTTAGACCAATTGCAGCGGGTCGTGATTCTGAATATGATATTCATTGTATGGTTCAGGGATATGCGGGCGTAGGGACTTCGCTATCGCGTGTATCATCGCGAAGGACTCGATCATTTGTACGTTAACGTGTTTGGCCGCGTGTGCGTTTGTATGTCGCGTGTGCTAACATGTATGCAACTTCACGTGTATAAATTCCATATTAAAACCGTGTGCCCTTCTCATATTCGCGTGTGTTCTAGAATGATCGCGCGCGGACCGTGAATTAATTTTTCGTGTGCGGTTCAGATTCTAGAAGAAAGTGGGTTCTTCCATATCACTAGAGTTCCCAGTCATGTCGCCATGGAACGTGTTGTCTAGCGGATATGAGCTTTATTTTTTTATTGGTATAACTGAACGTATGGACCAAAGTTGCTAGAATGGAGGGTAAAGATTTCCGGACGTGACCGATTCATGATCGCGCGTGTTTGCGGGTTCACGTTTGAGACCGCGTTTGTAACTTTGTAAGTACTAAAACGTTCACATTGTTACCGGAGTGTTATAAAGTTTGCGCGATCGCGAACGTAGGTGTGCGTAGATGATCGCAAAGAGCTTAAGCTTTCGTATGTTGATGTGCTTGTCGCGTGTGCTCGCGTGTATGTGACTTCGTGTGAATAAATTCGATTTCGTAACCCTGTGGTCATTCACATATTCGCCTGTGTTCTTGGATGGCCACGTGGACCGTCATTCTGATATTTTGTTTTCGGTGTATCGATCACATTCTGACAGGGAGTAAGTTACTCCATATCAATAGAGTTCCCGGTCATGTCGCCATGGACCTTGTTGTCCAGTGGATATGAGAGCGTTATTTTAATAGATTCAATTGAAGGCATGAACCTAGACTTCTTGAATCGAGGATAGAGACTTCCGGACGTGACTGATTCATGAACGCGCGAGTGCGGGGGACGGTAGGTTCACGCTTGACACCACTTTTGAATGTTTATAAGTGCTGAGACGTCAATATTATTACCGGGATGTTATCATGTCTGCGAGAGCGCGGGTGTAGATTGCATGGATGATCGCGAACAGCATTCGTGTGACTTCGTGTGTATAAATTCGATGTTTATGTCGCCATGGAACGTGTAGTTTAGTGGATATCATCTTTTTGATTGGTCCACCTGAAATACGACTTACGCTACTAGGGCCGAGAATAGGGGTTTCTGGACGAAATCGATTCATGATCGCGCGAACACGGACATTTGGAGGTTCACTCTTGAAGCCGCGTTTGTGAAGTGCTAAACCGTTCACTTAGTCACCGGGGTGTTATCCTGTTTGCGAGATCGTGGGCGTGGTTGTGCGTGGATGATTGCGAAAGACTCGAGCGTTTGTATGTTGACATTTTTGTCGCGTGTGCTAGTGTATATGTGACTTCGCGTGGATACATTATTTTCATAAGCATGTGGCCATTCGCATGTTCGCGTGTTCTTTAATGGTCACGGGTAGACGTCTTGTCTAGTTTTTATTTCTATTTGTCCAACTGAAGGCATGAGTTTGGGTTGCTAGGATTAAGGGTAGAGACTTCCGGATGTGACCGGTTCATGATTGTGCGAGCGGCGGGTTGATGCTTGAGACCGCGTTAATAAATTTTAAGGTGTAAATGCTCACTCAATTACCGGGGTGTTTGAATGCTGGCGAGATCGCGGGCGTTTGAATTTGTTACCAGGTTTGTGGTATCGAGAAGGCCTCGTTTGTACGTGTGTAATGAGAGATTGTGAGTGTATATTAGAGAATAAGCAATTTGTGTTAGTGAGTGTTAGCATGGATCTAATTTAAAATATAGCAATAAAAGAAGGGTGCCTTCAGAGAGAACTTGGCCACATTGTATATTATTTGACCATGGCAGTGGATTATACAGGTCGCCAAGTTAACTACTAAAATTGATCACAAAGTTAGCTTAACTTAAAAGAAAATAATCGTATCCCAAGTTTCAGTGATGTAATCACTGTAATACTGCTTTGGTCGAAAAGCCCCCGGACCACATCAAGGTACAGTATCATGCCGAGGGAGTATGAATACTGCAGATTATTGAAAAATTAATAACACAAATAATAAATGCAATCCATTATCGTCAGGTAAGAACATCAGGAAGTGGCAAATGATGTGAAAAATCACGGAACCGTGGAAGGAAATGTTGAAAAAACATGTCCTCGTCGTCGCCAGAGTGTGAAATTGAAGTTGTGCATTCCGGCTTACGTGGTTGCTTAGCTATGCGGCGATCACGTTTGTGCGTCGGAGCATTTTTTTTTATTCCTTTTCCTTTTATTTTTCGATCATGTTTTCGATTATCTACTTCAACAACACCTTAATTTATTAGATTGTTAACTCATGCAAAATATCTGACGCACTTTCATTGATGACATGCACTTCCCTTTCATACGAGTACGTAATGTTTCGAACGGAGCCTTGAATTGTTCAGAGGCTGATGGAATGCTGGTGCCATCTTGAAATTGAAATTGCGTTCTTTATGTAATCTTCACTTCGTTTTGGCTTTTTTTCGCATAAAATTACGTACAATTTTACTGTCAAAATAATCCAAATTTACATTATAGTAATGACCTTGGCTGACCTATCGTGCTCCCAAGCGTATATTTCATGTTGATGTCCGTATTTTTTCAAAACAAAAAATATAGAAAAACCAACACAAAATTCGTGTTCAGCATTAATTTTTACGTAAGAAAAAGCTCTTGAAATTTTTTACATTGATTAAATGTACAGTACTGTGGGCAAAAGACAATGCGTTTTTGCATATCAAAACGCAAACATGAACGACGCGGTAACTAATAGAGTTGATCCACGGTAACAGCCGAAATGACTGTCGCTAACGATGTTCTCTACGGCGTATCTAATTTTTGCAACGAGAGCAACTTCTACAATAACATAGCGAAAATAATGCGTTATATCAATTGTACCCTCATACCTATTTGACCCCATTCTACTCTACCAAATTTTTCATTGAATGTGCTAAAATAATATGATTTATTTATTTCATTAAGTTGATTTATATCAATCACTGAACTCCTTTTATGAATTTGACAACAACTTTTTCATTTTTTTATTTATTAGTTTTTAATTTCTTTTGTGTTATTTATTTTCTATAATCTAAATATCTAGTTGGCTGCATACTTGGCATGTGTTCTGCAAACTAATGAATGATCCAACAGTGATATGTTGAAGAAATGTCTCTTCTCACTGCTAGGTGGATTAAGTCGGTTTTGCTTCATAAAGCTGGCCATTTTCCAAAGTTGTTTTTAAGATATTTCAGTAGAAAAAAAAATATGTGAAAGTCCTTAACACCCAAATTGGGCTTACCTCTGCTATTACCAATAAACAAATGCAACACTCGCTGGGCGTTGCTATACAACGAAGTGTTCGATCACTATGATGGAGCCGAACTGGTTTTTGGTACGAAAGGTGAGATCAATGAACGAAGAATAACCGACCTCACTATCAATGTTTCAATGCAGCTCACTGAACGCAACCACACAGTAGGTAATGTTTTTATTTGAAATTAACCTCAATTTATATTGTTTTTTTTTTCAAGAAATATAAATACTAATTACTCCAAAAACAATAATAAAAATTATAGTGTTTGCTATGCTAAAATCTTCCCTCTTCCCAAACTTAAAGTGGATCAATCTAATCTAGCTTGAATCACATTCAACAGCTCACAAACGAAGGCTCCTGTGTCCAGTTTCAGTTAGTCCTCCGTACAATCTATTCCTGATTCCATACATCACGTTCAACACGTAGCAATCGGTTAGCTTCGATTTCACGCACCTTTAAACGATTGTAGAAATGTTCACAAAGAAAGCAACTAATTTTATCTAAGTAACCAAATAAAAAACAACAGTAAGATGAATATCGATCCATGCACAACCGAAGCAAACGGAAACCATGGCTGAAGAATCCGTTCCTACCTAATGGCATTCAATTTCAATTGTTTATTCATGGGCTGAGTTCGCTGTTTCCGGAAGAGAAACGTACAACCGGATAGTCGATGTGGACACTCTATGTGACAAACCGTGAGGGAACTACCATAGTTTACAGAATACATGCTCTGAGAGATTTTCTGCTGCCGTGCGATAGCGAGTAGCAGCTGGCGAATGGGAGTGTTATCTTATCCTGATGGAAATTTGATAAACTGGACTTCTGGAGAGTACGGAAATGGGGCTGATTGGAAATGGAGATGGGATTTTTTTATTGTTCGCTAGCTCTAAGCAAATATTTAGCAAAGCTAATGGAAAATGGACGCCATGTTTCGAATTTGTCTTAAGATAGAATATGCAGTGAAAATATTTTTTTGACAATCCATGGACCATCTCGTGCGTATTGTTCAAAGTTCACCGTCGAAACAACAGAAAACAACCAAGTTAAGCTTCGAGATGCGGCTTATGAATATTGCATTGGCAATTGTTTTATCTTGGAAATGCTCTTCGCAATTCTCCCACTTCATAATCCGACAGCATAATTAAATTGTAGGACATCAAAAGTTACAGTTTAAGCTTCACCAATTCAATAACTTTACGACGTTGTAATACCATAATCATATTTCTGATAAACTTGCTCCATTAGTATGAACCAAAGGGGAAAACTTTTCCTTTGTCACATGAGCTATCTTTGTCCTTGATATAATACTATGTTACAAAAAGCACTTGCCCCGATCCATAATTAGATAAAAGCCTCCAAAGCAATCGGGAGATTCTCTGACTCAGACAACCACCATTTTGGCCATGAAAACTGGCGTAGAATGGAACCGATCCGACAGAAGAGACACTTTCCACCCATCACCGAACCGAATCCTCGGTTCACCAACCAAACACCAACCAGAAAAAGCACGTTCTTCTAATTGATTACTCCTCTGAGGCTTTTCTGGGTAAACTCAATTTTTGTAGTGATTTACTTGTTTATAGCCAGCAAACAGCTACGTCCGGTGTGGGTTTATCGCGTGTCTACACACAGTATCGCCAATAAAATTTCATTTCGACAAAGTTCAGTTGGCGCCTTCTAAATGGGCAGATGAACTTTGGGGGACACAGATAAAAACAGCAGGAGCGATAAAACGTTCCAACTCATCTTGGTTGCCGAAAGATTTTAGCAGAATCGAGAGGAAACTAATTTCAACTTTCATTAGGCTTTGATTTTTTGGCCGCAAACAGAGATTATGCCTATGGCTAGACAATATGGATCATTATTCCAATCTTAATGTAAATCATGGGAACTCAGGTTATTCGAAAGCGATCTTGGAAAGAGCGATTTGGGGACACGAACACACCCATCAAATCAAAATTGTTTTATTTTGAAAAAAGCACGAGAAAAATCCCGAAGAATATTATGAATATTATTAATATTTTAATAATGCGGAGAAATATTAACCCAGTTCATCTAACCCGACACGTCGATGTGAATTTAACCCTAGAATGGTTTTCTGGGGTGCATTGGTACCCCAGCGCTACGTGGAAACCCCATTATCGTTACTTTCCGTAACCTCTGTTATTGCGGAAGAAAAAGACATAACACAATAGTCGACCGGACAAAACCACAAAAAGTTATGTTTTCAGTTGTTGATATTTTACATTTTCCTAAGCAAGGGGGGGGGGGTCAGTAGGGCAATTGACGATGGACGAAAAATTCATAGAATAGCAATAAATTCATAGATTAGCAATAACCTATTTTACTTCTCGAATAGCTGGTCTTTTCCAAAAAATAATAGCAACACAATTCGTCTGCAGTGGTGCTAGTTTCTGCCGTGTGTCTATAGCGGAAGATTTTTAGTTTCAACTCAGGGCGAGATGAGAAGGTAGATTGACCTTAATTAACCGTTAATTGAAAGGGATAATCTTTGTATTTTTATAGCACATTGAAGTAACTTTTCCCCAAATGCACTGTGTGAGATAGAATAGTAATTTTGGGCCTCGTCAAAGATGCTTGTGAAACTGTAGGACCCAAATGTTATGTGCGGAATTGAGAAATCAATTCAGTTTACTTCAGCCACCAGCACCCGCATTCGATTGCCCGCTGTACTTGCAGTTGTTTTTTTGCGTCTGATTTTTTATTACTGCGTTTTGTATTACTGCATCTTCTCAAAATTGCCAAAGGTTGGACGGGTAGGAAAGCCTATGAAATCGATCTGCTGTGTTAATGTTCCACAGTTACAAGTTTTTGTATCTGGAATTCGTTCTTTTCTATAAAAGCACTATATACTAGCATAATAAGGCACCGAACAACAGAAATAGCAACAGTTCGAACATAGTTTGATCTGAACAGTTGAATGTATACAATTTGTCTCATCAATATTCAAACAAGCAGGTTTAGAAGGGCCAGACTCTCGACGGCCCTGTGAATGGGAATACGATTTTTAACAGAAGGTTACACGTAGCTACGTCAGGATATTTTAACGAATTTCATGTCGGAAAATGCAATTTATAGGTTCATTTGAAATGCATGCTGTTTTTTTGATATTGATCCGATTTTAGCATAACTAAACGGAAAAAAAACCTGTTTAAATCCACCTAAAGGTGCTATTGTGCCTTTCTCGTTTCTCCAAACTATGATTTAATAGCTGGTTCGTACAATATAACATTATGGAAATGTCTTTCATTCTTATTACACTTGGTAAGTATATATAAGAGCACCTTTTTGCATTCATCGCGTTATCGGTTTGAATCGGAGTTTTCTATGTGATCGCACTCCACAACCCGTAACTCCGGAGCCGGAAGTCGGATGGAGATGCAATTTAATATCAGTTTCCGGGGACGCAACACCTTTCATTTCAGACTAAGTTGATCAAATTGGTCTAGCCATTTTCGAGAAACCAATATAACCGTTATTCTGAATTTGGATACTTCAGGATCCGTCGATGGTGGCCAGTGTGGCCAAAGAGACTTTGAATAACTGTTGGGGACCTAGATCTACAAATTCAACAGTTGTGTTTACATTTTGGAAAAAAATTCACCTTTTTACATTCATCGCAGAATTCGTTAGAATCGGGATTTGCTGCGTGATCGTACGTATCACCCTGTAATTCAGGAACCAGAACTCGGATCCATACAAAATTCAACAGCAGCTGATGGACCTTTCATTTAAAATCAAGTTTGTTAAAATCGGTTCAGAAAATTCCGAGAAACCGATGTGGACAAATCAACAAATTTTGTTTTGTAACCATACTCTTCAACTCGTAATCCGAAACAAGATGTCGGTTGAAAATGAAATTCAATAGCAACCTATGGGAATATTATACCTTTCATTTGAATCTTAGTTTGTAAAAATCGGTTCAGCCATCTCCGAGAAACCGATGTGTACATTTTGTTAACAAATCCGCACATACACACACATACATACATACATACATACATAGGTGCTATGGAACCTCATGTATGACGGGGTTCTGAGACTGAAGTTCCCTCCTGGGGTCAAGATCGTCGGCTTTGCCGACGACGTAACCTTGGAGGTCTACGGGGAGTCAATTCCTGAGGTAGAACTAACCGCAGAACACGCGATTAGCACGGTGGAGGAATGGATGAGCGCGAGAGGCCTGGAGCTCGCTCATCATAAGACGGAGGTAGTTATCGTCAACAACCGCAAGTCGGCACAACATGCAGTTATCCATGTGGGAGAAGTCGCGATCACTTCACAGCGAAGTCTGAAGTCTCTCGGAGTCATTATAGACGACAAGCTGACCTTCGGCAGCCATGTCGACTATACGTGCAAGAGAGCGTCGACTGCTGTTGCAGCTCTATCGAGAATGATGTCCAACAGCTCAAAGGTGTGCGCCAGTAGACGTAGGTTACTGGCAGGCGTTGCCGTATCTATCCTCAGGTACGGCGGCCCGTCATGGTCAAGAGCACTGAGGGTAACCAGTTACCTACAGAAACTGGAGAGCACCTATTGCGTGATGTGCCTCAGAGTGATATCTGCCTACCGCACGGTATCACACGATGCATCCTGCGTGATAGCGAGCATGATGCCAGTCGGGCTGGTTATTCGGGAAGATGAGGAGTGCTTCGAGCTACGTGGAAATAGGGGAGCCCGCGAGCGCACCAGGGTGACCTCGGTCGCCAGATGGCAGCGTGAGTGGGACAACTCCTCGAAAGGTAGGTGGACCCATCGGCTGATACCTAACATATCGAGCTGGGTGGGAAGACCCCATGGGGCAGTTCACTTCCACCTGACACAATTCCTGTCAGGCCATGGCTGTTTCCGACAGTACCTCCACAGGTCCGGGCACGCGGAGGTCCCAGTCTGCCCGGACTGCCCAGGTGTAGACGAAACTGCCGAAAACATACTGTTCGTATGTCATCGGTTCGACGTCGAAAGAAGAGCAATGCTTGACGTCTGTGGCTGGGACACAACCCCTGATACCCTTATTCAGCGGATGTGTCAATCGGTGAAGAAGTGGAACGCAGTCTCGGCTGCTACCATCCAGATTGCCAGTAGGCTACAGGTAATCTGGCGAACCGAGCAACAGACGACGGGCACGGCTAACTAGTGATTGGTTAGCTGGAGCGAAAAAGGCCAAGCGCAAAAAAGGGAGTGAATGGTCTGTTCATGCCGAGGCAAGTTTGGCGCAGCGACTGGCAACCGCGTAAGGGGTAAACCCAGCCACCCCGAAGCAAGACAGAAGAGTGAGTGTATAGGCGTATAAGTGGACTGCCTCATGCCAAGACGGGAGGGTCGTAGCGTAGTATGTTGGGACTTAGCTATCGATGCCTCATGGCGTGGCAGAGGAGTAAAAGGGTGAGCATCCAAGTCAGTCTCACACGGCATGTTAAGGGTGAGCACAAAAGTCAGCCTCACATGGTATGGTAGAGGCTAGCACAAAAGTCAGCCTAGCAAGGAATGAAAAAGGTGAGCACAAAAGTCAGCCTCACATGGTATGGGTGGGGCGAGCACAAAAGTAAGCCTAGCAAGGAATGAATAAGGTGAGCACACAAGTCAGCCTCATGTGGGAGTGTTTGAGAATGAATCAAAGTGCGATTGAGAGAGCACCCAAGTAAGCCTCATACAGGATGTATGATCGCGTGAGTGAGAGTGAATGAGTACATTTAGTACAGCCATCCCCCCAGAAGTAATACCGAGAGGTAGTTGCTGGGAGGAATGATGGCGGAGCCCAATGGAGTTTAGTCGGTATTAATGGCAGCGTCACCATTCGAGCCCGACACGCCCCCAGTGCACCCCGTGTGGTAGATTGGACCCTACCAATAGCACGTGTACTGGGCTAGGACGTAAAGGTCTTCTCCATTGTAAAAAAAAAGAACACACATGCATACATACACACATACATACACACAGATATTTTTCGATCTCGGCGAACTGAGTCGAATGTTATATGAGACTCGGCCCTCCGGGCCTCGGTTAGAAAGTCGGTTTTTGGAGCAATTGCATAACCTTTCTATATAAGAAAGGCAAAAGAATAATATTTAATTAGCTTAATAAGCATGAGTTCAATGTTATGTTCATGTGATTACAATTTGGAAAGGTTGGTGGAATGGGTTTGAACGTGTAGGGAATGGGGGGTTAGTAGAGTGGGATTGCAGGGTGCGTCAGAAATCCTTCATCTTATTTCGGTATACGGGGTGGATGAAGGAAATGCGGGCGTGAGGGTGGTCCAAGAGGAGGGGAGTGATGAAGGAGGGAGGTGCAAGGGCAAGGCGGGGCGGGGAGAGGCGGCGACGCAATACTCAACTGCATATTTTGCCTTCCATTTGAGACTTGGTTTGAGAAAATCGGTTCGGTCATCACCGATGAACCGATGTGACTTTAATTGTGGAATATGCCCGGAATTCCGGACTTCCGGAATCGTCGATAGTGGACACTATATTCAAAGAATGTTTGATTGGCAATCAGTGATCTAGATCTGCGATTAGAAGTAATTTGGTGACCATTTCAATAGTTTTTAGCCTCTGATATTACGATTGTACCGATTTATATGGGAAATTCCAGTGTATCCTTACTAACACCCCTGTAACTCCGGAAGCAAGAGTCAGAACCGAATGAAATTCAGCAGCAGTCAATGGTATTACTGTATCTCTCATTTGAAATCAAGTTTGTAAAAATCGGTAGAGAATTCGTTGGGAAATGGGTGTGATATTAGCTTAGGAACTTGGCGGGTTCCCCGGGGGCGTCATGAACCGTCATAGGTGGCCAATGTGGTCAAAGCTGCTTTGATTGATCATTAGTGATCCAGACCCGCAAACTAGAGTAATGTTACATCAATTTTAATATGTTTTACATCATTTGAACATCATGGTGGTACCAGTTCATATGGGAATTTGCTGTGTGACCGCACTCTTCAACCCGTAACTCCGGAACCGTCGGATCAACTAAAAATTCAATAGCAGCTTATGGGAGCGTTATACCTTTCAGATGAAACTAAGTTTGCGAAAATCGGTTCAGCCATCTCTGAGAAAATTGTGTGAGTTTAAATGACACACACACATATACACCAAATTCTTTTTTTGCACGGGGGATGCGTTCCGTTTACAAAACGTGTAAAAAAATCCGTGTTATTTCGAGAAACCGTGTAAAAAAAATCTGATTTTTTTATTAACAGCTATTTGGTTATCGTATTTAACAATGAATACTGTTGGACATTTTAAATGCACAAGGGGGCTGTCAATGTGCCCAGTAGAAGTTTTTTAATTTTTCGAGGAGGTTTATTTTAGAAAAATGTAATTTTTTTTATTCGTTAAAAGAAGTTATTGTCCGTTGAAAAGCAATAGTTAAAATGGTAAAATGTTTCAACTATTTAGAGTTTGTTAACTTTTTGTAGATTACACTGTACTACAGCGATTTTAAATTTTTAAAATGAACTAGTATAGCAAATGCGATACAAAATAATGTACACACGAAATTTTGAAGCAAAAAAACATTTTTTTGGGACCTTTGCCACAACAAAACGTAGCTATCATTTTCAGCCGATTTTCGGTTTTGTAACATTTTTTAAACGAAGAAAACTAGACCTTTCGAACAGTATGCGGTCATATACAGTTTGGTACGAAACATTGTTCGATTCTGGGACAACAATATCAAAATTGTCATTTTTTGCGATTTTTTCATGTAAATGGTTATTTTCTCATTAAAAGAATTTTCATGAAAAGTAAAAAAAAATCATTTTGATACAAAGACTCTCTTGCGCAATTGAAATGTCAGAAATTGTCAATTTTCAACGGCCTATTGATTGGCTTTTACTTAATTAAATACTCTTCCTGATAAGAGGCAGCAATTGCCATTTTGCTATGTTGACAGACCCTTTCTTTGCAATTAAAATTTCCAAAACTGCACTTTGATGAAAAATTCTTTTCTGAAAAGCTGAAAATTCGCTTCTTTACACTTAGTGAATCTAGTTTTTTTAACGACTGCAACCTGTGCCAAACTTTGCAAAATCGTACGAAATGGCGACTATCTGCCAATTAAACACCGATCTTTAGGAGGACGATAAAGTTTTGTGCATGTGTGTCTCAAAAAGTGTGATGTCCTCTAATTTGTCTAATTTTGAAAAATTTTCTCCTGTCAGTGCGTTTGAGTTGTCTGTATCTATACTAAACTAATTTAGAATTAGAACCGCCTTTTGTCTTGTCCCTATTCTTTTCTTTCGTCTCCTAGGTCTGAAGCGGATCAATCGACTGTTAATAGATATGATAAAAGATGCCAGCAGTATTGGCCCTTATTCGCAAATACTTTATTCACTACAACTGTGCTATATTTCTTCTCGATCTTATAACAGAATTTGAAAATTTCTGTTCTAACTAGTCGATATTGGTAGTTGTTATGATGTACCAATAAGCTAGAGTAGTGACAGTATTTTTCAGTTCCACAGATACAATCTCCCTTTATTGGATACTCCACAGTTATTCGCATCTGCTCTCAGAGACCACCAATCCTCCAGACGACTCAATCTGCTCGAACCGAATGCACATTTATACCACTGAGCATTCAACTCGAACATATCACACCGAGGAAGCGATTTGTTATTTCCAAGAACCAAAGCTCGAGTGAAACAATCAACATTATCGTAGGTGCCAGTCCTGCACATCTTCTTGGAACCAGCTAACATATCCAAGCTCGACAGCTAGCAGAATTCACATATATCTCCACCCAAGCGAAGTGATCAATTCGCTTTTAAGTAGGACCACTCATCCACAAACCAGTCATGAACACATCCGTACCAACGAGAATGGATCATACCAGACGAAGGCCACAGGTCCAGTACCAACTGGTCCCATCTCAGTAAAAAAATAGACTTGTGCCTGTCCCTAACTCTTTGAAAGCTCTATTTAATCAGAGATGACTAATGGGTTGGTAAAAAGAAACATCAGTCGTTATCTACTCAGACCAAACAATACGTATTGCGTATCCCTGCATATTAAAATCTCCGCTATCAGTTTCTAGCTTATCAAACTGAACAAGCAAAATTAATATACTTTGTGTAGTGGCACTACCCGGGGGAACTTGGCCATATACCAATTGCTCCATTGCCAATGCGATGTGATATATGAATCGGAATATTATTTGATGATATCTAAAAAGCATACAATCCTATAAAAACCATTGCCCAACATTATTGATTTTCAACTACCATAACTTGAATTTTGAATAACAACTCATTTCCTAAAATTGAAAAATACGCGATTTTTACACATTGGCAGATCATCCCCATTTGCATTGCAAATATCCAATGCCATTTATTTTCAGCTGCCGTTACTAAATGCCTATTAATTTTTTTTTGTCCGGTTTCTCGAAATAACACGGTTTCTCAAAATAACACGGATTTTTTTTTGCACGGATTCTCGAAATAACACGGATTTTTTTTACACGGTTTCTCGAAATAGCACGGATTGTTTTTTGCACGGTTTTTTTTCGCGGGATGATCAAATCATTAAACTTGTAGGGTGGGTGCTCCTATAGTTGAGGTGTACCAATAGTTGCAGTAGTGGGTTATACGCCTAACTAAGGTACCAACCATCAACAAATATTTTTTTATCGATTCATCGCACTAAAATTATGCGACAATAAAACTGTTATCCTTGAAATTTGTTCAAATAACTATTGAAAAAAATTATTTTCTTAGAATTTTGAACTCCCTTGCACCTATAGTTGATGTAGCGTACCTATAGTTGCATGTCCCATAAGAAAGCAATGGGATTTGCAACAATAGGAACCGAAATTAGCGATTGCACCACTATTGGTACATGTGTTCCTATAGTGGTACATGCGGTTTTGAATACATAAATTGGTTATTAAGCCATCTTTATATTTTTCCTATGAAGTAGGGACTGAAAGCTTTCGTTTAATGTATTAACATTGCCCATAGGTCTATTAATCGATTTTTTATCAAAAGTTTTCCTTAAGCATGCGACTATTGGTACATCCACCCTATATCGACATAGGTATTTTATGCATAAAAATCGTATTATTTAGCAAAACCGTGCAAAAAAGTCGTGCAAAAAAAACCGTGCAAAAACAGAATCCGGTGTATACACACACACACACACACAAGACACACACACACACACATATATATATATATATATATATATATATATATATATATATATATATATATATATATATATATATATATATATATATATATATATATATATATATATATATATATATATATATATATATATATATATATATATATATATATATATATATATATATATATATATATATATATATATATATATATATATATATATATATATATATATATATATATATATATATATATATATATATATATACAGACATTTGCCGATCTCGACGAACTGAATCGAATGGTGTATGATGCCCGTGTACCGCGTTCAGCAGGGAATTTCTACTTTTCGGATATTTCAGGAGTCTTATCCTAATAAACGGTATTCGAACAATGAAGAAACTCACGTCCTTTTGAAAACTTGCTATTGAGTCAAAATAATCTTTTTGACTGTGAAAAATGTTTAGTCTTCCATGCCGGTGAAATGTGTAAAGTTTAATCGGAATCTAAGGTGGTCGGTCACGATTTTAAAGATCCATCTAAATCTAAAAGGTCAAAAAACACCGGATAGGGAATTGTTGAATTTTATGGTTAGCTGGCTTCGCATGGAATTCTTCACTTCCAATCGTTGCACGAGATTTGCCTAATGGGATTCATCTGTATTTATGTTTAGAAAATGTAAATGTTGTAACAATAGTTTAACAATTACCTATGAACTGTGACTGCGTAAGTAATTGATTCCACAACATCAGTTGAACGAACTAGTTTTAGTTCAATTTCTTGCATCAATTGGGTATCGCAATCAAAATCGAGTCCTGTGACAATTCTGTTTTCAACAGCCAGCTCGAAACAGAGTGCAGAATTTTCTTTTCCAGAAATTCTAGCAAGCAGAAAATGTTCGGAGCTTGTTAGCTATAATTGGATTGCCGCCTGGAGCAAATCAAGAACACAGTTCTCCTTCAACTTCCATCGGATCCGTTCGGTTATAGAGTGTGGAATGTGGAAACGCAAGGTGTGCCTCGTAGCAAAGACGTGCGGACGCAAGATCGAAGTAACTTTATACCAGACCGAACAACCTCAATTTAGCTGCTGCCGCGGGGAAGTAATGCGAAGGTTGAGAACTGTTCACTAGTGCTGCCCGGTTTTGGGGGAGGAAAAATTTCCAACGAGCAAAATTGTCGTTCCTGTACTTGAGCGCGTTCCAGAACGTGCCTGCGCTTTTGAAAAAATAAATCAGGGGAAAATAAATTCTCACTGCTGGTTGGCAAGTACCTAAGCGATGAATAAAAGGCAAATCAGGGCAAGTTTTTTTTTAGCATAGGGAAGAGTTTGGATGTGGCAGGGAATTTAATTGAACTTTTATTGCACCGGGGTAAAAGTAAGTTCAGTAAAAACACTGCTGTTATTCATTGTTTTTCAATTAGTGTGTTAGCTTTGCCCGGGTGAAATTATACGCAGACGGTTGGTAGGGTATTTTTCGCGATTTTCGTTGAGTGAATTTGTATTGTTTATGGGATTTGTTGGAAATTATTTCATTTATACAATTTGTACAAACTTCTTGTAAACTTCTTCAATGAAATAAGTACTAAACGAACATGTTCGAGTCGTTTTTGAATGATTGCTTTAGATGAATTTATATGCTGATAATTTTGTATGTTTTCTACCAGGTGAGGTATGATACTATTTCACCATCAGTTAACTGATTGCAAAACAAAGCAAAGCATTGGTACTATATTCCATTGCAGAACTGGACCTTTTGTTCCGACATAGTGTACAGTGCAATTGCGGGGAATCCTTCCTGGCTGGAACATGAAGATATTTATGAAGCCTGGCTTCTGAGACCAGTGACTAACCCTCTGAATTACCAGACCACTGTAGAGGTTAACTGATTGCATCGAATTTAATTAAAATTTTAATTTTCGATCGGAGACATCGCGGATTCGGAATAGAGCACGAAAAGGCACGCGGTCAGTCTAGACCGTCAGCCCAAGGGATACTCCGAGTGCTCATTTCGTTTCAATGTACATAAATTTTCCGAGCAATCTCGTGTTGAAATCACTTAATTTAAAAAGTTTTCCCTTCGCCGTGCATTCAGGGAAAAATAAAATAAGAAACACCGAAAACAGGTAAACAAAAAGTTCATCCCTCGTCGGAAACGACAAACACCATCATTCCAAAGTTTAAGTTGGTTCAGGCTAAAATTCGAAACGCAATTTTCGTTGTACTAATCCAAGGCAAGCGAGTCACAAGGCTGTGGTGAATGATTTTCTCAACTGCCTGAAATATTTTCAATTGACTGTTGCCTGTTCCCTCTGCTATCTTGGCAATACTCACCATCATTGGCAGTTGCTGATGTTCATCACATCGAAAAATGTCCGAGGACCTCGTGCTACGGTGTGGAGGGAAAACAAGTTTGCTTGAGCTACATCGCGTTTCTGGTTGTGTCGTGTCATTTGGGAAATGAAGGTTCGTCGATGTACATACAGATTGAAACACTGCTCAGACTCCCATGACAATTATTCTTTGCTACCTTTCTTTGGTGCAGGTTTATTCTGGCACTTTTGACATTATTTGCTCTTTACCCCTAAATAATAATATTTATATTTAGACGATAAAACAACCCGAGTGTAGATATTGACTTTGACATTGTGGCAGGAAGATTAGGTTTCGCTCATTGTTTAAGGGGGGCGTCTGGTGTAGTGGGAAAAAAATCGAGTCCTTTTTTATACGCTTAATTGTTAGTATTGAACCACTGGAATAGTCTCCCGCAATCTCAGTGGCCAGGTGGAACTTATTTTGTTTTAAACAGCCTTGCATTCCTCGCACGTATTGGCTATAACACACGCAGTTTTCAATCTATCGGTAACAATCTTCGAAAAATTGACAGCGATCAAAAAACGGTGTAAATAATACACTCTAAACTACTTCTACCCAAATTTTCAAGAGAAAATACCCAATGGATTATTTTTTGTGGGATACCCTTTAATAGCGTTTTTCTCAAAAACGCGTTTTTCAAAATGATGAACACGATAACTCAAAAACTAATCCACGAATTGACTTTTTATGAGAATGCACAATATGTGTAGCCTGTCGATGAACCACAGAAAACTGATTAAAAAACTTTTCTCCCTACTATTTTGAAGAAAAGTGGGCGAATTCAACAGTAAAATATGAGAAAAATATTTTTAGCTTCCATGAAGCCGTTCTCCGGAGCTCGAAGTTTTTTTTATTATTTTGGTTCATCGAGTAACTACAAGATTACAATTCTTTTTGGATTTCCTGTTTTAGGCAATTTTATCAAGAGTTATCGTGTTCGCCGCGGCGCTCTTCGACGTGGAAATGGTTGGACGTCTACTCTTGGAACGCTCGTATGTGTGGCTCTGCATGACCGAAAATATTTTTTTTTGTGCACAATGAATGTATAAATCGATCTTAACATTGCACAGTGGTCCGAATCCAGAATTTAGGATGACAAAAACATTTGTTACTAAACTACCGACTCTAGAGATTTAATGTCTTCGGAACAAATAATCTGTGTCAATTGAGGCATCTTTTGAAGTGGGTGACATTAGGGTGATTCTTATTGTTTGTACGATCTGAAAATTATTTTCGAAATAAGAAGAGATAGAACAATGAAGTGTTCCGCAAAATTGTAGTACAACCTGTTTCAAGCAACTTTGCTGAGGACGTCATATTTGTAACTTTAATGGTTTTAATTTTACAGCTATTAAAATGTTGTGTGATAGGGTATCCCTAACAAAATCAGTTTTTTCGTTATAACTTTTTAAATAATTTTTTTCCGTCAATAGCGTCTTCACAAAACTTTTAGAGCTTAGTGTTCGAGCGAGAGATTAAATAATAGGGTAGAAAAACTTGATCATCCCCAATGTGATCCACACGTCGCGATCAGACCGTTCTCGCTTTCTCCCGTGTAAAGTTTTGGCCTGTTTCACTCCACGAGTGCAGGTAGTAAATGGTCGAGTGCGAATAGGCCTTCTGCTATCGTGCTTGACCCAGCAGCCGGTCAGCCAATCTATGTACTAGACAGATCAGATTGAATAAACCACCGTGACGATAAGATCGTCTTTTTTGCTCCGTTAAATATAACTAGTTTTCGTTCGCGCAATAAAATTAAAGTGGTTTCAGTAGTGAAAATTAGTGTCTCAAAGTGTCCGAAGAACCCGGTATTACGCGCGCGCGAACATTGGTCCTTCGAACCGGATAGTGAATCAGTGCAGTGGTTTTCGGACACTTTGCGAAACCGACAGAACACGTGGTGAACAGTTCAGAAACAAAAGCGGTCAGTGAACTTTTAACGAGGGCAGTGACCCCAAAGCAAGACCGCCAAAGTGCATTGAAAGCGGATTGAAACAGTGCGGGAAAAATAGCATCGCCATTTTCGACGCCGGTCAACGCCATCGTCGAGACGCTGTGGCGCCATCGCGAAGTGTGCGGTTCTGGTACTTTGGACGACATCGCAGAATTGGACTGGCTGGCAGCAGATCATCGGACGGAAAATACAGGGAGTAGAGTGCATGATTGTGGTGGCGTACTTGCATGTGGTGTCTGGTTCATGTTCATGTTAATAAATTATTCAAGCGTTGATGCGAGTATTTTTCTTGGCACGTGTGTCCCTGATTTTTGTTGGTCTCGGAATCTTTGCTGGATTTATTTGCTGGTTGCTTTCCGCCTTTTTTCCCCCGCTGCAACTGTCAATTTCGGTTCGCGTAGTAATAGTGTGGAACGTCGAGTCGATCGGTCAATTTATTTGGTGAAAGTGGAGAGTGCTGTGAAATATCCGTGATTAAAATTTGATGGTATAGTGCAGTGCTGTGAGTCAGAATGGCAACCGAGTTACGATCCTTGCGAAAACGGGAACGTCAGCTTTTAAGGTCCTTAGAGGGTGTGCGTCATTTTGTCCAGCATTATGAAGAGGCCAGAGATGGCGGACAAGTCAGCCTGCGAATGCAAGGACTGGAGGAGGTTCACAAGGAATATTTCGCAGTTCGTAGCAAGCTTGAGTTGTTGGTTGAAGACGCTGAATTGACGAAACACGCCGATTCGGATCCAGACGTGAAGCAAGAGGTATTGGAACATCTGGACAATGAGAACGATCGAGTATTACAGGAGTTTGAGGATCATTTTTATGCGCTTAAAGCATCGATGTTGACATTATTGCCGAATTTCTTACCGCCACTACAGTTGGGAGGACACCAATCATCGATTGCTGGAGATGATGGCTCTGGTACACACCAAGTAGCGACATTTTCGAAGGTAAAGCTGCCTGAAATCCGTCTGCCGTCATTCAGTGGTAAAATTTTTGAGTGGGTAACCTTCCGCGATTCCTTTCAAAGTCTGATTCACAGCAATCCTCAGCTGACTGATATGGATAAGTTTACATATCTGAGATCGTCGTTATCTGGTGATGCACTGCAAGAAATCAGTTCAGTAGGATTGTCTGCCGCCAATTATATTGTTGCGTGGGAAATATTGGAGAACCGCTATGAGAACAAAAAACTCATCGTGAAGGCTCACCTAGATGCACTTTTTGCCATTGAAGGGCTCAAAAGGGAGAGCTACGATAAACTCAATCAACTCATTAGCGACTTTGAGAAAAATCTCCAATGTTGGACAAGATAGGTCAGAACACTTCGGAGTGGACCACCATTCTCGCTTATATGGTGTGTTCCAAGCTCGATTCTGTTACGCTACGCCAGTGGGAAACTCACCACAACTCGAAGGAGGTTCCCACGTATGCAGCCCTTCTCAGTTTTCTCCGCAACCACTGTGATGTTCTCCAATCAGTCGCTCCTGCAAAATCCCAGACCATTGATCATCGTTCTTCTAAATCAACCGTCTGTCACACTGTTGTGAAGACGTCGAACAGATGCACATTATGCAGTGAATCGTGGCATCCTCCTTCCCAGTGTGCTATGTTTCAACGAATGAAGGTTTCGGAGCGCATTGAAGCTGTTGCTAAGCACAGGTTGTGTCGTAACTGTCTGCGTCCTGGACACTATTCAAGTTCCTGCGAGAGAGGGGTCTGTCGTCATTGCCAACAGAAGCACCACTCCATGCTACATGGAGCACCCAAATCCTCCGTTCCACACTCGCAGCCGAAACCTCCGTCTCAAGACACGCAACCGAGACAGTCACAGACTAAGCAACACAATCCGAACCAACACATACACACTAATACTGCTAACTCGCAGCGCACAAACAACACACAGCCAACCACAACCACAGACACACCCACCACAAGTCAAAATTATGTTGCACTCCCCATCACACCAACACACAACATACTCCTGTCAACCGCTCTCGTGACAATCAAGGACCGTTTTGGCAGAACAACGCTCGCACGAGCCCTGCTAGATTCGTGTTCTCAGCACTGTTTAATGACAGCAAGTTTTGCGAATAAGCTGCAGTTTCATGAATTCCCTACATATTTGTCAGTTCAAGGAATCGGTTCATCTCGATCAGTTTCCACCAAATTGATCAGTGCAGAGATCAGTCCCAGATCCAGGATTATATCATCCTTCACCGCAGAAATGCAGTTCCATGTACTACCGAAATTGACTGTTCTTTTGCCGACGACGAGTTGCAATCCTGCCGAGTGGGATCTTCCAGATTCTACTCTGATAGCCGATCCCGGTTTCCACGAGCCTGGCCCAGTTGATTTGATCATAGGGGCGGAGTATTACATGGACTTGCTGAAGAATGAGCGACAGAGAGCAACACCATCAGGACCGACTCTGCAGAATACGGTGTTTGGGTGGATACTTTCGGGACGCATTCCTAACAGTTCAAGCGGCGAACCATGCTCACTGGTTCACGTATGCTCGACAGCGGAGGTCGAAGAGCAGCTTACTAAATTTTGGGATCTGGAGACTTGTCGTACCACCAGCATTAATTCTGTAGAAGAATCATCCTGCGAACAGTTCTTCGAGCAGACTACAGTGAGAGACGAGAGTGGTAGATTTGTTGTAACACTACCAAAAAAGGAACATGTCATCAGTAAACTGGGAGATTCAAAGGCAACAGCACTTAAGCGGTTCATGGGACTCGAACGGCGATTCGCAGCTAATCCAGACCTGAAGACGGTATATTCTGAATTCATCCACGAATATCTATCTCTCGGGCATATGAAGGAGGTTATCGAGGATACCGATGGAGGGAAGAAGTATTATTTACCGCATCATGCTGTTCTGAAGCCGGACAGCACCACCACGAAACTCCGAGTAGTTTTCGACGCTTCCTGTCGTACATCAACAGGAATTTCATTGAACGACGGCTTGATGGTCGGTCCCGTTGTTCAGGAAGATCTCCTCAGCATCACGCTACGTTTTCGTACGCACCGATTTGCAATTGTTGCCGACATCGCCAAGATGTATCGAATGGTTCGAGTACAGGTAGCGGATCAATCCCTACAGCGAATCTTATGGAGAGATTCTATAGAAGAGCCAATCCAAACGTTCGAGCTAACCACAGTCACGTACGGAACCGCGTCTGCACCGTATCTGGCCACGAAATGTCTGCGAAGTTTGGCGAAAGAAGGAGCAGAAATGCACCCAGAAGCTGCTAAGGTGCTGAAGAAGGATTTCTACGTGGATGATATGCTCTCAGGTGTAGACGACGTGGAGGACGGAAAGAAGCTGATACAGCAGCTGGTCGAGCTGCTGGAGTCAGCTAGGTTTTCGCTACGCAAGTGGAATTCTAACAACAGAGAGCTGCTACTAAATGTTCCTGAACACTTAAGAGACGACCGTTCGATTCTGGAGTTAGACTCGTCTAGCTCAACTATCAAGACGCTAGGACTTGTCTGGGAACCCAGTACCGATCGCTTTCGATTCACCACCCCGGTGTGGAACTCTGCTGCTGTGATCACCAAGCGTACAGTGCTATCAGACGTATCGAGATTGTTTGACCCCCTAGGGCTCGTGGGGCCAGTCATCATCCAAGCGAAAATCTTCATCCAAGAATTGTGGAAGCAGGAGTGTTCTTGGGATGAACCGCTGACTGCAGAGTTGCAAGAGTATTGGCACGAATATCGAAGAAACCTCGCCGGTTTGGATAGCCTCTCGGTCCCCCGGTGGGTTGGAAGCATTAGCAGCAGTGCAGAGGTGGAAATTCACGGATTCTGTGACGCATCCGAGCTAGCGTATGGAGCCTGCGTGTACATTAGAACAGTTACAGAGGTTGGGTCCGTAGCTGTGCGGCTGTTGACGTCGAAGTCGCGGGTTGCTCCGCTTGAAAACCTAAAAAAGAAGAAGAAAAGGCAGTCTATACCCCGCTTGGAATTATCGTCAGCGCTTTTGCTTGCTCATTTGTACGAAAAGGTCGTACATAGTCTCCGCATTTCGGCAAAATCGTTCTTTTGGACGGACTCGATGATCGTTAAGTGCTGGTTATCAACGTCGCCGTCAAGATGGAAGCAGTTCGTCGCAAATCGAGTTTCTGAGATCCAGCACATCACGAAGGACGGCACCTGGAATCACGTCGCAGGTGTAGAAAATCCAGCAGACATAATCTCCCGTGGGATGACCCCAGCGCAGCTTCAGTACCAACATGCTTGGTTTGACGGACCGCACTGGCTGTTATTGGAAGAAGCGTATCGACCTGAGACCAAGGAGATATGGGAAGAAAACATCGAGTCAGCAGATTTGGAGGAAAAGACTACAACGTTGGTTCTCCAGTCAACCGCTCCCAGTGAGATTTTCAAACTACGATCGTCACTGTCGGAGCTAGTTCGTATTACGGCTTACATTCGCCGTTTCCGATTCAACGCTCGAGCAGTCAATCGCAACTGCAGAAGACACAGTCCCATCACGACATCAGAACTCGATGAGGCACTACAAATGCTGGTGCGGCTAGCTCAACAAGAAAGCTTTCCGCAGGAGCTTGTCGATTTGTCCAAGCAACCCCACGTGCGAGATTCGTCGCGCATTATTTCACTCAATCCGATTATCAAGGAAGGCATACTGTGCGTCGGCGGCCGGTTACGGCATGCAGCTGTGTCAGCGAATCGCAAGCATCCGTATATTCTTGACCCTCATCACCCGCTGACAAAAATCGTAGTTGTTTACTACCATCGAAAGCTATTCCATGCGGGACAGCAGCTGTTGATTTCGGCTATGCGAGAGCAATTCTGGCCAGTGTACACCAGAAACCTGGTACGGCAGGTAATCCACGAGTGCGTCGCTTGTTTTCGAGTACGACCCAAGGCACAGGATCAGATCATGGCAGATCTTCCACCCGAGAGAGTAACTCCCTGCTCACCGTTTCGAAGAGTCGGAGTCGATTACTGTGGACCATTTTCTTTGGTCTATCCGCATCGACGTTGCCAGCCTGTAAAATGTTTTGTCGCAGTTTACGTTTGCCTAGTCACCAAGGCAGTGCACTTGGAGATAGTCGCAGATCTCACCACACAAGCTTTCCTGGCATCGTTGAAGCGATTTACATCTCGACGTGGTAGACCCGATTTGATTATGTGTGACAATGCTAAGAATTTCGTCGGTGCAAAACGGGAGCTGGATGAACTTCGCCGACTGTTTCACAGCCAACAGTTCCAGAACGCTGTCACAAAAGAGGCAGCAGACGACAAAATAGAGTTCCGGTTTATTCCAGCACGTTCACCAAACTTCGGCGGGCTGTGGGAGTCCGCGGTGAAATCCTTCAAGACGCTTTTCAAACGTTCGATCGGCTTGCACACTCTAGTGTATGACGAAATGCAAACGGTTTTGGTTCAGATCGAGGCGATTTTGAACTCACGACCACTCACCCCAGTTAGTAACGACCCAGACGACTACGAAGCGCTAACACCGGGACATTTCCTGGTACAGCGACCTCTGACAGCAATTCCAGAACCCGATCTTGAAGCGATACCAGAAAACCGACTCTCGGCTTGGCAAAAAACACAGCGGTTCACGCAGCAGTTGTGGAAGAAATGGTCGACACAGTACTTGTCGAATCTTCACAACAGGACAAAGTGGACACGGCAAAGAGACAACATACGTGTAGGCACTATGGTTGTTCTCAAGGAAGAGAATCTACCTCCGTTAAAATGGCAACTAGCGCGAGTGACGGAGATTCAGCAGGGACCAGATCAAAACGTACGAGTCGTCAAGGTACAGACGAAGGATGGTAGTTATAAACGAGCGATCTCGAAGATTTGCGTGCTACCCATCCGCGATAACTTCATTTCATCAACCGAGGAGAACTAGACTCCTCCAACGGCGGAGGCCAGGAGGCCTCCGCACACCAGTTAAGTTATGCATTTCTTGAACTTTCAAAAAGCTAATTGAATTCTCTTTCTCAGTCATTATACATCCCTGAGCGTCTGGTAGACCCGTCGCTCCGAACGCTTATTCAAGCCGTTCATCTGAGAAAAGGTAACTGTGTTGTTTTCGGTGGTGGTTGTCATGCATGCCTTGTGCATCTGTTCGTGCAAAATGTTCCAGTTCGGTTGACCGTTCAACCACAGCAGCGGCGCTCGACGCCAGCGCGTGCTCACGGCCGCGCCACGTTAGAATTAATACTAACTCAAGTATCACGCTTGGTTATTTCGAGGTACGACACCAGCAAAACCATTTCCGAAGGAAGAACTGCGCAATTCTACCTTCCCGCTCTACGCCGAGGTCGTCAACGAGCATGGCCAGCTCGCTTAGGCGGTTTCACCAACGTAGTAGCTTCGTCGCAATCATCGTAGATCAATCTGCCCAGGTCTACCGTCGAGATGCCAACAGTTGTCTTCAATCAGCACGACAGATGGAGTTCATCGTCACCAAGGGGTGACCGCGGAGGCCATAGGGCCTCCGTTCCAGGGAAGTCATTTCGTTGTATCATTTTACCTTTTAAAAAGCACCCGTTTTTTATCCCAGCATGTATCATCACCATCGAAGATGACATCAGCCAGTCGGCGGCATAGATCCGCTGCACTTTCGAAGACGATTCCAGCCAGCCGCCGGCACAGGTCCGCTGTACCATCAAGGACGACATCAGCCAGTCGGCGGCTTAGTCGCTGAACCAACACAATCGTTAATTCATCCAATCGAGTCTACCAGTCCGTCCGTCCATCAGTATCCATGAGAAAAGCTTAAAACGCATCCAACATCGACGATCAACCGTTCTAGTAAAAGGAAATATACACATCTGCGAACAAGCGGTGAAAATGCAAACAGTAGTTCCAGTATAGCAAGATGAGAAGCAACAACACTAATGTCACCGATCGAAAAAACAGTAGTCAAAACACTAAATCGACATCCAGACACAGCACGAAGAAAATCAGCTGATTTACGGTGTCAAGATCATCATTGCAGTTGCAGTATATAACAATCTTAAAAAGTAGGTCACTAGGACTTCATCAGACATAGTATATAACCCGCATCGAAATTGGGTCACGGTCAACGTTCCCAGCAGTAGCAGCAAATTATAATATTATATATACAGTAGCAGTAGAAACTTGAAATCAAAACAAACCAGAAAAATTGAATTTGTCTAGCAGTAGTTAGAGTAGGAGGCAATTATATTTGAATCCTTGAGATTCCAAGGCGGCCGGCATATGTTCGAGCGAGAGATTAAATAATAGGGTAGAAAAACTTGATCATCCCCAATGTGATCCACACGTCGCGATCAGACCGTTCTCGCTTTCCCCCGTGTAAAGTTTTGGCCTGTTTCACTCCACGAGTGCAGGTAGTAAATGGTCGAGTGCGAATAGGCCTTCTGCTATCGTGCTTGACCCAGCAGCCGATCAGCCAATCTATGTACTAGACAGATCAGATTGAATAAACCACCGTGACGATAAGATCGTCTTTTTTGCTCCGTTAAATATAACTAGTTTTCGTTCGCGCAATAAAATTAAAGTGGTTTCAGTAGTGAAAATTAGTGTCTCAAAGTGTCCGAAGAACCCGGTATTACGCGCGCGCGAACACTTAGTAAGATGAATATTATTTATATAGACATATTTGAGATAGCTCATTTAGTTCAAAAGTTATGAGCATTTTTAGCAAAAAACACAACCTTTTCAAATGTTGATATCTTAAAATGGAGCAAGTGAAATTGATCTCTTCTTTTTGCATTCGAAAGATCGCAATTGATAGTATGTTTTATGAAAAAATCTCAGAGGTCATTTTTATTTAACTCATTTTATTTTAGTTTGAATATTGAGAATATTACTACTATTTGTAGCATTAAAAGTGAAACGGTCAGCGTAACCTAGCAACTATTTTGAAAATAAGATCAGATAGATAAACAAAATCTCAAATAAAACTGCCCAAGTGTGGCAAAGGGCCCACTGAGTTGTTATTTCTAATGTAGTCGTGTATCAATCCATCTGAACAGCGGAGAACGTAGTGTGACGTTTGGCTAGCCATCCTAGTCACACATATTTTAATTTACAGTATCAACTTTGTTAGCTATTTTCGGACAATTTATGAATAAGAGAAACGAAAGATGTTAAAATCAAAAAACAGATAGGTATTCTAAAATTAATCATTCGTAAATCGTAAACTTAGAACGGAAAGCTAGAGCTAGGCAGGATCATATGGGCATGATCGAAAGAAAATGTTAAGAATCGGTGGTCGATGACGACGTTTTGAGAAGGAAACGCCAAAGTGGCGTGTTGGAAAGACGACAAATCGTTAAAGAAAAGATCGAGCCTTCGAATTAATGAGCCATTACCCAGTGGAGGCAATTCCAATTATGGCAACGCGACAAGAAAAGTTTTTGATGAATGGAGTTTGTGAGATCACGGGTTTGAATGCAGATTTATTGGAACGATTAGGTATCATTCTCGCCGTTATCAATAGCAAAGCAAAAATAAACTCCCAAGTTTTTGCAGGCTATTTGGAAGCAACGAGAATGATTTACGATCACGAGTACGGTTGGTTCCTCTATCTCCAACCCTTCATAAACTTTTGGTACTTGGTTCGTCTATCGTCAAGCATGCTTTTCTTCCTGTTGGTAGCGTAAATATGTTCCATGTTGATGTCCGAATCTTTTTCAAAAACGAAAATATCAAAAAAACCAACACAATACTCTTGTTCAACATTAATTTTTACGTAAGAAACAACTCACTTGATGTTTTTTACGTTGATTAAATGTAATGTACTGAGGACGAAAGACAATTCGTTTCCGCAGAACAACACGCGAAAACATAAACGACGTCGTAACTAATACAGCTGCTTCACGGCAACAGCCGAAATGATAGTCGTCAAAGATGCTCTCTACTGTGTATCTAATTTAAGCAACACGAGCTACCTCTGCAATAACATTGCAAAGATACTGCCCTATTGGCGATTTGCGGCAAAACCAAAATTAGTCATGCGACACCTATGATTCAGCTCATGAACTGGCAAAGTGATACAGTTTGCTTTTTTTCACCCGCAAGTGAGTCGTAGCTTACTACTAAAACTTCATTTTCTTTTCGGAAAAAGCTTACCCCTGCCAAAATATGAATGAAACGAGTAAGAAATTTAGTTTTATTTGCAACTATTCTGAAATAACAGCCATTTGCAACTATTTGGCTCATACATTTCTTCGAAATGTAATCGGGGTATTATTGTGGTTATAAAAAATCGTTCTGTAAATAGAGTTCCAACTCGAAACCGAGACCCAATCAGTTCCAATGCCAAACTCCTTCATATTTTGGACTACGTAGGAGATTCAGTGAAGACTATCAGAGAGAAGGATTGGCTGTGTATGATACAAAGCTCCTATTAGCCGGATATATTTTTCCTCGCGTGATCTGGAGAGTTTCATGAATTTACACCATCTCATAAAGGTTTAGCTTAACTTAAGAGGAACGGGAAATGATGTTGCGGCGGCTACGGTGCTCAACAAATTACATTTCGGAACAGCACACATATAGCTTTGTGAATAATATTAGAAATCACCATGTTTTACACGCTTTTCGCAAGATGTTTACTCTTCATCTTATAAAATGATGGTTTTCCTTCATTTTCATAAACAATTATCAACAAATTGTTCGGTGATTTGGTGTTTAAAAGTTATTTTTTACCAATGTTTACAGAAAATATATGCACTATGACAGAACAGAATGAAATCAGCAACACTTTGCTTCCTGCGCTATCTGTGAGCTGTTTCAACGTAGAATCGCCAATACTTATTGTACACCCGTACCTGTTTGACCCCATTCTACTCTATGTATTTCTATGGTTTTCTCAAAACTTGCGGATAGACTTATTCCTCATTTCTAAAGCCTTTTCACAGAGACATTAGAAACGAGGAATAAGTCTATCGGCAAGTTTCGAGAAAACCATTCAAGAAAATTTAGCAGCGTTGCCAATATTAAAGATGTATTTAAAAAAAATTCTGCTTACTTCGGACCCTATGATCTTGTTGAAAAATAGGTCAAATAATGTTCCAGATTTCTAGATCTTCCGGATGCTACCCGGATCTTGATTACTCGTGACAAATTAACAGCATGCATGGGCCTTTCGCCGCACTTAAGCAGGGTGCTGGGAAGGTTTTCCGATTCCCAAAAGAATCCATCCATCCAAGGCTGTGACCAAAATAATAATTCAGCGGACTCTTCGCCACATTATGACGTAGTGCTGGAAAGGTTTTCCGCGGCTCAGGCGGAACGATATACATCGGAAACAACTCAGCGGGCCCTTCGCCACACTCGAGAGGTTTTATTTGAGATGTTGTTTATCTATCTGATCTTATTTTAAAAATAGTTGCTAGGTTACACTGACCGTTTTACTTTTAATACTGCAAATAGTAGTAATATTCTCAAAATTCAAACTAAAATAAAATGAGTTAAACAAAAATGACCTCTGAGATTTTTTCATAAAATATACTATCAATTGTTATCTTTCGAATACAAAAAGAAAAAATCAATTTCACTTGCTCCATTTTAAGATATCAACGTTTGAAAAGGTTGTGTTTTTTTGCTAAAAATGCTCATAACTTTTGAACCAAATGAGCTATCTCAAATATGCCTATATAAATAATATTCGTCTCAATAAGCTCTAAAAGTTTTATAAAGACGCTACTGACAGAAAAAAATTATTTAAAAAGTTATAACGAAAAAACTGAATTTGTTAGGGATACCCTATCACACAACATTTTAATAGCTGTAAAATTAAAACCATTAAAGTTACAAATATGACGTCCTCAGCAAAGTTGCCTGAAAAAGGTTGTACTACAATTTTGCGGAACGCTTCATTGTTCTATCTATTCTTATTTCGAAAATAATTTTGAGATCGTACAAACAATAAGAACCACCCTAATGTCACCAACCTCAAAAGATGCCTCAATTGACACAGATTATTTGTTCCGAAGACATGAAATCTCTAGAGCCGGTAGTTTAGTCACAAATGTTTTTGTCATCCTAAATTCTGGATTCGGACCACTGTGCATTGCAGAAAAGATCCATTGTTGCCTTCAAAATCGTGAAACAAAATAACTTTCGGTTTGAGCACTACTGTTATTTGCAAACTTAGCTTTACGCTACAATATGCTACTACACCGAAAAAAATCCGTTCATAAATTCATGAATCGAACATCACGATTTCGTGAAATGAACGATTTACGAGAATTGTGATCAAGTTTCTGAAATCATGAATAATAAACCTTGAATTCATGAAACTATTTGTGTTTCCAAAAGTCTAATTAGACCCCAATATATACATGGCGTTACATTCGAATGCTTGGTTTAGTTACTGTTGTTGTACCCTGGACACCTCTAGTTTTTCTTATGATTCTGGTTCATAATTGGGGGATACACAGCCGACAGTTAAATTGTTCACGATTTTAGGATCCTAGTCGCAATTTTCGTAATTTCTATTCACGTCATCGTGATATTTTAGTCTTGAATAGAGCGATTTATGTTCATGACTTCAGGGTCTTAGTCACGATTTTCGTTATTTACATGCACGTTTAGTGATATTTTAACTTGAGTTTACTTTCGAATTTGACACACAGAGTAATATGACTCATATTCGTGATATCAGAAGTTTCGTAATATCACTTCACCTTATGTTATTTTTTGGTTACCATCGGATTTTTTACTTGGAGTAACGTGACAATATTAACTGGATCATAAAAGTGTGATTGATTTGCGGTATCTCGTTCTGTGAACCATATCACGAACACGATTTGTAACTCTATAATGTTTTTGGCGCTCAGTGCAGTGCAGTTACCAAATGAATATTGCTGTTTGAGGTCCAAAAGGTTTTCTAAGGGGAACCCGGGGCTACTGTTCGTACATATTTATGGAACCGCTTTTCTAAATCTTTAATTTTGACAACTTAATCTAATTCTTTGGTTTTTTTAAGAAGTAAGAAGAAGTAAAACCGTGATCAAAGTAACAAATAATAATAGGAAAAATAACAGGTAAGTGTTTTGGAAAGCTTGAGGCTCCTATGTTATCGAATGATTTATATTTGGGTGAAAACACACATTTTCAAGGCGCTCACCACTTTTGGGCGAAATGAGGATACGGGGCTGGTCGGACCCCCTATTCCTTCAACCACCGTTCAGCGGCTCGCGGCTACACACACGATTGCACACGCCACAGTATATAAAATACATGATGCGCCAATCGACAGATCGCACTACCCAGATCGTACTACCCAGATTATTTAATAAAATAGTACATGGAACATAAATGATTCTACGAATAATACTTCAAATTTTGTGAAATAGTTCACTTGAAAATTTCACGACCATGTTACATGATATTCAAAATAATAATGGATATTTTGTAAATATCACAAGCATTCAAGATAAATCGTAATTCATTTACTAGGCATCATGAACCAGTTCAGGAATGCATGAATAATATTTTATGATTTTGCGAACTATGTCACAAACACTAATGGTCAGTCGTGACTATTGTACTAGAAATCATGAACCAGTTCACGTATACATGAATAATATTTTATGATTTTGTGAATCATTTCACGAGCGCGAATGGTGAGTCGTGATTATTGTACTAAGAATCATGAACCAGTTCACAAATACATGAATACTATTTGAAAATTTAATGAACTTTTTCACGAGCATGGATATTTTATCGTTACTAATGTGTATATTTAGATTTCTTACTTTACCTTGCCTTACCGTTCAGGCTAGAGCCTTGTTGTCTCTTACTGCATGCAGAAGCCGTCTCCACTCAACTCGGTCCATTGCTACTTGTCGCCAGCCTCGCAGTCTTCGAAGGGTCCGCAGGTCGTCCTCTAGCTGGTCGATTCACCGTGCTCGCTGTGTGCCTCGTCTTCTTGTTCCTGTAGGGCCGCCCTCAAGAAGAATCATCTTCACCGGGTCGTCGTCTAACATTCTTACGACGTATCCAGCCCACCGCAAACGTTCCATTTTTGCGGTATGCGCGATGGATGGTTCTTCCCGCAGCTGATGCAACTCACGGTCCATTCGCCTGCGCCACGTTCCGTCTTCCATCTGCACGCCACCATAGATGGTACGCCACATCTTTCGTTCGAAAACTCCAAGGGCGGGTTGATCCTCCACGAGCATAGTCCAGGTCTCGACCACCGGTCTAATCAGCGTCTTGTAGATAATCAATTTCGTGCGGCGGCGAATTTTGTTCGACCGGAGCGTCCTCCGGATTCCAAAGTAGGCACAATTTCCTGCCAAGATCTCTGCTGGTTTCTCTGCTGGTATCATTGTCGGCGGTTAACAGTGAGCCCAAATACACGAATTCGTCGACCATCTCGATTTCGTCATCGTAAATCCGAACTCGGGATGGGAGGTTCACATTGTAGTCTCTAGAACCGCTTCTTCTCATGTATTTTGTCGAATCGTTGATGGCAAGTCCAATCCTGCTGGCTTCACTCTGATGTACGTTCCCGATATCGCCTCAAAGTTCCATGCCATTATGTCAATGTCGTCGGCGAAGCCAAGAAACTGGACGGACTTCCTGAAGAGCGTGCCACTCGTGTCTATCCCCGCTCTCCTTATTACACCTTCTAACGCAACGTTGAACAGCAGGCACGGCAGACCATCACCTTGCCGTAACTCTCTTCGAGATTCAAAGGGACTCGAGAGTGTCCCAGATACTCGAAAAACGTACATCACCCGAACCATCATCGCTTTGACTAATCGTGTTAGCGTATCCGGAAAACCGTATTCGTGCATTATCTGCCATAGCTGATCTCGATCGATTGTGTCATACGCCGATTTGAAATCGATGAACAAATGATGCGTGGGCACGTTGTATTTGCGGCACTTCTGCAGAACCTACCGAATCGCGAATATTTGGTCCGTGGTGGCGCGGGAACCCATGAATCCCGCTTGGTAGTGTTCCACGAACTCCCTTGCAAATGGTGACAATCGGCGGCAAAGAATTTGGGAGAGGACCTTGTAGGCGGTGCTAAGTAGTGTGATCGCGCGGTAGTTGCAGCAATCCAACTTGTCGCCTTGTTTGTAGATTGGGCAAACGACACCCTCCATCCACTCCTCCGGAAGATTCTCCTCCTCCCAAATTTTGGCGATTACCAAGTGCAACGCTCTAGCCAGTGTTTCACCACCGTTTTTTATTAGCTCGCTGGGTAGTTGATCTACACCGGCAGCTTTGTTGTTTTTCAGCCGACCTCCTTGACTTCTTGGAGATCAGAGGCCGGCAGCCTATCTTCTTTTGCGCGGGCTCCAAGATCCGTTGCCACACCGCCTTCGTCCTCTGCTGTTTTACCGTTGAGGTGTTCGTCATAGTACTGCTTCCACCTCTCAATCACCTCACACTCTTTCGTAAGAAGATTGTCGTCTAAGTTCCTGCACATATCTGTATGCGGAACGTAGCCTTTGCACCAACTGTTCAGCTTCTCGTAGAACTTCCGTGTATCGTTTACGCGGTACAGTTGTTCTATCGCTTCGCGATCTCGTTCCGCCTGTTGACGCTTCTTTCTCCGGAGGGCCGAGATTTGCCTGTTCTGTGTTTGTTTGTATTGTTTCACATTCTGTCTCGTTCCGTGCTGCAGCATCCTCGCCCGTGCTGCAAACTTCTCCTCTATCAACTGCTTACTTTCGTCATCGAACCAGTCATTTCCTCGATTCGGAATCGCTGTACCTAGTGCGGCTATAGCAGTACTTCCTATGGCGGAACAGATCTCTCTCCAGCCATCTTCAAGAGTAGCTCCGCCCAGCTGTTCTTCCGTGGGTAGTGCTGCTTCAAGCCGCTGTGCGTAGTCTTGGGCAACTCCGGCGTCCCGAAGTTACGTGATGTTGGGCCTTGGCGTCCGACTACACCGTCGAAAGTTTTGAGCGCATGCATACTGCAACTAGGTAATGGTCCGAATCAATATTCGCACTGTGGTAGGTACGAATCGTTTGCCGTTGTCATTTGATACAGTGTGCAAGCTGTTTGGCCCGATTACAAACAATACCTCCCGTCCTATCTGAGCGTTCATATCAGCGATGACGATTTTCACGTCCCGTTGTGAACAGCCGTCGTACACCTCCTCCAGCTTCGCGTAGAACGCTTCCTTCTCGTCGTCGGGTCTCCCATCGTGTGGGCAGTGTACGTTGATGATGCTGTAGTTGAAGAAACGTCCTTTGATCCTCAACTTACACATCCTTGCGTTGGTCGGAGTCCATCCAATCACGCTTTGACGCATCCTACTCAGCACTACAAAGCCGGTTCCCAGCTCGTTGGTGGTACCAGAGTTTCCGAGTTTCCAATCGTAGTCCTTATTTCGTCGCGTAGGTCTTTGCCGATTGTTCTGATTCGAATTTTCTTCTGCATTGTTTGTAATGGTTAGTTTTCCAGGGCGTTCGTTTTTTTGGGCCTTCCCCAACCCCCTGTCTCGCCGGAGGACCATCGTGTCAGTTTTTTTTAGAGTCCCACGCTGGCACATGGACGATACATCAGCCGCCCCTAAAATGGGGGACAGACGCACGGATGGATTCACCCTCCGCAAAGAGGAGCCCCCCCCCCTTCCCTGTCAGCATACGACCATGGTCCCACCGGGGTTGGTTATCCGATCTTTCCTATGGTTACTCGTACCCCAGCTGGGAGGTATGGATAGGAGTTACTGGACAAGAGGCTTAGGAGCACTGTGGCGAACCTCCGGTCTATATTACGCATGCCCAGTCATTTGCCAGCCAAATGTTTTAGATTTCATGGTACTTTATTCGCGAATTTGGGAACATTTTTTCCGTGTACAGGTATATATCGATAGTACGTACAACTATTTATATTTTTTATTTATAATGAAAATGGTAGTTTTTTGTTTATGGAGCCAATGACAGTTTTTTGTTTTCTAATAAAATTTAACTATATTCGGAAATGTTGTAAGTAAAAGTCGAAGCCAGAGGATACTTTGTAGAACGTTCTCTGCAAACCAATAACGGCACCGTTAACTCCGTAGTTAGTGCAGCGCACAGTGACGTAACTAGATCAAATTCCTGGCCAAAATTATTTTGCGCGTTTTTAAGCCATAATAATGTCAAAGAGTAGCAAAAAGTGATTTCTTACAGTTTTGAACAATATACGAATAAATATGGATCGTACTAATCCTCCTAGTAGTGTAATGCAGAGCCAAAATAAAAAAAAATAAATTCCACTTTAATTTTGATTTCTTCAAATCTAACTTAGGTATTTGCGGATAACGGGAGTCGGTTAGAAGACTTCGCACATAAAGGTTTTGATTTTATGAATGTACACTTGAAATTAAAGCATTTTTTGATCTCAAAATTGCTATCGAATTAGGCTAGTTTTTCTGTAGTGCAATTAAGCTCTTCCGCCAGCTCATTTTCTAAATTGCCTAACTTATCTCAGATAAATATAGCAGGAAATCGATCCCAAAAAACCGTGTCCTTCAAACGGAACTGCTCGACAATTCCCGACAAGGTACTTTTTCCACTACCGAATTTTTAATAATATTGGAAAACTTGGCACTTTTTGAACCAACCTCAAAAAACGAAAAAAAAAAAAAACAAAAAAATTGGTCTCCTTTGGTCAAAGTTGGTGTTTGTTATGAAAATCACGATTTTGTACCAGATATTGACTTTATATGCTTAGTTTTTAGGTAATATGAAAATTAGTTGAATAATGAAATTGAAATTTGAAAAATCCGTTTAAAATCACTATTTTCAAATAACTACATACAAAAAATTATCAATTGAAAAAGCTATTTTTCTGAAGTCATTCATTAGAGTATGGTTTGAAAACCAATTTTGTCGAAAAAGAATGGACAAAAATGCAAAAAATCATATTTTGCTACTTTGGTCAGAACTTGGTAGCAGTTACACCTCTGTGCGGCGTAGGCATATATATATAGGAAGGTACTGTTGCGGAAGGCTCTAGAGCGAGCGTAGATATTTATTTCTCTGAGAAACGTCGGGCAATCGATTATGTCATTTGAAACATCAAATACTATTACATCATGTAACAAAAGTTGTCGCACTTGTACTGTTTCGAGGTCAACTTGGAAACTAGTTGTTCTCATTACGAAGACCGAAAATCAGGATGGTTGAAAGACACTGTAGCTAATATGGTGCTTGAATCTCAAATGTTCGTCAATGAAACCCCAATATTTTTGTTATACGTGATTTTGTTATTCACTTCTCCATCAAGAATCGCCGAATTGGATAAGCACTTTTTGCTAGATGAAAATAGTAATTCGGTTGACTTGGACCCATTCTGCAAAAAATATCAATTGTTGTTGTGTGAAGACTCTATAATTTGGATTTTTCAGTAGGATTGCCGTGGAATTTTCAAGGCAAAACTGATATCGCTGAAAAACAGTAGAAAAATCAAAGGATGGGGTTGGCTGCCTTGCGGGGTCATGAATGAGGCGAAGAACTGTGTAGACTGTTGCATAATGTGTCTGTCACAAGACGCGAAAGACAGAAAATTAGGAACTGTAGAGCGTTTCGCCATGAATCCTTACTTAATTTTTATTAACATAGTTGAATGGCCCGCGTGCAAAAGTAACCCACATGCTGTATGGCACCTAGCGCATTATTTGGCTGCATTATAATAGTTCGAAATTCAGTCGCTAGGGCGGCGTTGTTATCAGCTTTTTCAATATAGCTAGATAGAAATAAGATGGCTTCGAGAAAGTTGTAGGTCCTATTATTTTAAATATATTTTTTGAAGAATCAAACTTAGTAGGTCCTGTACGTTTCAAGAAGAACATATTTTGGGTAAACATTTAACTTACAGATTATGTTTTCAAAAATGCACCATATTGCATAACTTGTAAGACCTACAAAGTTAGTATCTTCAAAAGATATATTTAAAATTACCTGAAATTCAACTTTGTCGTAGACACCATTTTTCTATCTCGTGCCATTAAAAAGTTGATAAAAGCGCCGCCCTAGCGACTGAATTCATAACTAATACGCAATGATCAAATAAAGCGCTAGACGATATGCAACATCTTTGCCAAAGACACTCTAAAAGGTAAAATAAGGAAAGGAAGTATGAATTGGGGCTTACCCGTCTTTGGACGCCAGGTACCCCCGGGGTTACTACTCGAATTATGAAAATGGTCGTAAATTGAGAAGTAGTACATGTATTGATCTTAATTTTTCTAGTCACCATGAGTCAATGAACTACTAACAAATTAATGTATTTTTACAGCATAAATAATGTTAATTTAGAAATGCGGAAGTTTTTCCTATTCTTCTAAAAAATGCAAAATGTGGGTTATCATCTTTTGGACGCCAGCCATTCAGTTATGGATTTTAAATAAAAAATTATATTTAACTTAACCGTCAATCAACCAATCAGTTTGCAATTCCTAATGATTGTCTTCTAAGTAAAACGGTATTGATGTACAAAAGATTCTCCGTCCTTCGCCTTCAAACACCTAGCTTCGAATTCAGTTTCGACTGTAGTGAGTCTGCGGCTGCCAATCACAATCGAACATCGGTCGAATGTGTTGGAAATCGGATTTTTGGTGAGTATGCAACTTTCCTACCACCGGAAATGCATATTCGAATATATCCAACAGATCGTTGTATGCTTGTAGCTGTGATGAGAGCTATTGTTGTCAGATAAAGTATAGATTCCTGGACGGAAGAAATTTTATCCAATTTGCACATGCTATTAGCACGAAACGAAACAAACTGAGCACATCATCTATTCATTGTAGTTTCAAATAATTGTCTCATCGGTGACCCACTGTTATTGTACAGTTCCTCGAACGGTCTGTCCACCACCGCTGAGTACGGCATATCGCATGATATTATAGACAAATGTTCAGCGAACCTATATTTAAGACTTCATAAAATTTTAGTGTCTAATTGATGCTCCATATTGATGGCTGTTCGGGTAGAACAAAGGACACTATTTTGAGAGCAATTATTTATTCAAAAAGCTTCAAACTGTAAATACAAGTTTGATTAGGAAAATTGTAGGAAATAAAGTATTTAGGTTAACTTACAAAGTAGTGTACAATTTCAATAAACCATGTGGTTTCTTTGGCCTTCAGTAGCCGATTATTCCTTTTCTTCTGTTAAGATGATAATTAGATTATAATTCAATAGTATTCTTAATAAATTAAACCTACCGTTGGAGAGCTAAACAACAGCTAGGAATTAGTTTTAAATTCACTGTAATTTATAACATTGATTTTTCGGTACAGTTGCCTATGCAGTAGGCACTACGCTGCTCTATCTTCTGCCAACATTACGTTTTCGTCTGACAGGCCAAAGGACAGATCCACGGGATTCGCCAAGCAGTGTTGCCGTTTGTGTTGTTCCTGTAGCAACAATGGCTGTCACCGAAGCAAGTTGGAAAATTTCGCTTTCGAAAGATTTTCTGAAACTCAGTTTTTGCGTTATTTGTATTAGTCGTAAACATGGTTCAATTATTTATAGTACAACATAAATTACTATCGCTTAAAAATCCTGTATGATTCAAAATTTTGAAAAGAGGCTTCGATATTGATAGAAGGGAAGCAATTAAAAACCTACATAATGAAACTAAAACGCACAAAATTTCCTCTTTATGAAAAATATAGAATTTATTCAACAGTTGAGCCTTAGAGGGTTAAAACGAGTCTTCCATTTTGATGTTCATTGCAGCCAAGAAAATCAAGAACAATAGCACGAGAAATGTAAAACCACGACGGAAGTCCTGTGCTATATGTAGATACAACGATACTGTATGTCGTCATATTACTAGACTGAAGAAACCGTAAAATGGAGTTTCTTTGAAATTTGATAAATCATTAATCCACAGGGATTTCGGGAGGAGTTTCGATGTTAAAATGATCATTGTATAATACGTAATACGTAAAGACATCATTTAGCAAAAATCAGTATTGGTGGTCAAATTAAGTTTGAAAAGATTTTGAGTTTGAAACTAATATAAAATTCAAACTAATTTAAAATTTCTCAACAAGTTGAAAATTTTCGTGAAAGGTCCGGACCCCTACGATACTCCCTTGGATCCACCACTGTTAATCCAACATTAGTGTCCAAATTGTCAGTTGGACTTTTTTTATACAAATACAAATACAAATGCAAATCAAAAGTTTTCCTAAGCTTTTAAAATAACTCTGGCGAATGTTCCTTGTCAGTTTAAAATAATATTTTATATATTTGATATTTTTGTTACATATTTCTGGAATGAATAAGCATCATAGAAACACCATCCCTAATGTAAAGTATCACAAATGAAACCAGATTCACGCCAAGCCACGGCCGCTGTAGTGCACACTTGCCATCTGTGTACAATAGCCCTAACTTGAATCCGTTCAAGGGCTGTTTCTCCGCACTCAAATCGGTGTCCTCTTGGAGCTTGTCGAAGCAAAAACGAAACTCGCAATTGTGTTTGGTTTTCAAGTAGGACTACTGACGTGATTCCGGAGCGGGATTTGCCCGTCATTTCCTGAGCCTTGTTTCACAGTTTCCCGCACCGGTTCCACGGTTCGATTGTTCGTTCGTTCTCTTTGTTTTTGTTTTCCAGTTCAAAGTCTGCCTTCAAATATAGTCCGCCCCGTAATACATAATAGATGTCAATGGAAATATGCGTTCTTTCTGGTTTTCCTCACTTCAAAATGGTTCAACAATGAGAGATTCGAGAGGATGCTCTATCCCAGTGAGGATGTCTGGGCTGTTTCTCAAGAATGCAACCATGGAGGTTTAGTGTTGAATAGAGCAGAATTTTTATTACATTGTTGCATCAAAGGACGAGTTAGAGCGGCACATTTTTGCTTTATTAGAGATGTGACAAACTTTCGAGAAGAAATGTTGTATTTCCGATTTATTTCTGTTTGAACAGGAAAAATAGAAATTGAAATATATTAACATATATTTCAATTTTTATTTTTCATGTTCATTTTTCAATCAAAAGGTTTCGTAATCGTGATTAAATGATAAGCTCTAACACTCCTTCAATCTTTAAACCGTTCCAATGCCACAACGATTTCGTGCGGCGAACGATTCGATCTGTAAAATCCCAAACAGAATAACTTATTTATTCTGATTGAACACTCAAAAATGGGACTAGATGCATCGTTAATAGGGGCTCTGGTCCCTGGAGCAATAAAAAGAGACCCTACTTTGCGATAGGCGAAAATCCCACCCCCCCAACAATACACACATGCGCCTTTTTCAAACTACCTATACCCACTTGAGCTAATACACCTTTTCCCTTCGCCGAGGACTGCAGATGCGCTACAAAACAAAAGTTTTACACGATGTGAATGGGCCTCAGGTGAAGCTCGGGAAGAGCTTCTACAATGCTAAGCACGGCTAGTGGTACCTAAAGAGCGTTTGCTTGCTCTTTAGGGCTTATTCAATTCTGACCTTCTCGATGATGGTGCGGTGGTTGCAAAAAATAACCTAAATTGAACTCATAAATAGTTGATAAGCTGTCCGTTCCATCTCAAAGCTGGGTTATTTGGATGGATCTAGGATCTGTTTGTGTTATTGGATTGGGTTGCTGGCGTGTAGTTTAGTTTTAAAGAAATGATTTAGATGCGAGCAACATACACAGCTTGAAAACATTTTATATCTCTGCTTCCCGCAATGTACACATTAACCCTAGCAAAGGAAAAAACTTACAATCCTACCATGGTTGTGGTGAAAATTCGAGCTAGGTGGACGACTATCATCTACATCGTGAAGCGGCTTCACTTAAGCCTAACTTTTGTTGTTCATTGGTTCGATTGATTGTCCAAAAATACGTTTAAGGGGGTCTTCTACTCTCATTGTTTCAAAAAATCTTTTTTTCTTTGTTTAATTTCAATCTATATGTATCTGAGAATACGCCACAGAAAGGATTTGGTGCAAATCACATTCCTTGACATGTTTCTGGGAACCGAAAGGTACCCATCTCCGTTTCTGAGATACTAAGTGCGGCGCACCACGATGGCGCTTGTCTATGGAGAAATCATTGTTTAAAGAATTCACCGGTCCATTCTTGACGTTTTATGAATATGAGAAAAGTATGTGAAACGTTCCTTATTTTTTTTTGGGACGAGATTTTCGTACGGAAGAAAGAATGCGTCGGACTTGTTGAGAAGCGTATAGGAACGAGATTACGAAACCTGAAGAAAGAAAACAAAGGTATCGTTGGGAAAGGAAAGGGAAAGTTGACGGACAAATCAATCGGCCAGCTAACAAAATTGTATGGACCGGCGATTCGGAGAAACTCAAATTCTCTAGAACATATGCGGAATGCAATCTGAGCTTCCCTCGAACACTGTTCGTCATTGAACGAAAATCCCCAACACTCAAAGTGTCCACCCGGCGAGGACAGTTGGTGCAAGTGGCGTCAGGCTGAAGTAAAAGGAACTTGATTTATTAGAAAGATGCTTAGGAGCTCACACCTAAAACATCAATGAGTCCCTGAATAGTGGAATCTGTTCCTTAGCGCTAAAACACATGCACAAATTCTGGCAGGCAGGCAGTACCGTCTTTAAGCATGGGCACACTGGGCCAGGGCCAGGGGCCCCCCACTTAGGATAAATATAGAATCATTCAGAAGGATATGTTCCAAAAAATAGTAGCACTTAATAGTTTATAAGTCTTTAGCGTGTGGGTAACCATGTGGCACCTTAACCCATGTGACGTTTTAAGACCATCAGATAATCAAGAGTGATGGTAGGAAACGAGGCACTGCATGACCAGGATGGTATTGGACCAATTCAAACGTCAATTCAACATTTCGATTGAAGTTTCAATTCATTTTGAGCAAAAAATAAAATAAAATGTTTTCCAAGCAAGAGCGGCAACCGACAAGGTGGCAAAACTACACAAGAAAGCTGTACAGAAAGTGGAAGAAGAAGATGCCGAAATTCGGTATACATTCCTTGTTTAGCAAGCGATCCGCGCATGTGGCAAATTTTCATTTCTTCATCACATCAGGGATTGTGATTGAACAAACCTACGTGAAAACCTCTAAAAGTGACTCCTGGACTTCTTAAGTTCTCACGATACTTTCACGGCTAGATTGGGCATTTTCCACTCTCCCGTCGTCTGGTATAGAACCAATTTTGTTATTTTTGTACGACACTCCGCCTTATTAAAAATATTTTAGGCTGTCAGAATTAGGAATCAGAATATGCTGGCTCAAATTGAACGTATCCCGTAGGTAGTTGAGGATTTGTGCCTCACGCCAGCGTGCATTCGATATGTTTCCTATTTCGACTGTTTTACTTGACTAGTAGAGAAATGAATTTTTTTACTTCAAATTTTTATTCTTTTATGTTTGGGTTTACATTTTGTATAATATTGCAATCTAAGTGATATAGCATTTGCTTTTCATCTTTGAGGAGCTTTGTTGGTAGATGGTTGCATTTCTGTTTGTGGTCGATTATGAATTAACTCCTAATAGTTGTGGTAGTGAATTATTGAAATGAATTCTTGGGCCTTTTTTTAAAAGACATATCGGCAATGAGAGACTCTCATTGATTACTTTCTCTTCTGTTTATAATTCGATCGCTTTAACAGTTATTCTTCAACTCTTTGCATACTATCGAGGACTACATATTAAAAAACCTGTTTTAATCCACCTAGCGGTGCCATTGTGCCTTTCTCATTCCTCTAAACTATGGCACGGAGGCTTTTTATATTCAACATAATTGTGGAAATGTCCATTACTTTCTTAGTACACTTTGCACTTATACACAATGGCATGCCAGCCACGAACTTGATGAGCTACGTGTCGACGGTGAAACACTTGAAACAAAAAAATATCATACTCCATTAGCCTAATCGGCATTAGATCAATGTTATCTGCTTGCTAACTCATTTTGTCATGCGGGGGTGGGTATGTGAGGAGGGCGAAAGTCCCATGAACGAACGACTCCCCAGCTTAAATTGGTATGCTTTGTGATATAGTGGTGGTTTAAAGATGATGGGGTTGAAAGGGAGGGGTATGAGGGCTGGATGGGGTGGTGGTCTGAGGGGTGATTTAAGGAGATTTTTAAAAGAGGGGAGTGAACAGTAGAGGGGGGGGGGTGTAACCCCTCTCCGTAAACCATCAACTACGCCCCTGTTAATATCCAGAAACCTTATGAAAGTCGAAAAAAAAATTGCCGGGATTGGGTTGACGTTTTTTCAGAGTGATTGCATAACCTTTCTATATAAGAAAGGCAAAAATGTGCCAAAATCCAAAAAAGTGAATCGTCGTCAAATTTTTTTCGAGTTTGCATCAAATCTCGACGTTTCATGCACCTTGAACACATTTAGCATCAAAAATAAAAATTCTTTTTTAAATTTTTCCTATAGTTTATATGAGAAATTTCTGTGTGGCCGCACTCTGAAACCCGTAATTCTGGAACCAGAATTCCGATCGATCCAAAATTCAATAGCAGCCGATGGGAAGGTTGCACCTTTCATTTGAGACTAAGTTTGGGCAAATCGGTCCAGCCATCTCTGAGAAAAATGAGTGACATTATTTGACACATACGCACATACATACACACACACATACACACACATACACACACATACAGACTTTTTCCGATCTCGACGAACTGAGTCGAATGGGATATGACACTCGGCCCTCCGGGCCGGGATTAGCTTGACGTTTTTCAGAGTGATTGCATAACCTTTCTATATAAGAAAGGCAAAACTTATATCTCTTTCCTTCCCCCATACAAACGAGAAGCGACATAGGTTACAGCGCCTCTATTGGAAGAAGGTAGGAAGCTTAATGTAAAAATGTATATGTGTGTGTGCATCACTATGGAAAGTACCACCTTTACCCACAAGTGGCGTTGCTGTTACTGTCTCCGGATTCTGGACAGAGTTGCCAGTCTTCTTGATATGTAGTCTTCGATACTATGCTAGTAAAAACCATCGTCTTGCAATCTGTACTGCAAAATAAGTGAGATTTGCTATAGTGACGCTGTAAAAATCAAAAGAGAAAAGTAAACAAAAAATCACTCATTGTAAATATGACGTTTTGAATAAAAACTCTAGAATTGTGTTTCTCATATTAATATGTTCGTGTAATTTCGACGTTTCACTGTATTTATTTGATTACGTAACAATGAAGGTACTTTGTACTTTCGAAAGGTGCTAAGGCTAATTATTGTTATTATTATTTTCCTTCGGTCTCTTTCTGTACTGAGGCGTCTCTATCATCAAAACCCTAGACATGCCACTTAACTACCGGCGCCATCTTTGAGATACTAATTCGTTGAATATAAAAATACTAATATTACTTTAGTGGATTTTCGGCTTTTACGGTCTTTTCCACATTCCAAATTAGTATTACTTAGGGACCATTCGAAAATTCAAAATGAATGAACCTCGAATTGCTCACTTAGGTTCGACATAATATTGATTGATTTCAATGGCTGCAATATTCAATATTGTACAACTGTAAATGTAGTTGAATTATGATTGAAAAAATGTGGCTTATTTTTAAGCCGGCAATTGACTTTTTCCAGTTGCATCATATCAGGAACAGTAAGAAATTAAAAACAACATTATTGTACGAATTTATGTAACTTTTTTAAATCACGTAGTCGTCATTTATTAACAAGTCGAATTTTATTGGCATATTGCTAAATATTTTTCCTAGATTGTCATAGTGTAATGACAATAATTAAATGAATCGTCGACATTGTAGTGTTGATGTTTAACCCGCCTTACTGCATCATTTCTCATTATTGACGGAGGCACTCTTCCGCCCCAAACAACGTCTTACATCTATGAAGGTCAGATTATATCACATGGGGAGGGAATAGCGCAGGTGGTAAGTCCATTACACTGTACGCAGCTCACCTGAGTTCGAACTCCCACAACCGCATATATCAAAATATTCTTCCGTTTTTCGATAGTACCTGGTCATTTACAATGCCACCTATAGTTAGGGAAATCTAATTTTTTTTCTCCATATATTTTGATTCCTAAAATATTTTTTATACTTTCACATAGTTGAATAATTTGGCTTAAAATTGAAAAAAAAATATCTCAAGATGGCATATATGGCTCCCTGATGCTGGGGATCATTTTTTGATTATCCTACTCTACAGCAGTTGATACCTGTTCAATCAGAGAGGCCCCTCAGTTCAGTTGTGCCCAGGGGCCCCGAGTGGTCTCGGCCCTGCAGGCAGGTGGTCAATGTTGTGACTTATTTGGCAGTCAGTATCTTCAACCATAGATTTTTTTATTTTTGGGGACTGCAGCTGAAAGATGTGGTACTCGACTCGACAGTGAACGTATAACTCGTTCTGAACACAAAGTGGGTGTCGCGGAAAAACAGAAACGCGTTTTTCCGAAAGTAGTGTTTTTAAAGCGGTAAGACTTTTCATAGAAGTACTGGTCCGATTTCAATAATTTTTTCTCCTATTGTCCAGAAAACATACCGCTATATTTAGTCGAGAGGGATTTGCAAAATGTCGATTTGTTCCATTTTATGGCCCCTAATAGTCCAAAAATCACGTAAATATTGGAAATTTTCACAAATCGTTACATAAACTTTACAAATTATGACATAAAAAAATCCCTCACGTCTAAACATAGCTAACGTGACTGTGATTGTAAAAAATATGAGTTTTCTGATTACAGATTACCCAATTTACCACAACTTTACTTAAGCGGGTCCCATGCAGTTTCGACATCAATGTCATCAATGAATTTTGAGGTCTTTTCATCTTCAAAAGTAAAATTGAAAAGTCAAAACATGTATCTTCAAAATAAAAAACGCTTTTAATCCACCTAACAGTGTGATGAGACATTTCTTATAACTCTTATCACTCTCTTCGGATATTATATAGTTTGAGAACATTTAGAACTTGATGCTTCGCGATATTTTTGATAACACATACTACATGGGAAAGTGGCAGGACTCAGAGAATCGCTCAAATCAGCATAGGACAACATCAGTGCTAGAAATCTCAAATCAAATCAATGGGAAGCGAAAAAATGGCCCATAAAATAGACATAGCTACGAATTATTGTTAATGCTCTGTTAATAAAATATCTAAATTGTGGTGGGAAAACTGAATTTTTCTAAAGGGGTTATATATTGTACTGAGCCAAAAAAATCGCATATTTTTTGAATCGATTTGAAGTTTATACTTTACCCTTTGGCGATTGTTTACTTTTTCGGTCCCACCTATCAGCATTGAAGTATCGTTCTTACGTTTTTTTACAATAACTACAGTTCTACACCACCGATTTCGTCCGGGTTTTTTTCAATAGCGATCATTGTTACTATTTACAGCTGATATCAGCTTGATAATCCTAAAAAAAATACGAAAATGACAGTTTCGCTTCTAAACTGCTAGCAAAAAAAGTATCGCCCTGTTTGTTTGCATGGAGCGTGGAGGGCGAAACTTTAAATAAACAAACAAAAATACAGTTTCGCCCGTTGTATTTTTTGCTGTAGTTTAAGAAAGCAATATCGTAGAATCAAAATTTTTAGGTTAATTGGTTGCGTTTCAAAGCCCTCATTCGCATGTAAGAAAAAAGCCCTATGTTTACATTTGTAAGTATCGCCCTTTTCACAAAAAAAGCGTTGAAATGAAATCGCAGCTCCGGATATCACGCTATCTCTGAAGTGCATGCGTGCATAGTTCCAAATTTTACTTCGACATCGACTTTTTCTAAAGGTGACTTCCCAGTAGTATCCTTGATTTGAATTATTATCGCTAATCCTAATGCCAAAGAACAAATAAAAACCTCTCGAAAACGAACCGTTTGGGAAAATCATCATCATTACTGGAATTTTCATTTTCACGAAACTTGTCGATAACCTTCCGTCACTTGCGTTAATGCACTGTGTGCACAGTGCACTGAAAATCTAGCGAAATCGTCTTAGGGCACCAGCGGGTCTAATTCAGAGCTATCTGCGCGGCGAGTAAAGTAAAGAATACTAAAAATTAATTTCTCTTCCATAATTTTCAGTTCAGCAATTCGAGAGATCGTGCTCACCGCAAGCCATGAAAAATAGACTACGTTGTGAAGCGATGGTCACTATTTATTAAAAAATCACGGTTAAATAAAAAAAATTATACTATTAAAAAATTTCAAATAGTTTATAATTTTCACAAACTTATTAAGAAAAATTGTTTAATAATCTTTCGTAATATTGTGTAAGAAAAAAGCTGAAAATTTCAGTATTTTCTCTATCTGCAACATATTAACCCTTAAGTATACCAATTAATTGGTATACGAATTGGAATAGGTTCGCCAAATTTTGAAAGAAGTCTATAAAAAACCCCTTGAAAATTACCTAAAGATTGTTGTAGTTCGATACAATAAAAAATCCCCAAAAATGAAATGTACCTATTAATGTGAAACACAGTGAATAATACATACAATAAAGACCCATTTTTATCAGTCTCATGGTGTATTTTAGGCTGACAAAATGGGGACATTGACTAAATCGGGCAATTTTTTTTCTTTATAATAAACTGAAGCTGTTAAAATATTCTTCCCGTCCCTTGATGTAGTCTGATAACTATTTCTGATTATGATGAACTTTTTATTTTTGCATATTTCCATCTTCATGATAAGGAAAACATGCTCAAGAAAGGATTTACTCGAATTCAGTCTCGTTCGTCTGCTAGAGCCCATCAAACATATGTTCATATTTGGCTGATAAAATCAGGGTTTCAATGTATTATAATAGATATTCAGCATTCAAAGAAGTTTCTTGTAAACGAGTGTAGAACGACTTTGTTTCTACTTACTTGAAGTCAGCGGCGTAGCCAGAAATTCGGTTTGGTGGGGGTTTGGTGAAAATCGATCATACTGTCCAAACGGCATAATTCCGAAACCGTAATTTTTGAAGTTTTAAAATTATGCAGAATTAATTTTTCAGAAAATAGTAACAGAGTTCGGGTCTAGCGAATTTGTTGAGACTTTATTGTAGTCATGAATATTAACCTGAGAAAAATCACCATAAATACTTCTTGGACGATATACCGTCAAAATTATTTTATCAAATGATGCGCTGTTTAACGTTTGTTTTCTCATCGAAGATACTAAACCTCCGAAGTTGGCGGTTTCAAAATGATGCTATCTTGACCTTAAATTACTGATTTTAAACATTTGACCTATACATATAATTGGTCATACAACAAAAATCAAATGCTCATCAAAATCGATCAGAACCTGCTAGAATCGAATGGAAATCGTTATTTTTCATAAATTTCTCTCTACATTCGGAAAGTGTTATCCTCGTTATTAATCATATTACGTTTTCGTCTCAACTCGACGCATTCCCAAAAAAAACCTGTCTTAATCCACCTAGTGGTGCAATTGTGCTTGTCTCATTTGTCCAGACTACGATTCCATGGCTGGTTATGTTCAATACAATGGTGGAAATGAATATTACATGTTCAGTACGATTTGCACATACATACAATGGATCGACAGCCACGATCTTGAGATACTATGTGATACTGAAACGTCGCTTGAAACCAGGGGAAAGAAAGGTCCGGGAGCTCCAGATCCTGCGGAAAATTTTCAACTTGTTAAGAAATTTTAAACTAGTTTTAATTTTAAAGTAGCTACCCCTCACTGCATACTCCCTCCGGGCCGGTATGATTGACGATTTTTAGAGTGATTGCATAACCTTTCTATATGAGAAAGACAAAAATGTACCAAAGTCCAAAAAAAGTCAAAATACATATTTGATTTTGAAAATTTTTCATTTTAGTTTATATGGGAATTTGCTGTTTGGTTGCACTCTTCAACTCGTAACTCCGGAACCGGAAGTCCAATCAATAAAAAATTCAATAGCAGCCAATGGGAAGGTTGTACCTTTCATTTGAGACTAACTTTGTGCAAATCGGTCCAGTAATCTCTGAGAAACAGAGGTCACATTTTTTCCACATACACACATACATACACACACAGACATTTTCCGATCTCGACGAACTCAGTCGATTGGCATATGACACTCGGCCCTCCGGGTCGGGATTAGATTGACGAATTTTAGAGTGAATGAGAAAGGCAAAAACATTTTTGGCAAATGTTGAAAGTTATGCATTTTTTGGTGAGCAGTTCTATGTTTCATAGACATTAAATCAATTTTAACTTCTCTTCCTATTAAATAAAGACCCTTATTAGAGTACATCTCTACAAAAACGAGATCAATTTGAAAATAAATCTGAGGACTATGATTGATTACAGAACTCTGTAATTTTCTATTGGAATGTTTTCAGGCAGGAATTTGATATTGATGCTATTAGACAACTGTGAAATGAAGACCAATAGAACAGGTACATATTAGGACCCCATTCCGACAATTTATCAAAAGTCCTCATGATGTTTACAACAACAGGTTATCAATCTTCGGATCAGATAATTGTTATTGTAATATTGAATTAAATCAGTCTGCATCAATAAATTTTCAACTTCAATCCAATATTTTTTTTGGGTGTGATGCCCCCCCAAAAAACGGTGTGATCCTCCCCCCGGTTGCATGGTGTTAAACCCCAAAACCTTCTCTGGGCTACGCCGTTGCTTGGAGTTATTTATTTGGCTTTTCATTTTCCGATATGTTTCAGATCGATCCGATGGTTATTAGTTAGAAAAATTGCAGTCAGAAGGTTCGCACAAATGAACATTTTTGCACTGATAAGTTATTAAGTTCCTTCCAGACAACTTGGAAGTGTTCGGTGCGGTGATTATTTCTAGCGGTTGTAGATAGAAAAATGAAATACAAAATTCGATTTGTCGAAATAATGTTTGGCTTATTTCAATGGATTATTTCTATATTGAACAATAAATAGGCGACAAAGAGTAATCCACAAACAAGCCATAACTTTTAAAGTATTCAAAATAGATATTTGAAGTCTTCAGTAAAGTTATTCGCAAAAGTAAGAGCTACAAATTTGCTAAGGGCATCATTTCGATATAATCACTTCCAAGAAAATTTGTGAAAATATCTCACTCATAGGGGGATTAATCAGCAAAAGCACAATACCAAAAGAAAGGGCATATTTCCTCCATTAAATTCTCCGAAGATACTATTGACCTAAAATAAGCCGTTTTGGCGTTAATAATAGATTACATGTTTTTGGTCATATTTCTGGCAATGGGAAATGATAAAAATCTTTCGTCCGCATTTAATGTTAAATATCTCTTTTGTTAATAGTCCGATTTCAACAATCTATAGCTTGTTCGAAAGGTATTTGTTAAAGCTGTATAAAAACATATAAATTGTTAATCTATATTGTCAATTTCGGCAGATAATTCAAAAAAACTGCAAAAAACGCCATTTTTGCGCATTCAAACATTCATATCTTGGAAACTAAACATCAGAATCAAAAACAAATTAATAGCGTTCATACTGTTTTTTAGTTCTTTCATTTAAAATTGGTTTGGATAAGATCGGTTCAGCCATTGCTGAGAAACACGAATGAGAATTTGTCCGTTACATACACACACACACACACACAGACACACACACACACACAGACATTGTCCCAAATCGTCGAGCTGAGTCGATTGGTATATAAGACTCGGCCCTCCGGGCCTCGGAAAAAATCTTGAAAGTTTGAGCGAATTCTATACATTTCTTTTATAAGAAATGTAAAAAGGGTTTAAAATCCATTGAGTAGATGATTTACAATGTATTCCCAAAAAGAGGTCCATTTTAGGCCTCGAGAGTAGATGACCCCCTTAAGCTATGTTTATATCTACTTTCGCACAACATCTCAGTGCGTAATAAATGTTTACTGAAAAAATAATTATAGCAATACTCGGTGTTGTTATCGGGGAGTAACGGCATTGGCTGAGAAAAATATGTAATATTTCTTATTTTGAATTGATTGGTTAAGATTGGTATTGGAATATTGGTGAATGGTTTTCCTTTTTTAACCATACAACGGTTTCGTGACTTTTTCTCTATGTAAACGGTTTTGTGGGGTACATTTGTACCCCCGAACTAAAATGCCTCTAATATGTATAATTTTTATTGAATGTATAATTTAATTGTATAGTGTTATTCTAAAATCATTCGTAAAATAACCTGTTCAAAATATTTGTGTTTTGTCTGTTTTGTTATGTAATATTTCTTTTTTTATAGAACAAGTCTTTAAAATACTTCAAAATTCCCTTTTTCCTTAATATTGCTATAACTCCGGTAATTTCTAACCGATTTTGACCATCTGTACAGCGTTGTGAAGATTATTAAATTGCCATTATTAGTAAAGTATCGAAAAGTCGGTCAAAAGGTGTATTTATTCCGATGCTCTTTTGAAAACCAAACGCCAATTCAAACAGTAAAAATACAGCAATATGCAAAAATGGAGGTAACACAGGAAGGCGTCGAAGAAACAGCTAGAGCCGGAACATTGTACGTGTATATAAAATAAGTATGTTCTAAAGCCTGGGCTACAGAAGATGATGAATCGAGTGGTGCGTGGAGCATATTACATATAAATCATATTCACGAATGTGTTTTGCCTCTTACATTCGCAAAAGCGAAAATTACGATAACAACCCATGCGAATTTTCTAATTACTTCGCTATAGTACTTTATTATATCAAATAACAGATTCTATTGTTCAGCAATGTTGAAACTTATACAATTTTACACAAGTTTCTCACTTACTATGTATCGTTTTTTTTGTTTTAACAAAAGATATAATGAATTTTCCGAATTATGTATACATGACATTATGTATACATGACAAAACACTAACGTAAACGATTTTGTGGGGTACATCTGTACCCCTAGACAAACTTTAAGCGAACACTGTTAAGTTGGTCAAGTGAAACAAATAGGTTGCACCTGCTTTTATGGAAGTTTAAAAATCCAATTGATTTATGATAAAGATTGCTTGCAGTTAAAATTAACCGTAACGGAATAACAGGGATTGCAAATACACCCAAAACTCGGCCGTAATACCTTTACGGTAATAAGAAAAAAATGCTCTAATAGCAAGACGTTTCATGCTAAAACGGTCCCAACAAAAAATTCCCCAAACTGCAATACCAACACATTCAAATCTTCTCTGCTTCGCACTCATGTTTCATCAATTCTTATTCAATAAATATTAACGCGTCGAATTGTCTGGAAGTGTGTAGCAGGGTTGCCAAAATTAAATCTGTATTTTTGTCCTAAAAAATCTTTTCATCTGTATTTACTCTTCGAAAATTCTGTGTCGATATCTGTATCGAATCAGTTGAGTCGTTTAACCTTTTGCTGGATTATCTATCGATTAATTCTTGTAGTTTAAATCATTCAAGCAAGGACCTGTTTACATTTTCATAAAAAAAAACACTACAAGTCGTTCTGACATTGAACTTGAGCTTGAGCTGGTGCGACCACCCCTGGCTGCTACTCCGTTATCGATCTGGATTAGCTGAAGTTGAACAGAGAATAAGTAGATAATTATGCTTGGGAGTAGCGAAACATCTTTCAATGTGCAACTTCTGGTAATCCTAACGTGTTTATTGTTCAATACCGGCGCCGGCCAGGCCCGAACGTAGGTCGCGGAAGGAAAGGGAAGGAATGGTTAGTCCGATACTTGCTTTTGCTAGAGGCCGTATATACTACTGCGCACTCCACAAGTATCACAGGAGGAGGATATTTTTGTTAGTAAGAGTATAGAAGTTGAATCTACTTCTTCCTTGCCGACGCCAGAGAGGTGACTTCACTATCTGGACTAAATTTCGATCCACCAAACTCATAGACCGGGGACCGACGGCTTTACTTCCCTTTCGAAGGAAGACGTGACCACAGATTTCAGATAAATCTCAACGACCTCGGCTGAAATTGAACCCAGGCAACTGGAATGAGTGGCGGTAACGCTTACCACTCAACCACCGGCGCCGTCTACAGGTCGTTCTGATATTTTACGTCCAGAAACTTGAACTTTATCGATGTGGACAATGGAAAAATAATTTTCTTCTTCATTTAATGACTTTTTTTGATATATAATATTATAAACATTTAGTCGACCAATGTAGCTGTCGAATTTTCGGAAAAATAAAAAATTAACAAAGTCACAGAGCATTACAATTAACGTTTCTGGAAGTAGACTTCAGCCAGACGTTTGCTGGGTGCTAACCTGAGTGTATTACAAACCTTTACCTTTCAGAGTGAGCGACCAATCGCAAAAGTGAAGGTGTATTTTAATATAAAGGGCTAGGCTGAGAGAGACAGAGAGGAAGTATTACTGAAACTTAAAAAATATTTCTAAAAATAATTTTTGTAACATCATTGCTCAAAAATCTGTATATCTGTACATACACGGAAAAATCTGTATATCTGTACACACAGATTCTTAGTCTGAAAATGGCTGAAAAATCTGTATAAATACAGATTATTCTGTATTTTTGGTAACCCTGGTGTGTAGCACTTCGCTGCGTGTATTGCGCATCGAGCAAAGCGAACATAATGATGATAGAGACGAGTTTCGATTTTTTCTACGCGACACATTCCGTATTTGAAGATCGGCTCACACTCGGCTAGCTTCAAAACACAGTAAGAAAAAAAGACTCGGAATAGTGGTGGGGTACTTCGGCCGGTGTTAAATTGAAATTTCTTTTCTATCACGGACGTTAACAGCAAAGTAGCGACTGCACAAAACATGAATAGTCCTTCCCGTCATGTATGGGAAGCAAGACCTATGGTTTAGATCCACGTATCCGAACCGTGGGTCCAGATCCAGACACTTGTCTGGATCTAAGCACCAGGTCTGGATCTGGTTCAGGTCCGGACTTGGTAAGGGGAAAAGGGGATGGGCTAGATCCGGGTACTGGTCCGGTTCCGGGTACTGGTCCAGATCCGGGCACTGGTTCGGATCTGGGCACTGGTCTGGATCCGAGAGGTCCGGATCTGGCAGCTAGGTCGGATCCGGAAACCGCCTAAACTTTTTATTCCACTATCCAACCTACCCAGTAAAAAATCCGTAATTCTGGTTGGTTTCTGGCAATATTGGGGCAGATTCCAGCCTGAATTTGGTCAGAGATCCGCCAGGATTCTGGTTGGTTTAGCTCGGTACTAACACTATCATAGCTATCGACCGAATTATCCTACATCCGAACAGAGCCGAGGTTGACACATACTGAAAAAATGTTTGATTGTGTGATGCGCATACATGAACAGCAACCGAAATTCGTCATTCCACCGTTTACTACCTTTGCGGGAATATGAGTTTAATACCGCAATGCGCAATTGCCTGGTCTGTTACCGAAAAGACAATAGAATCTTACCCAAAAGTAATAGAAACATGCCCGTCGGATTTTGGGTGTAGCAATCCCAATGTACCCCACAAAACCGTTCTATGGTTAATAAGCATCGATAATAATCCGGAATGGCTCGGAATCTTTGTCAAGGAGAATTAGAATTGCTCAAACGTCACCGTTTCACAGTTTCAGTGCTCGGTTAAATTAATACAGAATTTGATCAGCAATATAACTCCGCGAACTAATCAAGACTAGAGGAATGTGCCGATAGACGCCGTTCGCTAAAATTGGCGGCGGCTTGGGATATTTAATTTAGTCATGGTCGCTGTTGTGTCTGCATCTTTCAAAAATAAAGCAAGGATTGATGACGTCAGCATAGATTGGCTCAAATGACACGATCCCTGCATGTAGAAGGAGCACTAACACAAACAGCAGGCAAGTTAAACGCACAAGTAGTCCAAATCGCTTGCGAGTAAGCCTAAAGCTCTTTACTGCATTTGAAAAGAAACATTAGTATGTCTCTGAGATTCAGTCGTTTAAATATATTGTCATCTATGTAAGGATGGCCAAAAACTCACAATCGCAATTGCGCTACTGCTGGATAGTTGCATATCAGATGGTATGAGGTTATGTAGTCAGATTCTCAAAGCTCACATGAAAGTGACTCAGCGCGCTGAATAGTTGCCATGTGATGATTGAGATTGCAGTGGCCACATAAAGCCCTAGTCAGCATGTCGCAGTGTAGGCGATTTTTCGAAATCATTGGGCACGGTTGTTCTAGAAACGCCTTTGTTTGGCGACACGTTTGTAGATTTCTCTAATGATGGTGATGCTCGGATGAAGACCAGGATCTTATTTTTCTCTTATCCAACTCGTCGAAATTGGTAGAGCGGGCTCTGGACCACCTTGTCCAGGCACCCAGACAAGGTAGATAGTGTTAACAATGCTTAGTTCTTCGATTTGGGTTCGGTACGCGATCACTAGCTTGGACCGTGAATTGTCTGAGCTAAGGGCCTTGATTGCAGCCTGACTATCGAAGCAGAAGTTTATTACATTGCCAGACAAGCTCTGTTGAAGGTTCGATTGTACCCCGCACATAATCTCGAAGATTTCTGCTTGGAATACAGTACAGTATCTACCTAGCGAGTGAGATTGTTCCAATCTCATTTCACGACAGTAGATACCAGCACCAGCACGTCCCTCCATCAGAGAACCGTCAGTGTAACAGGCCACTTGTGTTTGTTGTTATCTCTCCATATGACCAGACAACCACTCTTCTCGAGAGAGAAACTACACATGTGTGTGATATCGCAGTGAGCAAGAATTTCTTCATCCCATGTAACCATTTGTGGCCACAGTCGTGTGGACTGGTAGAAAGATCAACATGGTTACTGTTCAAAGCCCAGCAACTTTCAGTCTGCCTGTATTTAATAGTGCTTCTTGTTTGAGGTGTATGTGTAATAGTATTGACTGGACCGTCATCACCTCTTCCTTCCCATACAAGGAATCCATATGACAGTATGGGACGTACAATTGTCGTATAAATTGAATAGATGTATTAAGGTTTTAGACCCTAAGTCTTTCCAAAAGTTCGTCTGCATTGCCCGAAGGCCATGCATGCTTTCTTGACTCTGAACTCAATGTGAACAGACCAATTCAGTTTGGAATCCAATATAACTCCAACGTATTTGACTTGATCTGCACACAGTAGCTCAAAAGCAAAGCACTGCAAGGGATGGGCCCGGTTGTTATTCGCTTCTTCGTGAAAAGAACCATTGTAGTTTTGTTTGGGTTAACCGATAATTTAACTTGTCGATACCACTGTTCGACAGCTCTTAATGCTTGTTGCATTAAGTCAAAGATTGTTCCGACGCGAATACTCAATTTACTTATCTCTGCCTGAGTAACGAGCAAAGAATGCGGTTACTAAGCATTGCGTTTATCCAACCCGAGATACCTGTAGATACTCCAAAACCGCCCATTGCTTCCAGAATAGACTGAAAGGACACATTGTCAAAAGTACCTTCAATATCTAGGAACACACCCAAGCTTGATTGCTTGAGCGAGAAGTCCTTGCTAATATTGTAAACAACATCGTGAAGCAGAGTGATCGTGGATTTCCCTCACTGATATGCATGTTGCATTTGGTGCAGTGGATATTCAACTAAACTAACGTTCCTGATGTGATGATCGATTATCCGTTCCAAAGCTTTTAGAAGAAAAGAACTTAAACTGATAGGCCTAAAACTTTTGGCTTCTTCACAGCTAGAGCGCCTCTCTTTGGGAATAAATATAACAGTTATTTCTCGCCATGCTTTCGGGATATACCCGGTAGCAAGACTGGAAAGCATAATCTTTTTCAAGACATGTTTGAGAATATCAAATCTCTTTTGCAGCAGTACGGGAAAGTTTCATCTTTTCCAGGCGGTTTTGTGTGGAGCAAAGCTATCAACTGTCTACTTGACCGATTCAATGGTAACCAATATTCATGTTAATCATTTCAATTCAAATCATGTAAGAATCATTTGCAAAAAACCGGAACATGTTTTTTTCAGCATTTCCTTACGCGGTTTTATGATTTTTCACATCATTTGCCACTTCCTCATTTTCTTACCTGAATGACGTGAATAGATTGCATTTATTATTTGTGTTTTTAATTGCAGTATTCATATTCTTCAAATAACAGTTGAACCGCTGAGTAACTAATGAGGAACTAATGGACAAACTATTAATCGCCGATTATAAATCACAGCAACAAGCGAAAGAGAAAACTTTTCTCTTTCATAAAATGTTATCATCCATTCTCGGCGACTTACGGTTTGTTCGAAATTTTCTCTCAAACTGAATTTTAACAGCAGGCTTATTGGCCCTGCTCAAAATACACGCGAGATTTCTTCCTCTGCACAGCAGCGATGCCAGATTTACAGACATGTTTGAATTTTACAGACTTTTGATGTCTTCTACAGACGTAACCAGAGATCTACAGACCTTTAAAAGGGTAATAGTGTTTAGTAAAATAGAATAACTGTTTTCGAATACGAGTGATTCATTCACAATAGAATTCTACTTTCAAACTATTTTTAAAGTAAAATTTTAGTGTAACTAGGATTTATACAACCATCTACAGACTTTTACAGATATTTTGGTTATTCTTCTACAGACATTTAAAAAAAAACATGTGGCATCGCTGCTGCACAGTGAGTCCAGAATGCAAATTTAACAGGAATTTTGAAATTTTACTAAAATTAAACCTTATTATGTCTTTCGACAAGTCTTCGTAGTTTGTGAGCCCCTTCGTTTTTTTAAAACAACTTTTAGGGTGGTTCTAATTTTACCAAGATCAAAAATTTAACTATGAAATCACTCTAGAGAATGACAAGTTTTAGAAAAGTTTGTTGAAGATATGTAAACTCTATCTGTCATACCTTTCACTTTACAACTAATATAAAATCAATGGCTAGGGTGCTTCCCAGAAAACCTGTTTCATTCAAATAACTTTTGCGGTATCTATTTAAAACTGAAGTAGCCTTCAGACAACAATAATATTGTTTAAACGCGAAAGTTATGAGCGATTTTTCGCTTAAATAGGGGTTCTTTGGAATATCATACACTTCAGAGGGAGCGAGATATCAAGAGCTGAAATTTCAGTGCTTAATTCTCAGCCGCATTGGGAATTCGAGTAAATGCTATTGAAAGTATGAACTTAAAATCAGCACAACATATATAACTCCTTTAGGAAAATTCAGTTTTCCCTACACAATGCATTGATTGAAGTATTTATATATGTTATTAGCGGAGCATTAGCAATAATTCGTTTGTATTTCTAGTTTATGGGCCATTGAATTGGTTTAACCTTTGGGATTGTCCTATGCTATTTTGAGCGATTCTCTGAGTCCTGCCACTATTCCATGTAGTATGTGTTATCAAAAACATCGCGAAGCATCAAGTTCTAAATGTTCTCAATCGATTCAATACCCGAAGAAAGCGATAAGAGTTATAAGAAATGTATCATCACACTCTAAGGTGGATTAAATGCGTTTTTCCATATAACAATGCCCCACCCTAGTATGTAACCCTTTAATAGTACGGTTGCAGTAATATCGCACCACACCTACGAGAAAAATACCTTACCGCACCACAAAATTTGTGGTACTTACCGAAACTACGACATACCCTAACTGCAAGCATTTTTCTATTATTTCATCTCCAACCTATAATAATAATAGTTTTATAGCGCTTCTCCAGACTGCCTGTCTCTTACCGGAGGTGGCATATTGAAGTGATTCCACCCTATGGCTGTTATTATTCTAGCAACCGATAAGTCCACTGTGGCATAAAAACATCGCCAGCACGGAAGACTACATTCTCCAATCAGGTGAAGAAAATCTGCAGGCGAGTGGCGATGGCAACAACCTAGTCACTCAAGTGGCGCAAATCTAGGAGGAAGCCGATTGTTGTATTGTGGCTGGGTAATGCCCCACAAATCGATGCGAAGCGAACGACAAACATAAGAGCCATTGGAATAAGTATCGGTAAGAATTTACTGCTCCCTCACTCACCCCAACGAGACACTTCAGACGACGGTTAAATATCATCTGTACCGGATTGTGCTGGTCCGTTATGCGATGGTCTGGTTTGCATTCCTATGATCCGTGCAATTGTGACTTGATGACAGACGGCGAGAGGCGAGGCAAACGGGGGTGGGTCAGTTCGGTGCGGGAGTGGAAATCAAAGGAAATGACTTTGCAGATTCTTTTGCTCTGTTCAACAATCATCGGAGAATGCTTAGATTTGGAAAGCGCGATGGAGAAAATGCTGATGCGGATGCTGCTGATGTGGTGGAAAAATGTTTTTTCTTATGACGATTTATTCAATGGTGTCGGAAAACTCTCCGCATTCTATCCGAGATAGATTTTGCTTTTTTTTTTTCTCAAAGTCGAGTTATTTCAACAGTGTTCTACACGTTTAGTTGGAAGATAACTACGCCAGATAGTGGCCATATTTGTAGGTTGAAATTCTAGCATGAACAGCTGTCATAAAACACTAGTCCCAGTAACGAGAAGTTCGGTTTTAAAAATATGTTAGACGCTTCTTTAAAGAAAATTTTACGATATGTAGGAGTACTATTGAATTTCGGAATCATTGAAAACATCTTAGAACATTTTATTTTTGACGTAAGTCATGTTTTTCCTCTTTTGATAGTTTTTTTTTTGAAAAAAATCCAACGGAAAATAGAATGAAAATACAAACCCATGCCTGTAGATAGTAAATACGGAGGAGGGATTGAAGTGAAAAATATCAGAAATTTCACTTTACATACAGTTTATAGCATACATTGTAGTGATTAAATCAAGCCACAGTTAATGGAAATCTATTGACAGCTAACAGAATTACGATTTTCTAAAGATTTTCTTTTTTTGGATCAATTTAAGATTTTTTTTTCAAATCCGATGCTTAAAAGCTCTTTACAACAAATGAGACTTTGGTATTCAAATAAAGTTTAGTAAAACCATAAGTTTACAGAAAAACTGATTATTTTTAAATAGTGATTGCACTAGATTACAAAAAAACTTCGTCTGTAATTGATGCAGACTACAATTGAAAAATAAAGGGTGTATGTAGAAAATATAGGTAGAAGTCTGTTTTCACCCAAGATATAACTATTCTGGTGAACTGCAGGAACAACAGCACGAAGTAGAGTGCAGAAAATAACTCGTAATGACTCTAGTGTCTACAATGCAACCATGCTGCGGGTAGAACTGTACAAGACAGAATGTGGTAAATGTGACTGTTGGGTGCCTGCAGTACAAATCTTAATAGCTGCTTATTTTCCACTTTTTAATTGCGAATCTGACAAATATGGTATCTCTATTTCAGAAATATCTAAATGTTCCTCCTTTTAATCAAACTTCCGAGATATGCCACTTTCTTTTTATTATCACGGTTCGAGAATACGTCTTTAGCCTTTTTTCGCAATCCACGATATTCTCAACAAAGAGTCGAATGATTCAAATTACTAGATATTTAAGTGATGTTTACTACAACAGTCATCTGAGTGTATGTGGGACTAGAAATAAATAAAAGTAATACTGACCAACAGATCAAACATTAAACAATATTTACCGTATGAACTGCGTTGGGTATTATGATAGTTGTTTAGCGATAAAAGCATTCTAATTTAATACATTTGAATGTTTATTTGAAGTTACTATTATTGAAGCTGTATCAAATAAATGAGTATTTAAAAAAGTCCTGCCGTGCTGGTTTCCGAAGCGAGAGAGTTGATAATTCCACTGCTTCGGACACGTCAGATACGAAATCTGCTACGAAATCGGTAAACATTCTCAGCGGAGTCTCGACCTTCCCACGCTTGAACCTGACCCAATCTAGCTTGCATTTGGGTGGTAATTTCTCGACCAGCTTCTGCACTAGCATCGGGTTGTTCATGTGGTCATTCATGCCTGCTGCTTCCAAGTGATCACAGAGCTGCTTCACGTTGATTCCGAAGTGAATAAAGGTCTCTAGTCGATCGGCTCGCGGAGCCTGCACGCTCCGCACCTTATGAAGCAGGGTTCTGAGACGCTTCTCCGGTTTGCCGAATAAATTTCGAAGGTCCTGTACTGAATCCGGAAGCACAAGGCGACTTCGAACCGCTTCGAGCGCATCACCTTTCAAATAATCCTACAATCTCTTCAGATTGTCCAGGTTGGTGAAACCGCAGGCCGCAGTAGTGTATAAATAGTGGCCATACTTTCAGCTCACCCTTGAAAGTCGGCAGATATTTCGACATCGCTTGCCGTGCTGCAAACTGATCTTTTGTCACCCTTCGAAATGGATGCCCCGACCCGTCTCGAGATCGACCTGCCAGTGAATTACCGTCAAACGGAACAGCCGAGATTTTGCTTCCCCTTTCTTCATGGTCGCTATTGTTGCTTTCGTCGGTATCCGGATACTCTTCTGACACATTCGGTATCGACTTCGGTCTAGTCAGTGGCGTCCTGATCTGATCTAGACCAACCTGAGTTCCGAGCTTGGCACTCGTCAGCGGATTCTTGCCTTTCCCATACGCTCCACGTATATCACCAGATATCGAATTGCTGGCAGACTTCTGCTCGCGCAGCCAATCCTGCATCATCTGGTCCTTGGCTGTTGACAAGGCATCGCTTCTATTGTTGATCAGCATTCTCATCTTGCTGTTGTTCACCTGCCGATGAATCCGTTCCTGCTTCTCCAGAAATTGTTGCTCGGTTGCCAGCTGACGCTCCAGCAGTTCCTGCCCCTGTTTCAATTTCCGCTCCTGTATTTCTATTTCATTGGCGCGCTCCTTCTCACGCATTTCCTTCTCTGCTTTTAGCAGCTTCTCATTCCACACCTTCTCCATCTCAAGCCGTATAGCCCGAAGCTGCATCTTCTTCATCATCCTTTTTTCCTGCTTTCTTCTTCATCATCCTTTTTTCCTCCAGCTGTTGGCCGAATAACATCCGATACCGTTGCGCCCGGAGCAAATCTTCCGTCGCTTTTCGGTTTCTTCGTTGTCTTCTTCGGCTTTGGCAACGGGCAACTGCTGAGTGCACTTCGGATAGTATCAATCCACGTTGATTACTTCTTCCGTAACTCCAGCACATTTAAAATGTGCCCACAGCATACACATTCCGTACTCCACCATGTGAGGATCTTCGCTCGACGACCCGCTACAGATCAAATAGCTAACGGTAACATCGCCTTCGGGTGATTTGGAAGCAATTTTGCTAAGTTCCGTCCGGAAACAATTCTTTGATTTTGTTCGGAACTAACAGTAAAACAAACTCTTTGAGCCTTGTGTTCAGCGGATCACAGCTGGAATAATTCTAGAGAAAATTTTCAATAGGACGTAAGTAACATTGAGAGCCTCTCTTTGTTTACTTTCTCTTTCGTTTATAACGACGTCATTACAACACTTTGTACTAATTTTCCAGTACATATCGTAAGCCGACGGTTTTTACTACAATATTATGCAAAGAGTAGAGTAGTAAATGTTGAAATGGTCGAGTAATGAACAGAAGAGAAAGGCCTCAAAGACAATCTCTCATTGTTACTTACGTCCTATTGAAAACGAATTAACGATTGAATAAGGCTCTTTACTTGTCCTATCCTTAGAACCAACCCCAAAAGCTTTTGAAACCACGTCAACGAACAGAAGCAGGAAGCGAGTTTACCGTCTCATATGTCACTCGACGGGGTTCAAGCATCCACTCCTTTCGAAGTATGTAGCTTATTTCACTAACATTTCTGTATCATTTCTTCTGAAGAAATCTTAACTGGTAGCATAGCATAGCATAGCACGTACACCTGCACAAATCGTAGATAGAGTTGCAGAAATGACCATATCTATTGTCAAATTAGTTTTCGCCATGATCCGCAATGACGCAGACCCGCTCATCTTCACACACCTGGCCACGTCCTTATAAGCGCATTTATTTTATAATTTTCGTATCATCTACTAAATAAAAACGCTCGGAACCGAAACAGTTTCCACAGATGACGGATATGAGAAAAAGAGAAAAAAATGTATAATGTGGTAATTGAAAGATATATCAATGAATATTACTTTATTTTGTTTTGATTATAGAGGTTTCAACCTTAGTGTCATTCGCCTCTTTTTGGGTTAGAGAAATCTCTTTTGTAAAAATCTCCAACCCTAAGTGCGGGGTTCGGAATCGAACGCAGGTGAGCTGCGTACAAAGCAATCGATTTACCAACAACGCTATGCCCGTCCCCATGAATATTACTAATACTAATACCTCGTTAAAAGAGAACATATACATTAGCTCCAGTGTTATCTTAGGTGGATCTTTCCACATTGGTTATCGTTTATATTACTTCTTCCATCCCGTTTTCCTTCTTACGATCCTGGGGCAGCGAGTTGTAGAATGTTTTAAACATTCTTTCGTAGGTCCTGGTAGGTTGATTTAAAACTGCATATTCTTCGTACCAGCACCCTATCTCCGTCTAGAGTTTTTACGCCCACATTATTCGCCAAAATAAGCATAGAGCTCTGGACATCTGGACAGTTCTGGAGTTTTCCTTCGATTAGTGACCGAATAACTGCCTGTTGCAGCTAACGGAAACTTCACGTATTGGAATGGCTTCTTGATGATCACCTCACTAATATTGTTTTTACCAAATAAATTTGATAGTATAACTTGTTTTAAATGAGACGAGAAAATCTTGACGGAGCGAAAAATTTTACATGTGCACCGTTGATGCCTGCTGTGATCTTCTTCTGAAATCTAAACTGGTAATCAAATTTTTGAAGCTGCTAGAGCCATTCTTCTACGTTCTCCCGCTACAGTCAGTAGATCAAAAGGGCTCTGTCGTACTAACTTACGGAAAAAGTCATACATTTTCCAAGGGTTCAAAAAAAGCGAATAAAAACGTTATATTAAACTATCGCGAAATAGTTATGCTCTGTCTAAGCTATTCGAACTACAAGTTTAGTATCATACACTTCTTTCTTCAGTCAATGTGTACTAGGTAGATACCATATGACTTCTCAGCGGGGTTTGACAAAATTAATAACTAGATAGCAGTTTCCAAGTTAAGTAGACATGGATTTAATGGCTCCTTTCTGGCTTGACTTCACTCGTACCTAACAGAACGTAAAATGGTAATGAAAATTGGAAACTGCATGACGTCACCATTTGCTGCCAGTTCGGGAGCTCCTCAGGGTAGTCCTCTCGGACCATTCATATTTTTTCTCTTTTTAAACGACTTAAACCATTTTCTTAATAATTCATTTATATATTCGTCAATTGATCGTAGGCTACATTATACAAACATTTATTACTTATATACTATACTGTACACTGTTCTTATACACTATGATTTCGCAAAGAGTTGAATAACTGTTAAAAATAAAAAAAGTTGTGGACTAGCTGGGGCACCTTGTACGCTTCTTTAATTCGATATAAAATAAAAATTAACTAGTTTTATTTACTTTCATTGAAATTTCAATAATTTATTCTGATATCAGAGGCTTTTTTAACAATAAAGCATCACGCATTTATCGCATTTTCAAAAATATTCACTTTAATTCATTTTAATTTGACATTTACAACGTTACTTGTCAGAAAAACTTGAGTGGGTTGAGGCTGAATATTGTTTATCGTAGAGATAAAAGGAAAATGATGAAAAATGGCAATCTCAGTTTATTTCTAGTATGTCAGAATAGGTTTTTAAGAGCATTTAAAATTTTTTTTGAATTATCGATTATAAAAATAGCCAGGTAGGATTGAAAATTTCGCAAAATAAAAAAGTGAAATAAGAGGCTATTTATGACGTATATTTGAGTGCTAAATTGATGGCATAATTAGTACACAAGGCCACGTTCTCAAGTTATGCACTTTTTATGTCAAGAATTCTGAAATAAAGGTTCGAAATCAGTTTTTTCACGGCCAAGATCACATTATTTCGCAAACACCAACTTTGGAGGTTCAATGTCTTCAAAGAAATTATACAACATAATACAGAGCATCTCTTGAAAAAACAATTTTGGTAATTAATTATCTTGGAAATAATTACGGAGAATAAACTCAAAACATTATTTAGAGGCTTGGTATCTTCGGTAAAGTTGTTGATATTGATATTAAAAATAACTTTTTCAAAGACACAAAAAAATGCTCATAAAAACCGATCCTGGCGTACTAGAAACAAACGAAAAACGCAATTTTTCATCTTTTTTCTTCTTCTTTCTGGAAAAAATGTATGTGGGCTCGGTACACTTAAGATTTTCTGTTTTGTTGAGCAGTCTCATTTTACGAACCTCCAATCACTTTTATCGACCCTTGAAGTGTTTTGTTTGTTTTGATAAACAGTGTTAAGAAAAATGACAAAAGGCATGTGCAACATGTTTAAAAGACATAGCTGAGTAAAGCCATGTCAAGTGATCCTCGAATTTTTCGCAAAATCACCGATCTTCATGAGGTATATTTTATTGGATAGGGATTACGGTGAATAGCTTTTGGTATAAATATTTCGTTAAAACACCTTTTATTTTTCAAGATATTAACCCTTAAACTTTATTGCATGATAAAATTGTAAATTTTATATCTCAAAAACCACTGAAGACAATTCAACGATTTTTTGCACACTTATGGAATGATATTTGCTCTATCTTATAAAAATATTTTTGCTGTATGATTATGTGAATAACGGTACTTTGCAACTAATTAAAAATTTAAATTATATTTTTTCTTGTGTTCTTCACGCTAAAAATTTTCAAAACGTATGTCAAATTATGCGGCAATCTTTCACCTTCAATAATCTGTATTGATCATTTTTCATTTTTGCTCCTATCGAGAGTTATGGAGGATTTTGTAACAGTGCGCTCTTTCAACGCACGGCCCACTTTGATGCAGCCCGCGAGAACGTACATATTGGCAACGCCGCACGTCGCAACGTCAGAATGCGCATCGCGTTGGAAGTGCGCATCGCATGACTAAAAGAAACCACATCTCTCGATTAGTGCAAAAGGGTAAACTTTTCTATACGGATTATCGAAGATGACTTTTTTCCAGATATTTTGAGATGCTTTAAAAATTTTTGACCGAAGTGAACAACAAAATTTATAGTTGATTAATATTTTTTCTATTAATATAATTTAACGTTTCTAACAATTAACATCATCAAAAACACTTCTGTTAGTCAAAGTACATCTATGCTATATCCAAATTCATTTTGAGGCTACAACATTAATATAGGAAAATCTTATGACAACAGCATTTTATTTCACGTTTTTATTTTCACCGTTAAACAACAATGTATCTTTTGAAAAAAGTTTATTTTGAATCTGTTGTTCAATCGTATCGATGTTTTATTATCGTTATTGCTTCTGTTAATTCTGTAAATTTGTGGTGCTCCAAGTTCTGGTAAGATATTACTTATTTTATCGAATTTCAGTTAATCATCAACGATCTTTATTTATAAATCATCGTTACAGTTTTCCGCATGAACCTGTTGAGTCAACGAATATTCCAGTTCCATTACTTTGGCAAACACTATAAGAGTAAAGCCATGTCAAGTGATCCTCGAATTTTTCGCAAAATCACCGATCTTCATGAGGTATATTTTATTGGATAGGGATTATGGTGAATAGCTTTTGGTATAAATATTTCGTTAAAACACCTTTTATTTTTCAAGATATTAACCCTTAAACTTTATTGCATGATAAAATTGTAAATTTTATATCTCAAAAACCACTGAAGACAATTCAACGATTTTTTGCACACTTATGGAATGATATTTGCTCTATCTCATAAAAATATTTTCGCTGTATGATTATGTGAATAACGGTACTTTGCAACTATTTAAAAATCTAAATTATATTTTTTCTTGTGTTCTTCACGCTAAAAATTTTCAAAACGTATGTCAAATTATGCGGCAATCTTTCACCTTCAATAATCTGTATTGATCATTTTTCATTTTTGCTCCTATCGAGAGTTATGGAGGATTTTGTAACAGTGCGCTCTTTCAACGCACGGCCCACTTTGATGCAGCCCGCGAAAACGTACATATTGGCAACGCCGCACGTCGCAACGTCCTAATGCGCATCGCTTTGAAGGAGCGTATCTCATGTGCAAAATTGGCGTCTATGAGGTTAAAGAAAAAAGCCAAGCTTTTCTTTATGGAATATTGAAGGTGAATGTTTTATTCAGGACTTATTTAATTTCCTGTCACTTAATACCTCGGACAAACGCGCTCGGATATTGGCAGCCGATGAGCAAAGTTGAGCAGTGGGCATGTTGACTGCGTTGACATATTTTTTGCAAATTGACATACTTCACCAAATTTTCTTGTCAGTTCATTTGTCTGAGAGGTAGCGTGGTTTATTGCGAATCTTTACAATACACATTACAACTTCTCAGCCATGCGCCATCGGGCCTTACGTTAAATTACGCGCCCATTTAGTTTGCATCAGTGCGAGTGAAAAAACGTTTCGACGTTTGTTTTTGTTTCGATCGCACTCGAGTGTTTCCCATATAGCAAGAACTCGACAATGCTTAAATGCTAGATTATCTCAAAATAGACAAACTTTGCTAAAAAACATTCGATTGTTTCATGTTATAAATATGGGTCGATCACACGAATGATTCATTCCGTTAAAAAAAATCATAAATGTGTTCGTCGTATCTGGCTATTGTGGCATCCATGTGAAGTGATAAATTTAAAAATTATATTGGTCAACCCATGTGCGGCATATGTCGTAATGGGTGCAAAAAATACAACGAAAATAAATATGGACATGAACAAAACACAATGTTCGTTAAATTTTCAATTTTTCATCCCATGTTTATAGTAATGGGTTTCTCAATTACGCGTTTAGAATATAGGAAATTTTTTCTTCTTATAGTGTTTGCCAAAGTAATGGAACTGGAATATTCGTTGACTCAACAGGTTCATGCGGAAAACTGTAACGATGATTTATAAATAAAGATCGTTGATGATTAACTGAAATTCGATAAAATAAGTAATATCTTACCAGAACTTGGAGCACCACAAATTTACAGAATTAACAGAAGCAATAACGATAATAAAACATCGATACGATTGAACAACAGATTCAAAATAAACTTTTTTCAAAAGATACATTGTTGTTTAACGGTGAAAATAAAAACGTGAAATAAAATGCTGTTGTCATAAGATTTTCCTATATTAATGTTGTAGCCTCAAAATGAATTTGGATATAGCATAGATGTACTTTGACTAACAGAAGTGTTTTTGATGATGTTAATTGTTAGAAACGTTAAATTATATTAATAGAAAAAATATTAATCAACTATAAATTTTGTTGTTCACTTCGGTCAAAAATTTTTAAAGCATCTCAAAATATCTGGAAAAAAGTCATCTTCGATAATCCGTATAGAAAAGTTTACCCTTTTGCACTAATCGAGAGATGTGGTTTCTTTTAGTCATGCGATGCGCACTTCCAACGCGATGCGCATTCTGACGTTGCGACGTGCGGCGTTGCCAATATGTACGTTCTCGCGGGCTGCATCAAAGTGGGCCGTGCGTTGAAAGAGCGCACTGTTACAAAATCCTCCATAACTCTCGATAGGAGCAAAAATGAAAAATGATCAATACAGATTATTGAAGGTGAAAGATTGCCGCATAATTTGACATACGTTTTGAAAATTTTTAGCGTGAAGAACACAAGAAAAAATATAATTTAAATTTTTAATTAGTTGCAAAGTACCGTTATTCACATAATCATACAGCAACAATATTTTTATAAGATAGAGCAAATATCATTCCATAAGTGTGCAAAAAATCGTTGAATTGTCTTCAGTGGTTTTTGAGATATAAAATTTACAATTTTATCATGCAATAAAGTTTAAGGGTTAATATCTTGAAAAATAAAAGGTGTTTTAACGAAATATTTATACCAAAAGCTATTCACCGTAATCCCTATCCAATAAAATATACCTCATGAAGATCGGTGATTTTGCGAAAAATTCGAGGATCACTTGACATGGCTTTACTCATAAGAAGAAAAAATTTCCTATATTCTAAACGCGTAATTGAGAAACCCATTACTATAAACATGGGATGAAAAATTGAAAATTTAACGAACATTGTGTTTTGTTCATGTCCATATTTATTTTCGTTGTATTTTTTGCACCCATTACGACATATGCCGCACATGGGTTGACCAATATAATTTTTAAATTTATCACTTCACATGGATGCCACAATAGCCAGATACGACGAACACATTTATGATTTTTTTTAACGGAATGAATCATTCGTGTGATCGACCCATATTTATAACATGAAACAATCGAATGTTTTTTAGCAAAGTTTGTCTATTTTGAGATAATCTAGCATTTAAGCATTGTCGAGTTCTTGCTATATGGGAAACACTCGAGTGCGATCGAAACAAAAACAAACGTCGAAACGTTTTTTCACTCGCACTGATGCAAACTAAATGGGCGCGTAATTTAACGTAAGGCCCGATGGCGCATGGCTGAGAAGTTGTAATGTGTATTGTAAAGATTCGCAATAAACCACGCTACCTCTCAGACAAATGAACTGACAAGAAAATTTGGTGAAGTATGTCAATTTGCAAAAAATATGTCAACGCAGTCAACATGCCCACTGCTCAACTTTGCTCATCGGCTGCCAATATCCGAGCGCGTTTGTCCGAGGTATTAAGTGACAGGAAATTAAATAAGTCCTGAATAAAACATTCACCTTCAATATTCCATAAAGAAAAGCTTGGCTTTTTTCTTTAACCTCATAGACGCCAATTTTGCACATGAGATACGCTCCTTCAAAGCGATGCGCATTAGGACGTTGCGACGTGCGGCGTTGCCAATATGTACGTTTTCGCGGGCTGCATCAAAGTGGGCCGTGCGTTGAAAGAGCGCACTGTTACAAAATCCTCCATAACTCTCGATAGGAGCAAAAATGAAAAATGATCAATACAGATTATTGAAGGTGAAAGATTGCCGCATAATTTGACATACGTTTTGAAAATTTTTAGCGTGAAGAACACAAGAAAAAATATAATTTAGATTTTTAAATAGTTGCAAAGTACCGTTATTCACATAATCATACAGCGAAAATATTTTTATGAGATAGAGCAAATATCATTCCATAAGTGTGCAAAAAATCGTTGAATTGTCTTCAGTGGTTTTTGAGATATAAAATTTACAATTTTATCATGCAATAAAGTTTAAGGGTTAATATCTTGAAAAATAAAAGGTGTTTTAACGAAATATTTATACCAAAAGCTATTCACCATAATCCCTATCCAATAAAATATACCTCATGAAGATCGGTGATTTTGCGAAAAATTCGAGGATCACTTGACATGGCTTTACTCAGCTCTACAATTGTCAAAAGTATAATAAAACTAATAAAAGCGCGTCTGTTAGTGAATATTGAAAAATTGAAGTGTGCAAAGTAGTTCCACATATCCAAAGTAGCCCCCGCACGACGGTATTAAAAAAATATTTTTTCAGTCTTTTGGGAAATTACCAGATTCAAGTGACTTATTGTACAGCCAGAATAAAGGTGACGTGAGCTTAGTTGCTAAATTCTTTATGAAAGCAGGTAAAATTCCATCAGGTCCTGAGCCTTTAGTGGCATCTAGATCATTGAGACCAGACAAGATATCTTGAACATTAATGTGACTGACATCAACATCTCTTGAATTCTCTTGAATATTGCACAAAATGTTTTCGGAATTGAATTTCTTGAATCATGTTGATTTGTTTTCATATCCCGATATTATGTTTAGTTTTGCCCCTAAAACACGAATAAATCAAGTCTCCCCATGTTCCCCTACAACACCGAAGAGGCATGAACAACTTACGACAAAGAGAAGAGAAAAGATTTATAGATTTTTGAGAATTTCTCAGTTGTACATTAGATTAGGTGCCATGCAATGTAGGCGTATATGTTATGAATTGATGAAATCTAGAAAAATGGAACAAAAGTCGATGGAATCCATTGTCATCTGAGAGGCCGCGTTTTTCGCAAAGATGTGCGCAGCTGTTATCCAACAATCTTCCATGGATTCAGACGTTGGTTGGGTGGTTGAGGACATGACTTTCAAAACGATACATATCTTCGAGCATGCTTCAGCCCCGCGTTCCAATGAACGAGATTACAACACTGATTATGTTAATTTCAAGTCGCGACAGCGAGAATTAAATTCTATTGAAATTTTTCCAAGCGGAAAATATCGACATTAGATATGTCCCTTCGAGGGGTTTTCCGCTTTTCGCTCTTCATTCAACTATTCCCATTATGGCTGTAATCAAATAAATCAGTCAACTGTGATTAAATCAAAGTGAAGATAGATATTCCCCCTATAACAGCGTTCACGATGGTAGAAAAGGGATCGTTTTTATCAGGTTTTCGGACACCACCGACACGACATGGCTTGGACACCGTAGAACAGATACCAGGCGTACAAACAAATTAGCGCCTCGTTAAAGCACATTAAAAGATTTTAGCTGACGGCACGGAAACACCTCGGTTTTGGGTTACTAGGGTCGAGAAGGTTACGTTTGGTATGGGGCACAAAAGTCTGCCGACTTGCGTCATTATTTGTTCTACCAAATGAGACGGCTTTGTCTCATTTGGTAGAACTTTTTCGTTGTTGTATTTAATGTAACGGTATTTTGGCGAACAATGGCCGTACTGTTAATGCAGCATGATTGTGACAATTTATTGGCGTACATTGTTATGAGTTTTGTTAGTTAATATTTCTAACAATTAAATTCAATTAAATATATTGCCTACTTTTCAGCCGCCATTTTCCTCAGCTGCACATGGTTAAAAAATGTATATACTATGTCAAAAATCGACAGCTGTCTTGTTTCACAAAGAAATACGTGTATGTACTGTTCTCATTAGTAAAATACTAAAGCAATTAGATGTCGAAATTCTACAGTAAATACGCGTTAAACGATGGATAGTTCTACGTAGGAAATTTCATACGCTAGGATTTAATTAGTTAAAGATAACACTTTCATATTTTTTGCTATTTATCATCAGCTAGAAATGATATTGTTACACAAAAAAAAACTAATGTGTACTGAATGGCATATTGCCAGATCAGTAGTCTATGAACCTGTAATATATATTGAAGTTTGGAACGGTCAAAACTTGGTCAACGACGATTAAGTGCGCGCTGATTATGTTGTTATGCAAATGGACAAACTTTTTTTGAAGTTCCGTGACTATAGAATACAAAGAAAACACAAAAGAGATAAGGCTTCTAAAGTCTCCATACTGAATTGTTGAACTTTACTTTCCACATCTTCCATGAGAGTTTGTACCGCTATTTTCTGAGTTTTTCGCTTAACGATTGCCCAATAATTTCAATGGTGCTTCTGCTTGAAACAGTTATTTTCGTCGTTTTTACGGCTTCCAGCTTTCGATTTCTCCCTGATCCAGTTTTCCTGGCTGTCGATGAACGTTTTCCGAACACGTTTAATATGTTGGTGCAACAACTTCGACAACTTGGCGAGTGTGTGAGTAGCTCAGATTTTCGCGAAGCATAAGCAAAATTATGTTCTGTTGCTCCTCTTGCTCCAACGCCATTTTCCAAACTGAAGAGCTACCGTCAAAATCATACATACATCTTTCTTTATTGCCCGATGAAAAAATGCGTCAAGTTGGAGTTGACTAATTTCTGATTATACCACCCTTAAGAATTTAAGCCCGGTAAATTTTAGGCCTGTTCCAACTGACCCTGTCAATTTTAGTTTTCCTATCTGTGTCTGTGTATTACACATCCGTGCTCTCACTTGAGTACTATGGCACTAAATGTTCATTACTTTCCTTATTTGGATTGCTAGCTAGCTGAATGTCGCTAAAATGAAAAATTTACTAAAATAAAGTGAGTAAATATCATATGTTTCTTCCGCACTTGCCTCCCGTGAATTTGGTGTGGATAGTTCATCAAGCATTGAAACAGTTTGGACAAAGATTACTACGCAAACGAAGAACTACTTTATTGGAGCTGTCCCCCAGAAAAACGACTTGATTTCTCATTACGCAGTTCCATCTAGACTCCAGAGAGCGCTTCTCCTCAAGCAGATGTAAACGATATGGTGATAGTCCTTGGCGATTTCAGCCAACCAGGACTCTTGTGGGTTTCTTCTGGACGTGGGTACGCTTACCCTAACCCGTTATCCTCGACAACAAATCCTCCAGCCGCTTATTTCTGGACGGGATGGCTTTTCACGGACTAAGTCAAGTAAGCATGATTTCCAAACATCAATCTCGTTTTCTTGACCTTGTCTTCGTCAATGAGAATGCTTTTCCTGGGTGTTCTGTGAGTGAAGCTTCCAGTATGATCGTTCCTTTGGAAAACTATCATCCCGCTTTAGAAATATCCATTTCCACCATTAGTTCACCGCTATATGAAGAAGCTTTAGATGCGAATCGTCGTAATTTTCGCAAAACTGATCTAGTAGCTCTACGCCGCTCACTATTGCTGATTGACTGGAGTGTACTACTTGATCAAGTGGATGTAGATGCCGCAGTTGATCTCTATAATCGATTACTGCTTGACTGTGTTGAAAAATCTGTTCCAAATTACCAACCTCCCTGGAAGCCTGCCTGGTCGAACGTAATGTTTCGGAATCTGAAACGCATCCGTGCCAAAGCTCTACGTGCGTACACAAATCGACGATGCCCTATTCTCAAGCGCTTTTTTCGCAATAGCCAGTAATGAGCACCGCTGTCACAATAAATTGCTGTACAAAGGACATGTAACCGCATCCAACAAAACTTACAACGAAATCCGAAGGGATTCCATGAAAACGTTTGTTAACGAAACAGGTCTTCCGTCTAGGGTGGTCTACAATGGCGAAATGGCGACTGCGACGGCGACAAAGTTGCCAGCTACTTCTCGAGTATCTTCACGACTCATACACCAACTGCCATCGAGCTCGACAACGCGTCCCGTGCTCCAGGACTAAGTGCTAGGCCTTCAGCTGTTCTGAAAAAATGTTCCGATATTTTATTGATTCCATTGACGCACCTTTTCAATGTGTCACTTCAGCAACAAAGAATTCCCGATAATTGGAAGCGTTCAGTCATGTTTCTGGTACACAAGAAAGGTGACAAAAGCAAAATCGAGAATTACCGGGGAATCACTACGCTGAGAGTCGAGTCGAAAAATGTCGAATCGTTAATCAACGAGGTGCTGTTTACTGCTAGTAATCATTACATAAGCATTTGTTAGCACCAGAGGGGGAACAACTTGACAGCTCCTATACAAATCGTTGAAACCACTTTATTTGGGTCTGTGGGTCTAAAATGGCGGATCAATTTTTATTCAAGAACAATTTCCTAAAAAAGCGTAAACTTGTTCACAGTGAAAATTTTCTTGTTCATTTTTTTACTTTCGATAATTCCTTTTTGAAGACTTTTTGGGCGTTTGGTGTTGTTTTGTTATAAAAATGCATCTTTATTCCGATGCATTATTTTTAAATGATTCATGATTTTTTGGAATCATCAGCATACAAACAAGCGGCGCTTATACTAGTTAGTGAGCACATTTATTTAGTCTTAAGATATTAGGTAGTAATATTTGTATTGCAATGTAAAAACACACACAATGATACTGGACTAATTTGCTCCCTCTCCGATAAAAAATGAACTGTCATCACTTCTGATTTTTGTGGAAACCTTTGCACCGTACATGTCGCAGCACCTATCAGTTAGATGCTATACTGTCAGAAATAAACAGTCGAAGTCAATCCTGCCTTTGTTAAATGCGAAGTGGAAAATGATAATCACAAAACTAAATGTATTTAAAGATTAACGACAAACTTTCGAGAATTGTCATATGCGAAAGATATTTCAAGGGCAATTGGAGAGGAAAAAGTTCACACTAGAAGCGCACTCAAATCAAATCATGCATTTTATATTTTACATTCGGCACAATTTGTAATCCTTAACTTGTTTGTGTTTATCTTAAATTATTACGCTGTTTTGAAATAATCATCTTGATTATCTCTTCCGAATGTAAATAAAGAAAACAAGTTCGTAAAAGACGTCATGAAATTATTTTCTCGCATAGAAATTTACAGTATCGCAATTAGTGGACGGCGTTCTATGGTGGCGACATCATTCGAAACACGGTGGTTTCAAGCAACTTAGGCTAAACGTCAAGTTGCGGGAGGGTTGGTTAGCACGGATTCTTTCCCGCTCGATCGGTGGAGACGAACCTGGTTTGCTTCACATCCTTCTGTACAGAACAAATGTCTAAACAACTGCAGGCGGACGTGATTTACACAGATCCTAAGGCTGCTTTCGACACTGATAACCATGAGATACTTCTAACGAAGCTTGATAAACTTGGATGCACTGCTCGATTCTGCCGTTGGCATCGATCATACCCTGTTCACCGTAAAGTCGTTGTTCAAAATGGTGACAATGAATCTGAGTCCTTTTCCAACCATTCTGGGGTTCCTCAAGGTAGTACGCTTGATTCGCTACTATTTTCACTGACAATCACTGACACTGACAAGACAATCGATTTACCAACTACGCTACGCCTACCCCTTTCCTGTTATTTGTGTTGGTGTGTTAGCATACTTTGAAGTATATTACAAGAATGTTGTAACTGATTTCTAGTAAATGATACAAAAAGAAAAAAAATGTCCCAAATCGGGTTATATATTGAAAGTTTAAATGTATTATATATCAAAGTTCTTTCATAATGAGATACGCTTTCCGATGAATTTTAACCCAACAAACAATCATTCGTCACAATTTTTATGGACGTATATCCCACTAATTGACAAAAACTTTCAGTATCATCTCGTATTTGAATATGATTTTTTTTTGGATTTTATAACAATGAACGACAAACCATGGACTTCAATTTTCTTAGAGTGGTACTTCGACCAAGAGAATTTTACTGAACAGGGGATAGACTTCAAGAGATACGTAGATATGTGCTGAAATCAGTTAGAATTAAATCGAATTAAAATCATTACTCGACAGAATTTTAGAACGCTTCCATTGCTTTTTATTAAATAAAAGCTTAAAAACAAATAAATTTGTTTTGCTTTATTTCTTATGTAGCTCGTTGCATTAGGAGGAAAAATATCATATTTTCTTCAGTGTAATGTGTTGGTAAAGCATATCACTTTTCTGTGCCATTCATATTTAGGTGTATTTTTCGCATTTGTGAACAGTTTTGTTAATTTTCTTGGATGTAGTACTTTGCTTCCTCGAATATCCACAAAGAATTCACAAGCACCAACCACTCTCGCTGTGGAGGATAACCCAAGCGAGCTTTGCTCTGTTCCACAGTAAGCAAAGACGGGGCGTGAAATCACACTTCAGTTTCTTTCGAGAATTTTTGTGTGGAGGTCCTGTGGGGGAAAAGTAAAGCTGAAGCCAAATGGTGGTGAACACTTTTTAAATAGCACCGAGAGGGGCCCTCCTTATTGATTAGGACCTGCAGTTCGAGGATGATGTTTATGATGATTGTGTGCTGGGCGATTTATAAAATGATGCCGAGAGTGAAATAAAAGGGCAACACAAAATTGCAAAATAATCCACTAAATTCTTCCGGGCGAAATTCGAATTACCTGAACGAAGACCCGGTGTGGCGGCCCTAAATACAAGTTTGAGAAATTTTCTTTTTCTTTCTAATAATTGCTTTCGATAATAATCCAGTAGTTGGGAAGACAGGAAATTCAATAAATCAAAAGAATCGATTTCATATTTGCGAAATTTGACCTCTTGACTTCTAATCAAACCATTTAAACCATTTAACCTAACAAGTCTGATCTTATTTTTGTTTCGATTATAGAAATTTTATTCTTAGGATCATTCGCTTGTTCATTCAGATTATTTCTATAAAAAAAATTCTCCTTCTGTGTGCGGGGTTGGGAATCGAACCGAGATGAGCTGCGTACATGCCAATCGATGTACCAACTACGTTATACCTGCCCGGGTCTGATCTTCTGATTTGGTAAAAATATATATTTGATATTAAATAAATGAAATAGCCTAGAATTTTCGCTATTCTCTCTTATCATACGCGGATTTTGGAATTTTTTTATTGCGTTCTCAAATAAATTTTTGTCGAAATAGTATTTGTCAAAATTTTAGTTTTTGGTAAAAATCCGGGGCCCCTTCAGAACTCCGGGCCCGGGGGGAAACACTCCGTCCCACCCCCTCTCTCGGCGACCCTGTAACAGCGTTACATTCGTTTAAAATTATGCCACATTTTCGTGACGCGGATCTAATTTCAAATTTTAGTTTTACACTTAGCCCCAGGCCGTCTTATTGAGTAACGAATTTCTAATGCAAAAAGGCGGAAATGGAAAACAATTCAAAGCAAATAGGAGTTCGGTATCAAATAAAGTAGATGCAACAGCGGTACAAAACCTGTTAAAACGTGTGAAACATGTAGACAGACAATTCGCAATGGAGCAATTAGTTTTCTAATTGGGGTCTACATATTACCTGTAGACAATGAGAATACGAGAAAGCTTTATGCCTACTGGCTTTATCGGTCTTTTCGCTGCTACATCATTAAACAAATAATCACAACAATAATTTGGGAGCTGGACAACATTTCGGCAGTTCGAATTAAAGATGCTGTAATGTCATCATAATATAACTATACCCTAATTTAAGTGCTAAGTTTGTTCGCAACGTCTAGAACTTAACTATAACTTTTTTTCTACACGTAAAATTCATGTAAATTTTCATAATATCGGAACAGAATAAAAAATTAATAAATATAAGGATATCAAAGTATTCTTTTCTACGGCGAATGGACCCTCTTTTGTACAGATTGCGCAAATATTTTATACCGCTGAAAATGGAAAACGGGAGACTCTTTATACTGTGAACGTGTTTACTTGCACAGGTGAATGATAGTGAATAATTTTTCTGAGTGGCATGTACTTACCGAATTTCGCCAACAGCATCAACAATATCATCACAACCATCATTTCGTTTATCCTTAATTTCTGCATCCTAAGTTTGAAAATTTTGGATTATTTATTCACGCTTCACCAGTATCTTGTATCTTTTATTTCTTGGCACTGATCACATGTCAAAAAGAAATCGCCCATCCATTCTACCGTTGAAAACAAATCCGATTTCACACTCATTCACTAACGGCACTGCAATACAACGCACAACACTCAGTTCTATCTTCTCATGTGGCGCCCGTGTGATCGAAGTTCAATCAATAATTTATATGCTGTTGTACGGTATAAAATTTCCCGTTTCACAGCCGCCACTGCTGTTGCTACCGTTGACACTGGCCAATTTGTCAGTGCTGGACCGAATGCGATTTCGCAATATACACAGCATCGACAGCTAATTTCTCTTTCTCTCGTTTCTCACTCACTCACATCCGGTATTGATCAGCCTTCGTTTTGCCCCGTCGATGCCGTGGTCACATTTTTTCACAGATGCTGTCATCCTTTCCAACATTCCAACACGTTTGGTTTCGCATTTAGACACTCAATATACGTACAAAATATCACACGATTATCCGTGCACAGTGAACTTTCTTCCGATCCAGCTGGGTAAGTTTGGGGAAAACTTGCTCCCACACCCTCCGCTTCCAGTTAGTCTTGGTCCAGCGTCCGCCCGTGGTCTTGTCTACCTCAACACAAAACTGCAGCCCAAGAAGTGCAATGCATTTCGATGCAGTTTCATTCACAAGCACGCAGACGACGAAAAATCTTCCTCGAATCCACCCACAACGTCTCCAAATTTTCCACAGAAACTGGCACAAACACACTTTCTCTTCCCGACTGCAACCTTCCACCCAAAGTCGAAAGCACACCGGAACGGAATCCGCAGTTCATAGACGGGAGAATTTTGGCGCTTTCCTCGTGTTTTTCACTTTTGCTTTTCACCCGTGGTTTGTCCTTAGACAATTTTCTTCTTATTGGCACACGTCTTGGCACTCCAACACTCACCACACGGTACAGCATCCATCCGCCCAAAAAATATTACTAGCAGAGTCGTACTCAGGATCCTTCCTGGAAAAAGCTCCTTCCGGATGCAAACGAACGGGCACCAGAACGAGACCCACAACTGCAAACCATCACTCCTCTCGCTCACTTACTCCACGGCGAATCCATTCGAGTTTCTGCTTCATCTTCTTCGACCGCTTCTGGTCTTCTACTGCCGCTTATCAAAGAACTCTGGACCAGACAAAACGGGTGGCGGTGGTGGTGGTGATGAGAAACCGGCCCTCGAAGGATATCAACCCGATGGCATTTCGAATACCGAACTCCGCAACGAACACTCCTCAACTGAACGGTTAGTTTCGGTTGCAGTCGAGCCTCGGCTGTGGGGTGGTGAATATTTCGCAAATCCTTTTCCACCCCAATCGTGTGTCTGGTTGGAGAGCTTTTACTGGTCGTTTGCTCGTTCTCTTGTTTTTCTTGTTGTTGTTGTGGTTGTTGTTGTTGAATACCGTGTCGCGACCAGGGTTGTCACTATTGTCTAGGAAAAATACAGCTCTAAGTAACCATGTACTGGAACTATCTGACAGGTAGACATTGCACAATGGTCCGAATCCTTAATTTAGGATGACAAAAATATTTGTCATTAAACTACTGGTTCTAGAATGTGTTCGGAACAAATAATCTATATCAATTGAGGCATCGTTTAAGATGGGTGGTATTAGGGGGACCCTTATTGTTTGTATGATCTGAAAATCACCTTTTGAAATTAGATGAGAGAGAGTAATAAAGTGTTCAGTAAAATTGTAGTACAAACTTTTTCAAACTACTTTGCTGAAGACATCATATTTGTAGTTTTAACGGTTTTGGTTTTACAACTATTTGAATGTTGTGTGATAGGGTATCCTTGAAAAACAGTTTTTTCTGTAGAACTTGTAAAATATTTTCCCGTCAGTAGTGTCTTTACGAAACTTTTAGAGCCGATTTAGTCAAGTATTACTCAATGCACAGTGATCCAGAATGCAAATTTAGCAGGAATTTGATATCTTATTGAAACTAAACAACTTAGCCTTATTAAGTCTTCGGAGAAGTTTTCATAATTTGTGAGCCTTTTTGTTAAAACAACAGTTAGGGTGGTTCCAATTTTACCAAGAGCAAAAAATTAACTTTTTGTTTATTCTAGCTAGAGCCAAACGACCTTCAGTGAAGTTGTAGAACGGGAACACTTTGGAAAAGGTTGCCGAAGACATATAAGCTCTATCTGTAATACTTTTGATTTTACAACAAATTTAAAATCGAAGGTTACGGTGTTTCTTAGTGTTTTTTTAGAAAAACTGTTTCTTTCAAATAACTTTTGCGGTATTCATTTAAAACTGAAGTAGACTTCAGACAACTTTAAGATTGTTTTAAGGGGAATAATTTATTTCATGGCACCGCCTATCTACCTATATTCGCTTAGTTATGAGCAGCGATGCCAGATTTACAGACATATCTGTATTTTACAGACTTTTGATGTCTCCTACAGACGTAGCCAAAGATCTACAGACTTTTAAAATGGTAAAAATGTTTAGTAAAATTGCACTAGAATAACTGTTTTCGAACACGAGTGATTCCTTCACAATAGAATTCTACTTTCAATCTATTTTTAAAGTAAAGTTTTAGTGTAACTAGAATTTACACAACCATCTACAGACTTTTACAGACATTTTAGTTATTCTTCTACAGACATTTCAAAAAAACATGTGGCATCGCTGGTTATGAGTACATTTTCGCCAAAAATGGGATTCTTCAGAATAACAATATCACTCATTCGGGCAAACAAAAGATAATTCTTTTTCATCTATAAATAGGGTCATGATTAGAGTTACAATTGAGTAAAAAATAGCGAATACGGTGTTTTTCAAAATTTCATAAAATTTATTTAAAACGTCTATTTTTGATATAGGGTGATGAGCCTATTATCGCTATGTTTCTATTATTACGCTACCCATTTGAAGCCGTTGGTTAGAGCAGTGTCTGCCATCTTTGTTTAACGCCTTGAGTCAAATGGTAGCGCAAGAATAGGGGCACTCGATTCGTGTTTTCGTTGCGCTCAAACACGAGAATTTCACTATTTTCAGCGCATGTATGTTATTATCACCTCGGTGGCACGGCTGTCATCTACATACATTTGTCCTGAAGCCAAAAATTTTGGTTCTTTGGTTCTATTAGCTGTTAAAAAATGCGTTTAAGCTATGTTCATATCTAGTTTTGTACGACATCGTCTCTGTGCGTAATAAATATTTACTAAACAATTAATTATTTTATCCGTCATTATGCTAACTGAATATTGTTTAATTTCTTAAAAATGTATAAAATGATTGTTGGTAATAAAATCGCAGAGAAACAATATTTGAAGAAACAGTGAATTATTTTATTGATAAGTTTCGTGTTTAAAATTTATTGGCTTTCCACGTAGCTTAACAACTTGTTGAAAAACAACCACTGCAAGCAAATTTGTTCCCTCTGATTTTACCAAGGATACGATTTTTGCACCGATGCACAAACAACAGGGGTAAAACATATCAAGTGACAGATAGTAAACAAATCTTTCTCGGGGTTTGAAATCGATTTCGATTCGCAATGATTACAGTAAAACAACGAAATCATGAATATCATTTTTCCATTTGTAGAGAAAACGGCTTATTGTCATTCTAATGTTCTGTCAAAAATTCATAATGGTAGAATTAGAATAACCAACCAAGTTTGAGGTAGTGACTTTTCGTTTACGTCGAAAAAGATGTATTGCTCCGGTTAGACAGAAACTGTCAATGGATGTTTCACTAATTGGCATTAACTTGAAAATGACATTTTTTAACATCCTCATTTTGAACCCTTCCATTTTAATTTTGACGGTGTCAAAAATATATGTTGGACACACAGAATGTGATCGAAATTTTTTTGGAAACGGTAAAGTTCATTCAACTAAACCGTGATACTGACTCGTTCTTATTGCAGTATATCAAATGTATTTGAGATTAACTTAGTTAAGACAGTTTTCAAATAAAATACGCATGGAAGAATACCGTAAACAAGTCAGATATAACATCTATGTAACTGGCTTTATGTCGTTTTCTTCACTTATCCAACAAGCTTAAGTTATTCCGCTTGGTTTATCTGGAGCAGCTCCAGATCTTGGCTGATGTTCATAGCGCATATTCACCCAGAATTGTATCTTGGAATGCCGTATCGTCGACAAGATGTTCTGATTGTCATATCATTGCGGATTTCACCTCAGCTATTTTTAATAACTCCTCCATACGAGACACTCGATTTTTTTTTATGTTTTTAATTTTGTATCAACTGGCAAACAAGACTGTTAGCCTAAGTAACCAAAAGTTCGGATAATACTTAAATACTTAAAATGTGGACTTTAAAGTTCACATACAGTTCTTAGAGTACTTTCAAGCACTTTTACTGCTTCAAGGGTACTTGAAAGCTGCTAAAGGCTATTATTACATCATTTGGTTAGAAAAATTACTTAAAAGGGGAATTGGCAATTAAAGATAAACTAACGATGCTGTGACATAAACAACAGTGTAAAGAGTGGGGACGGGCATAGCGTAGTTGGTAAATCGATTGCCTTATGCGCAGCTCACCTGGGTTCGATTCCCAACCCCGCACATAAGGTTAGAGATTTTTCCAACAGAAATTTCTCTAACCCAAAAATAGGCGAATGACCTTAAGGTTAAAACCTCTATAAGCAAAATAAGGAAAAAAAAAACAATCTAAAGAATGTAGTTTCATAGGGGTCCAAATTAGGTTGGATTCCCAACATGGCTTTGCTACCGAAAATGCAGCAAAATGCAAGCATGGAAGGTCTGTTGCCGAAACTTCATCTAAGGTAATGATTTCCCAATCACCTACTGAGCATTTTAATGTAGTAAGTGATCTCTATTAAGTTTATAGCTTAAATAATACTTTCGCATAAATTGACCGACTTTTCACAATTCTCAGCAAACATACGCAATTTCATTATAACAGTGGACTACTGTTGTAGCTACTGTCAAATGTCACTATTGGCATAAGCTTACTTTTTCATTAGATCGTGTTCTATCAACAGCGTTCTTAGTTTTTCTGTAATTGGCGATTAATTTTTTTTTAAATGTCTCGTTTGTGGTTGTGGTATTTTAAGTATTTTCGGATCACCATCATGTGTGACTGGTTGCACGATCAGTACATTTCCTCTATGAACCATCCTCCACAAGATCGCATGAATCAAATAACTCCTTGGGGACATCCGCATACACTCAGTTTCCTAATCTTTACTTATCTTGAAGATGCTAGGTTAGATTGCTTATGCGAAAAAGCTTTTGCAATGTTAGATAACATTGTAGTGTCAATATCCTATGTAGAGTTTCATGTCTAATTGAAATATTGGAATAAAATCCCATATCCTATTTGTAATGTTGTTAAAATGCTCTGTGCCCCTGTTAAACTAAAGCCGGGGACATAAAATACTCCTTCATGTTCAGCTGATTAAGGTCAACTATTTTCCTAGAACTATCAGAAAATTATAGTAGGTGGATCAAAACAAATCGTTAATCACACTAATACAGCTACAGTTTGGAAAATACTCTATACCCCTGAAAATTCCTATCGCACCGCAACGTTAGGGTAGGCTTATCACATACTGCTTCTTCAATCGATATTTCTACTCGTTTCTCATTTCACCTAAATTTTTAGCCCAGTCTTTGTGTCGAACAAATGCAATTTATTCGAATAACATTGAAAACCTTTTAATAGATTTTCATATCTCTGTATGCATGTGCGGCATACGTAGGAACAGTATGAATGTAGCTTAATAATTTGTTGACAACAACGCCACCACAACAACAAATGGAGGTTTCAGGAAACTATCACCGTGCCACCGGGGTGGTTATTATCTTGGTCTTGGTCTTAACAACGAAGCAAAGCTGTTGATGCCAATTTGTACGCATTCCGTTGTTTGTAGGTCGAGTTACTAATGAATCAGTGAGGCTCCCTTCTTAGTACGATGAAAATAGGCACTTTGCCGTACATATTAAGTACTAACAAAGTCCTTATATAGGAAGGTCCTAGCATGCGTCAAAACGAAAACTACCTTTGCGCTCGTATGTGTGACAGTTTCTATGGGCGAATGGTAGCGTCTACGTCATCAATACCACGTTCTATAAGCTGTCTCTGTTCACTACCACTAACAGCATGCTAGGACCTTGTTTAGAGGGACTTTAAAGTACTTATATCTTTTGAATAATAGAAGCTAGAGCTTTGATGTGTTAGAAGAAGATGTTCGTCATAAAAAAATATAAAATACAGTTTCGTTTGCATGATAAAATATTGCACTATACAATACCTTTCTATTATTTTAAATAGTAGGTAGGGTGGGTGCTTCTATTTTTCTATGATCAGAGATAGAGTTTCGCTGTCTTCCAGAAAATTGAAGGAAATAAAATTCTAAAAAACTTTGTCGAAGACAGTGAAACTCTATCTCGTGTACTTTTCATATTACATGAAATTTACCACAAAAAAATTAGATTGTTTCTTTAAAAATGGTTTTATTTACTTTTGTAGTTTTGATTTTTCATTAAGATCACTTTAGGAATACTTTCGGATATTTTGAAGGAGAACAATTTGTTTGAACCTACTAATGTGGTAAATCTAAAATATATTATGTTATTTTGGTATGCTATATGAAATATCATTGGTACACCCGCAGTGTTGGCAAAAAAAAAAGATTTTGAGCAATTAATTCGATCTATAGGACTTTGAACAGCTATAATTTGTTGTAAAGACATTCTAGCACCATGCATCCTTCGGCAAAGTTGTTTAGCATATCCTGGACTTCTATCTAATTGCTGGTATACTGCAGGAAGAATTGTAGTCTGTAAAATTGAAAATGCAAAAAAGTAGGTTTTCCCATACTAATTTCCATACAAATTTCAAATGCAATGCGCTACGCCGGGTCAAATCCAATCGACCCCAAATTTTGCACAGTTGTTCGGGACCCCAAATGGAACCAAAAAAGTGCTGTGCTCGGTTGATTAGGTTATGATTATTCCATATAACAATTCCTCACCCTAATATATATATATATATATATATATATATATATATATATATATATATATATATATATATATATATATATATATATATATATATATATATATATATATATATATATATATATATATATATATATATATATATATATATATATATATATGCATATATATATATATATATATATATATATATATATATATATATATATATATATATATATATATATATATATATATATATATATATATATATATATATATATATATATATATATATATATATATATATATATCTACAAATATGCTATTTCATATGACAGTAATGGAATTTAATTTTAAGTGCCCTAATCGAAGATAATGTTATTTGAAAAATTAATATTATTTATATCAAAGTTCATAACTTTGAAACGAAAAAAGTTTTGTTGTTGGTGTTTTGAAGCAAATTTTGTGCCCTGAAATAATCTTAATAATCTGTTCAAAGGGTACTCTAGTGTAAAATAACTGCAAAAGTTATAGAAATAAAAGTACTTTATAAGGAACACCCTAAAGCTTGCATTTGGATTTCCCGTGCAATGGAAAGTATAAAAGCTAGAACTTGCATATCTTCAGCAAATTTGTCGAAAATGTGCTGCTCTACAACTTAATCGAAGACAGTAAAGCTCTACCTCAAACCGTTAAAAAGTCCAATTTTAAATATTGACAAAATTAAAACCACCCTAGCTTCTGTTTAAAGAAAAAGAAGGGCATTGCAAAGTACTTTAAAAAATTCTAAATTTGCTTTTAGATGTGTTTTGACAGATAAAAATAAAAACATCATCCTTGCACTTTCGTGCCATCTTGCGGTCGACACCCAGCTTTAGATCGCAATTTTTTTAAACAATTTCAACACGATTGACTGATTTTGCACAAATTCTGTAATTCTGGGAATCGTTTTTTGATCATGCTGCTTTACAACTGTTTATTAGGGTGTCCTAAAATAACATCATGTTAACAAAGTCATCGGGCTCACTTCTAAAATGAAAGGTTAGGGTATAAGGAGCATTTTCTTCTTCGGAGTGAATTTGCTAAAACGCTTCCTACTGGTGGCGAATTTAGATTTTTTGAAAAATGGGCCAATTTTTGATAAAATTTCAAATTTATGCCTGTTGAAGTGGACCTGCACTGTCATAGATTTTTTTTCAACATTTTTTATTTTTCTGGAGATCCAAATGGAGATGTTCGGTTAGTTAGTTTGTACAAATTTTGAATTATAAGAGCGGCAGAGCCACTAAACACAAGTAAAAAGTGAAATATTTGGCGTTTTTCAGAATTTTTTCTTCAAAACTGGGTATCTACAAAATTTTAAAAGTATAGAAAACATTTTATATAGTTAAACCGAATAAAGAGGCGTAATTTTGCTGAAGAAAGTGTATAGCTACGGCTAATGGGGTATGAGTTATTTAAGTTTTTGTTATATCTTTGACATTTTTAGCAATTCATCAAAAATAATGCTGTTCCAAAAAGTAAATCAGTTCAAATGTGCTTTGACCACACATTGTTTTTTGGAAAATAGAAGGAAAATGATGAAAAATGACGTTTTCTCTACGTCTTTAGCATGTCAGGACGAGGTTCAATAAGCATCTTATGATTTTTTTGTAACTTAAATTATGAAAATAATGATAACTTTGCTAATAATGCCAAGTCTCTAATTATTTTTTGAAAAGTTAATTATCCATAATTACTTCTAGGAGGAATCTTCAACAAAATAATTGTGTCAGAAGATGCGCTGTATTCTGTTGTAAAACTTTTTCGAGGATATTTGCCACAAATTCGACTATTTCGGAATTATGTGATCTAAACAGTAAATATCATCTTTTCAACACTCACCTCACTCTTCTACATTTTTCTCTACTTTAAAGTTCCTAACATGGAAATATGATCTTATATATAAAATGTGAATACGCAAATCAATTCAACCTTCAAATATACGCCATAACTTACCATTAACTCGACATATTTGGTTTGATTTTAGTGATTTTCAAAACCGCTAAGGTGCTATCTGCACAAAATAATTTTTTAAAAAATCGTCAAATGCTCATAAAAACCGTTTCTGATGTACTAGAGACAAGCGAAATACGCCATTTTTCATTATTTTCATTCTATTTTCCGAAAAATAATATGCGGACTAAGCACATTTAGGTTGTTTTATTTTGTAGAACAGTGTTATTTTTGATGAATATCATAAAATGTCAAAAGGTTATTTAACAAAAACTTAAATAACTCATACCCCTTTGGCCGTAGCTATGCACTTTCTTCAGCAAAATTACGCCTCTTTATTCGGCTCAACTATATAAAGTGTTTACTATACTTTAAAAATTTTGTAGATACCCAGTTTTGAAGAAAAACTACTGAAAAACATTAAAAATTTCACTTTTTACTAAGTTTTAATGGCTCTGCCGCTCTTATAATTTAAAATTTGTACAAAATAACTAACCAAACTTCTCCATTAGGACCTTCAGAAAATAAAAAAATGCTGGAGAAAATCTAAGGTCGTTCAGGAGTACTTCTAGAGACATGCATTTGAAATTTTACCCAAAATCGGCCCATTTTTAAAAAGATTAAAATTCGCCACCAGTAGGGAGCATTTTAGCAAATTCACTCCGAAGAAGAAAATAATCATAATACCCTAACCTGAGTAAAGCCATGTCAAGTGATCCTCGAATTTTTCGCAAAATCACCGATCTTCATGAGGTATATTTTATTGGATAGGGATTATGGTGAATAGCTTTTGGTATAAATATTTCGTTAAAACACCTTTTATTTTTCAAGATATTAACCCTTAAACTTTATTGCATGATAAAATTGTAAATTTTATATCTCAAAAACCACTGAAGACAATTCAACGATTTTTTGCACACTTATGGAATGATATTTGCTCTATCTCATAAAAATATTTTCGCTGTATGATTATGTGAATAACGGTACTTTGCAACTATTTAAAAATCTAAATTATATTTTTTCTTGTGTTCTTCACGCTAAAAATTTTCAAAACGTATGTCAAATTATGCGGCAATCTTTCACCTTCAATAATCTGTATTGATCATTTTTCATTTTTGCTCCTATCGAGAGTTATGGAGGATTTTGTAACAGTGCGCTCTTTCAACGCACGGCCCACTTTGATGCAGCCCGCGAAAACGTACATATTGGCAACGCCGCACGTCGCAACGTCCTAATGCGCATCGCTTTGAAGGAGCGTATCTCATGTGCAAAATTGGCGTCTATGAGGTTAAAGAAAAAAGCCAAGCTTTTCTTTATGGAATATTGAAGGTGAATGTTTTATTCAGGACTTATTTAATTTCCTGTCACTTAATACCTCGGACAAACGCGCTCGGATATTGGCAGCCGATGAGCAAAGTTGAGCAGTGGGCATGTTGACTGCGTTGACATATTTTTTGCAAATTGACATACTTCACCAAATTTTCTTGTCAGTTCATTTGTCTGAGAGGTAGCGTGGTTTATTGCGAATCTTTACAATACACATTACAACTTCTCAGCCATGCGCCATCGGGCCTTACGTTAAATTACGCGCCCATTTAGTTTGCATCAGTGCGAGTGAAAAAACGTTTCGACGTTTGTTTTTGTTTCGATCGCACTCGAGTGTTTCCCATATAGCAAGAACTCGACAATGCTTAAATGCTAGATTATCTCAAAATAGACAAACTTTGCTAAAAAACATTCGATTGTTTCATGTTATAAATATGGGTCGATCACACGAATGATTCATTCCGTTAAAAAAAATCATAAATGTGTTCGTCGTATCTGGCTATTGTGGCATCCATGTGAAGTGATAAATTTAAAAATTATATTGGTCAACCCATGTGCGGCATATGTCGTAATGGGTGCAAAAAATACAACGAAAATAAATATGGACATGAACAAAACACAATGTTCGTTAAATTTTCAATTTTTCATCCCATGTTTATAGTAATGGGTTTCTCAATTACGCGTTTAGAATATAGGAAATTTTTTCTTCTTATAGTGTTTGCCAAAGTAATGGAACTGGAATATTCGTTGACTCAACAGGTTCATGCGGAAAACTGTAACGATGATTTATAAATAAAGATCGTTGAAATTCGATAAAATAAGTAATATCTTACCAGAACTTGGAGCACCACAAATTTACAGAATTAACAGAAGCAATAACGATAATAAAACATCGATACGATTGAACAACAGATTCAAAATAAACTTTTTTCAAAAGATACATTGTTGTTTAACGGTGAAAATAAAAACGTGAAATAAAATGCTGTTGTCATAAGATTTTCCTATATTAATGTTGTAGCCTCAAAATGAATTTGGATATAGCATAGATGTACTTTGACTAACAGAAGTGTTTTTGATGATGTTAATTGTTAGAAACGTTAAATTATATTAATAGAAAAAATATTAATCAACTATAAATTTTGTTGTTCACTTCGGTCAAAAATTTTTAAAGCATCTCAAAATATCTGGAAAAAAGTCATCTTCGATAATCCGTATAGAAAAGTTTACCCTTTTGCACTAATCGAGAGATGTGGTTTCTTTTAGTCATGCGATGCGCACTTCCAACGCGATGCGCATTCTGACGTTGCGACGTGCGGCGTTGCCAATATGTACGTTCTCGCGGGCTGCATCAAAGTGGGCCGTGCGTTGAAAGAGCGCACTGTTACAAAATCCTCCATAACTCTCGATAGGAGCAAAAATGAAAAATGATCAATACAGATTATTGAAGGTGAAAGATTGCCGCATAATTTGACATACGTTTTGAAAATTTTTAGCGTGAAGAACACAAGAAAAAATATAATTTAAATTTTTAATTAGTTGCAAAGTACCGTTATTCACATAATCATACAGCAAAAATATTTTTATAAGATAGAGCAAATATCATTCCATAAGTGTGCAAAAAATCGTTGAATTGTCTTCAGTGGTTTTTGAGATATAAAATTTACAATTTTATCATGCAATAAAGTTTAAGGGTTAATATCTTGAAAAATAAAAGGTGTTTTAACGAAATATTTATACCAAAAGCTATTCACCGTAATCCCTATCCAATAAAATATACCTCATGAAGATCGGTGATTTTGCGAAAAATTCGAGGATCACTTGACATGGCTTTACTCACCTTTCATTTAAGAACTGAGCCCGATGAAACTCAAGTTAACATGATGTCATTTTGGGACACCCTACTGTTTATACCTGTTCAATTATTGGGCCTCTTAGCTCAATAGTGCTCAGGGGCCCCGCGTAGTCTAAAGACGGTCTTGGGGTGACATTGCGCATCTCGAAACGAAAGGTTTATTGTATGCAAGCTTGTATGAAAAAGTCGATTCGAAATGGTTCCATATTGTCGCCCCTGATTGTTGTTGATGGAGAAACGCGAATAACTTATGAAATCAAACGAAATAATTGTCATTGTTGAAATAAAATTTAAAATATCTTGAAAAAGATTATATTTGCGAAATTTTAGTTGTCACCATTTTGATTTGAAATGGAACTTAGAATCAGTCTGCTTCCTCATCTCGTACAGATCAGAAGCCAAAAAGCGACCCGCTTGCGAACAGCCCACAAACAAAAAATACTACCCGCGCCGCACCGCTCTAACGTGTACGTGTAACATATGGACACAGGAAAGTTCCGTTGCACCTAACTGCGAGTGAAATAACAAAATAAGTTTCGCCCATTGCGGGAGAACACAATCGCGATTGATTTTTCGCAAACCCGTCTTAGACCTTCAGTACGCGAGTTGGAACAGTTGGTCAAGGTAAAAATGGAACTTGATCTTACAGAGGTTTCACACGTCCAGCTTCACCACACCAGGAATGTAGTACTAATAACGAACAACTCCTTAGCCGAGGCAGAAAGCTCCGTAGCAAAGAACAACATGCAACATGACGTCGAATATGAAAACGTCAAAACCAAGATCCCTGTGTATATGTACCTTGATCTAACGGAAATATGCCTCTATGATCTGGCACCTCATACTAGCACGGATTATATTAAAAGATTCATGTCGGAGTATGGAGAAGTGGAATCCGTCTCTAACGACACTTAGAGAAACTTTTTCCCTGGCATTTTCAACGTTGTGCGAATTCGGCTGTACCAACCTATATCGTCTTACTTGACTTTCGAGGGCAGATCATCTCAAGGTGTTAACTGCATACAAAGAAACCTATGCACATACCCTGGGCAGACGCCCACGTGCCAGTTCTGTAATCAGACTGCACACTACAGTAAGCCATGCGCTAAAACAACTAAAGAAAGTTCATCTACAACCACCACTACTAAACAGCCTTCAACATTTGCTGATATACAACAGACAGCCGGCCAATAAATGAATGCCGGACAAGCAATATTCCACGGTATCCCAAAGCGAAGACTGCATATCAAGAAGACTGGCAACTCTGTCCAGAATCTGGAGACAGTAATTGCAACGCCACTTGCGGGTAAATGTGGTACTTCCCATAGTGATGCACACACATATATATACACTTTTACATTAAGATTCCTACCTTCTTCCAATAGAGGCACTGTAACCTCTGTCGCTTCTCGTTTGTATGGGAGAAGGAAAGAGATATCAGTCTTCTTAATATGTAGTCTTCACCCAAAGCCAATACTTACCGTACGCAGGGATGAAATAAACAAGAAAGAATCAAATCGGCTATATCAAAGTCACTCGAAAACACAAAAGCACCAAAAATCTAATAGCGACAACCATTCTAGCGATGACGATATGGACACAAACACGAGCGAGGGGAAAGACGGACAGATTGACCAGCAAGCGGCAGAAGGTACACCCGATCATCGCTCACCATCAAGAAAGAAAGTCAACACAAGAAGCGGAAATCAGTGCGCCCAGGATAGTCGACAAAAATAATGTTCGATGGTTTATATATATTTTATTATCTATTTTGAATGAAATTTTGAATTTGTAATTTTTGAAATGTACATTATTTTCAAAAAGGCGAATGACCCTCGAGGTTAAAGCTTTAATAAATAAACAACAACAACAACTTAGAATCATCATCTATAAAAATTGTATTTTTGATTGCAAATAGTAGGGTAAGGTGGGGCAAATCCGACCGTTGGGTAAACCCGACCCCCCTCTGTTACCGAAAATCAGAAGCACTACGCGAACTAATATTAATGTTGTCGTGTAGAGCATCGAAAATAATCATAATGGTGGTATGACAGCATTTTATTAGTCTATATTGAGATGCTCATACGACAAAAAGTGTGTTTTTACAACTTTTGATTTGATTTTTGTGCATCATTCATTACAGGATATTTCTGATTGTTAAAGTGATTGCATAATAAATGTAAGTGGATTTAAATTCTTTGATTAAAGTTCTACAAAGTACATAGAAGAATTTAGTTCAACCTTTTTCATATTTTTTTAATTGCATCGTAATGAAAAATGACGCGGTGGGGCAAATCCGACCTCTAAATATTGGGGTAAATCCGACCGCTTTTTTTCTAAGAACATTTTTCTTTATCAAATTGAAACATATTTTTATTGTAATTATTTAATATTTTTATGCAAAATAATTCATTATTACAAACGAAAGACACAAAAACGTGATGATTATAGTATTCGTCGAGCAATTGCTCCGATGCAAATAGGAATATCATTACGTGCTACTGCTCGCGATTGTAGCATTCCAAGATTGGTATTGAACTCCATTTTCTACATGTTACAATTCAATAACACAACATTCATTGAGTTATAATTGAAAAACCATAAAATTTGAGTAATATCTGCACTAAATCAACCAAAAACATAGGGGGTCGGGTTTACCCCACCATTTTTGACAACAGCTAAAATGAACATTTTTGTAAAACGCTTGTATCTCAATATATTCTGAAGATCCAAATAAAATGCTATATACAGAAAGTTGCCCAGGAGTCTAACCTTTAATTTGGTATATAAAAAGACTTGATCCGATGTAAAATGAGCATTTTACAGCCAAAACCATTTACTAGGTCGGATTTGCCCCACCTTACCCTATGAATGATAAAAATAAGTTAAAATTTGTTGCTAGGAAAACTTTTTATTGATAGCTTCTCCATTGTTTAATTTTTTTTTCTTATTTAAATGATTATCATTTGATTGTTGATAGCTGTTGAAGGAGCAACGTGAATATATTATAAAAAGGGCAAAATTTCCTGAATTAATTGTAGAAACAAAATTCCAAATATCTCGAAAATTGTCACATTTTGGAAGAAGTTAGCTAAAAGCATTTTGGTTTGGAGTAACATTTAGAATTATATTCTATTCTATAATAAAATCGTTAGAAAGCCTGTTTTACTGATAGTTTCTCCGTGAGGCAATGACATTTGAAATGGCGCCTTTCTTTTGGGGCTTTTGCAGACAGTCCCTTATCACCAATTTTTATACAGTGATTCATCAGCAGTGCTATCTTTGAAAATGAACTCCCTTGGTTATGCAACTAATTTTTTCCGATCTTTTTTAAATGCAAATAATTAAGCAATCTTCATTTCGTTATATTCTGAATTGCACATATTTTGTCGTATGTAATTTTAAATGTACTTTCATTTGATGACACTGTAAGGGAACACGTATCCGCCGGTTGATGCCAGTCGAGCTGACATTTCTTTCGACTGAACAAACTAATTTATTTGTTTGTTTAGTGTTTATTTGATCAACTAGGAAACGAACCCACTGGGTCTTTAATGGGGGTGGGAAATACGCATGGTCTTGTCTGAGTGAATGACTTTTAAATTATATATGAGGGTGGAGAATTGACAAATCGCAAGATCAATTCAAATCCAATTACCAATTTGCGGCAATCATTTCAGCACGAGGAACAAATGTTTTATGGTCATATTTAATGCTTTACTTTTAGTCCATTAACTCATCAGTTAATTAGACTGTGCTAAGAATAAGTCCGTACTATTTGGAAACGGGGGGTGTTTGATTCGTGCATGCTGTTAATATCGTTTAGGAACGCAGCATTTGTATTTTTTCTGTTTCGCGTCTTCATTGTAATATAGGAACGTTTAACTCCAACGAGGTGGAAAATTTCAAGTTACAGGTTATCAATATGCTTGTGATTATACCAATAAGGACCATTTATAAATTCTGCCACGTTATTAGGAGGAAGAGATACACACCTAGAAAAAATCGTGTAAATTTACGTCTCCTGACCATGACATATACGAGCATCAAAAATGACATAGTTTTACGGTTGATTTAGATTTTACATGTCGTTGAATTTTGCGAGTCACGTAGTTTTACTTCACATATGGCGTTTGTTTAAAATGTTAAAGAGTGTAATTTTATGGCACTGCGCATGGAAAGTACACCTTCCATGTAAAATTAAACAGAGCACTGTTATATTTCGTCACTTCGTCAATTACGGTTTGTTAGATTGTGGCAAGTTTGGAATTACGTCAACGATAAAATTCAGAATTTTTTGGTGTGTATGAACAATTGTGACATAAATGAAAGGGGAGCACGTCATGTGCTTTGACGCAATCAGCCGTGTTACGCACGATTGCACCATGTATATAGTAAATTCCATAGAACATGAACACTTTTGCTAGTAGCGGCATAAAAGTGGTACTACAAAATGAAGGAAAAACTAAAATAATTTGGGGGAAAATAACGTGGTAATATGACAGAGAGTTAGTTAGTATTGGGTAATCTTTGCGTGACATAATTCATGAATGTTCCACCGTACCACTTTTAAACTCCTTGTTTACGGTCCATTTTACGTTGTCGACAACACTCCCGACAGCCGGCAGTCCGGAGTTCAAGTTGTTTTCGATGAAATAATCTCAATAAACGATTAGCCAGAGTTTAAACACCTAGAACATTTACGTATCCTACAGTCAATAAACTATTCAAACATGCACGAAATTATAGTCTCAGTCGCATCGCTTGCTTGAAGCGAATCCTGACTAACAACCCACCCACTACCCAATCCGTGGTACTTATGGGAGTGTCACTGAGTCGGGGCCTTCCGTTAAGTAAGTACCACATCAAAACTTCCTTTCTCATCCCAAGTTACGGTAAAGATGGTCGTGGCCCGCAATGGTGGCTCTCAGGCGAAACTCTCGCTTGGACTGGATCAATTGCTATTCCCAAACAATGCTCCTCAAGTAGTCTGGCTGGAAATGAGAGTCATCAGTCTGCAATCTACGAAGTATACCGTGCTTACGCAACGCAACGCATATATTTGCGTCAGAACTATTGCTTTAACACACATTCTCGGATCGTTTAGCTGTCCAAAAATGGTAATCGAACAAAATATTTTTGAAAGTGATGTATGGAAAAAATTCTACGGCCTGTGGAAAAATTCCTCTTGTCTCAAAATGTTCTAATTGCCAGGTGAAAACATTGAAATTTCTAAACGAAATATTGCAAAGATTTGTTCGTATCGGCGATGGTCATGTTTTATGGTCGGCCGTTTTCTCATGAAATTCCTCAGTTAACGTATAAAGTTTCTTTTTATTTATATCATTTTCCAACTGTCGCTGCCCATCGCCGACTTCACCATTTGGACCTTTGATATCGTACAGAACGCGACCCCGACCAACGACTACGTTTACTACCCCCCTCTCCCAGCCTAAAGAAAAAAGAAATAACCAGGGGTTGCTTCATCTGAGAAAATCTCATTAATTTTGGCTGCAATTGAACTCAGACCTTCTGAGAAATAGTGAAGCTTACCACTCAGTCCCTTGCGCTGCGGCGTACAAAGTTTCTATGGAGTCATGAGACTGCGACATCATCAGAGGGATTTTACAAGCTTGTGTCTCCAATGTTCCAACCGATTCCGAAAATATATATAAACCAAATGGAAGAATCATGCAAAAATCAGTAACAATTGGCGTTTCCATCCACTGTATGAACTCTCATGTCTAAACTAATCAACATTGTAGTTCATCCACCCACACGTTGTTTACATCATTCCTTCATACGATGCTTCCGCATTGATCAGCACACACTTCGCTGCCGATAACTGAAGGCCAAACGATCTGACACAAAAGAGCGCCAAACAGAAAAGCCCAGTAAGTGGTGAGCATGCGCTTTCACCGAATACCAAAATTCCTTTGAAACTGAGCTTTTTCTCACTCCCGCTAGGTACCTGCACACTAGTATTGGACGAGATATGCACTATGAGCCCCATCAACACCCACTTCCCGTGGTGCTGAAATTCTGCACTCTCCCTCTCTTTCTCATCATGCAGTGTTCCTCGGGAGAAAACATCATTCTTGCAACTGTGCAAAAAACGGCTGTTGCTTCTTGTGTGCAGCCGCCTTTTCCCAAGTACACCGGGAAATCGTGCGTGCACCAGAGAAGGAATTGATGCAAAAAAGTGCATCGATGCAGCTGTGAGCGTGTGTTACATTACCAGGGCGGTTGCCATGGGAGCGCAACTTGTTCTCTCATTCGCAAGTGTGCACTTGAGTGATGCCTATATGTTACGGATCGGAGGTTTGGATGGTGGTCAGAATTATTTTGATTCAACAATACACCCGATCCTGGTGATGAATGGTTTCGATTTTTCACAGTACAACTAGTTTAGTTCATATGTTTCATACGGGAGGAATAAAACATTGTTACCGCCCAGTGAGGTGGAAATCTTTTATATTTGTTTGAACGTAATTGATTTGAGGCGACTGAAGATAGTACATAGATACTGTACTAAACCTATTTTACGAAATCGTGGAAATCAGTTAACAGAATAGCCCATTGAATAGCAGAAGGTTGCCTTAATGGTTTTAATTTTCTTTTCTCCTTTTTTAATTGATTATTAAGAAGATACTCTTACTCAGTAGAATAGAGTATATAATTGAAGTTCAAGACAAAGCACCTCAGAAGCTTCCAATAGAACATATTTTCATGCAGTAAGAGGAGATAGTTGGTGAAAACCTAGAACATTATGCCGATTTTGCATGACTATGAAACTACGTCATAACCCCAACCACTATCAGTTAATACATATGAACAGCAGTGGGGGTTAGAACCTGACCCAGTTTCGCCTCATGCGAAAACGACATTATTTAAGTTAACATTTCGCCTTCGATTTGTCAGTATGATGCAAGCGGCTTGACTAGTACACATTGACGTCAAATAAAAAATAGTTCATTACTTGTGCTCACGTGTACACAACTGGCAACGGACGATTACGATGTTTAACTAACTAAATATTTTCAAGTTATAAAAACATATGCCAAAGTAGAGATAATAGACGATTACATTTTTATAGAAATTGGCAAAGAGCCAAATGAGCAAACTTTCAGTCTTTCAAATCAGAGCCTTTTTCATCCAGTTCGTATAATTGATAAGGCACGTTTGTACTAGCTTTAAGGTGTCAATTTCTTTGTTTTACCTTTGAAATTTTAAAAAAAAGTGGAGTATGCGTTAAACTATTTTTTTATTGGAACCTAAGAAATTTTACAGTTATTTTGAAGTAGGGATACATTTCGATATACAAGAGGGGATAATAGAATTTTATTAATAATAATGGTGTCAATTTATTAAGTTATAAGTTATTTCTGTAGACCAGTAAGGTATTTTTAACGGGATTATTGAATTTCCCAATTAAAACTAGGTAAACACTGGAAAGGCGAACGCTTCAGGAAGATATTCAGGAGAGGAGTGCATTCGAATATCTGGGTATCAGAGATAACGAAGAGAGTGTGGACAATGGTGACAAGGAGAAGAAAAGTATTAACTTTTAGCTTCAGGAAAGCGACATCGATTACAGACTTTGACGGCCTTCATCAGGAGACATCACGAATTGATACACCTAGGGTGACCATACGTCCTGGTTTCCCAGGACATGTCCTGGTTTTAAGCTTGCTGTCCTGGTGTCCTGGGATGTCGAGGAAAACGCTTGATTTGTCCTGGTTTTTCTCCACAACCACACCACAACCATAACTGCAACGTAAATGAATTCTCAAGCAGAAAACAAGAGACAAAGCCTCGAATTTCCCAATTGTGCTATGCGGTATCACTTTTTAATCTTTCAATAGTGCCTCGTTATTTTTCTTTTCAACTTCCTTTTTACATGAACATTGTGAAGAGAAACTATTAAACATTCATAAGAACGAGACATATGAACAAACTGTAGTGCGCTTGGTACAAAATCTTGCAGCCGGCAGATATCCGTGAAGATTTCGTACCTGCCAATATTTTCAAAATAGCGCTGTTAGAATTCTGCGATAATTCTACCAGCTATGTTTCTCTTTATTTGCATTTCGCCATCTTCACGTTTTAGATGTAGGGGAGAGAGGGTAACAGTGGATCAGCAGGAACTATGAAACATTCGCAATAAAATCATAATGCATGATCAGAATCGTCTCATTCCCTCATATTTCACGATTTCTAATTTTTTACACGTGTTGCTATATTTTGGAAGATATCTGATAACTGTATCTCTTTTAATGGATATTTACTTTGTTTTGTGATAGCCAGAGTAAATTTCCAATGAAAAACATTATTCCATCTTTATGAGTAACCATTCATTGAATAAATGTTTAGTCTATTGCTATTTATGGCAAATTTTATGATCAACATTTGCCGCGAACAAAGTTTTTTGGTAACTTCTCAGGGTTCTGTGTAATTTCACAATTTTCATGAATAGACCCATTGGGTATCTGTGGAACGATGGCGTATGGGGAACAGTGATTTTTTTTGTTTTTGTGGTCTGTCTCAAAATGTGAATGGGTTCCGATTTTCCACAGTAAATACTACTCATATATTAGTAAATTTGGGCAAGTTTTGTAAAAATTGTCTCTTATTTCAGGATTGCAGCTAATATGCATATATGGTGGTTCGACGTTACGCGATGATATAGTGGATTCTTTCGTAAACAAACGATTTTCGCCTCAATATAACTTTAATTCAAAGCGTTAGGATCATTCTTCTTCAAAACAAAAGAATAAAATTTATAAGTAGAATATTTCACTATAGACGACATCGTGTTTCATAGTTCCTACCCATGGGGAACACTGATACATTTTACCACCGACTGTTTATCATCTAAAAAATGTTATTTCCCGTGAATTTTACCAGCTGGAAAAAATATATGTATTAGTTACCAACAGAGTGGCACTATGTATCACTTTTGGTTACACAAATAACAAGTATTATCATCAAAATTAAATTGTAGAACAAATGTGTTTCATTGTTACCCTCTCTCCCCTAATCACAAATAGACAAATAGATTTAGTTTTAAATATTTTAAGTACCATATTTTAGTCATTTAGTTTAGTTTCTAATTGATAACTAATCATGTGTTACGTTAGAATTGTGTTTTAGTACGCGAATTAGTTCAGTTGTCGTTAGCATTTATTAAACGCACTATTCGAACACCCCCTTCGTTAAGTTTTGTCACACACTTGCTTGATCATAGCGCCGAGCAGCAAATTTGCTGCAAGCAAAGCAGCTGTCAACCGTCCTTCCGCTCAGACTGAAAATTTCATTTTAGTGGAGTGAATCGACACGAGTGGTCGGCTATAAGATCGTCACCTGGAAGAAAAAAGTGTGCCGTGAGGCAAAACGCCCGCGAATAAAAAACCGACTGTCGCGCCAAATGAATCTTTTGACTCCGATACCTTCGGATCAAAGCGATTCGACCAGAGTGTGGAGTACGTGGAACTAGTCGCATTACCCTAAAGGAAGCGTACAAAAATGCAAGGTATTTGTGAGGCACAAAACACGGAGTAGATCAGCATAAATATTGTGATGAGGAGAGAAAAGAGCTGGATCGAAAAAACCGAAAGATTTGCGCTAAACGACGGAAACGACTCCGCGTTCCAGGGAGGGTTACCCACTGGAAGACAGTAACACCGAACAGTCGGTTAGGCGAGTCGTAGCGCTGCAAAAAGGGTCTACGCAGAGGGCCTTATTCTGGAAACTGAATCTTTGTTTTGGAAGCTAATTCGTTGATTGGAAGCAAATTAATATGCGAGAGCGGATAACTTCTGTGAGGCGCGACGACCCGACCCGGCCGACGGGGTGTGCGGAAAGTGCAAAACCCGAGGGCATAACTAGTGCGAGTGCACGTAAGCTAGTGTAAGGAAGAGATGGCTGATTGGGCCTAGTAAGTAGCGTTCAGGAAGGAGAAAAGGAAGAGAAAGCGAAGCGGGGAAGGTAGAAACAGTAATAAAAATGTATGTAGAATCATATTTGTGGATTGTTTTGATTACTAGATATAGGTAAGCATTTTCGCGCTACACATGTTCTTTTTATGTGATCTGCCCCATTCACAAGAAAGGCGACCATTTGGAGTGTGAGAACTTCCGAGCGATCACCATTTTGAATGCCGCCTACAAAGTGCTATCTCAGATCATCTTCCGTCGTCTATCACCTAAAGTAAATGAGTTCGTGGGAAGTTATCAAGCCGGTTTCATCGATGGGCGGTCGACAACGGACCAGATCTTCACTGTACGGCAAATTCTCCAGAAATGCCGCATCACCTGTTCATCGACTTCAAGGCGGCATACGACAGTATCGACCGTGTAGAGCTATGGAAAATCATGGACGAAAACAGCTTTCCCGGGAAGCTGACTCGACTGATCAAAGCAACGTTGGACGGTGTACAAAACAGTGTAAGGATTTCGGGTGAACTTTCCAGTCCATTCGAATCTCGACGGGGACTGAGACAAGATGATGGACTCTCGTGTCTACTATTCAACATCGCTCTGGAAGGTGTGATGTGACGAGCCGGGCTCAACAGCCGGGGCACGATCTTCACAAAATCCAGCCAAATTGTATGCTTCGCGGACGACATGGACACTATCGCCCGAACATTTGGAACGGTGGCAGACTTGTGCACCCGCCTGAAACGTGAAGCAGCGAAGGTTAGACTGGTGGTAAATGCGTCCAAAACAAAGTATATGCTGGTACGCGGAACCGAAAACGACAGGATCCGGCTAGGAAACAGCGTTACGATCGACGGGGATACCTTCGAGGTAGTGGAAGATTTTGTCTACCTAGGATCCTTATTAACGGCTGACAATAACGTGAGCCGTGAAATCCGAAGACACATCATCAGTGTAAGTCGGGCCTACTATAGGCTTCAGAAGAAACTGTGATCAAGAAAGATTCACCCCGCACTAAATGCACCATGTACAAAACGCTTATAAGACCGGTGGTTCTCTACGGGCACGAGACTTGGACCATGCTCGAGGAGGACCTGCAAGCGCTAAGAGTTTTCGAGCGACGGTTGCTAAGGACGATCTTCGGCGGTGTGCAGGAGAACGGTGTGTGGCGACGAAGGATGAACCACGAGCTCGCTGCACACTATGGCGAACCCAGTATCTGGAAGCTGGAAGGATACGGTGCATGTTGCAGGAATGCCGGAAAACAATCCTGCAAAGATGGTGTTCGCTAATGATCCGGTTGGAACACAAAGGCGAGGAGCGCAGAGAGCACGATGGGCGGACCAGCTGATTTGGCGAGTGATGGGCGTAACTGACGTTGGAGAGCTGCAGCTATAAATCGAGTATCGAGTGGAGGCACATTGTTGATTTAGTGTTATCATGAAATCGATGTTGAACTAAATAAATGAAAATGAATGTTCTTATTATAACATCGATCTTAATGAAACAATAAAGAGCTGAAAGAGTTTCACCTCAGCTTAAATCGATAATGGTTGTCATTGAAGATTTACAGAGCCCTATATTTACTTCGACATCAGGAATAGCTGAGGGAAGCTACTTGGGATCATTGATGTTTCTGCTTTTCATCAATGATGTGCATTCAGCGCTGAGGACTCCTCACCAGTCCTTGTAGAAGATCTCAAAATATTCGGTCTCGTGAGCTGATCAATTGAGGGATTGCAAATTTCTCCAACAACAGCTTGAAACGTTTGCTGTTTGTGGTTTAGCAAGAACCTCATGTGTGTAAAGAAGTGCTCGGTCATTGAAATCTCACGAAAAATATTCTCGCAGAGCTCGGCCCGTTAGACTCCCAGAATTTTTTTAATGACTGCCGAAAACCTGGGGAATATTTCACCATTCACGTTCGAGAGAGGAAACGAAAGGGAGTCCCCTTTTGACTGTCCTGGTTTTTTACTCGCCTGATATGGTCACCCTAGATACACCGGGTTCTCCTCCTCGAATCAGCAGAGATTCCTCTAGACGACTTCGTTATACTCGTTATTATAGTTAAAATTTGTTTAATGAACATTACCATTTAACACAAAATAGTTTGTTTCCACCTTTTCCGCGAATTTTCAACTTTGAACTTCAATTGCCTTTGACATACAGCTATGAATATTCAATCAATGTGTGTGTATGAAAGGTGTGAGCGTGGGGAAGAAATGCTAGAGCGGGTCATAACATACAATCATGTTTTAGTAGATTTATTTAGATATTTATAGAGCCCGCCTAGAGACGGTTTTGGGAACTAGAGGGTTAAAACGGATTTGAATTGCAAGTATGTGAACTGATTAGTATGTGTATGTGAACTATGTGATGTATGTGAACTGATTTTTTTAAAATTTACAATGAGATCATGTACCGGCACAAACTCGTCAGGCAGTCTGTTTAATAAATTAATTGTTTATTGTCTTCCTCCCGCAATTAAATACGTCGCAGTTTGTAGAAATTCGTGCATAAATGAATGATTTGTTTTCCGCTGAAATAGTGATCTGTTTACTCGTAAACACATCAATCATTTTGTAGAAAGGCGAGACGAGAGAAAACGAGTTTGTAGAAATCTTTCGTCTTTGAATAATGAATACATATTAAACCTTTAATGCCTCACAGGGGCGACTGCAGAGAAAAAACTAGGGGTTACCTAAGTTTGCAGCATGAACAAAATCGAATACAACTATGATATTTTCTAAAAGTATAACTTGAACTATACTTAGCCCGTTGACTCCTGAACAGAGTAGAGAGATTAGACTCGACTATGTCAAAAGTCATACTTTCTTTGAAAAATGTTTTCAATCTCATCATTCAATTTATCGATCGATCTGAAATTGTTCCATTTTATAACAGCTCAGAGGGAGAGAGGAAATATTTTTATTTTGATTTCTATTTTGCCGTAGGACTTACGTCTTTCTTTACTATACTGGGTGTCATTTCAAAATTTTCAAAACGGATGCGTTACGTACACTTTGAACCTTAATAACTTTTCTCCTACTAAAGGAAATACTAATATTGTTTCATAAATCGAAAGGAAAACGTTCAACGCTTGCTATTGATACATTGTTTGCTATGTAAAACTTGTTTAAAAAGTTCAAAAACTACTTTTAATGCGAATCAATATTAATGCTAGAACCTATAAATATGGGTGTCACAGTTTTTCTTAAAGCCAGACGTGTCTAAGCCACAGAGCAGAACACACGTACATGTGCTGCTCAACGAGAAGCTGCATTTGGACTACCAACCAAATCATAGCTACTGCCTTATCGCTGCCAACCAAGAACTGTCGTCGCCCTGCGTGAAATTCATCGCTCTCAGAAGTGGACAGAGTTACTAATTCGCAAACTGCTCTTCAAGTGCCTGGTCCGTGAGATTGCACAGCATTTCAAAACCGATCTACTCTTCCGGAGCTCAGCCGTAATGGCCCTCTAAGAAGCCAGCGAGGCCTGCCTGGTTAGTTTGTTGGAAGATACCAATCTGTGCGCTATCCATACCAAGCAAATAATCATCATGCCGAGCGGGAAACGGCGAAATAATATTCACAACCAACGGATCTTATTAGGACCACAAAATCGTTCTCAGAAGAATTACAATTGAAATTTCCATTTCGTGCTTTGGAAAATAGCTTCCCTCTTATCGGGTTAGTTATTTTCTATAATAATATCCGAAAAATGTACGATAAAACCAATAAACTGACCAATTGAACGGAAGCAATAAAATACCTATAAAAATTTGAGTCAGAAAAGTGACATTGACGGAAAAATGCTTCGATCGTTTCTAAGTGTTTGGCAGCTGAAGTTGCCGATTTGTTTTCCAACGTCAATTATTTGCGCTGTGCTGTACGGAACAAACAGATTTTTGCGCGATTCGTTGGGAAATAATCAAAACAATTGTGTAGTAGATTCCGTAGATTTTACCGTAAATTTTGATAGAAATGATTTTGTAGAAGCATTAATTAGCCTGCTTTGATGGTTTTTGCAAATCTTTCAAGAATATTAGTGAATGTGGCAACCCTGCTACTAAGCGAAAGCCACATCAAAAAGAATAATGAAAATATTTCCATTTGTCGCACAAAAGGATGGACTTCCATCTGCACTAAGAAGTTTATAAAAGAGATCGCATTGCGATATACAATGCTCATTCGATGTGAGCTGCGAAAGGGGAATGTTCGTGTATGTACGCAGCAGAAGCGAATTCGGGCAAGGTTCGAATCGTTAGAAAGGATTCTCGTCTGGTATCACCAAAAATAGTTATCTGCAAACCGTTCTTATTAGGATGAAAACATAATGGAGAAAGAATTGAATTAGAAAGTTCCGTTTAATAACTTGGATTGAGTTTGCGCCTGTCAATTCATCTGTACATGTACTAGTGATTCATATAAGCAAATGTTTATCAAATTAATCTACAAACCCGAAGGTTTTTGCAAGTCCTAGAAAATCAGTGAATGTGGCAATCTCATTCGACATGAAATTTCCAGTAAACATTCATTCAAAAAGTGCATTGGTTCAAATTATCCATGAATGTCATATGATATGCCTATGTTTAGTCCTACGCCAACACCGCGGTTATGTCCCGGACATTACCCACTCCTAGTTTTTTCTGATTAGAAAAAAAAAAAACAATTTTTGTCACGCAATGATAGGACGATCAAGTAGGGTCCTGGGTCCGAACCTACCTCCTCCCCTGAAAATTTTCAACTTGCTGAGAAATTTTAAATTAGTTTCGATTTTAAATTGGCTTCAAACTCATAATCATTGCAAACCACAAGGGGGCTAATTTACGCCAAAAAGTTTTTTTTTTTCAAAATCATGTTAACCTCTAGATTTATTGTTATCAAGACAAATATTTTTTTGTTTGTAAAGATAGGACCAAACCTGTGGGTGTCTGCCGGTAGCCTTATGAAACGTGTCACAAAACTTCAAATCACCATTTCCCTCGAATCTCTCGATGGATCATTTTGAAATTCACTAAGAAGATGCTTGGATCCAGTATCTTTCGAATGCCGTATGGGACCATCCATAAATGACGTAACATTGTATGGGGGAAGTCGGGAGTTTTGTATTTTGTGATGATGTGTGATGATGTCACGACAACCTTACTCGTTTCATCTAACATCGTTTTTGCCTTTCTCATATAGAAAGGTTATGCAATCACTCTGAAAAACGTCAACCTAATCCCGTCCCGAAGGGCCGAGTGTCATATCCCATTCGATTCAGTACGTCGAGATCGGAAAAAGTCTGTATGTGTGTATGTATGTATGTGTGTGTATGTGTGTGTATGTGTGTGTATGTATGTGCGTATGTGTCAAATAATGTCACTCATTTTTCTCAGAGATGGCTGGACCGATTTGCCCAAACTTAGTCTCAAATGAAAGGTGCAACCTTCCCATCGGCTGCTATTGAATTTTGGATCGATCGGAATTCTGGTTCCGGAATTACGGGTTTCAGAGTGCGGCCACACAGAAATTTCTCATATAAACTATAGGAAAAATTAAAAATAGAATTTTTATTTTTGATGCTAAATGTGTTCAAGGTGCATGAAACGTCGAGATTTGATGCAAACTCGAAAAAAATTTGACGACAATTCACTTTTTTGGATTTTGGCACATTTTTGCCTTTCTCATATAGAAAGGTTATGCAATCACTCGGAAAAACGTCAACCTAATCCCGGCCAAATTTTTTTTTCAACTCGCATAAGGTTTCTGGATTTTAACAGGGGCGTAGTTGATGGTTTACGGAGAGGGGTTACACCCCCCCCCCCTTCTACTGTTCACTCCCCTCCTTTAAAAATCTCCTTAAATCACCCCTCAGACCACCACCCCATCCAGCCCTCATACCCCTACCTTTCAACCCCATCATCTTTAAACCACCACTATATCACAAAGCATACCAATTTAAGCTGGGGAGTCGTTCGTTCATGGGACTTTCGCCCTCCTCACATACCCACCTCCGCATGACAAAATGAGTTAGCAAGCAGATAACATTGATCTAATGCTGATTAGGCTAATGGAATATGATATTTTTTTGTTTCAAGTGTTTCACCGTCGACACGTAGCTCATCAAGTTCATGGCTGACATGCCATTGTGCATAAGTGCAAAGTGTACTAAGAATGTAATGGACATTTCCACAATTATGTTGAACATAAAAAGCCTCCGTGCCATAGTTTAGAGAAATGAGAAAGGCACAATTGCACCCCTAGGTGGATTAAAACAGGGTTTTTTTTATTATTTTTTAATTTTTTTTATTTATTGGGACAAGAGGGAGGTTTACCGTCAAGCCACGTAATTACCAGGGGCTATTTAGAGTTTTGTGACGAAATGCTACGATGGGGGAGGGGTTCAAAAAATCACCCAAAAAATGCTACGTCATTTATTGATGATCCCCATGTCAAATTCATGGTCATTTTTGTGTTAATAATGGTTTTAGGCACACCTTGATCATTTTCATGGCTGTCATGTAGCTCTGTTCCGAGATGCATTATAGTATAGTTGTTCACATTCCTCATGTTTGAGTGTGTTGGTTTGTTGCTAGTGAAGTTAATCATGGCGGCCCAGGACCGCGAAGCACATAATCAACAAACCGACCAATCGAAACGAAGCTTATAAACACGTGGTAAAAATAAGTATGGCGTCCGGGATCGCAAAAGAGCAAATGTTTACATCACTAACCAATCAGAATGAAGTATGGGACCACGTGCTTCTGTTTTCTTCTTCATTTCTTCTTGTTTGCCCGAAAAAAGTGACAGCTGATGCACACATAGAAAAAATGTGTACACCTGTATACACCTCGGCTCTGTTCTATCTCACAACATTGTGCGGTTCTCAGTTTTCGTGTGCGTGCGCTAGGGGCGAAAGTTGTTTCGGAGCGCTTTTTTGAATAATGTGTAAGCCGAAAAACACGATTTTTGTTGACAACAATAATTAATTAAATCAAGTGCATTATCGTGATGTTGGATCTGCCGGATAATATATTTTATTTAATATCTTGTTTTGGGCGAGACTATCAGCCTGTTTTCGTTTAATCGGTGTATGAATAAGAAAATATGGGTTGGTCCAATTCGGACCTTTAGCCACTGAGAACTGACATACAAGTAAACTTTTCAACCTGTGTAAGAAATATAACTGTTCTTTTGAAATGCCACCAGCAAATAGCAACTTGCCACTAGTCTGCGATAAGATCAGACAGCAAACGCTATACGGGCGTTGCGTGCAAACTTGAATACAATGGTGAACCTGTAAGCGAGGATGATTTCCAACGTATTTTCATTTAAATGTTTTTTGTCGGGAAAGTTGGCTTATGTGTCTGTTCTCTGTGCTTTTGTCATATATACGATCTGATACGCGATCGCGAAAAACCGTTTAAGAGGAAAGTGTGCACAGTCGGTCGAGCTTTCAGGAAAACATAAGTTTTCGCAAATCGGTTGACAGATTTCGACGTTATAGCTCATAACCATTTTTAAGGTAATTTGGTCCAACTCTTATTTTTTATTGTATATTTACTAGAAAGTTTTATATATCAAAGAGAACTTTTTATTGCACAATTCGAAATTTAGTGAAAATCAAATAGGAATAACTCAGGCCAGAATCAGTCTCTACGCATCGCTCGATCGAGATAGAAGTGTTTTGTTTTCGGTCTGTTGGAAAAAGAACAGTGCAGTAATCCGCGTTCAAGGTTATTTTGCCATTCTCTGCCTCTTCGAGGTTTGGACTTTTATTTTCTTTTGTGCGTGTGTTAACCGTTAGGCCACATTCCTCAACCTTTTGTTCGTAAAGCGAGGATTGAACAATAACCAGCTATTTAAGCTGGACTGGTGCGTCGTGGGAAACGAGTATACAGATAAGTGAAATCTACCTTTTTGATACATTTACGGCTTTTTCCCGTCTGCGCGGGTGCTGACCCCGTGCGTTGACGGTGTCGATGGCTTCCTCCCCGGATGGCCAAATGGAGATCGAATCGACTCCTAAGGCTCTCCCCCGACCCAAACAATATCCAGAGCTCTCGACCGGTCCCTTTGTGGTCTTCTTTCGGCCCAAAACAAAATCGCTGAATCTATTACAGATTTCAAAAGACCTAACGGAACGGTTCTCGGCTGTGATCGAAATAAAAAAGGTCCGCTCAGACAGGCTGAGGGTCGTGCTGACTAACTCAAAGCAGGCAAACGATATTGCTTGCTGCGAGCACTTTACGAAGGACTATCACGTGTATATTCCAGCTGTGAAAGTACAGTCTGAAGGCGTTGTCACCGATGACAGTTTGACATGCGAGGATCTGCTGCAGTACGGGGTTGGCCGTTTCAGAGACCGCTTACTTCAGCCAGTGAAAATACTCGAGTGCAAGCGTTTGCACTCAGTAGTAGTTGCGGGGGATGGTTCAAAAACGTACCCCCAATCAAACTCTTATCGGTTGACCTTCGCTGGTACCGCTTTGCCAAATTACGTCCTCTTGCACAAGGTTCGTCTGCCTGTGCGTCTGTTTGTGCCGCGGGTCATGAATTGCACAAAGTGTAAACAATTGGGTCACACAGCCACCCATTGTAGCAATAAGGCCCGCTGTGGAAAATGCGGGGAGAATCATCTAGATGATTCGTGCAGTAAGAATGCTGAGAAGTGTCCTTACTGTGCAGAGAATCTGCATGATATCTCGGCATGTCCCGCGTACAAACTACGCGGGGATAAACTAAAACGTTCCCCTGCTGGACGATCCGAACGTTCTTTCGCAGAAATGCTAAAGAAAGCTACACCACCAACCTCAACAAACATCTATGCTCACTTGCCTCCTAACGAGGGCGAGGCTGATGACCCACAAGAGGGAACATCTACTAGGGCGCCTAGAAGTTATAGGAAGAGGAGGAACATTTCCTCTCCTAAAGTTCGTTGTAAAGGCCAGAAGGTATCCCTTGACGGGACTCAGAAAGTCACATCTATTGGAAGTGTTGCAACCAAACCGAAGCAATTAGCTCCTGGTCTCGGAGGATTAAACTCAGAGAAGGAGTTCCCAGCACTTCCCGGAACATCAAAAATCCCAAGTGTTCCTCTGTTTCAGTTCGAGAATAATCGCGGCACTGGAATTATCAAACTCTCGGACATTGTGGACTGGATAATAAAAACATTCAATATAACTGATCCTATTAAAAGTCTTATGTTAGCTTTTCTCCCTACAGTAAGAACATTTTTGAAGCAGTTGACTGCTAAATGGCCCCTCCTTTCAGCGATTGTATCCTTCGATGGCTAACTCATCGAACGAGGTCACGGATTTGATCACTGTTCTACAGTGGAATTGCAGAAGTATCATCCCGAAAATCGATTCCTTCAAAATTTTAATAAATAATTTGAGTTGCGATGCATTTGCATTATGTGAAACTTGGTTAACTTCCGACATAGATCTCAACTTCCACGACTTTAATATTATTCGCCTGGATCGAGACACCCCCTATGGAGGAGTGCTTTTGGGGATCAAAAAGCGCTATTCCTTCTACAGAATTAACCTTCCCTCGATAACAGGTATTGAAGTTGTCGCTTGTCAAGTAACAACCAAAGGCAAAGATCTTTGCATAGCTTCCATATATATTCCCCCCAACACCGCGATTGGGCATCGCCGGCTACATGACATCATAGAATCCCTGCCTGCACCGCGACTAGTTTTAGGCGACTTTAACTCTCACGGTACGGAATGGGGTTGCCTTTATGATGATAACCGTTCCTCTTTAATTCACAATATTTGCGACAACTTCAACATGACAATTCTAAACACGGGTGAAATGACACGGATTCCTCCCCCACCAGCGCGCCCAAGCGCATTAGATTTATCCCTTTGCTCGACCTCGCTAAAGTTAGAATGCGCGTGGAAGGTAATCCCTGATCCCCACGGTAGCGACCATCTGCCGATCGTAGTCTCAATCAATAACGGCTCAAGGCCATTGGAAACAATCAATATTTCGTATGACCTCACACGAAATATCGATTGGAAGAGCTATGCTGCCGCGATATCCGACAACATCGAATCTACTCAAGAACTTCCTCCGGAGGAAGAGTACAGCTTTTTGGCTGGCTTGATTCTCGACAGCGCGAATCAAGCTCAGACTAAGCCAGTACCCGGCGCGAACATACAAAAACGTTCTCCCAATCCCTGGTGGGATAAAGAGTGCTCAGACGTGTACGCAGAGAAGGCCGCCGCGTTTAAGACCTTCCGGAACGACGGGTTACCCGCTAGTTTTCGACAGTACGCGACGTTAGACAAGCGAATGAAGAGTTTGATGAAAGCCAAAAAACGCGGTTATTGGCGCCGGTTCGTCGACGGATTAACGAGAGAAACATCGATGAGCACTCTTTGGGGAACAGCCCGACGTATGCGAAATCGAAACAGTACTAATGAGAGCGTGGAATATTCAAACCGTTGGATATTCGATTTCGCCAAGAAGGTTTGTCCGGATTCCGCCCCGGCACAGAAGATTTACCGCGCCGCGTCTCCTCACGATAGCGCGAACGAAACACCTTTTTCGATGGTGGAGTTCTCACTTGCTCTCTTGTCGTGTAACAATAAAGCTCCAGGGCCAGACAGAATCAAATTCAACTTGTTGAAGAATCTGCCAGACTCTGCCAAGAGACGCTTGTTGAACTTATTTAATAAGTTTCTTGAGGCTAACATTGTCCCACACGATTGGAGGCAAGTGAAGGTCATCGCCATCCAAAAACCAGGAAAACCAGCCTCCGACCACAATTCGTATCGACCGATCGCAATGCTATCTTGTATCCGAAAGTTGTTCGAGAAAATGATCCTATCCCGCCTCGACAATTGGGTCGAAGCAAATGGCTTACTGTCAGATACACAATTTGGCTTTCGCAAAGGCAAAGGGACGAACGATTGTCTTGCGTTGCTCTCAACCGAAATTCAAATGGCCTATGCTAGTAAAGAGCAGATGGCATCAGTGTTCCTAGATATAAAGGGGGCTTTTGATTCAGTTTCTATCAACATTCTTTCAGAGAAGCTGCACCAGCATGGTCTTTCAGCGACTTTAAACAACTTTTTACTAAACTTGTTGTCGGAAAAGCACATGCATTTTTCGCATGGTGACTTATCGACATCACGATTTAGCTACATGGGCCTCCCCCAGGGCTCATGTCTAAGCCCCCTGTTATACAATTTCTACGTCAACGACATTGATGAATGTCTTGACAATTCCTGCACGTTAAGACAACTTGCAGACGATGGCGTGGTGTCTGTTACGGGACCCAAAGCTGTCGATCTACAAGGACCATTACAGAATACCTTGGACAATTTGTCTGCATGGGCTATTAAGCTGGGTATCGAATTCTCCACGGAGAAAACTGAGCTAGTTGTATTTTCTAGGAAGCGTGAACCAGCACAACTACAGCTTCTATTAATGGGTCAAACTATAGCTCAGGTCTTAACAGTAAAATATCTAGGGGTCTGGTTCGACTCGAAAGGTACTTGGGGATGCCATATTCGGTATCTGAAACAGAAATGCCAGCAAAGGATCAACTTTCTTCGTACAATAACCGGAACGTGGTGGGGTGCCCACCCAGGAGACCTAATTAGGTTGTATCAAACAACGATACTGTCGGTACTGGAATACGGATGCTTCTGCTTTCGATCCGCCGCGAACATACATTTCATCAAACTCGAAAGAATTCAGTATCGTTGTTTGCGTATCGCCTTAGGGTGTATGCAGTCGACCCATACGATGAGTCTCGAAGTCCTGTCGGGCGTTCTCCCGCTGAAAAATCGATTTTGGGAACTCTCATATCGATTGCTCATTCGATGCGATATCTTGAACCCGTTGGTGATTGAAAATTTCGAAAGGCTTGTTGAGCTCAATTCTCAGACCCGTTTTATGTCCCTGTACTTTGACTACATGGCGCAAAATATTAATCCTTCTTCTTACAATCCCAACCGTGTGCATTTCATAAATACTTCTGAATCTACTGTTTTCTTCGACACATCCATGAAAGATGAGATTATTGGAATTCCGGACCACATACGCCCACAAGTGGTTCCAAATATTTTTTATAATAAATTCCGAGAAGTCGACTGTTCTAAGATGTTTTATACTGACGGATCAAACCTCGAAGGGTCCACTGGCTTCGGTATTTTCAATCAAAAGTTCACCGCCTCCTACAAACTCAGTGACCCTGCTTCAGTTTACGCCGCAGAACTAGCTGCTATTCAGTATACCCTTGGAGTCATTGATACATTACCCGCAGACCATTACTTCATCGTCTCGGATAGTCTGAGTTCTATTGACGCTATTCGCTCGATGAAACATGGAAAGCATTCCTCGTATTTTTTGGGGAAAATACGGGAGCTACTGAGTGCTTTATCTGACAAATCTTTCCAGATTACCTTGGTGTGGGTCCCTTCTCATTGCTCCATTCCGGGCAATGAGAAGGCGGACTCCTTAGCTAAGGTGGGTGCCATTGAAGGTGACGTTTTTGAAAGACCAATTTGCTTCCACGAATTTTTCAGTATTACTCATCAGAGAACTCTCGAAAGTTGGCAAACCTCGTGGAGCAATGGGGAGCTAGGAAGGTGGCTACATTCGATAGTCCCTAAGGTATCGACGAAACCTTGGTTCAAGGGGATGGATGTGGGTCGTGACTTCATTCGTGTGATGTCCCGACTCATGGCGAACCATTACACACTGGGTGCACATCTCCGACGTATTGGGCTCGTGGAGAGTGGTATCTGCGCTTGTGGCGACGGTTATCACGATATAGAGCACATAGTCTGGGCGTGCACCGAGTACAGTTCCGCCAGGTCTCGGCTTATGGACACCCTCCGGGCCCGAGGAAGACCACCCAACGTCCCGGTTCGAGATGTGTTGGCAAGCCGCGATGTCCTCTATATGTCCCTTATATACACCTTCATAAAAACCATCAATATCCAACTTTAACTGCCCCTTTTTCCTTATCATTCTCAGAACGCTCTCTTCCACCTGTACCATACACCCACGATGGTTTGATGCGACTCCAAGGCGACACAAAACATCCCTGTCGAATGAGCCAACAAACACGGGACCTAAAGCACGAACATCACACGCACAATTCGAAATGTAGCCGATCAACATCTGAGCCGCACTACGAAATCGTCTGGAGAAACCCCTGCCATCTCGAGAACGACCACCCGGCGTCCCAGTACATGATTCTTCCTGATGAAGACCACCCTGATTCTGTAATCCATCCGTTGATCTCCCGAAGTCTGAAACTGAAACAATGTTCTCCCCCTGCCATGTTTGTCCACCCTACTTCCCCTGACTCTTATACACAGAAGTAACACCCCTCCCCCCCCCCCCCCCCCCAAATATCTTCATGAGCATTTAGCTCTTCTTGCCTTTTCTAGTTTTAACTATTATATTATATGATCTCGTTTAAAATGCCCAACTCTACTACCACATAAAATAACTCTAATTATTGTCTCCGAATCTTTACAAAATTTAATCACGCCCTCTAATTATTTCTACTTTTAAGATAGTCGTAAAAATTTTCCCCCTTAGTTAAACATTATTTGCTCCAATAATCTCATTGCTAAAAATGTCAAACCATATTGCCATAAAAACTAAATGACCCCTCTAATCTTACGAAAATTATACTACCCCCTTGTGTATATGTATAGCTATAAATAAGCCTTAGTTTAATTTCAAAAATCAATATGTAAGCCCCTAGTTTTAAGTAATTTAAAATGTGAAACAAAACAAAATTGGCACCTTTAAGCTAACGCAAACCTGCCTTATCAAATAAACGAATTGAAAAAAAAAAAAAAACTCAGGCCAGAATAGGAATCCAGTTCTGCTGCACAAAATCAATAAGAAATGGGTGGTCCGAATTGGAACAGGGTTTGGGTAATTCGGACATTTCATATACTTTTGCGCAGGACCGTTTATACACAATACGGTAAAAGATCGGAAAAAGTCGTCTTAGAAAAAAATATGCGCAATTGATCAGGCTTTCAAAAAAAATATTTGTAAACAGTGGCGGCGCTACGCTTTTTGCCGCTCGGGGCTAAAATTTAAATTTGCCGCCCCTTACATATTTCTGACTAACCAATTTACCAAGTACCTTTGCGTATTAATCACGGTGAGCAAAGTGAGGTTACAACTTTGTTCACAAGGTCGCACTTAACCGTTATGTGTCCGACAGCGATTCCTTTGCAGATTTTAATTCATAAAATTCCAGTACTCTTTCCCAAACTGGAGATTGCAACTTAGTGACATTTTAGATTCCAAACATTGATTTTGTGGTAAAAAACTAATGATATAGTGATCGGGGGTTTGAGGAAGGGCTTTTGGATTTATTTAACCCATTACAGCCCGAGAGGGTAGCCGAGTACCCCCAAAACCGAAATTCTCGTAGCTATGGTATTTTTTCTCCAATATAGACACATTTGGATTTTTTGAGTTCCAGAACTCAACCACTTTTAGAATTAGGTATCCGGAAGGCCGTGAGTGACCGTTCCGAGGTCAAATTGTCACATGACCACGACGATAAGAACTCTCCGAAATAATTCCAAGGTTACAAATTGTTTCTCCGTACTGGAATATCCTTCCGGAAATCCGGATTAGCGGGATTAACCAGATATATTCGTCGTGTTCAATTTCACTGATTCTAAAAGTGGATGATTTCCTGATTTTAAAACATCCAAAAGTGTCCTAAATCGATTGAAAATTGACATAGCTACAAACTTTTGCGGGTACCCGGGTCGGCCTGTTTTCTTTTTGTTGGACACACAACGGATAATCTGTGGGTTATCGTCACCTTCAGTAGCGAAATGAGAAGCCATCGACCAGATAGGAGTTTTGTGCAGGTGTAACAAGCGGTCCGGAAACACAGCTTTGCATACGGATCGGATCAATTAAGTCATGCTACGAAAAAAGTGCTATTGGAAATTTGGAACTGAAAGTCGCTTGGCTTCCAGGGGATCGACCGAATTTTGCACGACGGGCTGTAAACTCGTAACATCGGGGTCGTAGCATTGCAGAAACTTTGCTCGGCAGGACAGAAGGTGTGAAAAAGCTAGCACCGAGCAGCCACATTCTACCAGAGCGGCGGCACAACAAACAAGCTGGGTTTTCTAGTGCTAGACAAGATTCGCCCACGCTTGCTCAAGTAACAGCAAGAGAATGTGTGTAGTGACAAGCAAAAGTCCGTTTCTTTAACTACCGTATCTTCAACGTTCACTGTCCACACAAAGCGAGACCAGTGAACGACAAAGATGAATTTTAGGCGGATCTGGAGTGTTTCTATGACAGCTGCTCACGATGGGATGTTAAGCTGATTTACGGCGACATAAACGCCCAGATAGGTCAGCGCAGGTGAACGAACCGGACAATCAGCGCTCCGTTACGAATGACAACGGCCAACGATGCGTAATCTTCACAACCACAGAAATGTTAGTACAACACTCGTGAGCATGGACGCCGAGGCTCAACATCTGGCAGCTACAATGGTGCTGCGGAAATACGTTCAGAAGTTGGAGACGGCACTCCCAACGGAAGAATAGGTCGGTGTGACTACTCTTGATGGCTGGAGCAACTTATGAAGCACCACAGGCAGCACTACTCGTCGCTGTTGTGCTATCTTATGACAAGCGCCATTTAGCACTTTTCGAGAAAAACGATTTTTAAAGTTTGAGATTGAATATCTTAAAATTTATAAATGCTACAAGCTTTTCGGAGAAAACATTCGATGCTTCTATGTTTTCTGAAGTAATCTCTCGATTTGTGTGAAGATCGGTTGACTACACTTACAGTTTTTGCTTAAAATGTAAACCAAAGTCGCTCTCATACGTGTCATAAGTGTGTATTGATGATAAAATATGTATGACGTGTCACAAATACGCACAGAAGATTTCATATAAAAATGAATCATAACTGATTCGTGAAATTATGCGCTATAGATAGCTATGTGCAATATTATACTTTTCCATGCGATAGCAGCAATATCAGGTTACAAAATGATAGTATTGGAACACAAAGTTTTCCCAGTTTTCCTCCTTTATTCGGGAAAAAAACAATAAACAAAAGATGGTTCCATTAACAATTTAGAGACAATATATATCAAACAATGTTTGTGTTGATAGGCGACTAGACGAAACAAGTAGTCTTCTTGCATAATCCATCACTACATTTCGGTATACTTTCCAAAACTAGTGGAAATCTCAATAGGAAATTTGTTCAATAATGTTGAAAATATAAGCCAACCATTCCCAGAAAAAAACTATGGTAGGAAAAGTTTTGCTCCCGAGACAAAAACCTAGCTAATGGTTATGGTTTATCTGCATAGAAATTACCTATGTCATGAGAGACATCTATTGGCTTGCTATAAGCTTTTTGGCTTATAGCAAGCCAACAAACTGGGTATGTTGGCTGATATTTCTTTGTCATAAGATAGCACAACTCGATCACTCGAGAAACTGGCGCTTGTCATAATCGTGTTTCGCTATATCTCAGTAACCCAGCAGAATTTCAAAATTCTGAAAACGCAACTTTATAGAGATTTCAAAATTTAGTAACATGGCATATCTAACTCAGTTCACCCCAAAATGGCGTTTGTCATAAGATAGCACAACAGCGACGTACTGAGATAAAGAGAAGAATACGGCAAAGGCTAGACTGATGCAGCACCATACGAGGGTGAACGAGAAACGATGCAAACAAGCACGGATCAGAAAAAACTCGGTATTCGGATGAAAAAACGATAGATCCAGATAACGTGGCGATAGAGCTATACGACGATAATAAGACAAGCAAGTTTTACGAGATGGCGAATCGTTCTCGCGAAGGCTATGTGTCACGGGAGATATGTCTTAAGTGATCGATAGGTGGAAACAGCATTATGACAAACATCTAAATGGCGAATCAGTAGACGGTGATAGTAGTGCGCTAATCAGCCCATGGACGCGCGCAGCTTACGACAGATTCCCAACACCGAATCTAAATGAGTATCAGAATGAAATCATACGGTTGAAGAATAATAAAGATTACCTGCCGTGTGACAGAGAGGGTAATTGGATAGAGCACTCCACTGAGTGATTTAGAAGACTTAAGAGGAAGAGATTTTACCGGAGGTTTGTATGGTGTGCACGGTGACCGCCGATGAGCCCACCAGCAGAGAAATTCAGAGATGTATTCTGGCAGGTACTTTAACCTCGGGCTTTCGGTCGAACAAAGTATGATACGGAACGAAGCAAACCAATGTTCATTGAGCTGGTTGACCAATGGGTTATGCAGACCTGTAGTGCTTGGTTGGTAAGTTTGACCCCCACCAAGGGTGCCAAGCTTAGAGGGACGCTGAAATCTGCTGTATAAAATAAGTAAGGATAAATATTAAAATAAGTAGGATAAATGCGCTATGCACACTAAATTACTGTTCGCGAGTCTAAAGTTGATAGAAGATTATATAACAAACTGCAATGACTTACAATTGAAAATAGCAAAAATTGTTGGAAACTTAACGATCGTTTTCATAGTTGCATAGAAACAAAAAAGTGACAAATATTTGATCATGGCCAGTTAAGCAGGCCACCTCTTTGAAATTGTAGCAAAGACCACGAAGAAAGTTAGATCGTTTATCAGCGAGAAGATAACCCACATTTTGGTGTTTCTTGAAACGCTGGAAACTCTCAAAATTTCAAGACCTGGAGCTGTTTGCTTCGGCTTTGTGACAGCGCTTCCTGTTGCTGTAATATTCGGTCGTTCATAAAGAATGTTTTACTCTAACAAATAAATCTCGTTCAACTACAGTTTTTAGGAGTAGTAACAGATGTCCTACGATGGGGATCGTCAGAGTCCTACTCTTCCCGAGCCAAGAGAGCATAACGATTTGTCGTGGTGAGACGTGGTTTTCTTTAGTATTGTTGTACAAAATGAAGTGCTTAGAGCGGATTTGATTGGATTTTGATTTTCTGCGTACTTTCCGCGGTTTTATTACTTCAATGGCCTATTTGCCTTTATTTAGTGCAAAAGATGACGCGCGGTACGAAACTTGTGAAGAAGAAATCCAAAACAGCAATACTGCTAAGGGATACGAGAACTTTATCCCGTCATGTGCGATTGCCATTCAAAATCTGCACTCACTGGAGCAAGCGGTCCTTGAAACAACCAACCGCTTCATCCCACGCGTCACCTAATCGAAACGGTAACAACACCATTGATCTCAACTATGTAAACCGACATTTAGATGCTGTCAGTCCGTCATATTGTCTCCTGAACAAATGCTCCGGCCATCGGCATCCAGCACCTAACCTCGAAAGCAAATCTGCAGTGAAGTTATTTTTTACATGTCTTCAAACTTTAATGATCTGTTGGTACTCTATATTGATCGCTCGATTTTCCGTGTCACTTTCCAAAAGGATTTTCTAAAAAATAGTTTTCGTGCTTTTTCGTGCTTTTTTATAAGTCTTCATATTTCGATATTTTGATTTACTTCATAAACTAAGTGCAGATAAATCATAAAGTAAATCACGATAAGTGTGCGATTTTCAATTACACACTTAATTATTGTTCGAAAGTCGAACAAAAAAGGAAAGTCAAAGTGGTGTTCAGGGCACAAAACTGAGACTCCGCCAAGGGCATCAGAAGATCACGTTGTGGCTCTGGGACTATACAATCCATCGTTCATACAGAAAAATATACGAGGCTGTGGTGAGTTAGGCACGTCGTTCAAGTCGCAGGTGACAACCCGGTAAAAATGGTTCTCGAAGCTAATCTGACTGGCACAAGTAGCCACACCGAGCAAGGTAGGTCGACCACGATGGAGGGAACCTGAGGAGTCCTCGTGTTCAGCGAAGCTGGAGACAAACGGCATTTCCCGGAGTGAGCTAGAGACGACATATTGATACAGCAAAGGGCACGGTGATATTAGACTGATTGGTATGGTAGGTAACAAGAGAGTTAGTACAAAGATTTCGCCGTTGTCAAAAACCAATTGCAATAGTAAGTGTTGGAAATTCCCAAAAGTTTGGAAACGTTATTGAAATTAAATAAAACGCCGTATAGCGTCTGGGATATATTTGCTACAATTAGACAGTGTTAATATAAACATAAGAAAAAAAAAACATCAAATTTACTTTCAATTAGATCAGTAAGAATCCAATTTTTCAGGTTCCTTATTTGTGAGACATAAACACCTTTATTCTTCCTTTTGTTAACTTCAGGCCATTATATTTTTTTCTCAAAAATAGTTAAGTTATTAATAAAGGATTTTTTAAAAACAATTTTCGCTTGCATTTGCTAAGATCGTTACGTTTGTGGTTCGGGTTCAGATATATATTGTTTTATTCCGTCCGATCCGTCGCACTTCTAATCATTAACACTCTTCATCTTTTACAGTCGCCAAAACAATATGAATTCAAACGTTTCACACGAACATAACGTTTATCGCGATTAATGAACAATGATAATCACAAATAGATAATTATGTTGAGCAGCATTTGCCGCCCCCAAATTTTGCCGCACCCTGCTGCCCCCCCCCCCCTTAGCGCCGCCACTGTTCGTGAATCGGTTGACACGTTCTAGTTCTATATTCCCTTACTAGGTCCGAATTGGCCCAGTTTTCCCTACTGTTGTCCCTTTGCTTGTCGTAGCGAGTAGCATAATACTTCAAGAGGAAGAGTTGTGTATTTAGTGATGAAAATTCCATCGAGCTTAGCTTAGTTTAGTTTAGTTGACCGCCCGTGAGTTTCTTGTGATTGATCAAAACCTTATTTAGCTAAATACTCACGCGCTTTGTCTTTTCATTTTGGATCAAAGTTTTCAGGTGTGCGACCTCCAGTAGAAATATGAATGCCGTTTGAATTGGCATTTTAATAATTATTCTTCTACGGGGCGTTACAGAAAAGAAAAAGTTACGTAAAATATTCATCTACAGACAATATGATCTTAGCAATATGTTTGAAAGTCGTTTGCGATCAATTTACGATAATTCGAACCAAGCAATTCGAACCTCGAACAGTCAGCGATGGCTTTGCTTTTTATTAACACTTCAATGGTCATTTCCAAAGTTTGCAGTACGAGGCAAGCGTACAAAAAGTATAAAAGAAATGAATGTGAAGAAATTCACTGCGAAATGTTAATGACAAGTTGGCATCTCCACTCTCCCTATCAGACACGTTTTCATAATTGGGTTAAATGCCAAATAGCGAACGACATGTTTAATATGCGTAACAAATATCACAAGCGCAACGACGAGGGCTTTTGATCCAACGGTGACCCAGAAGAAGAATGAATGAAAGAAGAGCAATCCTGGAAAAGACCGACTTTCAAATGAGCGGTTCAAACTCGAAAGTGTGACGTAGGGTACTGCACTGGATGATTTTGAAGAAAGGACCAGTAGTGCGATTTTACGAAGTTTTAGCTTCCAATGGCCCTACATTTTCTGACAGAGTGAAGTTCTGGAGTGTTCAAATGTTTACCACTGTTTAGGAAAGCAAAAGTAGTACAAAACTAGTGTCAGACCTTCATGACACCTCAAGAAGTCACTTTTGGAGGTCAATGTTGATTTGTCAGACGATTCCAGATTTAATAATAAAAAACTGGCTTATTTTGACATATCTACAGATCGCTTGCCACACAAAAAATATTTTGCGTAATTCGATAGCTTCATCTTTAGCCAATTCAAAGAATTTTCTACTTGAAAGTTTTCTTTTTTAAATACTTAAAAACTAATACTTAAAATTCTTTGAATTGGCTAAAGATGAAGCTATCGAATGTTATACCTTGGCGTGGCAGAGCCGGTATATTTATATGTCCTGTTACTTAGTGTTGAATTAGAAGTTCACGACTATTGTACAACCGCCAGAAGAAACTTATAACATTGGTACACAATCGGGAATAGCAAATCAGAAAAGGAGACTATCTGTCAGTGATTTACTTAATATAGAATGGATAGAGGCTATGATGCAAAACCTTAAGGTCCGTCCAGGTTAAGTCTTCGGTACGCATCAATACCTTGACCTAGGAATATTGTTAGTCGCCTCTTACGACATGGGAGCAGGTGCCCGACCTTTTTACATTCATTGCAGTATAAGCTGAAATCAAGATTTGCTGCGTGACCGTACTCATCACCCCAAAATTTCAGAATCGGAAGTCGGATCCATTAGTAATTCAATAGCAGCCGATGGGAACGTTGTACCTTTCATTTGAGACTAAGTTTATGAGATCGGTTCAGCCTTCTGATAAAACTTGCATACACACAGGTGCACATACATACACAAACATACACACAGACATTTGCCGAACTGAATCATTTTCTTTTCTTCAACTGAGTATTGAACGAAAAATATTGCTTAGCAGACTTTATTTATATTTAGTCATCTTCGACTAATCTGTGATCGATGCCAATTATTCCGAAGCCCTTAACGAAACCAAGAAGCATGTGATTATGCATTCGTTTCTTTGTACACATCGCAACGTTGCTCAATTTATCAATCAATATGGTTATCCGCAAGTGATATTGTCATAGGGTAACGGCTCGTCGTTCGTCTTCTCGTAACCCGCTGTAGTAATCACTGACCAAATATTCTGTAAATTGGCGTTGTCTGCTAAACAGAACACGGAAGAGTAGCGTATAAGGGCTATTGAAGAGCGTTACGTCTGGATAATTATCACAGTCGCGTCTGTGGATAAGTCAAGGCCATCCAACCATGTAATTTTTCAGCTATCCGCACGATTTCGTTGTTGGTCACTTTTTGCCGCTTTACCATCACTTTTGGAATTGACCACACTTGTCCACGGAAGGAGAGAAGTTGTGTAAAACGAAGATTTTTTGGTCAGTGTGGTATACGAATGGTATCTTAATAGTGTTCTGTCGCATTCGATTTACACACAACATTCAGAAAAATAAACATAACGAAACCATAAGGAGCTGGTTTTGTTTATTTTCATATTTCTTTGACCGCGCTGCATTGAGCGCCGTGGCAACGTTTGTGAAGTGTAGCTCTGTGAAATGTGGTTAAATTGCATTTTCGTAGCGAACTTCTGGCTATGCTCGCACCTATGTCCTATATATGCTACTCAACGTATACATGTAGAGCGGATTTCGATGTTGCAGTTGATGCCGTTATGCGCGTTACGGGGCTTATGTGTCCCCAGAAAATTGTTTGGCTTGGTTGAGGTTAATCCACAACAGCGTGGCACCAAACCACCAAGGTGTTGACCTCGCTGCTAGTCGTTTGTTGTGCGCTGTTAAACGAGCTTGTCGAAGTAAAATAATCCCTCAAATGTTCCCAACAACGTTCAAAATGAAGGTTTTATCGTAATAGAAAAACAAAAATAACATAGAGTAATTCTTAAGGTAATCATGTCGAAAATATATAAAGAAGTAAAAATAAGATAACCAGACAAACCCCTGTCGACAAGTTCTGAATCTGAAATCATTTGAACACTAACATTTTGGTGCGGTTTTTATTGCATAATTTGGTGAGCTATTTGCAAAGATTTTTCTGATTTCTCACACTGAAATTCACACTGTTAAAAGCTAGAAGCATACAGGTTTCAGATCCAGTAGAAACCAGTCGCTGCCTCACATAGTGATACAGTAACGGACAGTGTAAAATACGCACCATGGTTCTATTTTGTAGTTAATCAAATTCTATCCAACTTAATGCTGATATATTCACGCTGTCCAACTTCCTAGTAAGCATAGTCAAGCGACTTCGAGTTGAGACAGTGGACTTTGAAATCAGTCGTCAGATGATCGTAGCCGCGTTAGTCCGCACCGAATTTTGTAAAAAAAATCAAAAAGCCTTTGTAAAATTTATCAAGTTAGTGCTGTACCCATAACTCACTCTGGTATAAATAAATCACTCAAATGTGGTTTATGACAACGTCCGATTTGGAACGAACTGCTCGCTATTTCGACAGAAAATTCTAGTAGACTCTGCCCTACACTGTATGTAAATTTTTCTTCATTCACTACCCCGCGTGGGACAAGATTTACCGAACCATCCATCGTAAACAACACCACCCACACGGGAGGTCGGTAGCTCTTTGGTCGAGATGAACGAGTTTCCCCCCCATTTCACCGGTATATCAACCAGCATCTTTGGCCACGCGGCCGACAACCGGAGGAAGGAATATACAAAAATATGCCGAGTCGTCTTTCGACGTCGGCATTTTTTGTGCTTCCCTCCCGTTTGGGCCGAAGGGACCGGTGCATAGAAAATGTGTATTCGTATACGTATTTACTGTAGCTGCTTTTTATGTTTTTCAGGGATACGCCTCTCACCAGTTTGTTGACAGAGGCTTCTGCCTCACAATTATGCACTTGAATATTTTTCCCTTGTTTTTTTGTTTTGCAATCCGTCCATTCCCGTATTTCCCCTGCGACAGCGATCATGGTAGCGGTGGCGGCGGCGACGGCGGCAGCAACGGCGTCGGTAGATGGGCCTCTCCGCTGGTAAGCCTGGAAGCGATTACCGGGTTAGTGGGTGGCATTAGAGGGGGTGAAAAGGTGTCGTTTTACGGTGCTTGTGGGATGAGGTTTTGTTGTTTTTTCTGATGTTTAGTCTGATACCGAATGGGGTAGTGATTTGAGAAAGCTTTGAAATGGAACACCATGAGCATGATGGCCATACGATTCGTAGTTGCTGCTCCGTGATACACCAGCATTAGATAATCAACGAATTAAATTTGGAACTATCTTTTCATCCGCGATATGCGGGAGTTTCAATAGTTCTATACTTTAAGGTGCAAAACACTTCGCAGTTCACGTGGTCATCGGGGTAAGAAGAGGATTTTAGTGTGAGAACTGTTGTAACGAAGACCCATTGGCCATTATACCTCTGCATCTCTACAGTTGCTATGGGAAGGGATAACTATTTACGTTACACTCATTTCAACTTGATAAGTGCTACGATCTGTACTTATCTGGTCAATCAGTCTAGGGCCGTGAAGTCTTTTGCTATATCAAGAATTCTTCTAAAGTTAACTCGGTCCATGGCCATATTTGTCGCCAACCTCTCAGCGTACGATGGCTTCTCAGGTCCCCTTCAACCTGGTCAATCCACCGGGTTCTCTGTGCATCTCTCTTCTTTGTACCTGTCGGGTTAGTTTTGATACGCAGCTTTCAAAAGTATTCTGCCTAGAACAGCGTGCAGCCGAGAATTTCTGAAGCAGTTAAAATATGTGAAGAGCAGACTATTTGCTTATTTTATTTTATTTTATATTTTGTTTAGAGTAAAGCCATGTCAAGTGATCCTCGAATTTTTCGCAAAATCACCGATCTTCATGAGATATATTTTATTGCATAGGGATTATGGTGAATAGCTTTTGGTATAAATATTTAGTTAAAATTCCTTTTTTTCTTTAAGATATTAACCCTTAAACTTTATTGCATGATAAAATTGTAAATTTTATATCTCAAAAACTACTGAAGATAATTCAATGAATTTTTGCACACTTATGGAATGATATTTGCACTATCTTATAAAAATATTTTTATTTTATAATTGTGTGAATAACGGTACTTTGCATCTATTTAAAATTTTCAATTGTATTTTTTCTTGTGTTCTTCACGCTAAAAATTTTCAAAACGTATGTCAAATTGTGCGGCAATCTTTCACCTTCAATAATCTGTATTGATAATTTTTCATTTTTGTTTCTATCGAGAGTTATGGAGGAATTTGTAACAGTGCGCTCTTTCAACGCACGGCCCACTTTGATGCAACTCGCGAGAACGTAATATTGGCAACGCCGCACGTTGCTACGTCAGAATGCGCATCGCGTGGGAAGTGCGCATCGCATGACTAAAAGAAACCACATCTCTCGATTAGCGCAAAAGGGCAAACTTTTCAATACGGATTATCGAAGGTGATTTTTTCCGGATATTTTGAGATGCGTTAATTTTTTTACCGAAGTGCGCAACAAAAATTATAGTTGTTTAATATATTTTTTATTATTATAATTTAACGTTACTAACAATTAACACCTTTAAATACACTTTTGTTAGTCAAAATACATCTACGTTATATCCAAATTCTTTTTTAGTTTACAACAATAATATATGAAAATGGAAAATCTTATTCCAACAGAATTTTATTTCACGTTTTTATTTTCACCGAGTGATATTACCTTTAATCAACGATGTGTCTTTTGAAAAAAGTTTACATAAAATCTGTCGCATCGATGTTAAGGTATTTTTATCACTATTGCTTCTGTTAATTCTGTTAATTGGTGGTTCTCCAAGGTCTGGTAAGATATTTTTTATTTTTGTCGAATTTCAATTAATCATCAACGATCTTTATTTCAAAATAATCGTTACAGTTTTCCGCATGTACCTGTTGAGTTATCGAATATTTCAGTTCCATTACTTTGGCAAACACTATAAGAAGAAAAATTAAACATATAAATTTTCCTATATTTTAAACGCGTTTTAGAGGAACCCATTACTATAAACATGGGATCTAAAATTGAAAATTTAACGAAAATTTTGTTTTGTTCATGTCCATATTTAGTTTCGTTATATTTTTTGCGCCCATTACGACATATGCTACACATGTGTTGACCAATATAATTTATAAAACAAAAACAATATACGACGAACATATTTAAGAATTTTTTTAACGGAATGCATTATTCGTGTGATCGACCCATATTTATAACATAAAACAATCGAATTTTTTTTTGAGCAAATATTGTCTATCTTGAGATAATATAGCATTTCGTCGAGTTGTCTCTATATGGAAAAAACCGATTTAATCCACCTAGCAGTGAGATGAGACATTTCTTACACATTTCACTGTTGGATTAGTTTGCAGAACTCACGAGAAGTAGGCACCCAATTAGAGGTGGGATGAAAACAGTTTCTAGTCTTGCACAAATAAAATCTCGAATAAACTGAATAAATTATAGAAATCAACAAAACGACCGAAATAAAAAAGTAAAGCAAAAAATGAAAAAATAGGTTTTTAAATTCATAAAATGAGTAGAAAAATTAATGGAAATCATTATAATTTTGATCCAAATACACGAATCAAATTAGATTAGGTTATTACATAAAAATTAAGATTATATTTAGAAATAGTTATAAGATTAATAGAATAAATTGACTCATACTAACAAATTAAATGAAATAAAACGAATGACTGAACATGAAATGCATAAAATTAAAGATACGAATAAAATGAATCAGATGAATCAAATGAATCAAATGAATCAAATGAATCAAATGAATCATATGAATCATATGAATCAAATGAAACAAATGAATCATATGAATCAAATGAATCAAATGAATCAAATGAATCAAATGAATCAAATGGATCAAATGAATCAAATGAATCAAATGAATCAAATGAATTAAATCAATCAAATAAATCAAATAAATCAAATAAATCAAATGAATCAAATGATTCAAATGAATCAAATGAATTAAATCAATCAAATAAATCAAATAAATCAAGTGAATCAAATGAATCAAATAAATCAAATGAATTAAATGAATCAAATGAATCAAATGAATCAAATGAATCAAATGAATCAAATGAATCAAATGAATCAAATGAATCAAATGAATTAAATGAATCAAATGAATCAAATGAATCAAATGAATCAAATGAATCAAATGATTCAAATGAATCAAATTAATCAAATGAATCAAAATCAAATGAATCAAATGCATCAAATAAATCAAATGAATCATATGAATCAAATGAATCACATGAATCACATAAATGAATTAAATCAATCAAATAAATCAAATAAATCAAGTGAATCAAATGAATCAAATAAATCAAATGAATCAAATGAATCAAATGAATCAAATGAATTAAATGAATCAAATGAATCAAATGAATCAAATGCATCAAATAAATCAAATGAATCATATGAATCAAATGAATCACATGAATCGCATAAATCACATGAATCAAATGAATTAAATGAATCAAATTGATTTAATTCATCCAGTGAATACAATGAATCAAATTAATGAAAAGAATGGATGAACAAAATGAATAAAGTAAAAAATAAATGAAATGTATAAATAAAACAAACGAATCAAATAAATAAAATGAGCTGGAGTGATAAAATGAATAAAAAGAAGAAAATGAGCAGAATTAAATGCATTGATTAAAATGAAAAATTGAACTACAGTAAAAGGTTATAAATTAATATAAAGAAATAAATTGAATCAAATAAATTATTTGGATGAAATGATTAAAACTGAAAAAGTAGTCAGATTATTAAAATGAAGAAACTGAACAAAATGAATAAACTGGAAAAAATTAATAAAATGCATACAATGAAAACAATGAATGATATGAGTAAAATGCACAAAAAGAATGAACTGATCAGAGTGAATCCAAAGAATGAAACGAATAAAATAAGTAAAATGAACGCAGATGAACAAAACGAATCAAAAGATGCGGAATGAAATTATTTATTAAAATGAAATGGTCATATATTTGAAGCCAGACACATTTTTGAATAAAGATAATGAATAAACCGGATTGTACGAATTTGAAAACCAGAAATTTGCATCAGAAAGTTTTGAAATGTTTTTGAAAATCCCAAAGGCTAATAAATATGCAATGGACTTTCTAGGGCTTCCATCTTTTTTTGGTTTTATTCTTTTTGTTTTCATGCTTCTTTACTTGACGAATTCAAAGTTTACTTTTTGGTCACATATTCCCGAAAAAAGATTTATGTGCAGAACAGAATTTACTGGTCCAGTATTTTAACGCGCAATTGAATATAGTAAAGTGAGACAAGGTCACATGTGCTTTCAAGCCCCTTGAACAGAGAACGACAGAGGGAGAATGCGATTCGTGAATGAGACAGGTAGATATTTCAAAGTTTTTATTTGCATTGAAGTAAATAGTGTGAAATGTCTAGGCTATGTCGATTGCATAAAAGCCGTGTTTGTATTGTTTCGTTCGGAATTCTCGTGCAGGAAATATGGATAAATAAGTCCTATACAGACCAATATTGTGAAAAAGAAATGGTTCAAACTACTCAGTATATCCAAATATGGACGACGATAAGTTAGAAGACACATTGTAGTTGCATCCCCCATCGAGAGTGGGTACTTTGGGGACTTCTTTTCCTGGATCTAATTTGTGGCTATTTTTGGTCTTTGATCCGTTATTTTTCATGAAAGTTCGTACCAATACAACGAATGCGCAACGTTCCGTCTTCCATCTGCACGCCACCATAGATGGTACGCAACACTTTTCGTTCGAAAACTCCAAGGGTGCGTTGGTCCTCCACGAGCATATTCTATGTCTCGTGGCCGTAGAGGACCACCGATCTAATCAGCGTCTTGAAGATAATCAACTTCGTGCGGCGGCGAATTTTGTTCGACCGGAGCGTCCTCTGGAGTCCAAAATAGGCACGATTTCCCGCTATGATCCGTCTCTGAATTTCATTGTCGTCGGTTACCAGTGAGCCCAAATACATGAATTCGTCGACCATCTCGATTTCGTCACCGTCAATCCGAACTCGGGTGGGAGGTTCACATTGTCGTCTCTAGAACCTCTTCTTCTCATGTATTTTGTCTTCGAAATCCTGGCTTCAGCTTTCAGTCTTTGAGCATATATTTCATTCAAAATTCAATAGAGATACGAATAGTTTAAATATCGCACGTGGAATGTCTCTTTTGAAAATTTCCATCGTCAAACTTTCATATTACCCAGTTAAGCCAAATATTTTTCTGATATAGCCATGAATTTCCTTAATTATAGTGTAGAAACAGGCTTTGAATACAATTGAATTAAAGTTAAGTTGATGTAGCAGTAGACAAAAATAGTTTTGTTTTCTCAAACCTTCGCAATTACAATTAATAAATATTTCAGATTGGCAGAAGATCTTATCACACAACTTAGAAATGCATACAGAAATAGCTAGATAGATGCGATAGAAGAGAGACAGAGAGAGAAAGAGAGAGAGAGAGAGAGAGAGAGAGAGAGAGAGAGAGATGGGGGGGGGGCGTGTGAGGAATGGCAAATGATGGTTAGTGCAGTGACATTATTTTTATAGGTATATTATTATGATATATTGATTCTTACATTCTTATCATAAATAATGTAAGTAGTAATTTTTGCTCCATAACCAGTATAACCTAAATCTTGCAAAAGAGCTAAATTTTCGCTAGATTTTTGGGCTTCAAACATACAGTTGCTTTCGGTGACGCCACAAGTATAATTATATTAGAAATCTTTTATCTCACTACTAGGTGAATTACTTGTTGATCTGTGTATTGATATACCATCCAACATTTACCTCATGATTGAACGCAATGCCTAATCCAAGGAATAAATACTAGAACTCACTGTTTCGTTATCAACGCATTATTTTGTCTTTGAAGTGAACTTATATATTGATTTTTGAGAAATAGTTCATTTATTATAAAGGTAATTCACAAATTGTTCTCAACATCGAATTCCTTGAATCACGTAGATGTGTTTTCATACCCCGATATTCAAAATCGGTTTAGTTTTGCCCCTAAAACACCAGTAAAGCAATACTCTGTATGAAACAATCTCATTTTTAGCGAGAACTAAAAATACAAAATGTCTAATATCTCCGCCGTGCACGGATTTAGACAATCTATAGCTTGTTAGAAAGGTATTTTTACAAGTTTTCTATTTATGTGCAGTTTGAGGGACAATATTATATTGTTCGAAAGTTATTTGCAAAAAACCTGCTGTATTTTGACAAAATCGCCCATATCTCAGAAAGTAAACAACATATCGAAAATCAAAAATAATAGTGTCAAATGGCAACGTTAGGCCTTTCATTTGAAACTAATTTCATTAAGATCGGTTCAGCCATTGCTGAGATAATTACATGACATTTTGTACATACATACATACACACATACACACACACACACACACACACACACACATACAGACATTGTCTCAATTTGTCGAGCTGAGTCGATTGGTATATGAGACTCGGCCCTTCGGGCCTCGGAAAAAGTTGTCAAAGTTTGAGCGAATCCTATACATTTCTTTTGTAAGAAATGTAAAACACCCAAATGCGATCGAAACAAAAACAAACGTCAAAAAGTTTTCTCACTAGAACTGATGCAAATTAAATGAGCACGTAATTTAACGCACGACCCGATGGCGCATGGCTGAAAAGTCGCTATGTGGATTTAAGAAAAGATTCGCAATATTCCGTGCTACCTCTCAGACAGAACTAACTGAAAATAAAACGTGGTGAAGTATGTCAATTTGCGAAAAATATGTCAACGCAGGTTAAAACATGCCCACTGCTCAACTTTGCTCATCGGCTGGCAACATCCGAGCGCGCTTGTCCGAGGTATTGAGTGACAGAAAATTAAATAACTCCTGAACAATATAGTAACGCTAAAGAGCATGCAAATTACTCAGACAACATCACTTTCAATTATCCATAAAGAAAAGCTTGTCTGTTTGCTTTAATCTCAGAGATGCCAATTTTGAACATGAGATACGCTCCTTCAAAGCGATGCGCATTAGGACGCTGCGACGTGCGGCGTTGCCAATATTACGTTCTCGCGAGTTGCATCAAAGTGGGCCGTGCGTTGAAAGAGCGCACTGTTACAAATTCCTCCATAACTCTCGATAGAAACAAAAATGAAAAATTATCAATACAGATTATTGAAGGTGAAAGATTGCCGCACAATTTGACATACGTTTTGAAAATTTTTAGCGTGAAGAACACAAGAAAAAATACAATTGAAAATTTTAAATAGATGCAAAGTACCGTTATTCACACAATTATAAAATAAAAATATTTTTATAAGATAGTGCAAATATCATTCCATAAGTGTGCAAAAATTCATTGAATTATCTTTAGTAGTTTTTGAGATATAAAATTTTCAATTTTATCATGCAATAAAGTTTAAGGGTTAATATCTTAAAGAAAAAAAGGAATTGTAACGAAATATTTATACCAAAAGCTAATCACCATAGTCCCTATACAATAAAATATACCTCATGAAGATCGGTGATTTTGCGAAAAATTCGAGGATCACTTGACATGGCTTTACTCTTTATTTGACAGCAGACTAGAAGGATGGTTGCTAATATTTATTTGAAAACTATGTTTCAAATAACAAGTGAACAATTTTATTTTTCATCGTTTCATCATTTCGGTGAAATACGATGATCCAATAATTATGAAATAGTTTCGCGAACATTTTCAGCTTCCCGGGATTCAGGAACGCAACATGCATATGAGTGTCTACGATAAATTTGCTTCGCGATGTTGTTTACAATATTGAGAAGGCCTTTTCACTCCCGGACGCTACGACGCACATTCATTTTTGGATTTTAAACGCATTCCTTGTGCGTCATAATGTCCCGATTTCGATTTTGGATCTTATGTCTCAGTTGATATCCTGGACACTGTGACGCACTTATAGGTTTGGATATTGTGACGCATAAGAACTGCGTCATAATGTCCCAGGTCATATCGTCCCAAAATAATGCGCGTCGTAACATCCGGGGGACATTGTGATGCACGAGGATGCGTTATAAGGTCAGAAAATAAATATGCGTCATAAAGTCCGCAATTATTCTAGTGTCACTACGCCCGAAAATAGTCCTGTGTCATAATGTCTGGGATATTATGACGCATACTGATACTAGGATGTTACGACGCAGAAGAATTGTTCTATAAAGTCCCCGATAATATGACCCACTCATTGTTTTGGATATTTTGACGCACAGATACTGCGTCATAGCGTCCCAAGTCATAAGGTTCCAAAGAAGGCTGCGTCATAATATCTGGGACAATATGACGCACCAGCTTGTGTCATAATATCCGGAAACGAGTATGCGTTATAAGTTCTTGGATTTTATAATGCACATTTCTTTTCGGATCTTATGACGCACATCTTGTGCGTCACAATGTGCCGGCCGTTATGACGCACATTCATTTTCGGAACTTTTGTCACAGGTGATTTCGTGGACACTGTGACGCACATATAGTTTCTGAAAGAGGAACGTGGTGGTCCTGGTGTCCACTGTTGTGAAATGAGATTGGAACAATCTCACTCGCTAGCTAGATACATCACTGTACTCCATGAAAAAATCATAGCAATTATGCACGGGGTACAATCGACCCTTCAACAGAGTTTGTCCGGCAAAGTAATAAACTTCTGCTCCAATAGTCAGGCTGCAATCAAACCCCTTAGCTCTGATAAATCACGGTCCAAGCTAGTGATTGCATGTAGAACCCAAATCGAAAAACTAAGCATTGTCAACAATATATACCTTGTTTGGGTGTCCGGACATTCCGGTATTACTGAATGGGCTGACGAATTGGTCAGGGCAAGAGCGATTGACTTCCTAAGCCCGCTCTGCCAATTTCGACAAGTTGGATAAGAAAAAGTCTGGTCCTGGGCTTGCTCCAAGCATCGCAATTATTAGATAAATCTAAAAACGTGTCGTCAAACAAAGGCGTTTCTTGAATAACCGTGCCTGCAGTAGTGCAATTGAGATTTCAAGTTTTCGGCCGTCCTTACATAGACGACACCGTGTTTGGACGATTGAAACTTTGAGACTTACTCAATCAATCCGGTATCAAACACAAAATCAACCATGATATCGCAATAGCGAAGCTGGACAAACTCGGCATTCATGGACAACTTCTGCGGTGGTTTCGTTCCTACCTCGATGGAAGGCAACTCCAAATCAGCATTAAGGACTGTCTATCTGCACCATTCTTCGCTACATCCGGCATACAACAAGTAAGGCATACAAGCCAGTAATATTCCTCCTCTACTTTATTGATGTCAATATTACATTACAAGGACCCCTTTCTTTCGCCGACGACATGAAAGTTTTTCGACAAATACGGGATAAAAACGATGCCGAGCTTCTTCAGAGGGAACTGGCCAGCTTTAGTACGTGGTATGATCTAAACAAAATGGTTTTAAACCCGAGCAAATGCTCAATCGTTATGTTCTCGCGGAAATGCCATCCGACTCAGTTTAACTATTATTTCTTCGGCTCGAGCATTCCAAGATACTCTCACATCAAGGATCTCGGAGTCATCATAGATTCGTCACTAACGTTCAAACCACATACTTCATACATCATGGATAAGGCATCACGACAGCTTGGGTTCATCTTCCGAAAACTTCAGAGACGTATACTGTTATAAGGGAGGGGGGGGGGCTTCTAAGAGTTTCAGCGCGAAAAAATCAGTTTTTTGTCAATTTTTTTAGAAAGTTGGATAAAGCGAATTGATCGAAACTTTTGTACATTAAATAAACTACATCATTTCAATAACATCTGTAATTTTTTCATGCAAATATATCTACAAACGATTCGGTGGCGATGCTTTTTGTGGAATGTGTCTGGAAAAACACGATTTGCGCTGTTCACTGTCATTTAAAAACTACTTGACCGATTTATTTCAAACTTTGCATACACATTCTATGTTAAAAATACCTAACCCCTCAGTTGAGTTTTCGGGAATATTTTTCAAACAGATTTCAGCTGCCGAGCTATGAAAACCGTTGCCAACTAATACACCTCGACAGAGTGGATTGCCCTACAATCCTCGGATGTCTGGATTATTAAGCCCGCGTTCGTGCTCTACGTAATAACTCTCTTCTCCGAGTTCCGTTCAGGAGAACCAACTATGGTTGCCAGAGCGCTGTTACCGGACTCCAGCGAATTTTTAACAGTGTGGCGACGGCCTTTGACTTCAATCGGAAGCGAAATGCGAAAATATTGGCAATTTTAAAATGTAATTAGTTTAAGCAACCACCATTGCGGCCAACGGGCCTGTTGATGAAGGTAATAAACATACACATTAAAATAAACAAAGAGTTTTGAGCTTTCTCGCAGGCGATTTGAACAACTTGTAAGTTCAACTTAACAGCTGTTTGTTTTTGTACTGTTTTTTTTTATTCATTTCGTTTATTTGATAGGCACAAATGTGTTAGCTTGGCGGTGCCAAATGCTTATGTTTTTACATTTTGGATATCTTAAAACTAGGAGGTTACAATGTTGACATATTTTTTTTACAAAGGAAAAAAAAAAGTTTACAGCTATCTTAAGACTAGAAATAAGATTCAATATACAAGAGAGGGCCAAAAGATTTTTTTATGAAAAAATTTAAAACAAGGGATTCACTTTGATATACAAGAGAGGGAGTAATAGTATTTTACGTAATATTTTACGGTTATCTTAAAACTAACAATATAGTTTAGTACACAAAAGGGGGAACAAATATTTATGAGAAACTTCACAGAAATCTTAAAACTAGGGATTCAATTCTATTTACAAGATGGAGGACAAGAGTTTCAATAAAGAGTAAAAATTATAGCTATCTTAAAACTAGGAATACAGAATACTAATTTGAATTTTTTTTATCTAAAACTTATGCTTGGTCAAGATATTCAGAGGGTGGCTTATTTCCGCATCAGTGTAGCAGCAGTTGTATCAAGGACAGGGGAGAGACAGGGAAAGAAGAGCAAAACTTGCAACTTTCGCTCAAAGGGGGGGGGGGAGGGGGATCAGCGAAACAAATTTGCGCCTCAGTCTAGTAAGTCGTCGAGTACCGGATTGGCGGATGGTATTCTTCGGACCCGCGGGGAATCCTTCAAAAGTCATCGGACCTCGAGTCGCTCTCGCTTCAGTTTCCTTCTATGCAGGCGTAGTGGTAAGGGCGACGGCGGTTACATAGTGGCACTCTGGAGCTGATCGGTTCCACAAGGCAGGAGGAAACTCTAAAAACGAGAAATAAAAGAGAGGGGCTAAATTGGGATATTTATCGTTTTTATGAAGGTATAAATAAGGGACATATAGGGGAAATCACGATTTGCCAGTATATCTCGGACTGGGACATTGGGTGGTCTACCTCGGGCCCGAAGGGATTCCTTTAACTGAGACCTGGCGTCACAATACCCGGCGCATACCCAGACAACGTGTTCGATGTCGTGATAGCCCTCGTCACAAGCGCACAGACTACTCTCCGCAAGCCCAATACGCCGCAAATGCGCATCCATGGTGTAGTGATTGGACATAAGTCGGGACATTACTCGAATAAAATCCCGACCCACATCCATCCCCCCGAACCAAGGCTTCGTTGATACCTTTGGGATAATCGAATGTAGCCATCGTCCAAGTTCCCCGTTGCTCCACGAGGTTTGCCAACTGTTGAGCGTCCTCTGATGACAGTTACTAAAAAATTCGTTGAAGCAGATTGGTCTTTCGTATATGTCACCATTTAATGCGCCCACCTTTGCTAATGAGTCGGCCTTTTCATTGCCCGGGATAGAACAATGAGAGGGGACCCAAACAAAGGTAATCTGATAAGATTTTTCAGATAACGTACACAAGGACTCCTGTATCATCCCCAGAAAATACGGGAGTTGCTTTTTAGGCTTCACCGCACGAAGAGCCTCGATCGAGCTGAGGCTGTCCGAAACGATGAAGTAGTGATCTGTGGGCAGAGTGTCGATGATCCCAAGGGTGTACTGAATTGCAGCTAACTCTGCGACGTAAACTGAAGCGGGATCATTGAGCTTGAATGAAGCGGTGATAGTATTGTTGAAGATACCGAAGCCACCATGGACCCATCGAGATTTGATCCGTCAGTGTAAAACATTTTGTCGCAGTCGACTTCTCGGAATTTATTATAAAATATATTGGGGATCACCTGCGGGCGTATATGGTCCGGGATTCCACGAATCTCTTCCTTCATGGATGTGTCGAAGAATACAGTAGAATCAGAAGTATCTAGGAAACGGACACGGTTGGGATTGTACGAAGAAGGATTGATGCTCTGTACCATGTAGTCGAAGTACAAGGACATAAAACGGGTTTGAGAATTAAGCTCGACGAGCCTCTCGAAATTTTGGATTACCAACGGGTTCAGAATGTCGCATCGGATGAGCAATCGATATGAGAGTTCCCAAAATCGATTTTTTAGCGGAAGAACGCCCGCCAGCACTTCGAGACTCATCGTATGGGTCGAGTGCATGCAACCCAAGGCAATGCGCAAGCAACGATACTGGATTCTCTCCAGTTTGATGAAGTGTATGTTCGCAGCGGAGCGGAAACAGAAACACCCGTACTCCATCACCGACAATATCGTTGTTTGGTACAACCTGATCAGGTCTCCTGGGTGAGCACCCCACCATGTTCCAGTTATTGTTCGGAGAAAATTGATCCTTTGTTGGCATTTCTGTTTCAGATACCTAATGTGACATCCCCAGGTACCTTTAGAGTCGAACCAGACCCCGAGATATTTAAATGTGAAAACCTGGTTGATCGTTGCACCCATTAATAAAAGCTGGAGTTGCGCCGGCTCACGCTTCCTAGAAAAAACAACCAACTCAGTTTTCTCCGTGGAGAACTCAATACCCAGCTGAAGAGCCCAAGCAGACAAATTGTCCAAGGTATTTTGTAATGGTCCTTGCAAGTCGGCAGCTTTGGGCCCTGTAACAGAGACCACCCCGTCGTCTGCAAGTTGCCTTAGCGTGCATGAATTGGCAAGACAATCGTCAATGTCATTCACGTAAAAATTGTAGAGCAGGGGACTTAGACATGAGCCCTGGGGAAGACCCATGTAGCTAAATCGCGATGTTGTTAAATCGCCATGCGAAAAGTGCATGTGCTTTTCAGACAACAGGTTTAGCAAAAAGTTATTTAAAATTGGTGAAAGACCATGCTGGTGCAGCTTCTCTGACAGAATGTTGATAGAAACTGAGTCAAAAGCCCCCTTAATATCCAAGAAGACTGATGCCATCTGCTCTTTGTTAGCATAGGCCATTTGGATTTCTGTAGAAAGCAACGCAAGGCAATCGTTCGTCCCTTTGCCTTTGCGGAAGCCAAATTGTGTATCTGACAGTAAGCCATTTGCTTCAACCCAATTGTCGAGGCGATACAAGATCATTTTCTCGAATAACTTCCGAATACAGGACAGCATTGCAATCGGCCGATACGAGTTGTGGTCGGAGGCTGGTTTTCCTGGTTTTTGGATGGCGATGACCTTCACTTGCCTCCATTCATAAGGGACAATGTTACCCTCAAGAAACTTGTTAAATAAATTCAACAAGCGCCTTTTTGCAGTGTCAGGCAGATTCTTCAGCAAGTTGAATTTGATTCTGTCTAACCCTGGGGCGTTATTGTTGCACGATAAGAGAGCAAGTGAGAACTCCACCATCAAAAACGGTGTTTCGTTCGCGGTATCGTGAGGAGACGCGGCGCGGCACGTTTTCTGTACCGGGACAGAGTCCGGGCAGATCTTCTTGGCGAAAGCGAATATCCAACGGTTTGAATATTCCACGTTCTCGTTGGTACTATTACGGTTTCGCATACGTCGAGCCGTACCCCAAAGAGTGCTCATCGCTGTTTCTCTCGTTAACCCGTCGACGAACCGGCGCCAATAACTGCGTTTTTTGGCTTTCATTAGACTCTTCATTCGCCTTTCTAACGACGCGTACTGTTGATAGCTAGCGGGTAACCCGTCTTCCCGGAAGGCCTTATATGCAGTGGACTTTTCCGCGTACAGCTCTGAGCACTCTTTATCCCACCACAGGGTGGGAGACCGTCCATGGGTATTCGCGCTGGGTACTGGTTTAGTCTGAGCTTGATTCGCACTGTCGAGAATCAAGCCAGCCAAAAACCTGTACTCTTCCTCCGGAGGAAGTTCTTGAGTGGATTCGATTTTAACGGATATCGCGGTCGCGTAACTCTTCCAATCAATGTTCCGTGTGAGGTCATATGAGACATTGGTTGTTTCCGATGGTCTTGGACCGTTAGCAATTGAAATCACGATAGGCAAATGATCGCTACCGTGGGGATCAGGGATCACCTTCCACCTGCAATCTAACTGTAGCGATGTCGAGCATAGCGATAAATCCAACGCGCTTGCGCGTGCTGGTGGTGTAGGAATCCGCGTCATTTCTCCCGTGTTTAAGATGGTCATGTTGAAATTGTCGCAAAGATCTTGGATTAATGTTGATCTATTATCATCATGAAGACAGCCCCATACCGTACCGTGCGAGTTAAAGTCTCCCAGAACTAGCCGCGGTGCCGGTAAGGATTCCGTGATATTACAAAGCGTTCGGTGCCCTACCGAGGCTCTAGGAGGAATATAGATGGAAGCAATGCAAAGGTCTTTACCTTTGATTAAAACTTGACAAGCGACAATTTCAATGCCTGGTGTCGAAGGGAGGTTAATTCGGTTGAAAGAATAGCACTTTTTGATCCCCAAAAGTACTCCTCCATAGCGGTTTTCTCGATCCAGACGAATTATATTAAAGTCGTGGAAGTTGAGATTTATATCGGAAGTTAACCAAGTTTCACATAATGCGAAAGCATCACATTTTAAACTATTTAGTAAAAATTTAAAGGAATCGATTTTCGGGAGGATACTTCTGCTGTTCCACTGTAGAACAGTGATCGAATCGGTGACCTCGTTCGATGACTTAGCCATCGAAGGATACGATCGCTGCAAGGAGGGGCCATTTAGTAGTCAACTGCTTCAAAAATGTTTGCACTATAGGGAGAAAACGTATCAGAAGGCTTTTAAGAGGATCAGTAACATTGAAAGCTGTGAAAATTAAGTCCACTATGTCAGAAAATTTCATTAGTCCGCTACTGGACTGAGTATCTGTTTGAAAAAAGGGGACACTTGGGGTTTTGGATGTCCCTGGAAGTGGTGGGTACTCCTTGTTAGAATTAATATTTCCAAGTCCTGGAGCAAATTGCTTCGGCTTTTGTGCATCACTTCCGTTGGATTTATTGGTTGTAGATGGCGCACTCTGAGTGGACGACACCTTGGCACCCTTACGAGGCAATGTAGGGGAGGCTGGATTTCTCCTCTTCCTGGATTCCCCTGGGTTAACCAGAGATGTTCCCTCTCGTGGGTCGTCAGATTCTTGCTCAACGTTAGCCAAACCAGCATAGGGATTTTCGGACAGGACAGATGGCGAAGCATTCTTTAGCATTTCTGCATAAGAACGCCTTGAGCGTTCCTTAAGGGAGCGCTTAATTTTATCCCCGCGCTGCTTGTACGCAGGACATGATTTAAGAGCATGTGAAGGGCCCCCGCAGCAAATACACTTTTCAGTTTCTTTGTCGCAAGAGTCATCCTCATGCTCTCCTTCGCATTTGCCGCATCGTTTCTTATTTCCACAATATGTGGCTGTGTGGCCCAACTGCTTGCAATTGCTGCAGTTCATGACCCGTGGTACGAACAGGCGAACTGGTAGGCGAACCTTGTCAAGGAGGATGTAGTTGGGAAGAGAGGACCCGGCGAATGTCACCCGAATCGAGCCTGATAGAGAGTAGGTAGTCTTACCTCCCTCGGTGTTTGCGGTATACAATTGTTTGCATTCCAAGATCTTAATCTGTTCAAGTGAGGGGTCCTTAAAGCAGCCAACCCCGTGCTCCAACAGTTCTTCGCATTTCAGGCCCGGTTCGGACACTACCCCATCGATTTCACAGGCCACACAAGGCACGTATGCTTTAAATTCCCGCGTAAAGCGCTCACAGCAAGCAATCGCGTTTGCCTGGCCGAGATCATTCACTAGAACACGTATCTTGTTTGCCCGAACACGTGTTATCTGAGTTACGGCTGGGTAATTAGCAGTCAGATCTCGAGAAAGTTTTAATATATTAACCGGTTTCTCTCCGGTCCGAAAATATACCACCCATGGCCCAGAGGAACCTTCTGGGTACTGCTTTATACGGGGAGCAACGCGAGTATTAGGGGGATCAGGGACTTCCATGATTACATCAGATGGTATTTCGCCCTCGGCCATTTAAGCACGAGGGCAGAGCGTTATATAAACGGGAATGTGTCTTATTATTTGATTACAAGGTAGAGTAAAAGTAGGGAAAAGGAAAGAAAGCAAACGAGGAAAAAAAAAATAAAGCAAAACTTATCTGCAAACAACGTCGATTGTTCCGCACCAGCGAAAACAATGTACTGGATTTACTGCCGGCACCAGCAGAATGGCAGCTAACGAACGAACAAAGGATGACCTTCAATCACTGAAATTTACACAACGAACACCACTGTGAAATATAACGATCCGTTCCGTTCAAAGGTTGGGAGACGTATGATTTTTGTACTGTTATTTTTCCTACTTTTCCAAATGAATCAACTTCTGCCCTTCTCCTTTTCCTTACCATCCAAAAAGCGAAATGATGGGAAGACAGCAAGGCACAGTTCCCTGACACCACACGGGAACGTGCCATTTGACCCAATATATTCTGGTTCCTGATTCTAGCTCGCATGCCAAATGAGTAACATCACGACTATAACATCTGGACAGTACAATACGCAATTTTCGGTAGAGGTGGTACACGATGTTTGCAAAGCGGGGAGTGTGGGTATGGATAGTGATCAACACTGTACGGTGCGACTTGTGTGTGCTGATTGGAAGTTTGCGTTGGGATAAATTAGTGTCTTCGGCGGCTTCCAGGTACGTAGGGTAAGGAACCTATTGGCACTCATGTTTTATATATACCTATGCGTTTTTTATCACTTAAGCATCTGATAATACGTTTCTGTGGGTATTTCTAAATCACGGACGGACTCGACTGGATCTGCGCCTAGTAAAAAAAGAAGTTAGTTGGATATTCAGATGGGCGAGAAGATTATGTTGGAGTAGTTTCAGCTTTGATTTGTTTTCTAAAAGTGGCGAAGCCAATTTATAGGAATAAATTCCCAAAAGAGAAAATTGAATTGAACCATTTTGCACATTATGGGCACACGACGGTTATTAAGTTTGATTTTTGTGTTTCGTCAGTAATTAGTATTAGTTAGACAATGTATCTAAACTAGAACCAAAATTAGCACTAGTTAGATATAGATAAGTCCTAATAGTTCACACGACGCATGGGAACGCCTAAAGTTTGTTCCGATTGATGTCCCGGGAAGTAAATGCAGAAGCTCTGATTTGCTGACAAGAAAGCGAAGACGAACTCTTGTCTTTTGGATGAAGAACCAAACGCCTGGCATTATCTTTCCGTCGGAGTGTCTGAGAGCTAAATGGTTAACGAAAACGGGTATCGGGAGAAATTCCGCAGCCGGGGAACTCTCAGTGCCAGTTAGCAGATAAAGAATGATGTACCAAGAAGTAGTCTGTGAAGGTAGTAGTAGAGAGATATAAGTCATTATGGTCAGCAGATCCGGATCGGTTCACGTCTCGACAAGGTGTAATATTTGCAACAAATTTGGGCGGGCAGTTATACAACGATAGAGTTGGACAGCAAACAAGAAACAGCGGCAATGGAAAAACACGAACGATTAACTTTAAATAAAAAGAGCAAGAGCAAAATCCCTTCTGAAGTAATACCTCCGGGTGGCGCCGGCAGGATTAGGATTGAGTGGAACAAGTCAGTAGGCTTATTACAAACCACTGCAGTAAGAATCCGACACTACCACGTGGGTCGTGGTATTTGTAGGAGATTTCCTTTCGTTATCAGACAAAGACCAAATTTATTGAGCTGAGCCGATTGGTCCACAAGACACGGCCCTCCAGGCCTAGCAGAAAAGCTTCAAATTTTGAGAGAAGCTAAATCTTTCTTGAATAGGAAACCTAAAAAACAATTCGCACTCCCTTGAGAGATTTCTGCGCATGAGATTGTTCTACGACATTTTGATACCAAACATCTATCTATCCCCTGTTACCTATTGTATCACCGAAATCTTGCAAAAGCAGTCAAATGTTCAGTAGAAGTAATAAATTCAAATTTGCATGTTGCTATGTCGATTACTTGCGAAAGGTCCAACGTAAGTTGAAGTCCGAACCAAAAACATGCTGGAAGCAAAGCAAAGAAAGGAATCCGGGTTGCCTTCAACGATGAGCTATGGAGGGCGTATGAGTTCACAGGAGATTTGCAAATTATTCTCTGAAAAGTTCGCGAGTGTTTTCTCCAACGAGAAACTGGCACCGACCCAGGTTTCACGCGCGACACTCAATGTACCTCAATCATAACAATCTTTGAGCTCTTTCAATATCGACAATAATATGGTACAACTTACGATTGGCAAAATGAAGGCTTTAATCTCGACAGCCCCAGATGGTATACCAACTATTATTCTTAAAAAATGCTGTGCCAGTCTAATTAAACCTCTTTATCATCTGTTTCAACTGTCGCTAACAACCGGAGTATTTCCCGAACTCTAGAAATCCTCCTTCATGTTTCCAATTCACAAAAAAGGTGATAAAAAGGAAGTCGACAACTACCGTGGTATTACAACGCTAAGCGCAGTTCCTAAGCTGTTTGAAATGACTGTGTTGGAACCCACCGCAAACAGCATATCTCCGAGACTCAGCATGGATTTATGCCGAAACGTTCAACATCTACGAATCTTCTGTCGTTCACAACATATGCGACAGATGCCATGTCTGTCGTCATCTGGCATTCCGCAAGGCAGCCATTTCGGTCCATTGATTTTTCTTTTGTATTTCAACGTCAACTTTTGTTTAGAAGGACCACGGTTGTCTTTCGCTGACGACCGCAAGTTGTACCACAGATTCCGGAATACTGATGATGCAGCTTTCCTTCAACGCCAACTGGTAACCTTTGCGGAATGGTGCGAAATTAACAGAATGACCCTAAATCCCAACAAATGCATGGTCATTACGTTCTCCAGTAAAAAAAAAACGCCAATTCGTTTCGAATACTGTCTAGCAGAATCCACTATTGACAGAGCGAATTTTGTCAAAGATCTTGGAGTTTTTCTCGATGAACAACTGACGTTTAAGCAGCATATCAGCTATATTGTCGCAAAGACATCATTCTGCTTGGGGTTCATTATGAGAATATCTAAGCACTTTTCAGATATTTACTGCATGAAATCTCTTTACTGCTCACTCATTAGTTCAACACTGGAATGTTGTTCAGTTGTGTAGAATCCTCATTATCTCAACGGTGTCCATCGAATTGAGATAGTACAGCGCAGATTTGTTCGGTTTGCCCTTCGTCGATTGGCACAACCCTCACCAGCTGCCAAGTTATGAAAGTCGTGGTTTGTTTATTGGACTAGACACATTGCAAGTGCGGCGGGACCTATCCCGTGCTATGACGATTCCGGATATTTTGCACGATCGAATCGACTGTCCCGAACTTCTTAGTGCGATAAATATGAACGTTCGTTCTTGTTCTCTTCGCAATAATATATTCCTCCGATTACCTCTTCGCGGGACTAACTATGGAGTTTACGGTGCCATCATTGGTTTGCAGCGGACTTTCAACAGAGTGTCATCCGAGTTTGACCTTCACATTCCACGTTGCAGATTACAATCTGATTTTTTAAATACATTACATTAGGACCACTCGGTGTCTGTTGATATTAGCTAGAACTAAATAAATAAATAAATCAATAAATTGTATGAGATCTCCCTCACTACTAGGTAGATTATATTGCGATCTGTGTACTCATATTCCATTAAACATCACAGTTTACAGCAACGCTTAATCCAACGGGCAAATACTTAAACTTTGGAAAAATAATATCTTTGAAGTTCATGATCTATTTTTAAGAGACCGTAGACTTAAAGTGTGTGAGATTGATAAGTCAGTAAACTTTTCAACCGTGCGGGTACATAACCCCTGTAAATTGATCGAACTTTGGTATGGAATCATCAACAACTCACCATATTCACCTGAGCTCAATTTTCAATCTCAGCTCAGCGAAAAAAAAATTTATCGAATGAGCACGTCAAAGATATCTTTTCTCAGTTTTTTATGGATTACAACAAAAAAAACTTTTTAGGTGGAATAAAGAGTGCTTTTTCCATATTTGGCCACGATCTTTCAAACGATTCCTGCTCAGCTACCTGGGGGATTTTTCTCCTCATGTTGTTGATGGTTTCGTAAATCTTTCGCGCCTCGTCCCTGGTAAATCTTCTCTCTGCCTCCGCAAGTAGATACAGCTATTTGCTCTAAATTAGTCACAAAAGGTATTTCCTCTGTTCCACAACATGTTTCATGTGGACGGGCATATCGTAGTTGGTTTAATCGAGTACCTTGTACGCAGCTGACCTGGGTTCGAGCTCAAACCCCGGACATAGGGTTAGACATTTTCCAAAAGAGATTTCTCTAAGCCGGAAAGAGGCGAATGACCCTGAGGTTAAAACCTCTATAATCAAAATAAAACATGTTTCATGGTAGTTCGAGATTGCCTTGTTTTCCCTAGTTTGTACTGTTTCCACTCTCATTATTCGAGTGTTCTGGAGTGGCATCCCACCTGGCTCATTTCTCGCCCCCGTTGCGCTCTTGAGACCCAGATACAATTGACGGGTTGCCACGTTGTCGTGTACGATGCAATTCCCGCCCGCGCTACACACTCACTGACGGCACTGCATCTCGCTAGACACACCCATCCAGTCGGCTGTTGGAGAATTTTTCTCCGGCTGGCTCTATTCCATCCTGCCGTGATTTTTTCCCCACCACTTCCCATCCTACCTTCCGTCCCTAAGGTAGTAACGCTTGAAGTAAGCACCCAACCATGCATGAATAAAATGATGGATAAAAAATATATGAATGTTTTATGACAGATTTTTTATCCCTCCTAGTAACCACCCTTTCCTCTGCTAACCGGGTGGCTTCCATCGTTTGTACTTAATTACAGCGAAACCAACATCGTCAGGCACCTTTCCTGCCATTAGTATGTGGGGTGGCTTTTCGAGCGTTTGTTTCTGTACGGGTATGACGGTTTATATACAACAACAACATAGCCCACCGCACCGCACCGCTGAGTTGTTCGGAGTACCAGGTTCGGTTTTTGGACTAGACCGTTCCCGGTAGCGCAAATGATGCTTGGCCTAGCCAAAAGCCTCAAGACATGCCCTCGTAACCGTAACTGTACACTTGATGAATGATGCTGGACAGTGTTGCCAGTAGATTTTGGTAGATTCAATAGAAGTAGAGGAATAAATTAGCATTGAAACTACCACCGTTGAAACTGGAACTGTCACACTTGTGGTTGTTGTAGTATTGTTGGGATTATTGGATAGGTACTGCATCGGTGCGTGGGACGTAATTTGCTCGCTTTCCAGTTTTCTCATTTTCTCGCCGTTGTGCAGTGATTCTGCGCTTGAGGTTTCCTTGTCATTCGCGGGATATGAATTGTGGTATGACCAGTTTATGCTACCACCGCTCCCTGATGCTTAGACCATTCGATGGCGGTCAGTTCAAGGCGCCCTCGGTCGTTGATTTTTAATATGATTATCAGGTAATAGGATTAATTGGTTATAATTTATCTCGTTTTTGCTAGTAGGTTCATTTGAGCTGTTATAGCAAATCTTCTGAAGACTCGAAAAATAAATTGTCTTATGTCAGTGATATTACGAGCAAATCACCATAAAGGACATAAAATTGGAGATGGATTTTCATCTACTCAGAACCTTGGATTCCTTATGTATCGTCCTCCAGAAAAGTCTGGTGCTTTATACCCGATTTGAAGTGCGGATTTTTGCATCCGTCAAAGGAGACTTCATCCACCAATGATGAGTGGTGCAAAAATAAAAGCACCCCGCCCTTCTGCCTCTAGCTACTACCAAAGCGGACTGACTTTCTGCCGTCGTTCCTTTGCAAGGTATGCACAATTTTCAGCCTGGTGGTTGCATGCATATGAATCAAGTTAAAATTTCCGCTCGTTGGTAGGCGGTCAGCATTTTTTTTATTTGCTTTTATGGCTCTTTGGCAAAAAAGGGTGAGTTCCCAACATTTATCGATTTTCTCTGTATTTTTTTTCAACCATTCCAACACCACGAAATGGGATATGTAGGACGACAGCACGTAAATCAAATGTGAACTGGGTCCTGTATTTTAGCAAACCGAAGGCAAAATCGGGCATGGCGCAGGAGTTATACACTGCCTTTCATTATCGATTATGTATTCTTGTAAATTAATTCAGCGCGATTGATGCATGATGGGTTGTAATTGAAGCTGCTCGAAACAGTAATTAAATTGAAACTGCGATGCAATCCACCTAACAATTCTATGATGGTTTTCCGTTTGTACTCTATACATCTCACAGAATAGTGGATGTTTTGAATGTTGACAACACTTTAGATTTGTTAAGCATAAGGGGTTCTTATAATGTTCAGTATGTTCTGCTGTAGTAAAATAACTATTAAAAACTTATAATTTAAAATTTTAGGTCCACCTGCTTGTCTGGGCATGCGCCGAGTATTGTTCTGCCAGATCTCAACTATTCGATTCCTTTCTGACCAGAGGAAGATGGAAAATGACTGGGCAATGCGCAATATAGGCCTGGTGGTTCGCCACAGTGGTTCTTAGCCTCTTGTCCATTAACTTCTATCCCTACCTATCCGTGGTGCCAGCTGTGGTACGAGTAACCATAGGAAAGATCGGGTAACCAACCCCGGTGGAACCATGGTCGTATGCTGACAGGGATGGGAGCCCAAGTAACAATTCAGGTTTTATAGCACACTATAAGTGCAATTTAAGTTTTAAGAGCGGCTTCAAGAGTACCATAAAACCCCAATTGTTACTATGGAGGCTCCTCTTTTCGGAGGATGAGTCCATTCGAGCGTCTGTTCCACATGTTGGGAAGCGGCTCAAAACAGCGTCTGTTCTCCATGTTAGGGGCGGCAGATGTATCGTCCTCGTGTCAGCGTGGGACTTTAAACAGAGCTGACACGATGGTCCTCCGGCGAGACAGAGGGTTCGGGAAGGCCCAACAAGCCGCCCTGGAAAACTAAGCGTAACGAACAATGCAGAAGAAAATACGAATCGGAACAAGACCTACGCGACGAAATAAGGACTACGATTGGAAACTCGGAACATGGAACTGCAGGTCACTCTGCTTTCCAGCTTTCTACAGGATAAACTACGACGAACTTCAACCACTCAACTTTGCTGGAACTTTGATTGACAAGACAAAAGGTATGGAAAAGCGGATATCGTGCGGCTACTTTCTACCAGAGCTGTGGTAGTGTAAGTTGAGGATCAAAGGCCGTTTCTTCAACTACAGCATCATCAACGTGCACTGCCCACACGATGGGAGACCCGACGACGAGAAGGAAGCGTTCTATGCGAAACTGAAGGAGGTGTACGACGGCTGTTCGCAACGTCATCAGTGATACGAACGCTCAGGTAGGACGCGAGGTAATATGTTTAGACCGTAATCGGGACAAACAGCTTGCACACCGTATCGAATGACAACGGCCAACGATGCGTGAACTTTGCAGCCTCCCGTGGCATGGTAGTCCGAAGTACCTTCTTCCCTCGCAAAGATATCCAAAAAGCCACCTGGAGATCACCTGACCAACGCACCGAAAACCAAAACGATCACGTTCCAATCGACGGGTGATTCTTCTCTGATATCACCAACGTTCATACCTACCGCAGTGCGAATATAGATTCCCCTCATCCTCACAGGCACTCAAAGAATCCTACCCTGAGTGTTCAGAACTCGAAATATTATACCAAACAGTAGCTACACATATGATCCCTCATTATTTTATATTTTAGTAATAAATTGACTATCATACCGACAACACGCATTTCTTCTATCGTGAAGTTATTTGGGCAACCTCAAACCTAGTTGCAGTATGCATGCGCTCAAAACTCTGGACGGTGTACAATGCTCGTCGTAGTCGGACGACAAGGCCCAACTATGACGAGCACCTCAATGGTGAAGCAGCAGAGGACGCAGGCGGTATGGCAACGGATCTTGGAGCACGTGCTGAAGACGATAGGATGCCGGCTCCTGATCTCCAAGAAATCAAGGAGGAGATCGGTCTGTTGAAAAACAACAAATCTGCCGGTGTAGATCAACTACCCAGCGAGCTATTAAAATACAGTGGTGAAACATAGGCTAGAGCGCTGCACTGGGTAATCGTCAAAATTTGGGAGGAGGAGATTCTTCCAGAGGAGTGTCGTTTGCCCAATCTACAAAAAAGGTGACAAGTTGGATTTCTGCAACTGCCGCGCGATCACAATACTCAGCACCGCCTACAAGGTACAAATTCTTTGCCTCCGATTGTCACCATTTGCAAAGGAGTTCGTGGGGCACTACCAAGCGGGATTCATGGGCTCCCGTGCCACCACGGACCAAATATTCGCAATTCGGCAGGTTCTGCAGAAGTGCCGCGAATACAACGTGCCCACACATCATTTGTTCATCGATTTCAAATCGGCGTATGACACAATCGATCGAGATCAGCTATGGCAGATAATGCACGAGTACGATTTTCCGGACAAGCTAACACGCTTAGTCAAAGCGACGATGGATCGGGTGATGTGCGTTGTTCGAGTATCAGGGACACTCTCGAGTCCCTTTGAATCTCGAAGAGGGTTACGGCAAGGTGATGGTCTATCGTGCCTGCCTTTCAACGTTGCGTTAGAGGGTGTAAAGGAGAGCGGGGATAGACACGAGTGGCACGATTTTCAGGAAGTCCGTCCAGCTTCTTGGCTTCGCCGACGACATTGACATAATAGCACGAAACTTTGAGGCGATGTCGGAAACGTACATCAGACTGAAAGCTGAAGCCAGCAGGATTGGACTTGCCATCAACGTTTCGAAGACAAACTACATGAGAGGAAGAGGTTTTAGAGACGACAATGGGAACCCCCCATCCCGAGTTGGGATTGACGGTGACGAAATCGAGATGGTCGACGAATTCGTGTATTTGGGCTCACTGATAACCGCCGGTAATAATACCAGCAGAGAAATTCAGAGACGGATCTTGGCGGGAAATCATGCCTACTTTGGACTTCGGAGGACGCTCTGGTCGAAAAAAAATTCGCCGCCGCATGAAGTTGATTATCTACAAGGCGCTGATTAGACCGGTGGTCCTCTACGGCCACGAGACCTGGACTATGCTCGTGGAGGACCAACGCGCCCTTGGAGTTTTCGAACGAAAGGTGTTGCGTACCATCTATGGTGGCGTGCAGATGGAACGTGGCGTAGGCGAATGAACCATGAGTTGCATCAGCTGCTGGAAGAACATCATCGCGCATACCGCAAAATAGGACGTTTGCGGTGGGACACGTCGTAAGAATGTCGGACGACGACCCGGTGAAGGTGGTTCTTGAGGGCGACCCTATAGGAACAAGAGGCTGGCAACAAGCAGCAATGGACCGTGTGTCTTCTGCATACAGCAAGAGACAACAAGGCTCTAGCCTGAACGGTAAGGTAAGTAAGGGCCCGAGGAAGATCACCCAATATCCCGGTGCGAGACGTACTGGCAAGCCGCGATCTTCTCTATATGTCCCTCATATACACCTTCCTAAAAACCATCAATATCCAAATTTAATTGCCCCTATCATTTTTCTTATCATTCTCAGTGTAGTACCTATTAGAAGAATAAGAAATAGATGTTTCTAATGAAAAGAAATTTGATTTCAATTCAGATTATTTTCATTTAGCGTGTAATAAGCTCCTATTTAAGTTCAACCCTGCTTACTAGATTACACCAATACTTTGACAGCTTGCAAGCGCAGGTAGTGTATTGACAGACAATTTACCAATACTACCTTGACTTGGCGCTTCGAATTCGAAGCGTTGCGATGAAGTGATCATTCACTCGACTAAGTTTGGGCGATAAAGTCACGCGTGTTTTCCGGGTAATTTCAGTGAAGAAAAAATGGAGGCAAATTTGGAGAATTACACTCAGAAGTGCCCTCTTCCACCTACCGTTTCCTAAAAATAGTTTGATTCAACTCCAAGACGACACAAAACATCTCTTGAATTCGATATAAAATAAAAATTACTGATATCAGAGGCTTTTTCAACAATAAAACATCACCCATTTATCGCATTTTCTAAGATGAGGGATTCATTTTAATTTAACATTTACAACGTAACTTGTCAAAAAACTTGAGTTGGTTGAGACTGCATATTGTTTTTCGTAAAGAGAGAAAAGGAAAATGATGAGAAATAGCGATATCAGTTTATCTCTAGTACGTCAGAATAGGTTTTCAAGAGCATTTAAAGATTTTTTGTAATAATAATAATTTTGTAATCAATTATAAAAATATCCACACGGATTGAAAATTACGCAAAATGTCAGCATCTCCAGCCACTGCAAACAGATCATCTCCGAGACTCAGCAAGGATTTATGCCGAAACGTTCAACATCTACGAATCTTCTGTCGTTCACAACATATGTTACAGATGCCATGTCGGACGGCCTTCAAACTCACGTTATCTACACGGACCTTTCAGCTGCTTTTGACAAGATTAATCACGCTATTGCAGTGGCAAAATTGGATAGACTTGGCTTTGGTATTAATATTCTCCGTTGGATGCAATCGTATCTCAGTGATCGCCGTCTAGCAGTCAAGGTAGGTGATTGTGTATCCGAAGAGTTCTTTGCTTCATCTGGTATTCCGCAAGGCAGCCATCTCGGATCATTGATTTTTCTTCTGTATTTCAACGACGTCAACCACGGTTGTCTTTCGCCTACAACCTCAAGTTATACCATAGAATTCGTAATACTGATGATGCAACTTTCCTTCAACGCCAACTGGTAACCTTTGCGGAATGGTGCGAGTTCAACCGAATGACCCTAAACCCCAAGAAATGTACGGTCATTATGTTCTCGTGGAAAAAACGCCAATTCGATTCGATTAATGTCTAGCTGAATCCACGATTGACAGAGCGAATTGCGTCAAAGATCTCGAATTTTTTCTCGATGAACAACTGACGTTTAAACAGCATACACTAAGGTTTTTTTTTACACGGGGGATACGTACCGTGTAAAAAAAACCGTGCAAAAAAACCGCGTTAATTGCGAAATCCGTGTAAAAAAAAACCGCGTTAATTGCGAAATCCGTGTAAAAAAAACCGCGTTAATTGCGAAATCCGTGTAAAAAAAAACCGTGTTAATTCAGAAAACCGTGCAAAAAAAAAACCGCGTTAATTCCGAAAATCGTGCAAAAAAACCGCGTTACATTCAATGCAAAAGACTTAGACGATTTTAGGAAAAGGGATGATTTCGGAGTTTTATCAAAAATGTTCTAAGTCCTTTTGAAGGCAAAAGACTTAGACGATTTTTGAACAGATTTTTTTTGCATGGATTATGCAAGTAGCACGGTTTTTGCTTTTTGCAATTCCTTAGGTTTTTGGAAAAGTGGAAACGTCGGATCTTGAGGTTTCCTTTTGTCCCGCACTTTAACAATATGGTTGTTTTCGGTACAGTGTTAACGAGTAGGCACCAAATATTGATGCCTGAGGCCATTTGGAATACCAAGATGACGACTTCCGGTCTAAGAGAATTTTCAATAACCCAATCAGTATGCATATTTTCCGAGCGGGCCTAATGAGCGCATGATAGAGATCAATGTCTGCGGCTATTTTGAAATACAACATTGAGACTATCGGCTTAGTGATATTCTGTATAAGTCACAACATGGAGTGTTTTGGAACTGGATTGACAAATATGCAGTTGCCAGAGGTCTGACGTCATTGTAACACCCAAGATGGTTCTGATTATTTAGTATAAATATCCAGCGTAAAACAAAAAGATACGTTTATTTTTGTATATTTTGCATTTATAAGATAAAAAAATGTGCTCATGAATGGATTTACTCGAATTTGAGTTGGTTCGTCTGCTAGAGCTCATCGAGCGAATCTTCATGCGAGACTCAAAGTCGAATCAAAAAGCTGACATAATCAGGGGGAAATAATAAAATCAGGTCTTCGCTGTATTATTAAGGGGGGCGTCTGGTGTAAAGTGCTCAAACCGAAAGTTATTGTGTTTTACGATTTTGAAGGCAAGGAAACAATGCATCTTTTATGTAATGTTAAGCTTTAAATTTGTACGTTTATTCTGTACGAAAAAAATATTTGCACGGCCTTATTCTGCGCGGCGTGTGACGTGAGACGACGAAACTCACCTCACTTTACGTGACTTTTCTCACCCGATTCTGAGAGTCGACTCGGGTGAGGTGAGATTCCTCATTGCGGTTAAATGGGAGTCTCACGTCACCCGAAGTGACTCTTCAGAATTGGGTGCAGTCACGTAGAGTGAGGTGAGATTAGTCGTCTCACGTCACACGCCGCGCAGAATAGGGTCGGCAGCCACGCAGAGCCACACATACGAGCGTTCCAAGAGTAGACGTCCAACCATTTCCACGTCGAGGAGCGCCGCGGCTAACACGATGACTCTTGATAAAATTGTTTGACACAGCAAATTAAGTAAAATTTGTAAAGCTTAGACTTGTAGTTACTCGATGAACTCAAAAAAAAGTTCGAGTTTAGGAAAATGGCTTCATGTAAACCGAAAAATTTCATATTTTTCTGTAAAATTCGTGCACTTTTCTTCAAAATAATAGAGAACAATTTTTTCATTCTGTTTTCTGTTGTTCACCGACAGGCTACACATATTGTGCATTTTCATAAAAAAATCAAGTCAATTCTTTGATTAGTTTTTGAGTTATTGTGTTCACCAATTTGAAAAACGCGTTTTCGAAAAAACGCTATTAAAGGATACTCCATGGCAAATTGCATCACGGAAAAAATGACGTGGAAAACAATCCATTTGGTATTTTCTCTTAAAAATTTGTGTGGAAGTAGTTTAAAGTGTATGTTCACACTGTATTTTTATCGCTGTCAGTCTTAAGAAAATTGTTGCCGATAGATTGAAATCTGCGTGTGTCACAGCAAATACGCGCGAGGAATGCATGGCTGTTTAAAACAAAAGAAGTTCAGCGTGGTCACCGAGTTTGCGGGAGACTATTCTAGAGGCTCAATACTAACAATTAAGCGGATAAAAAAGAAGTCGATTTTTTTGCCCACTACATCAGACGCCCCCTTAAGATGAATGAGATGTACACTAAAGCAGAGATGATGCTTATAGAGATGCGCGAAGACTGAAGCCAAAAGTTCCAATCGAACCCAAAACAACGGTTCCAAACTAGCAATGTAAACAAATATGGCGGATTTAGGAAGTAATGCGTGGGGAGTATCGAGATTGAAATGAAAAGAAATGCATGTCTGCATCCTGCATCCTCGATACATTTTTTCTAGTGCAACGAAAAACATGTAGACAGGCTCAGTAACGTAAATCAATGCGTTTCCAAGTTACATGATTGAGTATTGTGGGAAATATTTCAAAAAAGGAATTCGCCAAGCATTCATTAAAACTACAAGTCACTCGCTGTTTACACAATATTCCTGGTTGCCAAAACTAGCAGACAAATAATTTGTAAAACCGTGCAGCCAAATTTACTGTTTTTCTCGCCGCGTGTCTTTATATTTAAAACATCGTCTTGGCACTAAAATAGAAGTCACCATCTTAGATGAAAACATGAAATGATGAAATTTTACTAAACCGAAGTAGCCATCTTGATTTTCGAAATGGTCTCAGATATTGATATTTGGCACCTACTCGTCAATCCCGTTCCAAAAATACTCATATTGATTGGGCTTTGGAGAATTCCACAGAACCGGAAGTCGCCATCTTGAATTTCAATATGGCACCAGACATCGATATCTAGCGTCTATTCGTCAAATCCATTCCAAAAATACCCATATTGATTCGATTTTAGAGAATTCCAATGAACCTGAAGTCGCCATCTTGGTTTTCCAAATGGCCTCCGACACTGATCTCTATCATGCGCTCTATTAGGCCCGCTCTGAAAATATGCATGCTGATTGGGTTATAGAGAATTCCACTGAACCGGAAGTCGCCTTCTTGGTTTTTAAAATGGCCTTAAACATCGATATCTGACGTCCACTCATCAATCCCGTTCCAAAAATATCCATATTGATGGGGTTTCAGAGAATTCCACTGAACCGGAAGTCGCCATCTTGGTTTTCAAAATGGCCTTAAACATCGATATCTGACGTCCACTCATCAATCGCGTTCCAAAAATATCTATATTGATGGGGTTTCAGAGAATTCCACTGAACCGGAAGTCGCCATCTTGGTTTTCAAAATGGCCTTAAACATCGATATCTGACGTCCACTCATCAATCCCGTTCCAAAAATACCCATATTTTTGGGGTTTCAGAGAATTCCACTGAACCGGAAGTCGCCATCTTGGTTTTCAAAATGGCCTTAAACATCGATATCTGACGTCCACTCATCAATCCCGTTCCAAAAATATCTATATTGATGGGGTTTCAGAGAATTCCACTGAACCGGAAGTCGCCATCTTGGTTTTCAAAATGGCCTTAAACATCGATATCTGACGTCCACTCATCAATCCCGTTCCAAAAATATTCATATTGATGGGGTTTCAGAGAATTCCACTGAACCGGAAGTCGCCATCTTGGTTTTCAAATGGCCTTAAACATCGATATCTGAAGGCCACTCATCAATCCCGTTCCAAAAATACCCATATTAATGGGGTTTCAGAGACTGGACCGGAAGTCGCCATCTTGGTTTCCAAAATGGCTTTAAACATCGATATCTGACGTCCACTCATCAATCCCGTTCCAAAAATATCCATATTTATGGGGTTTCAGAGAATTCCACTGAACCGGAAGTCGCCATCTTGGTTTTCAAAATGGCCTTAAACAACGATATCTGACGTCCACTCATCAATCCCGTTCCAAAAATACCCATATTTATGGGGTTTCAGAGAATTCCACTGAACCGGAAGTCGCCATCTTGGTTTTCAAAATGGCCTTAAACATCGATATCTGACGTCCACTCATCAATCCCGTTCCAAAAATATCCATATTGATGGGGTTTCAGAGAATTCCACTGAACCGGAAGTCGCCATCTTGGTTTTCAAAATGGCCTTAAACAACGATATCTGACGTCCACTCATCAATCCCGTTCCAAAAATACCCATATTTATGGGGTTTCAGAGAATTCCACTGAACCGGAAGTCGCCATCTTGGTTTTCAAAATGGCCTTAAACATCGATATCTGACGTCCACTCATCAATCCCGTTCCAAAAATATCCATATTGATGGGGTTTCAGAGAATTCCACTGAACCGGAAGTCGCCATCTTGGTTTTCAAAATGGCCTTAAACATCGATATCTGACGTCCACTCATCAATCCCGTTCCAAAAATAGCCATATTGATGGGGTTTCACAGAATTCCACTGAACCGGAAGTCGCCATCTTGGTTTTCTTAATGGTCTCAGACATGAACATTTGGCATCTACTCGTTAATGCTGTTCCAAAAGCAATCACTTCCACTTTTCCAAAAATCTTCGAAATTCTTTGCATTCAAAATGGAAAAGCAGAAACCGTGTAAATTTCAAAATCCGTGCAAAAAAAAACTTGGTCAAAAACCGTCTAAGTCTTTTGCCTTCATAAGGATTTTTGCTAAAACCGTGTTAATTGCGAAATCCGCGCAAAAAAAAAATTGATCAAAAATCGTCTAAGTTTTTTGCCTCCAAAAGGACTTAGAACATTTTTGCGAAACCCGTACAAAAAAATGGTTGAGAAATCGTCTAAGTCTTTTGCCTTTAAAAGGACTTAGAATATTTTTGCGAAAAACCGTGTTAATTGCGAAAACCGTGCAAAAAAAACCGTGCTAATTGCGAAAACCGTGTAAAAAAAGCCGTGTAAAAAAAAACCGCGCAAAAAAAAACCGTGTAAAAAAAAACCTTAGTGTATATTGTCGCAAAGGCATCACACTGTTTGGGGTTCATAATGAGAATATCTAAGCACTTTTCAGATATTTACTGCTTGAAATCTCTCTACTGCTCACTCGTTCGATCAACTCTGGAATATTGTTCAGTTGTGTGTAACCCTCATTATCTTAACGGTGTCCATCGAATTGAGACAGTACAGCGCAGATTTGTTCGGTTTGCCCTTCGTTGATTGCCTTGGAGCAACCCTCACCAGCTGCCAAGTTACGAAAGCCGGGGATTGCTTATTGGACTCGATACATTGCAAGTGCGGCGGGATCTATTCCGTGCTATGACGATTTCGGATATTTTGCAAGATCGAATTGACTGCCCCGAGCTTCTCAGTGCGATAAATATGAACGTTCGTCATCGCGCCCTTCGCAGTAATTTATTCCTCCGATTACCTCTTCGCAGGACTGACTATGGAGTAAACGGTGCCATCATTGATTTGCAGCGGACCTTCAACAGAGTGTCATCCGAGTTCGATCTTCACATTCCACGTAGCAGATTACAATTTGACTTTTTAAATAGATTAAGAAATTATCATTTGGACCACACTGTGTCTGTTGATATTAATTATAAATAAATAAATAAACAAAATAAAAAAGTGGAATAAGGTGCTATTTATGACGTACATTTGGGTGCTTAATTGATGGCTTAATTAGTATACAAGGCCACGTTCTGAAGTTTGCACTTTTTATGTCAACAACTCTGAAATAATGGTTCGAAACCATTTTTTTCACGGCAAAGATCACATTGTTTTGCAACCATTCAATTTTGGAAGTTCAAGGACTTCAAAGAAATTATACAATTTAATGCAGAGCCTCTCTTGAAAAAAAAAACAATTTCGGTAATTAATTTTTTTTTGGAAATAATTACGGAGAATAAACTCAAAACATTATTTAGAAGCTTGGTATCTTCGGTAAAGTTGTTGATAATGATATTAAAAACAACTTTTTTAAAGACACAAAAATATTCAAATTCTCATAAAATATCTTGACAAATACTACAAATAAACGGAAAACATCATTCATCATCATTTTTTCTTCTTTCCGAGAATCAGTATGTGGTCTCAGTACACTTAAGATTTTCTGTTTTGTCAAGCAGTCTCATTTTACGAGCCTCCAATCACTTTTATCGACCCTTGAAGTGTTTTGTTTGTTTTGGTAAGTAGTGTTAAGAAAAATGACAAAAGACATATGCAACATGTTTAAAAGACATGGCTCTACAAATGTCCAAAGTATAACAAAACTAATAAAAGCGTATCTGCCAATAAATATTAAAAAACTAAAGTGTGCAAAGTAGCCCCACATATCCACGACGGTACTACGAAATCGTCTGGAGGAAACCCTGCCGGCTCGAGGAAGACCACCCGGCGTCCCAATACATGATGCATCCTTCCAAATCTGTAGTCCTTACCTTTGATTCCCGATGCCGGAAATTGAAAGCTAATATCTTCCCCCTGACAGCCTTGTCCACCCTCTCTCCCCAGTCTCTGATACACAGATGTAGGACTTCACCCCCCTCTCCTCCCGCTTGAATATCTTCCCAAAACTTATCTTCAAGTTTTAGTTGATCAATATTTAAACTCGTTAAGAAATGCCCAACAGTACCACTACTTAAAAATAGCCTAAATTAATCACCTCTAATCTTAATAAAATTGAACCACTCCCTCTAGTTATTTGTTAATAATTAATTGCTCCAACAATCTCCCTTCTAAAAATACAAAGCTGCTGTATTATACAAAGAACGCACAGAATGATCTCCTCTAATCTTACGAATATTATATTATCCGCTCTTGTATATGTATAAGTTAGCTGCAAAATTTCTTTACTTTCATTATATAAAAACAAAATAATAATGAAATGTGTAACCTCCGAGTTTTTACAAATTCAAAATGTAAAACAAAGAAAAAAATGGCATCTTTAAGTCAACGCAAACGTGCCTTATCAAATTAACGAATTGAATAAAAAAAACAAAAACAAATTGAATTAATTTAAAGTAATAACCAATAAACCTATATTGACATTGGTCAAAAATGAGTCTACTAATATTTTTAGTGATTTTTTTTTTGTTAACATTGACGAAAAATCCGAAAAAAAATTGAGAATAACGCAATATGCTAATTAAAATGCAATTTCAGAATGGGGCGTGAAAATTTGAGAGGTAGAACCATATGATTCACAGTAAAAATGAAGTTCGTTGTAACTTTCTTGTCTAGAAACAATCAATTCTGGGGAAAATTTAGAATAGGACGTAAGTAACATTTAAATCCTCTTTTTGTTTACTTTCTCTTTCGATTATTACAACGTTACTATAACGCTTTGGACTAATTTTCCAGTAGGGGAACATGGGGAGACTTGACCAGGTTTGAGTCATTGAGATATAATGTGCAAAGTTATTTCGAGTTTTCATGATTTTTTGCAGAATTTTTGATTTAATTTTTGAAAAGTTTCAAAAGTTTTTTTATGGTCGTTTTTTTGGTCAAGTATCCCCACTGCGGGAAGACTTGACCAAGGCGTGGGGAGACTTGACCAAGAGAATTTTGAAAAATCATGATAAAAAATAATGCTGTAATTATTTTTATCCATATTTTCGGGATCCTTAGATAGTAGTAAAAAAATAAAAGGGTTGCATGTGATAAATTTCGATTTTTTTATGCATTTCTTTTTAAGGGTTAACTGTACTGCTTGCATTGCACGTTCACACGTCACGAAATCAGTCCTACTATTGCTAACTTTGTATACTAATACTAAAATATAAACACTTATGTTTGAGGTGGGATTTTTTATGGCGTGATTAACATTAACAGAAGATACCAAAGCATAATAAATATCAGGAATTTTGAATATTTCTTCAGCTAGCTAGCTTCACTTGGTCAAGTCTCCCTATAAAATCTTGGTCAAATCTCCCCAACATTAGTTATTGTGTTCAATGTCATGCAAATTCTAGTAATAACTTATATTTATGTAAAATCATTTCACTGCTTCACAAGGATTAAGATGGTATATTAGTACCTCAATAGTAATTAGTAGTCTAGTAGATATGTCCATATAAAGTTTGATAAAAAATTGCATAATTTAATGCAAATTTATTAATCACGTAATATTTTCAGTAAGGAAAGCATTTTTCATTCCAAACATTTGAAATTACCTTAAGGGATCGAAACAAGTATAAAAATATTTTTGAAAAAATTTTAAGAATCGAATAGAAGATGCCATAGCCAAAAATAGAATTTTGCACTTGGTCAAGTCTCCCCATGTTTCCCTACATATCGAAAGCCAATAGTTTTTACTAGAATATTATGCAAAGAGCACAAAGAGCACAGTAGTAAATCTTGAAACGACCGAGTAATGAACAGAAAGGATAGATCCCAAAGAGAATCTCCCATTGTTTCTTACGTCCTATTCTAAATTTTCTCTAGAATTATTCTCCTTTTGGAATCAGGCAGATGATAAATCTTTTCCTCTAAGAAGACATGACACTTTGCGATGATGAACATAATTCAGCATCTGTGGTGCAACATTTTTATTAGAAATTAGAAGTGCAATGCGATGTTAGTAAGTGCGATGTGCGATAAATTGCACAACTGTTCCTTCCAATATTTGAAAGTGTTGCATATCATACGAATAAACTGAGCTTTTTCCGTAACACAATTATATACCAGAATAATTACATAAACTCTGCGATAAGTTACACAATCACTTGTGAAACGCTATTGAGCGACGAAGTGCGTTACTTGGGAGACTTGAGTGCAACGCCCAACTCCTACTTAGGCTGCCTAGTCCTAGTTTTCCGTTCTAAGTTTACGACTGATTCGTTCTAGAATACCTATCCGTCTTTTAGGGACCATTCATAAATTACGTAACGCAAAAATTGCACAAAATTGACTCCTCCCTCCCCCCATGTAACAAATTGTCACAAATTTCTCCACCCCCCCCCCCCCTCCTCTATTACGTAACAAATTCCCAGAAATTTTTTTTTCTTCGGTGAAAACATGTTACGTAACGATCTAGCTAACTCCCCCTCCCCCCTATGTCACAACATGTCACAACTTGTTGTACCCCCTCCCCCCTAAAAGTGTTACGTAATTTATGAATGGTCCCTTAATTTCATTGCTTTCGTTTCTTTTAGTGTTCAATTGGCCGAAATCAGCCAACAACATCAATACAGTCGAACTTTACGCCAACTGAAACACAGTAACAAAATGGAATTTATAAAACTATTTGTGAAAGACAAAAAATATTTTTTTCAAGTAATTATGTCACAAGATGGCGTCAGTGCAGTGCAATTTTTCTACAGGTGCGTTTTTTTGGAAAGGCCGGAAATCTATCTCTCGTAGTTTTTGACATATAGCTTGTGTTTTCCATTCCTTTGAAGGATAGCAAGAGACGTACGCAGTATTTTTTTCGATATTTAGATTTTTAGCGAAATGAATCACTTTTTAATCGGAAAAGGTGAAAATGCCATGGAAATCTACATAAAATTACTATTTAAAAAAAATATGAAATGAAAAATAAAATCCTAAGTAAGTCGCTGGAAAAAGTAAGTAATACATTTCAGAAGACCAAAAATCATTCGTTCGAGTTACATTTTCGACCAACTAAAACAGGTGGTTTAGAAAAATGCAGGTAAAGTTTTCAGTACACTCCGAGTATACATAAGAGGAGTTTCAGTAGAATTGAAAATTTGACCGTTTATATATTACTATCGCCTTCCATATTTTCACATATCATTTTTAAAACCCTAAAGCACAGTTCGATTTCAGAAAAGGTTTATGGTGGTGATATCGCTTCATTGTGCGTTTTTGCTAAACTTTTAATTATAAATTTAACATTTTCGATTAATTCCATAACCTTTCATTCATTTTCACTAGGAAAGGCAAATTATGGAATGGGTACTGTGTTCATCGGCAGAATCCGCTGATGGTCGGAAATTAGGTTGCCACTCATTAATCATGGATAACGATGATAATGATGCAGGTCATTGGGGGCTGTGACATTGAAACAGCGTAAATAAAAGCAAAGCGGACTCGATTGATTCAACAGTTTTGTCAATAATAGAGTGGATTGCTTGGTATGCAGAGTCGCCTTATTGTCTTTGTAAAATATTATTATATTCGAAGCCTACTGCAATAAGCTGAGTGAAAAAGAAGCAATCTAGTCTAACTAGATGCTGTTTAAAAGAGCCTCGGGCTATCCAGGTGTAGTATTCTATTATGAATGATACATGGATTCGTAACGATCATCAGTTCAGGTCAGTGCTTGCATATTTTTCTGCACGAATGCATCAAACCCAGAATTGTGGTCGAAATCAACTTCCACTACCCAAGCTGTTTGCTCTGCGTCTGTGCAAATATCAGCAGTACTTGTGATGTTGAATACAAACTCCAACAGATGGCTCTTTACGGAGTTGATACTAACCTAGCTACCGTGTGCACGAGAAAATGCAAAAACGACAATAAGCCTCGACAGTCTAGTTTCAAACACGACGTTGATGACAGGCTACAGGTAATCCTTTTGCCTTGAAAAAGATCAACTACCACCTGCTGTTTCTTACCTTTATTGCCTGTACATAGAGTCGTTTCTGCAGATATGCAAGCAAGCAAGCTCAGAGGGGGTTTCTATCTATTCTTTCTTCCATTCAAAGGAACAGGAAAGACACGCGTTCGTTCAGGGTTGAAACTGTCTAAACTAAACGTTTAGTATCAACTAAATACGTAACATATCGTCACATTTAAAACTGGCTTTGACTTTCAGAACGAAGAAAGAGTATGCAATCATTACAAAACTACGAATTGCTCAGGGGTGGGCATAGCGTAGTTAGTAAATCGATTGCTTTGTACGCAGCTCAATTGGATTCGATTCCCATAATCAACGCTTTATACCTTCACGTTAATTCAAATCTTCTTCAATTTTTTTTGCAAAAAGGAATTTTTTGAGTTTTGGGATTTTAGTTCATCTATTGGTTTTCAATAGGGTTATCAAATGGGCTGAAAGCAAAATAAGGACATCTTGAATTTTGACCGAGATTAACAAATTTTACTCGTCTTTGACTAAAATGTATTTGGTTGAGTGGTGTTAAAAGATTTTCAATATTTTTTTAGGACAGCGCTTTTTTGTTCTTCTGGGGTCCTAAGAAACTATGCAGAATATTAGGTCGTGGCATCCCGTGTTACATTTGAAATTTGTATGGATATTAGTACAAGAAATCCTATTTTTTTGCATTTTCATTTCCAAAAATCAAAGTTTTTCCTTAAGTATAGAACTTATTGATTAAAGTCCATGAAGTAGTAAAGAAATTTGCCGACTGCACTAGAAAGTGATAGCTATTTAAAATTCGATGGTTTGAAATAGAGGACAAATTGTTTTTTTTTCTGTCAGCGCTCAACAAGATGATTAACATCAAAAGTATTGGTTTGTAACTTTTCTTCAAGCAATAAAATTAATCAATGTTTTTGATCATTAATCTGAACATAACAAGTCAAAAGACTATAAGAAAGTGAAGAGCAACTAAAATGGCGAGCAAAATGTTTCATTCACTTGAGTGAATTTAATCTAATTGATTTCAAATATAACATGGATTAAGGTTAAAACTAAGGACATTTGAAGTAAAAATAAGGATGCTTTCCCAAATCATCGAAATTAAGGACATGTCCTTTAAAATAAGGACGGTTGGTAACCCTAGTTTTCAATCGTGATCACCGCCAGCCTCTTAAATTAAAAAGGGTTTCGGGGTAAAATCCGTAATCCGCCAATTATCAATATATTTAATACACTTATGCTTGTTTATTTCACTGAAAAATTTACTACCAAAATATTATAAGTTTGATGTAATGAAATCATTGCTTTATGTTTTTACATAAATTCAAACTTTCTTGACATTTTTCGTACAAAAAAGTATGTAACACCTTGAACCAAATCATAACCATATAATTAAATTTTATGCTTTGAATTTAACGTGGTCAAATCATGTTAAATACTTGGGTTTGATTTACGATAAAAAACACTTTTAAAGATGACATTGAAGCAACCCAAACAAAATGCAACATAAAATGCTTATACCCTCCTATAAACAGGAATTCTAGGCTCTGCCTAAAGAACACAGAATTTATAAACAAATATTTAGACCGGCAATGCTATATGCAGTGCTAATCTGGGCAAGTTGTTGTGCTACTAGGAAGAATGCGCTTCAAAGGATTCTGAATAAAATTCTGAAAATGATTTTGAAGCGTCCTCATTGGTTTAGCCCAAACGAATTGCACAGACTCGCAGACATAGAAACATTAGAAATTATGACGAACAGTATTGTAAGAAATTTCCGACAAAAATCGTTACAATCACCAATTGCAACGATTAGCTCTCTTTATAGTTTATAAGTTAGTTTATAGGATTTGTTTAGCTCGTTATTCACATGACAAGTAGGTATAAATCTTCTCACTGCAAAAATCACTTAACTGCGAAATGTTGTTACGGTACTGCTGATTGATTTTTATGAAGGTCTAACACACGGTGTGGAAAAAACTGCTTTTTCGTTTTATATTTGTGCGCTTTCTCTGTTCAACCTTAATAATAATTAACCGAATCATGTAAACAATAGGGATGAAAAGCCACCACTTGTGGCTAAACACTGAATATACTAAATTAGAAATGTAATGTAAACCAAACAATATAATCAAATAGAAAATAACATATAAAAATAATGGTAATTGCCGGCCAAGGCCATCTTCAGCGACACTTAGTATAGAGTAGGAAATGTTGATGTAATGCCTATTTAAGGAAGACCACCGACTCAGTGAAGCTTTGATGGATATTACGGAGTTGGATTGAAGGACAGGTATAGGTCTAGGGTTCGCCACAAGCAGGCAATACGAGCACGAAATGAATATGTTTTATGCGGTGCGATGGTTAGTCTCCGAGTACACGTGTACTCAGAGCAAAAAGATGTTTAGTTATGTTTTTCTTGTGTTTAAACTCTGGATAGCCGCCCATCGTAGTGATTTATTTTTTCCCTAAGCTACAGCAATTTGAACTCCAAACAGCCGGCTGTGGGAGTAATGATAATACTCCGAGCTAGTCTGATATCTATTGAGAATTGGGTAGTAGGCTTTCATAAGATGATCTTAGCTATGTGTACAAAAGTCGTTTACGATCGATTTACGAAAATTTTAATCACTCAACTTGAACACCGGACAGCTGGCCATCGGGAGTATTTGCTTCTTATTTATAACGGGAGTATTGTTTCTACTTTATACTTAGCTCGTACAACCGCCCTTGGTTGTAATTTCGTTATTGATTTACTGATATTATTTACTGAAACCGTCACGGTAAATAAATACTTAGATCGAAATTTCTGTTATTCAAATATTTATACGGAAGGAAAATTAGCAAAAGAAAAAAAATAATCGAGTGTTGTATACAAACCGAACCTACAAAAGAAAAAAAAGGAAATAATTTTGAGCTGCCTAAAATAACCATTAACTGGACTAAAATATTCACTCTGCATGACGGATAAACTAGTAGCAGGACGCGCGCGTCGTTTGTCCCCCTTCCCTGTCAGCATACGACCACAGATCCTAGCCGATATTCACCAATGCCACTCCCGCTCGAAACTAAACTGAGACAGGCTCCGATTCGTCGACATGTCGAAATGAATGAACTGACAGCGGATGGGGATAGAACCCGACCCAGTTTCCCGAGTTTACGCAAAAACTGCATAACGTGGCCTGTACCTCGGTTAGTACCGCGCGAAGGTAAGGGATAGAAGTTCTGTATCAGAGGTGAATGGCGACATAGTTTGGTCTCATGTTGTACGATAGTACAGCTTTGCCAACCACAAAGTTGTATGAAATGCTTTTTAGAGTAATCCGCCTGAAGAAGTTAACGGCCTTTCTATCTTCGTTGGAAAGTTAATGGTGGCGTCCTCTATCTGATGAAATCACGAACTAATATTTGTATGCATTTAAATTGTTTGTAACATACATACTATTTAGCTAAATCCAGCCATTTTTTGGTAAAAAAAATAAGTTCGTGTTCAACTTCTAAACCACTACAATGCGAAGCTAGATACCGTGCAAAACAAACTCAGACACCACAGCGTTTGAAAAAATTCGATATATTTTCTATTAAAGTCGGATCGCTTTTCGGACTTCGACAAAGCTGTCTCCCTGGTCGTGACATTCTGCTGTATACAGTGCTACCCAGCAGTGAAAACACGACCAAGTGGGCTTTTTTCCATGTAAATTGTCAAAAACGCTAAACCGGAAGTCGCCATCTTGGTTTTCAGAATGGTGTAAAAAATCGATCTCTGGCATCTATTCGTGAAGTCTGTTTCGAAAATATCCACATTGATTAGGTTATAGAAAACTCAACATTTGGCACAAAAATGCCGACCATGTTTAGGTGCCGACAATCGATTTTAGTAACCATTTTGAAAACTCAACATGAAAATAGTGCGAACATTTTGGCGGCATTCAATTTTTGTATCACAAAATGGAACATATTCTACGCGCATACTTTTTTGATCCATGTACTTTTTTTTGTTAAACTAAGCAAATGATCAAAAAAACTTTTAAGTAGATATTCACTTGTTCAAAAAATATTTTACTTGTAAATAATGTTTTTCAGAATGACCAGTTGTGTTTTCAGTTCAAAGTTATGTCGAGGATGGGGACAACCGACCGCTTTCCTCTACTGACCCTATGGGGTAAAGAGCTATAGGCTTTATTGGTAGGGTATTTATTCCTTCAGGAGTGAAGAATCCAGACTGTTTAGTAGTTTGTTTTGTGATTGTATTGTGTTGTTATTTCCCAATTCCCTACCTTTTACTTACACCTCCTTTTCCCTTCCCACCAGGAAAGTGATGGCAAGTTTAAACGCGATCCACTGGAGCTAGCAATAGATATCGAGTGAGATCTGCCTGAGAGGGGGCGGTGACGATTTGCTTATAGGACACATTGGGGGTCGATGTGTCCATTGGTAGGTATTGGGGCTGTCGCGGTGATCACGATACTGTTGAGAATTTGTGATGACATCATCACAGCTCCTCGATGGCGGAGTGGTTAACACACCCAACTAGAGACTGGAAGATCGCAGGATCAGTTCCTGCTCCAGGACATATCTTTTATCGGTGTGTCCAACAAAAGGTGAAACAAGCCCAAGAGAAAATTGGGGTTGAGACGGTTCAATAAGTTGATCCACAGAAACTCAAAAAATCCAATTTTACAAAAAATTAAATAACTTTCACAATTTTCATCGGATTCAAACAAACAAGTGCTTATTTTCATTTTTATTTTAAAGTAGAAATTCTTCTTTTTACTGTAACTCGAAAACTGTTCAACTATAGATTTTTCGGACTTAATTTTCGGACTCAGGACACAATTTTACATCGAAAATGGAAGCCAGATTTTTATTTTGTAAACCAGTGTTAATACTGCCGACGTCTGTTCGGCGTTGCCACATATTTCTGGATTGATAGTGGAAAATTCTAGTTAATCCATCAGATAAACAGAGCATAAGTTTAGATTCGACTGGAGTCGTGTAGAAATATTTTTGTCTGCTGATAAAACTAATCGATTTAGACTGTGTCCGATAACCTTCTCCATGCAGGCAGGACTTTTTTTTTAAAGATTGTAGAAGAATTGTAGCAACTTCTGTCTCGATCGTTTCTAATGTACAATGAAATGAAACATAGTTTTTTATCCTACATTCACTAGAAATAATTACATGAAAGGATTAACATGATAGATTGGCTCAGATGTTTCTTCAAAACGTTTGATTTTCGCAGGATGGACCTTTCGAATGTCGTACGGCAGCTCAAATGACAACAATGAAACAGCGAAGATATGCCAGAGAAGGAATTTCCATTAAAACGAATGGAAGAAACTGATGGAATGAATAAATTCCTGTCCGACACATTCCAACCGAAAATCCTGCCAAGCGCAGATATACTATTTGGAGGATCTGCTTCCGACCAGCGCTGCACAGGATAAAAAACGAAGCATCTTTTGTTAACAGTGCAAATGACAGTTGCGCAAGCAGTGGTGTTGTAAGTGCAGTAGGGTGGGTGCTCCTATAGTTGAGGTGTACCAATAGTTGCAGTAGTGGGTTATACGCCTAACTAAGGTACTAACCATCAACAAATATTGTTTGATCGATTCATCGCACTAAAATTATGCGACAACAAAACTGTTATCCTTGAAATTTGCTCAAAAAACTATTAAAAAAAATTATTTTCTTCGAATTTTGAGCTCTCTTGCACCTATAGTTGATCTAATGTACCTATAGTTGCAAGTCCCATAAGAAATCAATGGGATTTGCAACAATAGGAACGAAATTAGCGATTGCACAACTATTAGTACATGTGTTCCTATAGTGGTACAAGCAGTTTTAAATACATAAATTGATTATTAAACCATCTTTATATTTTTCCTATGAAGTAGGGATTGAAAGCTTTCGTTTAATGTATTAACGTTGTCCATAGGTCTATTAATCGATTTTGTAACAAAAGTTTTTCTTAAGTATGCGACTGTTGGTACATCCACCCTATGCCTCGAAATGAAATTTTATTGAATTTTTTTTAACTGGTCGTTGTTATTGGTTTATCTTTTGATTCACGAATTGCGGAACCCAAATAAATGGATGAAAGCGTCTGCAGGTTACGAGCTAAATGAATGACAAATAAAATACGTCCCCCAAAGATATTGTTTTGAAAAGCTTGTCACAAAAATTCGCCAGGCAAAATATCTGCATTGCGCAAATATATGTACGACAAAGATCAGCGAAAACTCGTGCACACATCGGCATCACTCTTCTGCGGCAGTTTCCGTTCCGAGTTAAGAGCCACGATGATGCAACCACCACGTTCTTTTTTTTATCCGCGTACGACCACCCTTGGAGAATATTTCGGCCCCGGTTTAGAGAAATGTCTTATAGATTGCGAACAAACGGGCACCGTTAAGTGTCGCTGTAGACCGAGGTAGTTCGTCTCGATAGAATTTTTCCTAATTCCTAATAATAATATGAACATTAAAATGTTTGAATTTATCGATGCTCAAAACCTGCGGGATATAATAAGAAAAAAATAAGTAATTTTTAAAGCTTGAAGTTTCAGAATGTTTTAATATGAGAACGAATATTTATTAGTTGTAACAATCACAAATAGTTGAAGTTTAAAAAAAATTGATGTAAAAAGCCAAAAACGTTTAAATTTCGAATTGGTCAAGTGAGAAAAACGCAGAAATTGAATCAAAAACAAAAACGGATGAAACTGTTTTCCCCATGCCAACATGGAATACATTTTTTTTCTAACAATATTATGATAAAATAATAAATGTCACATTAAATTTTGCAGCTTCCCTTCCAGCATGGCATCATGGCTAGCGGATATGTACACAACACTGCCAGTGCGAAGATGATGAATGGTGTTCGACGTTCCTTCCACTGTTTTTTCCCAGACCCGCTTCATTCTAGCCCGTCGGCCAAAGTGTTTTTGTTCACATGTAGCTACCACATAGACTTGAAACGCGACATCAATTCTTTCTAGGGCCACTAACCGCGAGCCATCGCTTAATGTGTTTTCTCGGTAAGTGCAAGATCTCGTTGTGGTCGGAAAAGAAACTGGACTCCCTGTCGAAGGTGCGCAAATAAGTGTTGGAACGTAAACGATTAAAATTAGGCCAGCTTCACCATAATTTCGTACGGGACAGTACCGTCTTTATGCATGGGTACTAGAGTGACAAGAAAACAATGACCCCTATCGGCGCACCCTTGAGTCGATTCCTAGTCCCACCTGGAGTAGTTGCTCCAAATTTGAAGCAAATCGGACAAGTCTAGCTAGAGGACCAACTTGCCTGAAGTTTATATGGAATTTTCGTCAATTTACATGTTTCACAAGTAGCGCACATTTTCGCCGCTAGGTGGCATTGTATGCAGCGTATTATCACTGTAAGTGAAAATAAGAAAGATAATTTAATTGTCTTCGATGGGAATTAGACTTCTTCTACAAAGTTGTAGAACAGACATTTTTCAGTAATTCTTCCGAACATCTCGATATTCTATCTCTCTTCTATCATAAGTTAGTGTTGGCGCCCTCTATGCGGTCACAGGAAGAAATTAAATTTTCTAACCAAAACATAACTCGTATCATGTACTACAATTCTTTTGCACATGCTATTCAGCTAAATCTAACCATTATCGCACAAAAATGTATAGTTGGTGAGAATCGAGTACCGATACATAACCAAAACCATACACTGTCAGGCCCTATGCCGAACTGACTCAGACATCACTTCATTAAATGTTTAATAACTTCTTTTAACAAAGCCGGATTGACTAGCAGTCTTCAACAAAGTTGTAGACAATTAAATTATCTTTCTTATTTTCACCTACAGTAATAATACGATGCATACCACCTAGTGGCAAAAATGTGAGCTAGTGGGTTTTCTCCATGTAAATTGTCGAAAAATCCTATACAAACTTCAGGCACGTTGGTCCGGTAGCTAGACTTGTCCGATTTGCTTCAAATTTGGAGCAAGTACTCCTGGTGGGACAAGAGATCGACTCAGGGGTGGGCCGATAGGGGCCATTTTTTCCTTGTCACTCTAGTATATCATGTATGCTTCTATTACATTAGATACTTTTTAAGATTTTTTAGAGCTAAAGGCCGTCAACAAAATTGTTGCATTACGCGGAAACCATAACCAAAATTTATTTCCTTATCCGAATTTATAAGATTCAGTTTGTGATATTTAAAAATAGTTTTGAACGTATAGTTGGGTTAAGTTTATTTTGTATTTTTTTTTTGGTTCAGTGTATTCTTACCTATCAGTTGTTTACATCAATCGCTCCAACTATTTTTATTTTTTAACGAGATTTGTGAAGTACCGTGCCGTTTAGTATCCGGCGGGCTGAAGTCTCTCGAAGAAATACCACAGACTAACAGACATAACATAACCTGGCTGTAGACAATCTTTGCTAGATTTGCTAGATTTGATACTGTCAAACTGTTCCTCTAAAATAAGTAAAGTTGATTAAGTCTCTCTTGGTGGAATAAGTGATCATAACTTTTTTTGCTTTGACTTTAGATGTCGCGAGCCTACGTTCCGCCCGGAAACGTACAAAAGATTATCATAAATAAAATAAAACAATTTGTGTGTTCGAAAAAAAGCAACGCCAATATTTTTTAGTGTGTATTGAATACACGCATTACGCTACTCTCCAATAGCATTATCTCTGTTCGTAATTGACGTATGGAATGAAGAGTAAAAACCGATTTAATCCACCTAGCAGTGAGATGAGACATTTCTTACACATTTCACTGTTGGATTAGTTTGCAGAACTCACGAGAAGTAGGCACCCAATTAGAGGTGGGATGAAAACAGTTTCTAGTCTTGCACAAATAAAATCTCGAATAAACTGAATAAATTATAGAAATCAACAAAACGACCGAAATAAAAAAGTAAAGCAAAAAATGAAAAAATAGGTTTTTAAATTCATAAAATGAGTAGAAAAATTAATGGAAATCATTATAATTTTGATCCAAATACACGAATCAAATTAGATTAGGTTATTACATAAAAATTAAGATTATATTTAGAAATAGTTATAAGATTAATAGAATAAATTGACTCATACTAACAAATTAAATGAAATAAAACGAATGACTGAACATGAAATGCATAAAATTAAAGATACGAATAAAATGAATCAGATGAATCAAATGAATCAAATGAATCAAATGAATCAAATGAATCAAATGAATCATATGAATCATATGAATCAAATGAAACAAATGATTCATATGAATCATATGAATCAAATGAATCAAATGAATCAAATGAATCAAATGAATCAAATGAATCAAATGAATCAAATGAATCAAATGAATCAAATGAATGTGGGGAGTGGGCGTAGCGTATTGGTAAATCGATTGCCTTGTACGCAGCGCACCTGGGTTCGGGTCCCGACCCCGCACATAGGGTTAGAAATTTTTCCTAAGAGATTTTTCTAACCCGAAGAGGCGAATGACCTTAAGGTTAAAACCTCTATAATTGAAATAAAAAAAAAAAAAAAAAAAAAATCAAATGAATCAAATGGATCAAATGAATCAAATGAATCAAATGAATCAAATGAATTAAATCAATCAAATAAATCAAATAAATCAAATAAATCAAATGAATCAAATGATTCAAATGATTCAAATGAATCAAATGAATTAAATCAATCAAATAAATCAAATAAATCAAGTGAATCAAATGAATCAAATAAATCAAATGAATTAAATGAATCAAATGAATCAAATGAATCAAATGAATCAAATGAATTAAATGAATCAAATGAATCAAATGAATCAAATGAATCAAATGAATCAAATGATTCAAATGATTCAAATGAATCAAATTAATCAAATGAATCAAAATCAAATGAATCAAATGAATCATATGAATCAAATGAATCACATGAATCACATAAATGAATTAAATCAATCAAATAAATCAAATAAATCAAGTGAATCAAATGAATCAAATAAATCAAATGAATCAAATGAATCAAATGAATCAAATGAATTAAATGAATCAAATGAATCAAATGAATCAAATGAATCAAATGAATCAAATGAATCAAATTAATCAAATTAATCAAATGAATCAAATGAATCAAATGAATCAAATGCATCAAATAAATCAAATGAATCATATGAATCAAATGAATCACATGAATCGCATAAATCACATGAATCAAATGAATTAAATGAATCAAATTGATTTAATTCATCCAGTGAATACAATGAATCAAATTAATGAAAAGAATGGATGAACAAAATGAATAAAGTAAAAAATAAATGAAATGTATAAATAAAACAAACGAATCAAATAAATAAAATGAGCTGGAGTGATAAAATGAATAAAAAGAAGAAAATGAGCAGAATTAAATGCATTGATTAAAATGAAAAATTGAACTACAGTAAAAGGTTATAAATTAATATAAAGAAATAAATTGAATCAAATAAATTATTTGGATGAAATGATTAAAACTGAAAAAGTAGTCAGATTATTAAAATGAAGAAACTGAACAAAATGAATAAACTGGAAAAAATTAATAAAATGCATACAATGAAAACAATGAATGATATGAGTAAAATGCACAAAAAGAATGAACTGATCAGAGTGAATCCAAAGAATGAAACGAATAAAATAAGTAAAATGAACGCAGATGAACAAAACGAATCAAAAGATGCGGAATGAAATTATTTATTAAAATGAAATGGTCATATATTTGAAGCCAGACACATTTTTGAATAAAGATAATGAATAAACCGGATTGTACGAATTTGAAAACCAGAAATTTGCATCAGAAAGTTTTGAAATGTTTTTGAAAATCCCAAAGGCTAATAAATATGCAATGGACTTTCTAGGGCTTCCATCTTTTTTTGGTTTTATTCTTTTTGTTTTCATGCTTCTTTACTTGACGAATTCAAAGTTTACTTTTTGGTCACATATTCCCGAAAAAAGATTTATGTGCAGAACAGAATTTACTGGTCCAGTATTTTAACGCGCAATTGAATATAGTAAAGTGAGACAAGGTCACATGTGCTTTCAAGCCCCTTGAACAGAGAACGACAGAGGGAGAATGCGATTCGTGAATGAGACAGGTAGATATTTCAAAGTTTTTATTTGCATTGAAGTAAATAGTGTGAAATGTCTAGGCTATGTCGATTGCATAAAAGCCGTGTTTGTATTGTTTCGTTCGGAATTCTCGTGCAGGAAATATGGATAAATAAGTCCTATACAGACCAATATTGTGAAAAAGAAATGGTTCAAACTACTCAGTATATCCAAATATGGACGACGATAAGTTAGAAGACACATTGTAGTTGCATCCCCCATCGAGAGTGGGTACTTTGGGGACTTCTTTTCCTGGATCTAATTTGTGGCTATTTTTGGTCTTTGATCCGTTATTTTTCATGAAAGTTCGTACCAATACAACGAATGCGCAACGTTCCGTCTTCCATCTGCACGCCACCATAGATGGTACGCAACACTTTTCGTTCGAAAACTCCAAGGGTGCGTTGGTCCTCCACGAGCATATTCTATGTCTCGTGGCCGTAGAGGACCACCGATCTAATCAGCGTCTTGAAGATAATCAACTTCGTGCGGCGGCGAATTTTGTTCGACCGGAGCGTCCTCTGGAGTCCAAAATAGGCACGATTTCCCGCTATGATCCGTCTCTGAATTTCATTGTCGTCGGTTACCAGTGAGCCCAAATACATGAATTCGTCGACCATCTCGATTTCGTCACCGTCAATCCGAACTCGGGTGGGAGGTTCACATTGTCGTCTCTAGAACCTCTTCTTCTCATGTATTTTGTCTTCGAAATCCTGGCTTCAGCTTTCAGTCTTTGAGCATATATTTCATTCAAAATTCAATAGAGATACGAATAGTTTAAATATCGCACGTGGAATGTCTCTTTTGAAAATTTCCATCGTCAAACTTTCATATTACCCAGTTAAGCCAAATATTTTTCTGATATAGCCATGAATTTCCTTAATTATAGTGTAGAAACAGGCTTTGAATACAATTGAATTAAAGTTAAGTTGATGTAGCAGTAGACAAAAATAGTTTTGTTTTCTCAAACCTTCGCAATTACAATTAATAAATATTTCAGATTGGCAGAAGATCTTATCACACAACTTAGAAATGCATACAGAAATAGCTAGATAGATGCGATAGAAGAGAGACAGAGAGAGAAGAGAGAGAGAGAGAGAGAGAGAGAGAGAGAGAGAGAGAGAGAGAGAGAGAGAGAGAGAGATGGGGGGGGGCGTGTGAGGAATGGCAAATGATGGTTAGTGCAGTGACATTATTTTTATAGGTATATTATTATGATATATTGATTCTTACATTCTTATCATAAATAATGTAAGTAGTAATTTTTGCTCCATAACCAGTATAACCTAAATCTTGCAAAAGAGCTAAATTTTCGCTAGATTTTTGGGCTTCAAACATACAGTTGCTTTCGGTGACGCCACAAGTATAATTATATTAGAAATCTTTTATCTCACTACTAGGTGAATTACTTGTTGATCTGTGTATTGATATACCATCCAACATTTACCTCATGATTGAACGCAATGCCTAATCCAAGGAATAAATACTAGAACTCACTGTTTCGTTATCAACGCATTATTTTGTCTTTGAAGTGAACTTATATATTGATTTTTGAGAAATAGTTCATTTATTATAAAGGTAATTCACAAATTGTTCTCAACATCGAATTCCTTGAATCACGTAGATGTGTTTTCATACCCCGATATTCAAAATCGGTTTAGTTTTGCCCCTAAAACACCAGTAAAGCAATACTCTGTATGAAACAATCTCATTTTTAGCGAGAACTAAAAATACAAAATGTCTAATATCTCCGCCGTGCACGGATTTAGACAATCTATAGCTTGTTAGAAAGGTATTTTTACAAGTTTTCTATTTATGTGCAGTTTGAGGGACAATATTATATTGTTCGAAAGTTATTTGCAAAAAACCTGCTGTATTTTGACAAAATCGCCCATATCTCAGAAAGTAAACAACATATCGAAAATCAAAAATAATAGTGTCAAATGGCAACGTTAGGCCTTTCATTTGAAACTAATTTCATTAAGATCGGTTCAGCCATTGCTGAGATAATTACATGACATTTTGTACATACATACATACACACATACACACACACACACACACACACACACATACAGACATTGTCTCAATTTGTCGAGCTGAGTCGATTGGTATATGAGACTCGGCCCTTCGGGCCTCGGAAAAAGTTGTCAAAGTTTGAGCGAATCCTATACATTTCTTTTGTAAGAAATGTAAAAACGCGACCTTTTTGAATCATTGACTTATTGTTTACAAAATAGAGCTGTCATTTCCGAAGGAAGTCGATATAAAGCTGTTTGCAAAAATAGCAGCGCTACCACAAAAGGTTTTTAAATCGCCAAAGTTTTGAAGATTTTCAGTTTAATCAATATAATTTGTTTTCGGTATGATACGCATTAAATAAGTCCAAATTATAAGTTCACATGCTGTGATATTTCAGAAACATGAGTCGTTCAAAGCACTGTACGGTCGAGGAACGAAATCTCATCAAACGGTTGATTGCTAGTGGCAAATCATTCCGCAAAGGGTTAGAACATTTGCAGTGTTCTGCAGTACAGATAAACAATGAATTCATCTGGACCAACAAAAATGAAACTAGGGGTAGGAAGCGAGCAACATCCGCACAACAATTCAAACGTGAACAATTCAAAAACGAATAATTGAGACAACTTTGCACGCAAGAAGTCCGAGAAAAGTAGCACTACTTACCTCATGGCATCTACGTAATCGACTGAACTTTGCCAAAAGTCACGTCGATTGGCCCGTCGAAAAATGGCGTAACATTTTGTGGACTGATGAAAGTAAAGCGGTATAATTTGGCTCAGGTGATAAGCGTCAGTGGGTTAGCAGGTGCTGAATTTTTACCACAACACAATGAAAACGGTTAAACATGGCGTTTCGAAAATTATGGTTTGGGAATGCATCTCGTTCAACGGTGTGGGACCCATCTATCGTATCCCAGGCATCATGAATGGTTACGTAGAAATTCTGTTAAATATCATGTTGCCTTACGCAGAAGAAGGATGCCCCTGAAATGAATCTTTCAGCAGAATAATGATCCGAAACATACTAGTAGACGAGCAAAAGCATGATTCCAAGAAAAGAACATTGACGTAATGGATTGGCCAGTACAGTCATCTGATTTAAATCCAATCGAGAATTTTTGGGCCGGTATCAAAAAGGCACTTTACGATGCTATGCCTTTAAATGCAGAGCAACTATGGGTCGTAGTTCGTCGTTCATGGCCTGAAATACCTACCACTAGGTGTCAAAATCTGGTGAACTCCAGCTTCGAAGATGTGTAGCGGTAATAAAAAATAAGGGTTATAACTACGAAGTACTAACGCTAACATTGAGTTTCCAACAGAAAATATTTTAATTTTTCTCTGAATTCTTTTTATTTTATTCTCGACGTTTTGTGCTGCTATTAATTCGAACAATAAAAGAATGAATTTTTGAGTCTTTGAAAACAAATTGTTGTTTCCCGCAAATCAATGTTAAGCAATTGTTGAAGTATCTTTATAGTGCAATAAAAATGTCATTAGTTGGTTTTTGAGAACTAAAAACTTACTCATGGTATGACAAATCCACGTGAAATGCCCCGTGCATGTGTATACTTATGAATAGTGCTGTTGACTCATATCTTTTATCCGTCCTCACAACTCATTGCTGTCACAGTCAAAATGACTGTTGACAACATTAACAGGAAATACGTTTTTTGATCGGCATACTTGCCGCACCATTAATCATCACCTTCTGATGATTTTGAAAGGGTTGCATCATACTGTGGCAGAAATGGGTTTCCACTCACAATCGGCAGTGATGAAAATACCCACCACATAATTTAAGGCAGCTCAGATATTAATTTGAGAGGCAGGAAACCTTTATCTATTGATTGTAGGTAAAGGTTTCCTGCCTCTCCTGTAGGAAACCTTTACCTATTGATTGAATGAATCAAGAATAAAAACTCTACCTGAGTTCAAATTGAAATACTATGGCGTTCACTCAATTGAACATATTTTTAAGAAGAAATATATAGAACATCAATATATGGACAGGGAAACCATGAACGAAAAAGGTTGAAAACCACTGATTTAAACGTCTAGAATTTATTTTTGAATAAGTTGTGCAAAAATGGGATTTAATTGTGTGCACTTTGTTTGATTGTACATTCCCACTCTGTTTGATCAAACCGTTGATGCGAGTTGAGCTTTTTCAGAATTCCGGGCAATCGAAAATTGAGTCACGTTCCACAAAATCAGGTGTGAATACTGGTAGTTGCGAGAAGCGTCCTCCGTTTAATTCCTTAAACATGAGAAAACATGGTCAAAAATCAAAGAAAAGAAGCACAATCGCAGAGGTACTCTCTTCAACAATGTTTTGGTTCATGATATAAAGTCGTCGAATCTCAATACTCGAGTGCGAGCAAGGTTGAAAAAGGTCACTTTTCGATTGCGCTGAAGGATGATCTGTTAAAAGCTCTTCGCGGGTGTCTTTTTTCAATCCCTCCTAACTCATTCGTCCCCAGTTTCAATTGGTTTGGTTTAAGGCATGGTGTTGTTTGGTTCTCTCCAGATAGCGAACAAAGCTGTACCTGGCTGAAACAGAAATTGGAGGAGATAAGTGGGAAGGTTTTATTGTCAATCCATATAGCCTTCACCAGAATAAGGTACTCCTTTACATTCCGTGGAATCCCAAGGAATGTTTGAAAAGTACTGATGTTTCGATGAGACTAGATTTCCATAATCCTGGTTCGAGGGCCGTTTGCTGCGAGGGCCGTTTGCTGTTTGAGAACCAAGTCGCTTACAGCGAAAATGTAGCAGTACTTTTGCAGTATCGACAACCGGTCTCTGGAATTTCTAGCGAAAAAGGTTCATAAACTGAACTACGGCTTTTAAAAAGTCACGGCGATAGTATTTTAAACCTAATTCAGTTTGCGCCGATTTTGATTGACAGTATCTTTTCGGAGGTGTTGTCGTTCTGTTTTCTCAATATCCCCTCGGGGGTTTTGATATATCCGCTTATCGAGTAGTGTTGTCTATGTTCTCTGTGTCGTTATTTTCCTTATCCCTAACCTTACCACCAATGATGCAAAGACAAATTATGGAAACGGACAAATCATCTTCGATCAACATGGGGAACGCGTCATTTGAGCCAGTTGCTACTGATTCCTGATATCCCAATTTGGAGGGTTCAGTTTGTGATGTGTACCATTTTACAACAGTTTTTAACGTTTAGTTGGGTTAAGTTTATTTACTACTTACTATTTACTGGGTTAAGTTTATTTACTGGCCAAACACAGTTCACAACAGCAATGAAAGAGAAATATTTTCTTTTTTGTTTACTACCAACATCTGTTACTGGTGAGTAACGGTTTATCCGGAATTTCCTTTCTAAGAGAATTTTGGCAGTTGGCTTTTAAACCGCAATTATATGTTTGTTGAGATTTATTGCGTTGATCAGAGATTTACGTTCATACAGATTTATATGAGAGATATGTCACGTGAAAAGTTTTTTGTTTTTCCAATTTTAAAAGGAGCAGGGATATTTTGGTTAAGCAGTTGTGTTTCCACATGCTGCACAATCTTCATCAAGGATCCAAAAAAAACGATGGAATACTCAATTCGGAAAGCAAATCCCAAAACACGTCATCTCCCATTTTAGGGATGTCCGTTCCGTTATATAGGTGCCTTCAATATCAAAAACCAACTGCCGTGTTCAAAGATTACGATTGTGTTTGCCGCTTGCTCGTCCACGTCTTTTGTGCCTACACCGAGGTACTTCAAACGCAAGCATTTTCTTCGAAGCATCCCAATGACAGAGCAGCCTCTGGAGAGCAGTGCTGCCTCTCATCCGTATGCCAACAAGAGCATAATTCATCGCTGTACCTACCATCGAGCACTCGTGTAGCGCTGCATTTGATGTGATTGAACCCATAGGAATAAGAGACTAGGCACAATCGTTATCAACAAATCACCCCCGCCGCCGACCGAAATCGAAAACACGAATTAATTAGATCAGCTTTCGGCTGACTGAGCCCCGACATTCCATAGCAGAACGTCAACACGAGTGGGCCGTCGAGTGTTTACTGTCTGCTGTTCGATTGAACTGTTCAGCGTTGAATAAAGTTCAATGATTGACAGTGACTTTAACGTGCTTTGGCATGAAAACCTGTATTAGGTATGGGAATTCCCGTTTTCTTTTTGGGTAAAATAAATTTTGAATAGGTCCAATCTCAGGCATTCAAATATGATGCTGAAATGTTTATTAGGATTTTTAATCCATCTAGAGATGCAATTATGTCACTAATTTATTCAATCTTCGATTTCATTATATGATCTATTCCATATGAATTTGAAAATGTCTTGTCTTGTTATTACACTTATTATCTACGGTATACGTGAGATAGTTTGATATGATATTTCCGAATATATGTATATTACAGAATTACAGAAAATCGGTAAACGTGGCAACGGACCAATCAAAAGCCTTTTGTTTATTTGTATTATGCAAAAGGCGGTTCATTCCTCTGCATATGAAAGAAGATAAAATAGGTTGCCATGTTTTAAACGTCCTCTTTTTTATTGGATTCATTTGTTTGATAAGGCTTTCTTAAAAATAAGGATGTATTTTGATATTCAAATGTAGCATGTAGATAGAATGTAGCAACCGGCCTAACTCTCCATTGCTCCGCGAGTCTGCCAACTTCCTAGCGTTCTCTAACGAGAGAATATCATTGTCATTGAAGCAGATTGTTCTCTCGTAGATGTCACCTTCTAAAGACCACGCCTTAACTAAAGAGCCCGTTCATTCATTTTCCTTGGTGCGAGAGGATCGAAACTAAGGTAATCTTGCACGAGCACGCACCAGAAAATATGTAATGTACATTCTAGGTATCATCGAACGGAGAACCTCCATTGAGCTGAGGCTGTCCGAAACAAAAAGGTAATGATCGGTGGACAAATATCAATAATCCCAAGGGTATGCTGAAAAGTAGTGAGTTCTGCGACGTAAACTGAAGCAGGATCATTGTGTTTGACAGAGGCGGTGAGATTTTGATTGAATATACCGAAGCCGGTCGACCCGTCGGTGAGAGACATCTTTTTGCAGCCAACTTCTCGAAATTTACTATCTAAGATGTTTGGAATCACTTGCGGACGTATGTGACCCGGGATTCCAGGAATCTTACCTTTCATGGATGTGTCGAAGTATACAGTTGGCTCAGATGCATGATTGAGATTGACATGTTTGGTATAATATGAAGAAGGATTGATATTTTGTGCCATGTAATCGAAGGACAAGGACATAAAGCATGCATGGGAATTCAGCTTGACAAGCCTTTCCATATTTGCATTTACTAAAGGGTTCAAGATATCGCATCGAATGAGCAATCGATATGAGAGATTCCAAAATAGATTTTTTAGCTGTTCTAGACTCATCGTATTAGTCGAGTGCATGCAACCCAAAGCAAAACAACAATTCTTGATTCGCTACATTTTGTTAAGTGTATGCTCGAAAATCCATCCAACACCGACAATATCATTATTGAAGCATTAATTGAAGCTGTAGTTGCGCTGGTTCACGCTGCCTTGTAAAATACGACTAGCACAGTTTTCTGCATGGAAAACTCGATACCCACCTGGACTGCCTAAATAGATAATTCATCCAAAGTATCTAGCAATGGTCCCTGTAAATCGATAGCTTCGGGACCTATAATCGAGACATCACCGTATCTGGGGCTTAGACAAGAGCCCTGGGAAAGGCCCATGTAGTTAAATTGTCATGTCGATAAATCAAACAAGTTCAGTAAAAATTGTTTAAAATTGGTGAAGAGCCATGTTGGTTCAGCTTCTCAAAGAGAATGTTATTAGAGTCAAATTCTAATGCCCCCTTAATATTTAAGAACATTGATACCATCTGCTCTTTGTTACCATAGGCCACTTGAAGTTCTGTTGAGAGCAATGTAAGGTGTAACCCGTCAGGGTTACAATTTAGCACTGGGTAGAAATATAACTATTTTTGGCTATACTCTCCGTAGAGTGTATTTGTTTACGTAAATTATGGTCACCGTTGTTTTGTACCGTTCATGTTTAGTTATAAATTTTTAATCTTTTTCGCGTTTGTGAACGGTTATTTTTGTGCAGATAGGTATAAATAACATAGGGCTTAGAAAGGACGCTCTCCTCTAGCTGCAATAAGTGTGCTGACTATGCTTTGCATCGGCGAGGCGGTTGAACGATTTGGTCGTGAGAAAGAAAAATAATCTTTTTTTTCGGGATGTTTTTCCTCAATTAACCTTCTTGCCGAAATCTAATATCCAACGGTGTGAATAGTCCACGCTATTGTTAGTACTGTTTCAATTTCACATACCTAGTGCTGTACCCCAAAGAGCGCTCACCGATGTATTTCTCGTTAATCCGTCAACGAACCGCCGCCAGGAACTACGTTTCTTGGCTTTCATCAAAATCTTCATTTGCGTTCCTAACGCTGGGTATTGTCGATAGATATTAAAGTCAGAAATGTTACGGCCTTCTTCGCGTACACGTCTGAGCGCTCTTTCTCTCACGATAGGTTGGGCGATCGTCTGCAGGAGTTCGCGTCTGGTACGTGTTTAGTCTGAGCTTGAATCGCTGTGTCGAGAATCCAGTCAGCCAGGAAAACGTACTCTTCCTTGGGAGGAAGCTCTTGTGTGGACTCGATTTCGTCGGCTATCGCGTAAGCGTAACTCTTCCTATCAACATTTCGTGTGAGGTAATACGAAGCATTGATTGTATTCGGTGGTCCTGAACGGTTAGCAATAGGAAATACGATTGGCAGACAAACTTAAGGTGCTCGGACGCGCTGGGGAGTAGGAATCGGTGTCATTTTGCCCGTTTTCGAAATTGTCACATTAAAGTTGTTACAATGCTTATGGAGTGAGATAGATCGATTATCATCAAGACAACCCCATGCCGTACCGTGGGAATTAAAATCACTTAAAACTAGCCTTGGCACGGGGAGAAGTTCCGCAATATCGCAAAGTCGGTCGACTGAGGTTCTAGAAGGAATGTAGATGGAAGCAATGCAAAGGTTTTTGCCTTTAATTCTAAGCGACAACTTCAATATCTGTTGTCGAGGGGAGGTCGATTCGATTGAATTTATGCTCCGTAAAAGTTTTCTCGATCCAAGTGATTGATTTCTGTTTCTGAAGTAAGCCATGTTTTGCATAATGAAAATGCAGCGCTTTTTCGGGATAATGCTTCCGCAATTCCACTGTAGATCAGGGATCAAATCCGTGACTTCACTCGATGAATTAGCCATCTAAAAATACAATCGCTGTAAGAGATACCATTTCCCAGTCAACTGCATCAAGAAAGAAGGGGAGAAAGCTCATTAAGGTGCTTTTAAGAGGGTCAGGAATATTTAAAGCTGTGAAAACACAGTCAATAATATCAGGGATTTTTACTAAGTCAGTGCTGGTTTCTTTCTCTGTCAGAGATATGAGAATGCTAGCGATTTTCGATGTGTTTGGAAGTGCTAGGAACTCATTTTGTGAGCTCAGGTTTCTGAGACCAGGAGCTATTTGCTTCGGTTGTGCACCAGTTCTTCCTCGAGTAGTTATTTTGTGGAAGACCTTGAAGAGACACGTTTTGTGAAACTTAGGATAGGAAATCTTTCTCCTTTTCTATTGCTTCTACACATAGAAAAAAAATGTTGGTAAAAATAAGAGTTTTTCACTCTTAGCAAAAACAACCAACGAATACTCTTAGTTTAAAAATAAAACTTTTGTGTTGAGTACTATTCTTCATTTGCTTAAAAGGAAAACTTTTACTTCGATTATTATTCTTGAATTATTTAAAATTTTACTTTCAACCTAATAGTTGGCGTTGGTTGTTTTTTGCTAAGAGCGGAATACTCTTACTTTTACCAATATTTTTTCTGTGTAGGTACCCGATCAAAATGAAATAACAAGATTATAATAGAACACAATTTGTGTAACATATTGTGTTATAAATTTGGTCTCGTTAGTAGTTAAAATAACAGAAATTTATAACAAGTAATAACGTGAGATAAATTCTTGAAATATTTCTGTTATGTGTTTCTGATCGGGTAGAGACACTTTAAAACATCTCTTCTTTAGGAATCATTCAAACGATTCCAACCTGTGTTTAGGTAGATCAGCGCAATTCAAGCTCCAATGGGTAAGGACCCCATCTATTTCAACCTGGTAAGCATGTACATAAACTCTATACTCTTTCGTAAAAAGGCCGTAGCCAGCAATATCATTTGTCTGCTTCAATGTATTTACCACCAGCTGAAGCTTACAAGGGCGAAATTTCGATATATTTGTCACGGTCGAATATCGTTCCGTCAGAACTCGAGAAATCTGCAATCTAATTGACAACCTTATTGAGCCCCATTGCATTATATAGCGTTACCGAATCACTGTACGAATGTATTCCAATATTGTTAAAGACACGTAACGTGTAATATCATACAAACCAAAGTGTAAAATCATGCTTTTTAATGCTCTAATTTTGTGTATTGATCTTTAATTATTTTCCAACCTAATTTGTCGTTTAAAATCAGGTATGTTTACAGTCGAATGAATCTACACGTCGTTTAAATTCAATTATTTGATGGTTTCTATTGTCGTCGAATGGGGTTAAACAAATCTCATTCGTTGGCTTATTCTGCACCGAATTCAAAGCATAAATTTTCACGTGTGGTGTACGACCGCCACTTCAACAGGAAAGTTGTGGTCAAATTATTTATTTTTGATGTGACAGTCGCAGGTTGTCCTACAATTACTAAGTTCGGCAGTTTGAGATCGTCATTGGTAATTGCATATCCAACTCAGATCGAAGAGCACTGCTTTAAGCACATTAAATGCTATCATTGGTGGGTAATTGGTAATTCCGATATTACAGAAAATAATTTTGCGGACGAATTGACTAGAGCAAGCACTGCGACTGACTTCTTTGGTCCAAAATAGGCTTCACTACTGTCGATTAGTTAGATAAAGCTCAACCCAAGTAACAATTGAAGTTTTATAGCACGCTACAAGTGCAATCTAAGTTTTATGAGTGGCTATAAAACTACGATAAAACCTAAATTGTTACTAGGGAAGATTCACTCTTAGGCTGTATCCGAATATGTCAACCTTTGGCGTATCTTGCGAACTTGCGTCAAAGCAAAGACTTTTCTGCCGGATGTGAGTCCGAAAAAGTCAAAGGATTTGTTGTATGTTTCCAAGCACAATTGAAGTCTTTTTGTCAGGGTACCGACCGGTCATTGTAAACTCAATTATCACATGGCTACTATTCAGCGCGCTGAGTATTTTTCGTGTGATCTTTGTGAATCCCATTACGGAGCATCATATCATTTGATGTGTCTGCAATGCCCTGTAATGCAATTTTGTATCCGGATTTTTGGTTCCCCTTACATAGATGAACCTATCTACAGTGAGCTGTTTACTGTTTGTGTTGTGATTGTGTTGTGTAGTCATTTTCACATTCCCTACCTGTATCTTTCATCCTCCTTTTCCTTCCCACCGGGAAAGTGATGAGACGACATGGAAAGGTAAAAATCTCCGAATAACTTAGGAAATGTCCTAGGCCGTGCGCAAGGGTGGGGGGGTTTGAGGGTTCAAATCCCCCCGCCCCCCATGAGGGTTTTGAATTACTTTTAATAATTTATTCACTTCCTATTCAGGAAAAAATATACTGCAAACCGTTTTGACACATAAAATGTCATTTGAGTTCGGTCACTCTAGAAACAAGTCAATAAAGAAACCAAGGACGAAACTTTGCGAGGGTGGCTGGAAAGGAATGTATGTCAAGTTGGACGGCTTTTTTGAAGGATCGGTTCACGTTTCGACAATCTTCGACATTAGCAACAGTAGGGAGTAGACAGCAGATGTCGGTCAGTGGGCTAGCAACGGCAGCTAAGGGGGGAAAACACGAAGTTGGAGAAAATCGGGATATCGTTGTCTAGAGAAATTTTATAACCGATGATTATTTCGTTGGAGTTGCAGCGAAATGGATCGTGAAAATGGGCATCGGTATGGGGTGAAATACCGCCGCCGAGAAGTTCTCAGCACTAGCTAGTATATGAATAGGAACGCACCAAGAAGGATAAGAAGCCCGGCGAAGGTGGTTGTAAACAGACGTAAATCCTTATGGTCGATACCTCCGGGTCGGTTCATGTCTCAACAGGTAACGATTTTTGCAACAGACCTGAGCAGGTCAGGTATATCGCGAAGGTAAGGAAAAGTAGTTGTGAATAAAAACATGACGATCAACACAAAACAAAATAAGTAATTACACAATCCTTACTAAAGCAGTACTTAACCGTTGCCCCGGATGGATGAGGATTACGAGATCCAAGAGGTGTAGGTTTAGTCGGTTGGCTTAACAACTACTACAAACCAATCCGAATCCACCACGAGCCAGCAGGCAGCGCACAGTGGTCGAAAATGCCAAAAACGTGAACTAGAAATTATCGCTAGAGGCCAAATACTTGAATATATTCACAAGGTGTATTTGGAGGAATTGTTCGTATTAATATTCCCCATAATCTGATAAAAATTAAATTGAGGCATGGTTTACCATGATTGAACTAAAAATTTAAAATTAACTTTTTATACTGACAAGGTAGAAAGTTGGCGTCTTTGGCAAAGTTTCAGAAATGCTCATAATGAAGAATTTTGTTGAACAACTTGAATTTCTAGGACTTAAGGTTATCGATTTAGAATGCGTTTTCTAAGACAACCCCCTTAAATTTAGTTTTTTAATATAACATTTTTCACGTGCAAACGATGTTCCAGACACATGTTGAGGTATTAAAATCACATAATACTGTGGAAGACAGCATGTAAAAAAAATATTGTTGAAGACTACCAGGCTTGTTATTTGCTCACACAATGTGCCACAAAGAGCGAAATACACCGATGAAAAATAGAGCTTCACAAAACACCGCGATGTGCAGAAAGACCGCACAAAGAGAAACTTGCAAACGAAAAAGAGAAAGATTTGTGCACCAAGATCTGCACAATTTCATTCAAAGAGTCACCTTGAAGAGCCAGTTTTTTGTGCCTCCCCTCACTGGCAAGCAGGTAGGAAGGCGAATCAAACTACAATTCAGATAAAGTTAGATTGGAAGAACGTTTTAAAATGTTTTTTGGTTGCCTTCTTTGCTTCCGTGCGCGTGGGACCATGATTCACACCAAAGAGCCTCTTTATTTCTACTCTTTGAGGTGTGCAACCATGGAGTAGAATGCATGTATGGGAGCAAAACACATCGGAGTGAAGAGGTTTATTATGAAAGAGAAGAGCGGTGGTTCGCATGGTAAAGTGCAAAGAGCGTTTTTTATTCTTCTCTATATTTGCTCTGAGGTGCATTGCATCCCTGAAGACTACATGTAAAAATTTTACCTGAAATCGGCGGTGCGGCGCACACCTATTGTAAAAATACTCGTTCGTTTTAGAGTTATTGAAAAATTTTAATATTTTTTACACCAAGTTCAACTGCGCATAAGAGAGAAAGGTGCAAACCAAGGTGCACTATTTTCAATGTCCAGACTACGCATAATAAAGGTAAGAAGGTTTGATGCATGGCACTCTAGAACCCTATGAATGGGGTAAGCTTACCTTGCAATGTTTTTTTACTTTTTCCATAGAAAAATCGACGAAAATTTCGTTTTTTTTGTAAAATTTTGTAAATAATGGTAAAAAATGTTAAAATCTTTGAAAAAATACTTTGAAACGAATTAGTGTTTTAAATTACAGTCTTCAACAATATTATGTGGTTTTAATGCCTACACATTTGTTTGGAACATAGTTTGCACGAAAAGTCACAGTGGCAAGAGTTAAAAAAAACTAAATTTAAGGGAGTAGCCATAGAAAACGTTTCATAAATCGATAACTCTAAGTTCTACAAGTTCAAATTGTTCAAAAAAATCTTCATTAGGAGCATTTCTAAAACTTGTAACGAGGTTACAGAATAAATTATAACCCGTAAAGAATTAGAATTACAATTTTCATAATTGCGACTTCGCGTTCCGGGTCTCTGATTTTAGCCTGTGGCTGCAAGTCGCCAGGTAGAGACAACTCCGCGACTTTCGATGACGTTCGTAAGCGGATGTGGGCCCTCGAAGTCGAAGGAATGATATCGGGTTAAGTCGGATAACCAATGGGGGTTTTGAAGCCCAATAGAGAAGAAGTCGACTCTTACAATCTTGACCACAGGCAAGGAAGGTTCAGAAAAAGTTAGTAGCTAGAAGATCATTTGAAACAGAAAAGTAGAGTAGAGTTACGGTGAAATAAGAAAAGTGTCATAGTAAGAGTAAAGCTAGATCAGAAAACAACAGAAATTGTGAAGAGTGAAGAAAAGGAAGATCTACGGCCAAAAGTGTAAGAACCAACCAAGGCCACTATGCGCGTCTAATCGGCCATTTTGTTCCCAAGTAAGCCACATTTAAATCAAATCCGCCATAGGTTACTTAAAATAAATTATTCCGGTTCAGGCAGAGCCAATAAGATCAGCAAAATACAACCATCAAGCGAGCACAGCAAAAATAGCCATAACCAATTTAGGCATTAGGCTGGTAAAAGGTAACTTAGACCGTTCATAAATTAGTTACCCGAATTTTAATTTTGGAAATCGTTTGAAGCATTTCCTTCAAACGAAGGTACCACCCTAGGGCACAAACGACGAAACCGTAGCTTGGACAACTCCCTGTACCCGTCGTCGCTTACCTTGTCTAGTGACGTCACACGGTAATTAAATGTTGCACGTCGATAGGTGCGAATTCACCACCAGTCGGCGAACCTCACGCGGGTGTGTGAATCGGGAAGCGAATTGAGCGCGCTCACAGAGGGCAGTAAAAACAGGAAAGTGAAACGAGTCAAAGGGAACACGCCTGCAGGCTGCAGCTGCAATTGCACTCGACCGCCGATGGAAGCAGAGAACGCCGAGGGGTGCGCAGATGGGAATATAAGGGTAAGTAAAGTGGCGAAAACAAATTAATGTATATACTAACCATAGTTTTAAGAACGATTATACAAAAAAAAAAAAATAAGGCGTTTAGTTAATAGAATGAAATCAATTTTTTTCCTTTATTACCCGTCAGAATAAATCGCGATATATGGCCGAATCAAAGTAAAACGTTTGAGTTACTCAGTGATCCTCGGTTTGGATGTTAGGTCGATTTCTTCCATTCGCGGTTTGGTATCGGTAGAATAGGCTCTGGAGAGGGAATCCCACAGCGGTAACCTATCCACTAGAGTGGCTCGAAAATGACATTTTTCAGCACAGCACTTTTTGAGTTTCTTTTGTGATCCCAAATGCCTGTGCAAAGTTTAGGAGCGGTCGGTTGCTTCCCGGGTTTGCGCATTGCGTTTGAAGTTTGTATGGGATTTTATATGGGAAAATCAAATATTTTGCATTTACGTTAATAAAGATCGCTATTTCACTCAATATGAAAAATCAGCTTTATAAAACGATAATTCAAACCTTGGTTAACAACTTTGTCGAAGACGGTAACTAGCTACGAGTTTTCAAAAAAAAAAATAGTTATAACGATTTTAAAACTTATGGTTCAATCCAAATGCAGAAATTAATTATTTCTTCCAACACTGTCGGTACACCACGACATCGATACTTTAAACTTGAATAAATGAGAAAATATTCATCGCAAAGACTTGGTGCCTTTGAATGAAATGTTCAGAATGAATTGCGGAATAACATAGACGTAGTCAGAAAATGAAAGTAAGAGGGGGTGTGGTTTGTGTACTCCCCAGTTTCCTGTTTAGATAGTTTAGTATAACATAAGGAGCACACCTTCAATGCAGATTTAAACCGCCGAATTAAAAATTAATCTTACGTGTTTGAGTGCTACTATTTAAGGGCTCTACTGTTATCTAATTTAAAATGGTATAGCGGTTTATAAGTTTTACATATTTCAATTTCTGCATTTGTATTTTATCATAAGTTTTAAAATCGTTATAACTATTTTTTGAAACCTCGTAGCTAGTTACGGTCTTCGACAAAGTTGTTAACCAAGGTTTGAACTATAGTTTTATAAGGTTGGTTTTTCATATTGAGTGAAATAGCGATCTTTATTAACGTAAATGCAAAATAATTGATTTCCCCATATAAAATCCCATGCAAACTTTGAACGCATTGCGCAAACCCGGGAAGCAACCAATCGCTACCAAATTTTGCACAGGCATTTGGGACCACAAAAGAAACTCAAAAAGTGCTGTGCCCGTTAGTTTAAATCATTTTGAAGTTTTCCCATACAACCGCGAGCCACTCTACTATCCACCCTGTGGGATGAAACAATTTGTTTGGTCATTCGTTCGGTTTGGTGTTCGCTAATGTTTCGGTCAAATTCGGTTGTCGTCGACAAGAACTCGCCCTGATGTCTCCCAGCCGGGCACGGGATGAACTTTTAGCGTCATAACTCGCTTCTTCACGGCAAGACTAAAGCTTGCCTGGCGCATAAGTGAAGGCTGTAACCTGATTCAGTCGTCGGTACGTTTTACCTCCCGTTACAAACTTTGTCTAATACGCCAACTTTCTACCCTGTCTACAAAAAAGTTAATTTTTAAGTTTGATCGTACTAAGCTATGCCTAATTTTAATTTTTATCATGTTGTGGGGAATATTCTTACGAACAATTCGTCCAAAGATACCCTGTGAATGTATTCGATGGTTTGGCCTCTAGTGAATTAAGTTCACTTTTTTGGGGTTTCCGACCACTATACAGCGGTGTCTTTTGATGACTCCTTCTCGATAACAAGCATTTACCCAATTTGTTGAGCTGAGTCGTTTGGTTCACAAGACCAAAGGTTCAGGCCTCTGAAAAATCTTCAAAGTTTGAGGGTTTCTGTACTTTTTTGCCTTTCTCATATAAAAAAAGGCTATGCAATCACTGTAAAAATCAATTTTTTAACCGAGGCCCGGAGGGCCGAGTGTCATACACCATTCGATTCAGTTCGTCGAGATCGGCAAATGTCTGTGTGTGTGTATGTGTGTGTGTCATTTAAACTCACACAATTTTCTCAGAGATGGCTGAACCGATTTTCGCAAACTTAGTTTCATCTGAAAGATATAACGCTCCCATCCCTGCTATTGAATTTTTAGTTGATCCGACTTCCGGTTCCGGAGTTACGGGTTGAAGAGTGCGGTCACACAGCAAATTCCCATATAAACAGGTACCACCATGATGTTCAAATGATGTGAAACATATTAAAATTGATGTAACATTACTCTAGTTTGCGGGTCTGGATCACTAATGATCAATCAAAGCAGCTTTGACCACATTGGCCACCTATGACGGTTCATGACGCTCCCGGGGAACCCGCCAAGTTCCTAAGCTAATATCACACCCATTCTCCAACGAATTCTCTACCGATTTTCACAAACTTGATTTCAAATGAAAGATACAGTAATACCATTGACTGCTGCTAAATTTCATTCGGTTCTGACTCTTGCTTCCGGAGTCACAGGGGTGTTAGTAAGGATACACTGGAATTTCCCATATAAATCGGTACAATCATAATACCTCAGAGGCTAAAAACTATTGAAATGGTCACCAAATTACTTCTAATCGCAGATCTAGATCACTGATTGCCAATCAAACATTCTTTGGATGTATTGTCCTCTATCGACGATTCCGGAAGTCCGGTATTCCGGTCATATTCCACAATTAAAGTCACATCGGTTCTTCGGTGATGACTGAACCGATTATCTCAAACCAAGTCTCAAATGGAAGGCAAAATATGTAGTTGAGTATAGCGTCGCCGCCCCTCACCCCCCCCCCCCCCCACCTTGCCCTCACACCTCCCTCCTTCATCACTCCCCTCCCCTTGGACCACCCTCACGCCCGCATTTCCTTGATCCACCCCGTTTGCCGAAATAAGATGAAGGATTTCTGACGCATCCTCCACTCTCACTCTACTAACCCCCCATTCCCTCCACTTTCAAACCCATTCCACCAACATTTCAAAATATAATCACATGAAGATAACATTGAACTCATGCTGATTAAGCTAATTAAATATTATTCTTTTGCCTTTCTCATATAGAAAGGTTATGCAATTGCTCCAAAAACCGACTTTTTAACAGAGGCCCGGAGGGCCGAGTCTCATATAAAATTCGACTCAGTTCGCCGAGATCGCAAAATAGCTGTGTGTATGTATGTGTGTATGTGCGTATGTATGTATGTATGTATGTATGTATGTATGTATGTATGTATGTATGTATGTATGTATGTATGTATGTATGTATGTATGTATGTGTATGTATGTATGTATGTATGTATGTATATATGTATGTATGTATGTATGTCCACATCGGTTTCTCGGAGATGGCTGAACCGATTTTTACAAACTAAGATTCAAATGAAAGGTATAATATTCCCATAGGTTGCTATTGAATTTCATTTTCAACCGACATCTTGTTCCGGATTAAGAGTTGAAGAGTATGGTTACAAAACAAAATTTGTTGATTTGTCCACATCGGTTTCTCGGAATTTTCTGAACCGATTTTGACAAACTTGATTTTAAATGAAAGGTCCATCAGCCGTTGAATTTTGTGTGGATCCGAGTTCTGGTTCCTGAATTACAGGGTGATACGTACGATCACGCAGCAAATCCCGATTCTAACGAATTTTGCGATGAATGTAAAAAGGAGAATAACGGTTATATTGGTTTCTCGAAAATGGCTAGACCGATTTGATCAACTTAGTCGCAAATGAAAGGTGTTGCGTCCCCGGAAACTGATATTAAATTCCATCTCCATCCGACTTCCGGCTCCGGAGTTACGGGTTGTGGAGTGCGATTACACAGAAAACTCCGATTCAAACCGATACCGCGATGAATGCAAAAAGGTGGTCTTATATATGCTTACTAAGTGTAATAAGAAAGAAAGACATTTCCATAATGTTATATTGTACGAACCAGCTATTAAATCATAGTTTGGAGAAATGAAAAAGGCACAATTGCACCTCTAGGTGGATTAAAACAGGTTTTTTAAATAAACGTTAAAAAAATTTTAGAATTTTCTGCGCACGAGCCTGGCGTGCCAATACTTTTAGCATCCTGGTTCTTGTACTTGATGCGCGTGTTATGATGAAAAACCACTGTAATCTTCGCTTTTAAATTACTCAAACTCAGGACAACCGTAAACCGATACAGTTCTTTAATAATGATTCAAAACAGGCGTTAAATTCCGCATCGCGAAACAAAAGGTTTTTTGTATAGGTACAAGCTTGTACATATAAAAACCCCATTTCGTCTTACTTGTATAACGTGGCATCAGTTATTATGCTTTATGCTATATAGAATCCCAGTTTTCTAAAATATTAAGACGAATCAAAACTCACGAAGCAGTTTAATTCAATCCGCCGCTTATCTGTGCAGTCTAAGTGAAACTGATGCACTTTTCGGCGCACAAATCTCGGCACTCAATTCAATTTGTCTGGCGTCGTCTGAATGAAATGCAATTTCCTTCGTCAAATTGATTTTTGCGCTCGTTCGCTTCGTTTCTTCGTGCATCATCGCATAACAGACGCCCAGCGAATTTACTTGAAATTTCAAAGGCTCACTCTTGTGCAAAATATGCTTGCCATGGTGAAAAGGAAGGCTTCCGTCGCCGGATTTGGACAGGAAAAATTTGAATCAATTCTCGTTTTTTTTTCGCTCTCCTACCGCCAGCTTCTTTCCACCGTCAGTGAAGAAATACTTGTGTTTCTCTTCGCCGGGGTCGTCGTTCTTGGACTTGCAAGAGGTTCGTATTTTAACGACATTTCTCAAGTGTGATCGTTATCGTTTGCCCTGCAGCCTGTCGTCGCCACCACAAAGTTTCGCCAAAAATTTGCCTTCTCCTGGAAGCTATGGTGCCGAATTTTACTCTTTCCATAATGACAGCAGAAAACGGAAACTGACATTTTTAGTGGAGGAAAAATAATTATCGTCATGATTATGATGTTGAAAGTGATAATAATCCCAGTTGGTTGGTGGACTTGGCTGCGGAAATGATTCCTGCTTCGGATCCAGCCGTGTCTATTCATAAGATTCCAAGCCATTGTAAGTGCGTCTTCGGGTAGTAGAAGCAAAATATGAACCTGGAAGCTTGCAAATAGAAAACTTTTTTAATTATTATTTTATAGTTGCCAGTTTGTGTTCTACACCATTTCTAGGCTATCGGCGGAAAGTTGTTATTGAATTTTTTATATAGTTTCGACAATCTCTCCTGCTCACAAGTGAAAGTCTCGAAGGAAGATGGGACGATTCAAAAGTCCTAAAGTATAAGTTTTGGCTATTTAAAATGACTGAGCCAGACTGTCTCAATATGACTCATTTTATACAATCTGAAAAGAGTTTTATTTACGTGGTGTACCCTGCACGTAAAACATATTAAACGAAACTATTCGAACAGAAATCCCACATCACATTTTTTGCTGTTGGTTCAAATTTGAATGGAGTCGCAGCTCGATTTCCAAATATAGACTTTTTCCAATATGCTTTTGTCTGACAGTTCGTTGACTCGTTGCAGCTTAAATTTTGAGTTAACAGAGCTACCAGTTGCATGAACTGCAGTTTGGCAATCATATCTTTCCTCATGAATAGTTTTCTCTATTTTCAACACTGTTTTTGTTCAGGAAACAGAATTGAAATTGCAAAATATAAAAAATACACAAACCCAGTGGAACGCAGAATCCATAAAATAGTGCTCGCAATGAGGTTTGTTCAACTCAAACATACAAAAAAACGCGTACCCCGACAGTATTTCCAACTACCAGCCGGTGGAAAATTTTCACTCTACGATAGCGTTTCCACGTCAGCATTTTGCTTTGAATAGGCTTCAGAAGGTGAAGCAGTTGTTAATTTAAAAATTGTTTGCAATTTTCCCCTCATTTCGGGTGGAATGTTTTCTCCCTTACAGCATCGCTGTACCCTCTCCAGAAAGATTCCTATAAAACACTATAGAAGCATCGTGATTTTTTTTTCTACACTTCGAACGGATGCTAGGGCGAATGGAGCAGTTTTGAGAAAAATAATTGGATAAGTGAAAATGAAGCCTTGAGCGCTACGGAAGCAGGGACGAGGAGTTAGTCGAATAGGAAAATGTAGCAAAAATGTAGGGTCTCTCGCTGAATTTACTCATTTTTGCTTCACAGCTCGACTATGCATTCAAGAGTGGAATTTTCGCAAGTACATTCCTATGAGAATTATTTGTCCGCGTATGAAAGCTGCACACATCTATAGACTAGAGCAATCGTGTAACTACTGAACCATCTGCCAGTGCTGTCGTTTTAGTCTTTCAAAATAGTAGCTTTTTATGAACGATTTACGTCAAGTAGATCCACGGAAGAAATCATTGCTACAAATTTTATTGCTAATATAGTACAACAACCGAGCGAACGGGGAATAGGGCGATTCAAATCCTTAAACGATTTTATTTCAACTATTTGTCACAGTAGTGTGTCCAACATCGTTATTGACACAAACAATGATTGTCAATTCGACTTCATGAATACGATACAAATTGTATCCAAGCATAAATTTCGGGAATTTTAAAATATTCTTTCGAGAGAATCGAAAATCATTGAGCATGATCGTGATGACTGTACAATTCGTAGTTGCTACTTCGTGATTCACAAGAACAAGCAAAATTGCACAGAGAGTCAACGAATGGGGCCTGGGAGTAGCTATTCATTTTTAATGTGTACTTTTTGAGAGTTCTATACTTTGAAATGCTATCAACGGCTCCGGCCACGTCCTTATATTCATCAGGGAGAGAAAGGAATGTTAGTGTAGCAAACGTTGTTATAGAGACCGTTTATACCTCTGCAGCTTCACGTTTGCCACGGGAAGGAGTTTTTGTTAGTAGGATAAGGTAAAGATTTACACAAATCTGGATTCACCTTCGTAAGTGATACGATCTATGCAACTCTCAGAAGTGTGGTCATGCGTTTATAGGTTTGGGCAATCAGCTGCCGAGAATTTATGATAGATGTAGTTTTTGCTCAGCCGACAGTCGGGAGTTTTGCTTATATTTAATTGAATCAAACGGCATGTAAACGATTTTATTATTCCTTGTTGTCATCAATTCAACACTGGTTTTTGATTCTTCTCGCGAATTTTCAACTCTCAATCCTCATACATGATTAAACAATCATCAGCAATGCACAGTGGTCGGAAACGCCAAAAACGTGAACTTAATTCACTAGAGGCCAAACCATCGAATATATTCACAGGGTATCTTTAGAAGAATTGTTCGTATGAATATTCCCCACAATCTGGTAACAATTGAAATCAGGCATGACTTACTATGATCGAACTAAAAAAAATAACTTTTTATACTGATGAGGTAGAAAATTGGTGACCGCGAAAAAGTTTTAGAAATGCTCATAGTGAAGAATTCTGTTGAAGAACTTGAGCTTGTAGGACTAAAGGTTATCGATTTATAAGGCGTTTTCTATGGAAACTTGCTGATTTTTGTACGGAAAAAGTCAAAAAACATGATAAAGAAAACTTACCCTATTCATAGGGTTCTAGAGTGCCACGCACAAAAGCTTCTTAGCTTTATTGTACATAGTTTAGACAGTGAAAAAGTGCCTATTCGTGCATTTTGGTTTTCACCTTTCTTTCTTATACGTAGTTGAAGTTGGTGTAAAAAAATGTAAAAATCTTCAATAACTTTGAAACGAATGAGTATTTTTACATACAGTCTTTGACAATATTATGTAGTTTTGATACCTGCACATTTGTCTTGAACATAGTTTGCACGAAAAATCGCAATGAAAAAAGTTATATTAAAAAAACTAGATTTAACGGAATTGCCATAGAAAACGCCTTATAAATCGATAACCTTTAGTCCGACAAGCTCAAGTTCTTCAACAAAATTCTTCACTATGAGCATTTCTAAAACTTTGTCGAAGACACCAACTTTCTACCTCATCAGTATAAAAAGTTATTATTTTTAGTTCGATCATAGTAAGCCATGCCTAATTTCAATTGTTACCAGATTGTGGGAAATATTCATACGAACAATTCCTCCAAAGACATCCTGTGAATATATTCGATGGTTTGGCCTATAATGAATTACGTTCACGTTTTTTGCGTTTCCGACCACTGTGCAATGGTGTCTTAAGGGGTTATACCACTGTAGAGCACAAAAATAAGCATATATTTTTTAAGATGTAACAAAGCGATGAATCGAGATCTTTTAAAATGAGATTTATAACATAGGGGACGGTGGGGAGTTGTGAACATAGTGGTGGGGTAATGAGTGCTCAGAGCTGTATGCGGAGAAGTCCACTGCATATAAAGCCTTCCGGGAAGACGGGTTACCCGCTAGCTATCAACAGTACGCGTCGTTAGAAAAGCGAATGAAGAATTTAATGAAAGCCAACAAACGCAGTTATTGGCGCCGGTCCCTCGACGGGTTAACGAGAGAAACAACGATGAGCACTCTTTGGGGTACGGCTCGACGTATGCGTAACCGAAACAGTACCAACGAGAACGTGGAATATTCAAACCGCTGGATATTCGCTTTCGCCAAGAAGATCTGCCCGGACTCTGTCCCGGTACAGAAAACGTACCGCGCCGCCTTTCCTCACGATACCCCGAACAAAATACTGTTTTCGATGGTGGAACTCTCACTTGCTCTCTTGTCATGCAACAATAACGCCCCAGCGTTAATCATTCGGGTTTTTTTGGTTCAGTGTATTTTCACTGATTAGTTGTTTGTGTTGATCGCTCCAGTTGTTTTTTTATATTTGACGTGATTTGTACCGTTTAATCATCGTTTATCGTATCAGTCGATTCTAAATTTTGTTTGCGCCCTTGATATTGTGAAGTTTTAAAGTGTTTCCTGCAAATTTTGTTTTTGTGTCCTAAAAATCCAGTGAAAATCGAGATTGTTTACATCACCGGACCTGTGTGTAGCTACCCACAAAAAATTCACGCGCTGACTTCGACACATGCACGCGGGTAGAGGTATTTCCCACATTGCAACTTGGCGTATAGTGAGACGAAGGGCGGGTAGAAAATCGGCATTATGACAAGTGCATGTGATCACTGCGCGAAAACCGTCAAATCGGACGACGACTTTATCGAATGCATGGGATTTTGCAACAATGTGGTGCATATGCAGTGCGGGAAACAACTCAACAAGCCGTTCTTAAAAAAAACTTGTCGAAAACCCAAATTTATTTTGTATGTGCAATAAATGTGTCAAGTTGATGAAGTTTGCTCGCTTTCGCGACACCGTTTCCTCGCTTGGATGCTATCGCTGGGAAACGGATGACGTCTGTGCTGAACTAAAGGCAGAGTTATCAAAAAATAACCAGCAAATTTCGCACCTCGCCAGAAAGGTTTCAACAGTCACTCCAGTCACCAAATTTCGGTACCTCTCGACCACCTCAGTAACGTCGTCGCGTGGATGGTCCTGATCCGAGCAGTATTCTTGTCGGCGGTCGAAAGCTAGTCGATAATAGCAATATTTTCACGGTTCCACCTCCCACTCCGTTGCTCTGGATGTATCTTTCCCGCTTTCATCCTAGCATTAGCAAAGAGACTGTCGAAAAAATATCAAAAGAAGGACTAAATTGTAACGAGGAGATAAAGGTTATTCCGCTTGTTAAAAAAGGCATAGACGTCAGTACTCTGAACTTCATATCCTTCAAAGTTGGAGTTCACCCAAAGTACCGTGATGCAGCTCTTAACCCTGACACATGGCCGCAAGGCATATTGTTCAGGGAATTTGGGGATAGCCGTACCCAGAACATTTGGTGCCCACCGATTGATTTTCCTCCGCCCTCAGAAGCCGCATGTATTCCGCCAATGCAACCCGTCCCATCAACCCTACAGAGGATTATGCAACGATTGACAATGCCACTATACCAAGCTACACCGCCATTGTGAAGGAGTGTCGATGCTGATCGCATACTGGGACGCAACGCAGTTGATACAATGGAAGCCCTCGATCCCCCCGCTACAGTCAAGCCCTTGCAACCAGCATTCAGCAATCGTCCCGGTTCTGTATGTATGGGTGGAGAAGGGGTCTTCTAAGCCGCCTTTCTCGGCAAGTATTATACAATTATACGATACAACGGTTGAACCGATTCACGCTTCTAGTTCATCGTCCGACTCTCGCCGTAAGCTACTAGCGTCCCGTTCCTGCTCTCCGCATCGCACCATCGGGGTTCAACGCATACTGGGACGCACCGCAGTTGGCACTATGGAAGCCCTCGATCCCCCAGCCAGCGATCATCAGTCGTCCTGGTCCTGTGTGTGGGATGGGTGAAAGGGTCTTCCAACCCGCCACAAATGGCAAGTATACATCTGATCCGAACACTTCAAGCGCTGATGTATTCTTCGTTTCCAGTAACTTGCATTTTGATCTAACATCTTGTGACCAGATGTCAACCATTTCTCTCGCCGACGATTATCGTCACATTCTGGGGCACGATGAAGTTGATTCGCTCTCTGTAGAACCTGACCCGTCATCCAATAACATCGAGATTTACTACCAGAATGTAGGTGGCTTAAATTCATCAACGGACAGCTATTTGCTCGCGACCACGGGCTGCTGTTATAACGCCATCGCCTTAACCGAGACGTGGCTCGACAACCGTACTCTGTCTCGCCAGGTGTTTGGTTCAACATTTGATGTCTTCCGCCGTGATCGCAATGCCCTCAACAGCCACAAGACATCAGGTGGTGGTGTACTCATCGCCGTTCGCCATGGTATAAAAGTCCGAGTGATCAACAATGAGCGGTGGGCGAGCTCCGAGCAAGTGTGGATATCAGTGAAACTTGCCGATCGCAATCTTTTCCTGTGTGTAGTGTATTTTCCACCTGACCGAATTCGTGATTCCAGCCTGATCGATGTACATCTTTCCTCCGTTTCATTCATCACCTCGATCGCTGCGCCGTCTGATGATATCATTATACTGGGCGACTTCAACTTACCTGGCTTGACGTGGTGCCAGGCAAGTAATGGTTTTCTACGATTGGATATCGAAAAATCTGCGCTTATCAACAATGCCATTTGTATCTTGGACAACTACAGTAGCGCAACTGTTCGGAAAATTAATAATATCATCAATGAGAATGGACGTACATTGGACCTCTGCTTTGTAAGTGCCCGGGACTGCGCTCCGTACTGCTTCACTGCACCGACTCCTTTAGTCAAGCAGGTGCGTCATCATCCCCCACTACATCTTGTACTCGCTGGTAACCTAGGAGTGAATTTTGAAGACGTCTCAAGCTCTATCGTCTACGATTTTAAAAACGCTGACTACGACAGCATCGTTAGCACGCTGTTGGATATAAACTGGGACGAAAATCTTAACAATGATGACGCGAACGAAGCAGCGATGACGTTTTCTAGTATTCTTAACTATCTTATCGACCGCCATGTGCCAAAACGGACAATTAGTACCGATGAACACCCTCCCTGGCAATCAACCGTCCTTAGGCGTTTAAAATCTGCCAAACGAGCTGCATTTAAAAAATTCTCGAAGCATAAGACACTCGCATTACGAAATTACTACTTTCAACTCAACCACGAATACAAACAACAAAGCAGACGCGCCTTTTTTAGACACCAGCGAAACGTCGAGCGTCAACTGAAATCCAAGCCTAAGTCGTTCTGGAAGTATGTTAACGAACAGCGAAAAGAATTCGGGTTACCATCTTGTATGTCATTAAATGGAGTTTTAGGCACCGACACTAAGGGAATTTGCCAATTGTTCTCCGACAAATTTTCAAGCGTTTTTTCCGACGAGAGCCTTTCCCCACAACAAGTCGCTGCCGCTTCAAATCTAACTCCTTCTCTAGGACGAACCATCAACCGAATTTGTGTCGATAATGCTGCCATTCTTGCAGCAAATTCCAAGTAGAGGTGTGCGCCGATGCCTTTTTAATCGGCGGCGGCGTAAGCGACATATTTGGCCGGCGGCGGCGGCGTCACGCCGTTGGACCCTATCGGCGGCGGCGCGCCGGCGTGTGTCGGCGTGACGAATATTGTCGCCTATGCAACTAAAAAAAAATCTTGGCGGTACAATTCCTTTCCCAAATTTTTGGTTTCTCTTGTAACAGACTTTGCAGCACATACAAACAGACGTTACAGCTTGATGAAAATTCTAAAAAAATCATCGCATACGATGTACTACCGACATCTGTTTTTTTTTCAACTGAACCTCCAAAAGTGTACACCCTGCTTGCCAAATGCAAGATAATAAATGAAAGGTGGAACCTCGTACTGAAAATAATGTTTGTGTTTTCACAAAACTAGTTCACGTACACAAAAGATGGCATTATACTCAAATGTTTAGTAGGTGGTTGTGTCTGAATATGCTTAATATTTTTATGATTCTAGTTCATAACTTGATGATACATTGATTTGTATTAACTTTATTGACTAAAAAAGTCAAAAATTGAACGATGTGAAACGATTTTCGTAAATTCTCGTCGTGTTATCGTGATATATTAGTCTTGAGCTTAACGTTGGATTTTTTACACAGAGTCATGTGTCTTATATTTTTCTTAATTATTTCACGGACATGAATTGTGACTAGGTAATGTATTTTTGGTGCTCAGCGCAGTTTCATTTAATTCCGAACATTACACTGAATCTTAACAAAAGAATAACAGGGTTACAGGTCCTAATAGTTTCCTTGTATCTAATGCTCCGCCTATGAGACTGGTTGCTAGCAGTTGTACACAATAGCTCACATAGAAATTTAAAAACCAAAGAGCAGAGCGAATAATCCATTAATAATAGCCTGCGTTCCTTGTAATTGTTTGCGTAAGTATATTAAGATTATGTGGAAAATAATTACTTCATGAACTATATCATGAACAGTTTCATGAGCTCGAGTGTCATAAATCGGTTAAAAAATCGATGAATAATAAACTACAGTGAAATTGATTACGTGCAAAGATTAGTATCAGTATCGTAAATTTCAGTAACTATATCTTGAAAGTGTTTTTTTTTAATTTGTGGAATAATTCCACGCGCACGAATGGTGACTTGTAACTTATGTGCTGACAACTATAACCAGTTGACGAAGCAAGAATGGATCCATGAATTATATTCCGAGTGTCGTGTAATGATTTTCGAGAAAATATCAAGACTTTGTTAATTTTGTGATCTAATGCACAACCAATAAAAATCAATATGTGATAAATCATGAAACAGTTAATGTCGTATATTCAGATCATAAACAATGTTCCTAGATTTGTGGATAAAATTATGCGTCAACAATTTTCGAGTTCGCGAATTGTCGGCGTGAGAAAAAAGCGTCGGCGGCGCGCCGCCGGTCTAACTTTCGGCGTCGGCGTTTGTTAAAATTTACCGGCGATGGCGAGTTTCTTCAGAGTGAATTGGAGAGCTTTAGTACGTGGTGTGAACTAAACAATGTTCAATCGTTACGTTCACGCGGAAACGCCATCCGATTCAGTTTACCTACCATCTCTTCGACTCGAGTATTCCAAGACACTCTAACGTCAAGGATCTCGGAGTCATCATGGATTCGGCACTAACGTTCAAACCACATACATCATCCATTGTGGATAAGGCATCAAGACAACTTGGGTTCATCTTCCGAATAGCGAAAAACTTCAAGGACGTATACTGTTTAAAATCTCTCTATTGCGCGCTGGTTCGCTCAACACAGGAATATTGTTCTGCTGTTTGGAACCCTTACTACCAGAACGGCGTCGACAGAATCGAGGCCGTCCAACGCCGGTTCATACGCTTTGCACTCCGACATCTTCCTTGGCAAAACAGATTTCCACTGCCGAGCTACGAAAACCGTTGTCAGTTAATACAGCTCGATACTCTAAGCATCCGGAGGGACTGCTCTCGAGCCCTGTTCGTCTCGGACTTACTGTCTGCCAGGGTGGATTGCCCTACAATCCTCGGACGCCTCGATCTTCAAGCTCGCGTTCGAGCTCTGCGCAATACCTCTCTTCTGAGAGTTCCGTTCAGGAGAACAAACTATGGGTGCCAGAGCGCTGTTACCGGACTCCAGCGTGTGTTTAACAGTGTGGCGACGGCTTTTGAATTCAACCTGACAAGGAATTCGATAAAATCTAAAATAATGAGTATTCTAAAATGTAATTAGTTTAAGTAACCACCATTGGGGCCAAGGTGTCTGTTGGTGACGGTACAACAAATAAACATAATCAAATTCAACTTGCTGAAGAACCTGACTGACATTGAAAAAAGGCGCTTGTTGAACTTATTTAACAAGTTTCTTGAGGGTATCATTGTCCCTCATGACTTGAGGCAAGTGAGGATCATCGCCATCCAAAAACCAAGAAAACCAGCCTCCGACCACAACTCGTATCGACCGATTGCAATGCTGTCCTGTATTCGGAAGTTTTTCGAGAAAATGCTCCTGTTTCGCCTCTACAATTGGGTCGAAGCAAATGGCTTATTTTAAGATACACAATTTGGCTTCCGTAATGGCAAAGGGACGAACGATTGCCTTGCGTTGCTTTCTACAGAAATCTAAATGGCCTATGCTAGCAAAGAGCAGATGTCATCAGTTTTCTTGGATATTAAGGGGGCTTGGTTCAGTTTCTATCAACGTTCTGTTGCTAAACCTGTTGTCTGAAAAGCACATGCACTTTCCGCATGGCGATTTAACAACATCGCGATTTAGCTACTTGGATCTTCCCCAGGGCTCATGTCTAAGTCCCCTACCTACAACTTTTTCGTGAATGACATTGACGAATGTCTGGTCAATTCATGCACGCTAAGACAACTTGTAAACGATGGGGTGGTTTCTGTAACAGCGCTCAAAGTTGCCTATTTTCAAGGACCATTACAAGATATCTTGGACAATTTGTCTGCTTGGGCTCTACAGCTGGGTATCGAGTTCTCCACGGAGAAAACTGAATTGGTTGTCTTTTCTAGGAAACGTGAGCCGGCGCAACTACAGCTTCTATTAATGGGTGTAACGATCAATCAGGTCTTCACATTAGGTATCTGAAACAGAAATGCCAACAAAGGATCAATTTTCTCCGGACAATAACTGGAACATGGTGGGGTGCCCACTCAGGAGATCTGATCAGGTTATACCAAACAACGATATTGTCAGTGATGGAGTACGGGTGTTTCTGTTTCCGCTCCGCTGCGAACATTCACTACATCAAACTGGAGTGAATCCAATATCGTTGCTTGCGCATTGCCTTGGGTTGCATGCACTCGACCCATGCGATGAGTCTCGAAGTGCTGGCGGGCGTTCTTCCGCTAAAAAATCGATTTTGGGAACTCTCATATCGATTGCTCATCCGATGCGACATTCTGAACCCGTTGGTGATTCAAAATTTCGAGAGGCTCGTCGAGCTTAATTCTCAAACCCGATTTATGTCCCTGTACTTCGACTACATGGCACAGAGCATTAATCCTTCTTCATATATTCCCAACCGTGTTCGTTTCCTAGATACTTCTGATTCTACTGTATTCTTCGACACATCCATGAAGGAAGAGATTCGTGGAATCCCGGACCATATACGCCCTCAAGTGATCCCCAATATATTTTATAATAAATTCCGAGAAGTCGACTGTGACAAAATGTTCTACACTGACGGATCAAATCTCGATGGGTCCACTGGCTTCGGTATCTTCAACAATACTATCACCGCTTCATTCAAGCTTAATGGTCCTGCTTAAGTTTACGTCGCTGAATTGGCCGCTATTCAGTATGCCCTTGGAATCATTGACACTTTGCCCACAGATCACTACTTCATCATTTCGGACAGCCTCAGCTCTATCGAGGCTCTTCGTTCGATGAAGCCCAAAAAGCAATTCCCATATTACCTGGGGAAGATACGGGAGTCCTTGTGTACGTTATCTGAAAAATCTTACCAGATTACCTTTGTTTGGGTCCCCTCTCATTGCTCTATCCCGGGCAATGAAAAGGCCGACTCTTTAGCAAAAGTGGGCGCATTAAATGGTGACATATACGAAAGACCAATCTGCTTCAACGAATTTTTTAGTATTTGTCGTTAGAGGACACTCAACAGTTGGCAAACCTCGTGGAGCAATGGTGAACTTGGACGATGGCTACATTCCATTATCCCAAAGGTATCAACGAAGCCTTGGTTCAGGAGGATGGATGTGGGTCGGGATTTTATTCGTGTAATGTCCCGACTTATGTCCAACCACTACACCTTGGATGCGCATTTGCGGCGTATTGGGCTTGTGGAGAGTAGTCTGTGCGCTTGTAATGAAGATTATCACGACATCGATCACGTTGTCTGGGTATGCGCCGGGTATTGTGACGCCAGGTCTCAGTTAATGAATTCCCTTCGGGTCCGAGGTAGACCACTCCATGTCCCAGCTCGGGAAATGCTGGCAAATCGCGATCTCCCCTATATGTGCCTTATTGCCAGAGTGGCACTATGCGACCGCCATCGCCCTACATAGAAGAAAACTGAAGCGAGAGCGACCCGATGGTCTGATAACTTCCCCGCGGGTCTGAAGAATACCATCCGCCAACCCGGTACTCGACGAGCAACTGACAAGGCACTGTGTCGCTGATCTCCCGTTTGCCCGAAAGTTACAACTTCTGCTCTTCTTCCCATGTCATCATATACGCCTTCTCTCCCCTGTCCTTGATACAACTGCAGCTACACCGATGGTGGAAATAAGCCCCCCCCCCTTTGAATATCTTTACCAAGTCCCCATCAAAAAAATTAAATTCGTGTTATGTATCCCTAGTTTTAAGATAGCTGTGAAATTTCTCATGAAAACTTGATCCCCCTTTTGGAAACCAAGCTATATTTTTAGTTTTAAGATAACTGTAAAATTTCGTAAAAACTATTCCTCCCCCTTTTGAATATCAAACTGGATTCCTTGTTTTAAAAATTTTCATGAAAAAAAAATCTTTTGCCCCCATTCTTGTATATAGAACTGTAATTCTAGTCTTAAATAGCTGTAGAATTCTTCCTCTTAACATAAAAATGTCTGAATATTGTAACCTCCTAGTTTTAAGTATTTAAAATGTAAAAACAAAAGAATTTGGCACCGCCAAGCTAACGAATTTGTGCCTATCAAATAAACGAACTGAATAAAAAAAATCATTTTAAAGTGATAACGGATTGTATGACGAGCTTTTAGCAAATAATGACATCAATTTGCTTTAATCGGCAAAAATGTATTCTGCTTCACTGCGCTTATGTCTCTGACATAATCCATTCACCTCTTCGGCCACTAAAAATAATCAAATAAAATAAAAATGTTTAACATTTAGTATTGTAGTACTTCGTCAATAGCTCGCACAAGGTGCTGCTCTATGACATTTTAAATGTTCTTATGTCCTGAACCAAATAGGCTATTATTTATTTGGAATCCCCAGCAAAAAAAATCGAACTGGGACCCGAAAATCTTACCAATTGGCCCTTAAGACATACTCTTCAATTCTATACAGTTTATGAAATAAAGAAAATCAAATCTTTTAACTTATGGATAAATCGAAAGACAATTGAACTTCAGGTAGAACTCAGTAGCTTCTTCCATTAAACAGAGCATCAACCCGTTGTTACTCGGTATCACAAAGTACTTCTGTTTGTCGAACAAATATTTTGACAAATTATGAAAGTAAACACGGACGTAAGTCTGCGAGTCTGCTCTGTACTAGACCGTTCTGCTTCACCCCGAACAGACTAAGCGTCGGTGAAAACAGAAAGTTGAAAAAAGAACTTCATTCCCTTGGGGCAACTTTCAGTTGAATACTGCTGAGAAAAGTGCCCCAGCGAGAAAAGATCATGTCAAGCGCGGATTGTGCTTCGGAACGGAAGGTTTCAGGACGGATTATGTGTAAACTGCCTTCCTGCTTTTCACCGATCATCCCCGGGAAATGAACAAAAGCTATTTAGCGAAAAATTAAATATTTAGCGGAATTAATATCCTCGCATTAACAGCGCGGTACACCGATTACCAACTGATGGGAGTCAAAGTTCCCGACCTGGGACCGCCACGCTTCGTTTGACTCCACGCCACCGTGCGCCAAATGGCATCAAACATTTACGACTAGGGCAGATATTTCACCTTCTTCTTAATTACTTCTACAAATTGCTGGTAGAAAATCTTCGCCTTTACCATGTTCCTTTCCGCAGCACCTCTCGATTCGCATGCTCATCACCTTCCAGTTGCGAAACGTGGGTGGTTGTGTGAACACGTAGTACTCCCATTCCACTACCGAAGGGGGGGCAGCAGGATCATACAACCCAAAAGTCTGCGGTGAAATGCTTCTTTAATTTTCCGGAGGGCAAGCACACACACACAAACATACGCCAGTCTAACATGCACAAAAGGTGCTGAAGCAAACAGCGGTAATTAAAGTTTGCTACTTGGTACCTTGTACCTGGTACGTTGAGAGACGTACGCGTCGAGGTGGGTGTGTGTGTGTTCGATGTATGTGTGTTAAGCGCATCAATTCGATGAGGGAATGTACGACGGAAAAAAGCTCTTGGTATCAGAGCTTAGAGGCAGTCACGACAAGCTCACATACGCACACACACACATACACACTTACATGGTTTGTCAGGTCTGACTGTGATTTGGACCTGGTTGGATTTAAATGAAATGATAATTGCACAATTTGCTGATAAAGACACTACATGCAGATGAGCGAAATCAACTCTAAGCGGATTATGTCTAAGAACATGAAACGTTATGTGTCACTTTGTAAAATGTGAGAAATTAGGAGGAATCAGAACTATCAAAGTTATCAAACGGGTAGTGCAATAAATCTTGTGCCGTACAACCTATGCACTGAACTAAAACACTAATTATTACTAACAGAGTCATATCACAAATTGAATTTTCTACTCCGGACCCCGAAATACGATGTGTGACCTGTTCAATGTAGAGTAGGAAAAAGCAGTCAACACTATCGAATATAAATTTTGCCTGCAAGTGCCTACTTAACATCGATTAGGTAGTAGACTGCCAATTGTATAACGAAGATAAACTGTTCACTTCAATCTTGATGCACTGTCGACTGACCTTCTTAATGTAAAGTAGGAAAAAGCAGTCAACTTTTTGAAATTTCATTTTTGCCTGCAAGTGCCTACTTAACATCGATCAGGTATATTGGGCGGCGGAAAATTATTTACGGAACACAGGATTGCGGTTCAACGGAAACTGATGGGTTGTTACCAGTGAAGTCTTCATTTATATTGGGAAGCTGGTCGGAGGGTAAGGATGATGATTGGCAGAAGGCAGAACAAAAATTCGTGTTATCTTCCAAACGTTTGTCGTGTGATAACATAAGAGCATTCAGTGCATTTCCCAGCCTTGGTAATTCTAATCTAGTCTAAATTGTTTGCACACTTTCATCCGTTGCGTTCGTAATAATGAGTAAGTGCAACATGTTCATGCTAGCAAAGTGACCATAAGACAAGTCACCGTTCATAGCAGATAAGAAATCAATAAATCAATGTACACTAACGAAAAGGGTCACATCGGTTTGAATCGGTGAGTCCAAGCATCGGTTTCGGAGTTAAAGGCAAATGAGTGTTAATGATTACCACCCTAACTAGATTAACTGTTTAAAATTAATGATGGGCAGTGAATATCATTGTCATATTTGCCACTTCATACGATTTCACTAAACCAGTGAGAAATACCGAATATCAAATCATCGGAATGATTCTCACCAAATTCATAAAACATTCATACAGAGAGCGAGTAAGGGCGCTATAACCCTGGATCTTTAGCCAGGGCAGGGCTAAATACTTTTGTCCCATCCCAGGAACCTAGGACCAAAGGAGTGACATTAACCCTCTTAGCAAAGTCACTCCCAACGATTTATCAAATCCCCATCAAATTGAAACGGTTGTGTACGGTTGTCCACGTTTCTTCCTTATTCAAGGTTAAAAATAATCCGTTGATTAAATTATTCATTGAATGAATAATTTGATTGCCGTATAATTTTGAATCATCTTTTTTTTTGCACGCTGCACAGATGGCCTGGCCGCTTTAATACTTGTGACATATTCAATATGTGCCACAAACATTAATAATGACAAGAAAAATTGTATACGAACGACTGCAATTTTCCATGATCCCTACATGTATTGGCTGTGTATGTGTAGACTAGACTAGACTAAAATACATGAAACATTCATACAGTTTCCCACCAGTTTTAATGTAAAATGATTGTTTACTCATAAAAAGGCAGAATTTTAAAAAAATATTAAAAATAAGTTAAAAAAAACCCATAATATAAAATTTATCTCAGGTATTTTTTACATAGAATGTGTATGCAAAGTTCGAAAGAAATCGGTTAAGTAGTTTTTGAATGGCAGGTAACACCACAAATCTGTTTGTCCAGAGACGTTTCACAAAAAGCTTCGTCACCGAGTCGGATGTCGATATTTTTGCATGGAAAAATAACAGCATGCTATTGAAATGATACACTATAATTTACCGAAGTTTTGATCAATTCGCTTCACGCAAAGTTTAAAACAATCGAAAAGAAAGTGTTTTTTTTTCACGCTGAAACCCTTACTCCCCCTTAAATTATTAGCTAGCTGGTTAATCAAGAGGAGTGAACGAGTCATATGATACGTTTTGATGCAGTAGCGTTACCAGCAAAGTCGTCCAGGACATGCGTTTATTTGGGGTTACGGACACCTAGCTGAGTGACCGCACGTCTCAATTGTTTAGAGTCGAATAAATAGCCTTTGGCTGTGATCATGGCCTCACAAGAGTACGGAGAAGATGGATAGAGGATTGTTTATTGGCGTCAGTCGACATTTCAAATCCCGTCGAGTCGATGTATTTATTTTCCCTGAATCTGTATTACTATATTAAAATACAGCAGTGTACCATGTCCTTACGATGATCTGGCGCGGGTTGAGGCTCGTTTCGTCATATAAATTGACTTGTCAAAGTCCAACAATAGGCATTTTATCCTACAAACTCGTACCGAAACCTGATTCCTGACGAAATAAACAAAGCAAAACTACTTCTTTTATTTTTGTTTGTTAAAATTACTTGATAAAATCTAATATACCAGCTCCTTTAAACTACCATATTTAGCTGAGTCAAACAAATAAATGTATCGAATGGGTCAAATCTATCTACAATACATTCGGAATATTTTTTGCCTTTCTCATATAAAGAAAGGCTTGCAATCACTGTAAAAATCGACTTTTTAACCGAGGCCCGGAGGGCCGAGTGTCATACACCATTCGATTCAGTTCGTCGAGATCGGTAAATGCCTGTGTGTGTATGTATGTGTGTGTGTCATTTAAACTCACAATTTTCTCAGAGATGGCTGAACCGATTTTCGCAAACTTAGTTTTATCTGAAAGGTATAACGCACCCATAAGCTGCTATGGAATTTTTAGTTGATCCGACTTCCGGTTCCGGAGTTACGGGTTGAAGAGTGAGGTCACACAGCGAATTCCCATATAAACTGGTACCACCATGATGTTCAAGTGATGTAAAACATATTAAAATTGATGTAACATTACTCTAGTTTGCGGGTCTGGAGCACTAATGATCAATCAAAGCAGCTTTGACCACATTGGCCACCTATGACGGTTCATGACGTCCCCGGGGAACCCGCCAAGTTCCTAAGCTAATATCACACCCATTCCACAACGAATTCTCTACCGATTTTTACAAACTTGATTTCAAATGAAAGATACAGTAATGCCATTGACTGCTGATGAATTTCTTTCGGTTCTGGCTCTTGCTTCCAGAGTTACAGGGGTGTTAGTAAGGATACACTGGAATTTCCCATATAAATCGGTACAATCGTAATACCCCAGAGGCTAAAAACTATTGAAATGGTCACCAAATTACTTCTAATCGCAGATCTAAATCACTGATTGCCAATCAAACATTCTTTGAATATATTGTCCACTATCGACGATTCCGGAAGTCCGGAATTCCGGGCATATTCCACAATTAAAGTCACATCGGTTCATCGGTGATGACTGAACCGATTTTCTCAAACCAAGTCTCAAATGGAAGGCAAAATGTGCAGTTGAGTATTGCGTAGCCGCCCCTCCTACCCCTCCCCCGCCCCCGCCTTACCCTTACACCTCCCTCCTTCATCACTCCCCTCCTCTTGGACCACCCTCACGCCCGCATTTCCTTCCTCCACCCCGTATACCGAAATAAGATGAAGGATTTCTGATGCATCCTTCACTCCCACTCTACTAACCCCACATTCCCTACACGTTCAAACCCATTCCACCAACCTTTCCAAATTATAATCACATGAAGATAACATTGAACTCATGCTGATTAAGCTAATTAAATATTATTCTTTTGCCTTTCTCATACAGAAAGGTTATGCAATTGCTCCAAAAACCGAATTTCTAACCGATGCCCGGAGGGCCGAGTCTCATATAACATTCGACTCAGTTCGCCGAGATCGCAAAATATCTGTGTGTATGTATGGGTGTTTTTTTTACAATGGAGAAGACCTTTACGTCCTAGCCCAGTACACGTGCTATTGGTAGGGTCCAATCTACCACACGGGGTGCATTGGGGGCGTGTCGGGCTCGAATGGTGACTAGCCATTAATACCGACTAAGCTCCATTGAGCTCCGCCACCATTCCTTCCAGGAACTACCTCTCGGTATTACTTCTGGGGGGATGGCTGTACTAAATGTACTCATTCACTCTCACTCACGCGTTCATACGTCCTGTATGAGGCTTACTTGGGTGCTCTCTCAATCGCACTTTGATTCACTCTCAAACACTCCCACATGAGGCTGACTTTTGTGCTCACCTTTTTCGTTCCACGCGAGGCTGACTTGTGTGCTCACCTTACTCATTCCTTGCTAGCCTTACTTTTGTGCTCGCCCCACCCATACCATGTGAGGCTGACTTGGGTGCTCACCCTATCACCTGATTCACTCTCGATCGTGCCACTCTATTGTACCTTTGTCACTCCCCCTGGCATCCCATGTGGGACATTTTTCTTAGGCCCCACTTCTGACATACCATGCGAGGCTGACTTGTGTGCTCACCTTTTTCATTCCTTGCTAGGCTTACTTTTGTGCTAGCCTCTACCATACCATGTAAGGCTGACTTTTGTACTCACCCTTAACATGCCGTGTGAGACTGTCTTGGATGCTCACCCTTTCACTCCTCTGCCACGCCATGAGGTATCGATAGCTAAGTCCCAACATACTACGCTACGACCCTCCCGTCTTGGCATGAGGCAGTCCACTTATACGCCTATACACTCACTCTTCTGTCTTGCTTCGGGGTGGCTGGGTTTACCCCTTACTAATCCATTAATCCATTATTTTATTTTTTATTTACTCCGTCATAAAATTCATAATATTCATAATATTTGTATTTGTATAAAAAAGTCCAACTGACAATTTGTCTTAATGAACTATACTAAACTAAGGTAAACTAAACATAATTAAAATAGTGACAATACACGACGACGAAACTGCGAAGAGTTCATGACGAAGTCGAAAATTTCAGCAAACTCGTTGAAGCGACGACTCATTGCTAAAATTGGACTATTGGTAGCGTAGTTAGTGCTGCGCATTTCAGAATGCAGCAGGGCTCGAGGGCGAAGAGAACGGGTAGGCGCGTAGAGGTTGATTTGCGCTAGTAGCTCCGGATCATCATATTCAGCCAGCAGAATCTTTGACACGAAGGTAGCTTGCGCTGCATGTCTCCGGCGTGTTACAGTATTAAGTCCTAAAAGACGACAACGGTCCTCGTACGGTGGCAGGTTTAATGGATCGTTCCACGGCAATTCACGTAACGCATATCGTTTGAATTTACGCTGGACTGCTTCGATCCTAAGGCTCCACGTAGCTTGATACGGGCACCAAACGACGTTTGCAAATTCCAACTGCGGGCGCACCAATGAGCAATAAAGAGCCTTGAAGCATAGAGGATCCCGAAATTCGTTGGATATTTTGAAAATAAATCCCAGCAAACGATTGGCTCTGTCGATGGTCGCTGAGACTGATGAGTATACGTTAGCTTATCATCAAGAATGACTCCTAGATCCTTCACGTGGTCAACGCGTTGTAGTAGAGTTCCTGCGATGTTATAGTTGAAGGTAATCATATTTCTCGTTCGATAATAGCTGATGACAAAACATTTTGCAACGCTAAGGACCATCATGTTTCTTACACACCAGCTATAAAAGGTGTCAATAAGATGCTGTAGCTCACGGCAATCGGCTTCATTCCGTATAACAAGAAAAATTTTTAAGTCGTCGGCAAAAAACAGCTTTCCTCCACGGCATAGAACGAAAACCGCATCGTTCACGAACAGTGAAAAAAGTAGTGGACCTAGCGTACTACCTTGAGGAACTCCGGAAGTGTTGAAAAAGGATTCTGAAACAATATCGCCAATTTGAACAACGATTTCACGGTGCACAAGGTAGGATCGAAGCCAATGGCAGAATCTAGTAGAACACCCTAGCTTATCAAGCTTTGTTATCAGTATCTCATGATTAACTCTATCAAAAGCTGCCTTTAGTTCAGTGTAAATAGTATCCACCTGCAATTTCTTAGACATTTGTTCCGTGCAAAATGACGTAAAGCAGACGAGATTCGTCTCGACTGAACGTCCTGGGAAAAATCCGTGCTGAGATGTACTAATGTAGTGTCGACAAGCAGAAAATAACGCCTCGTTGATAATTGATTCAAAAACTTTAGATTCGACTCCTAGCGAAGAGATTCCGCGATAGTTCGCTATGTTGCGTTTGTCACCTTTCTTGAATACCGGGAACATAACTGAGCATTTCCAATCCTCAGGAAACGTTTGCTGCTGAAGCGATAGGTTAAAAATATATGCAAGTGGTGTTACAAGTAAGTCCGAACATTTTTTCAATACAGTTGAAGGTATAGCACTGAGGCCGGGTGCATAAGATGACTTGGTTTTCCGAATTGCGGTTGCCATTCGCTGCGCCAACCTGCCTCGGCATGAACAGACCATTCACTCCCTTTTTTGCGCTTGGCCTTTTACGCTCCAGCTAACCAATCACTAGTTAGCCGTGCCCGTCGTCTGCTGCTCGGTTCGCCAGATTATCTGTAGCCTACTGGCAATCTGGATGGTGGCAGCCGAGACTGCGTTCCACTTCTTCACCGATTGACACATCCGCTGAATAAGGGTATCCGGGGTTGTGTCCCAGCCACAGACGTCAAGCATTGCTCTTCTTTCGACGTCGAACCGATGACATACGAACAGTATGTGTTCGGCAGTTTCATCTACACCTGGGCAGTCCGGGCAGACTGCGACCTCCGCGTGCCCGAACCTGTGGAGGTACTGACGGAAACATCCATGGCCTGACAGGAATTGTGTCAGGTGGAAGTGAACTTCCCCATGGGGTCTTCCCACCCAGCTCGATATGCTAGGTATCAGCCGGTGGGTCCACCTACCTTTCGAGGAGTTGTCCCACTCACGCTGCCATCTGGCGACCGAGGTCACCCTGGTGCGCTCGCGGGCTCCCCTATTTCCACGTAGCTCAAAGCACTCCTCATCTTCCCGAATGACCAGCCCGACTGGCATCATGCTCGCTATCACGCAGGATGCATCGTGTGATACCGTGCGGTAGGCAGATATCACTCTGAGGCACATCACGCGGTAGGTGCTCTCCAGTTTCTGTAGGTAACTGGTTACCCTCAGTCCTCTTGACCACGACGGGCCGCCGTACCTGAAGATAGATACGGCAACGCCTGCCAGTAACCTACGTCTACTGGCGCACACCTTTGAGCTGTTGGACATCATTCTCGACTTCAGACTTCGCTGTGAAGTGATCGCGACTTCTCCCGCATGGATAATTGCATGTTGTGCCGACTTGCGGTTGTTGACGATAACTACCTCCGTCTTATGATGAGCGAGCTCCAGGCCTCTCGCGCTCATCCATTCCTCCACCGTGCTGATCGCGTGTTCTGCGGTTAGTTCTACCTCAGGAATTGACTCCCCGTAGACCTCCAAGGTTACGTCGTCAGCAAAGCCGACGATCTTGACTCCAAGAGGGAACTTCAGTCTCAGAACCCCGTCATACATGAGGTTCCATAGCACGAGCCCTGCGGGACTCCAACGGTAATCGGAACCCTTTTCTGACCAGCATCGGTCTCGTATAGCAGTACGCGGTTCTGGAAGTAACTTTCCAAGATCCGGTACAGACCCACCGGTAGGCTAAGCCGGTGTAACGAGAGCGCGATGGCATCCCAGCTTGCGCTGTTGAATGCGTTCTTCACGTCGAGTGTCACTAACGCACAGTATCGAATACCTCGCCTTTTTCGTTGGATCGCTATCTCGGCAGTATTTATCACTGAGTTGAGAGCGTCCACTGTGGACTTACCCTTCCGAAAGCCAAACTGGTTGCTTGACAGACCGTCCGTACCTTCCGCGTACGGGGTTAGCCTGTTGAGGATGATCCTCTCAAGCAGTTTGCCAGTCGTGTCGATCAGACAGATTGGTTTCTACGCCGACTGGCGGCTTCCCGGGCTTCGGCAACAGCACCAATTTCTGCCTTTTCCATCTATCGGGGAAACGACACTCGTCAAGGCATCTCTGCATAGCTAGTCTGAACATGTTCGGGTTCGCTATGATCACTGCCTTGAGAGCGTTGTTTGGAACTCCATCCGGCCCTGGAGCTTTGTTCATTGCTAGGGATTTAGCCACTGCGAGTAGTTCTTCATTCGTCACTGGAGCCACCATTTCGGCCGTGCCCGCACTGTCTCGTAGTGCAGGTGGCCAGGGGCTTGTGGCTCGAGACGGGAAGAGTATTTCGATAATCGTTGCCAACCGGTCCGGAGACCGTTCTGGGGGTGAGGAGCTCCCTTTGGTCTTGGCCATCACAATCCGGTAGGCGTCACCCCACGGATTGGCGTTGGCACTCTCACACAGGTTGTCGAAACACGCTCTCTTGCTGCTTTTAATGGACTTGTTAAGGGCCAATTTCACAGCTCGAAACACTTCACGGCGGTTCTCTCTTGCATCCTCGGTGCGAGCTCTTTACATCCTACGTCTAGCTCTAAGGCAGGCTGACCGTAGAGCTGCAATCTCGGAACTCCACCAGTATACCGGGCATCTGCCGTTTCTTGGCAGTGTTTTTCTCGGCATAGTGGCGTCGCACGCGCGTGATAGAACAGCTACCAGCGCATCCCCGCTTAGACTGTCGGTGTTGGCCTCCAGTCCCAGGGCCGCGGTGAAAGCTTCGCTGTCGAAGTGATTAGACTTCCACCCGCGTACCTGACAGGGATCTCCCATGCTCGGATGCTGCACACCATAGTTGAATGTACTAGCGGAGACATTATTAGCTAGCACAGTATCGAGTTTCGCAAGCGCCTCCATTAGCGCTTGACCCCTGCTATTTGTACAGCGGCTGCCCCACTCCACTGCCCAAGCGTTAAAGTCTCCCGCTATGACTACCGGTTTCCGGCCCACTAGGTCCGACGAGAGCCTGTCGATCATCTGGTTGAACTGTTCTATTGGCCACCTTGGTGGGGCGTAGCAGCTGCAATAGAACACACCATTGATCTTGGCAATCGTCACAACCTCGGCGGAGGAGTGTATTACCTCTTGAACCGCGAACCGTCCCGTTGTACAGATTGCCACCATTCCAGACCCGTCCGAAACCCAATTGCCGTTGCCGGCAGGGATGCGGTACGGGTCTGATAAGAGGGAAACATCTGTCCTCGACTCCGAGACCGACTGCCACAGCAGCTGTTGGGCTGTTGCAAAATGGTGAAGATTTAGCTGTGTGACGTTCACTGCTTCTTCTTATTTGCCTCACCGAAGGGACACGAAGGTCCGCCCATAGCATGTTTATGGGCTTGCTTCTTAGCGGTGCAGATAAGGCACTTGTACGCCTTAGTGCAGCCCCGCTCCTTATGCCCCTCCTCGCCGCAGCGACGACATAGTTTGCTCCTGTCTGTGTTTTTGCACTCGTAGGCTTTGTGGCCGGACTCAAGGCACCGATAGCACCTATCCACTGAAGGCGGCTGGGGTATGCTAATAGGGCATACCGACCAGCCGATCTTCAGCTTCCCTTTCTCGGTTACCTTTTTGGCATCCGCCTTCAGTAGCCTGAGGTAGGCTACTTGGGTGCCAGAGGGTCCATCTCTAAATCGCACAGAGGCCCGCTCGATTGTGACGTCGCATTGTTCCTTAACGGCTGCGACGACATCTTCTGCGGTCGTGAACTCGTCCAGATGCTTGCACTGGAGAGTCATTTCCGCCCCTAGCGACCTGACTTGGGCGCCTTCACCAAGGACCTCTTGGGCCAAGGCTTTGTATACCGCACTAGATTGTGCGCCTCGCTTCAGCACCAGAAGCATTTCTCCCGTGTTGGTGCGTCTCACGCTACGCACATCTTGCCCAAGGGCCGAAAGGCTTTCGGCCGCCTTCAGCGACTTTAGGACATCGGCGTATTTGTCCTTGTCGGTTTTCAACCACAAGGCCTCGCCTCTGTTCTTGGCCTTCTTCGCGGGCCGCGGTACCTCCGGTGTCGGTGCCGGCTTTTTCTTGGTGACCAGCGTCCAGGGGTTTGGGTCCCCCTGCCCCGGTCGCGCCGGGTTGCTGGTACCAACGCTCTGCTCAGCGAGGTCACTCTCGCCCTCGCTTACCTCAGCCAGACGGCGTTTGGCCTTAACGGTTGCACACCGTGTGGTGTCGGTTTTTGCACCCTCGCCTAGCGACTTCCTAGGGCGCTTCGCGTTCGACGACGTCTTGCGATTGCCCTTACCCTTGTCCTTTCCCTTCGAGGGGAACTCGGCCGCCGCTTCGAGCGACGTGGCTGCTCCATAGAAGGTGAAGGCCACTGTCTGAGTGCCCGTATCGACCTTCTCTTTTCCCTCCCCCTTGGAGGCCACTGTCTGGGTTTCTCTGTCGGACTTCTCCCGACATTCCACCCTCTTGGCATAAGCCTGCTGTTTCTGTTTTGCGTTACGAACAGTTTTTCGGAGTTCCAGGAGACTCTGTTTTAACTCCTTGCTTATGTTTTGCTTTGCGCTAGTGTACTCGATTATTGCATCGAGCTGCTCCACCACTTTGCGCATCGCCGATAATGGCCCGTCCGGTGCGTTGGTAGGGCTATTTCCTACCGCTACTGGGGGGTCACTGGTGCTTTCAGATTTATTTATTTATTTATTTATTTGGGAGCAGGGAAAAGCCCGCTGGAGCTGAATTTAGCTTTAACTCTCTCTCCAGCAGGCATAAAACCTCCTCATCTTTTATATCAACAGATAACAAATATCCAAATGATACAATTCAACACTTATAACTACAATTAAAGCTAACAGCAAATCTTAATAACTATGAACTATTACTAGACTACAGGTAATAAGATAATGAGCTCAAAAACGATTTTTTGATGGCATTACGGGACAAATGAAAGTCGAAGTCGTTGGAACAGCGATTGAAAAGACGGCACATACTGACGAAAGGTTCGTTATAGCCATAATTTGTTCTGGCTAACGGAATGCGAAAGAAAGGATGGGTTCGAAGATGCAGATGCAGCAGTCATCGCTCCACTACTCTCCCCACGGGGGGGGGGGGGGGTGAGACCTCGCCAAACCACCTCTAGCGAAGGGCTTTGGCACCTCCGACTGTTTATTTTTGTTTTTTGTTGACTCCATGTTTAATCCCACGAGTAGCGCGAGAATAGATGTCCGCCACGCCAGAGCTCCGCATTAACGTGGTATGGGACGCTTACTGTGGGGGTTGCCAAGGTACCCCACAGGCTCCGTTAACGATCGAGCATCTTTTTCACCCCCTCGATTACTCATCCCTCGGCACGGGTCGCTTCACGCCTTGGAATTGGGGTTATGACCTACCTTGCTTTACGTGGTAACCTCGGCCCAGATCATCACAACCATCCTCCTTTACCAGGGCTTTGGACCTGTAGCTCTGGTTCTCAATAGTTCCATGTACGCATATTATTACAGACATACCACTATTGAGATCCATCATTCGCTAGCGGAGTTCAAATGTCTATGTGTATGTATGTGTGTATGTATGTATGTATGTATGTATGTATGTGTGTATGTACGAATTTGTTAACAAAATGTACACATCGGTTTCTCGGAGATGGCTGAACCGATTTTTACAAACTAAGATTCAAATGAAAGGTATAATATTCCCATAGGTTGCTATTGAATTTCATTTTCAATCGACATCTTGTTCCGAATTACGAGTTGAAGAGTATGGTTACAAAACAAAATTTGTTGATTTGTCCACATCGGTCTCTCGGAATTTTCTGAACCGATTTTGACAAACTTAATTTTAAATGAAAGGTCCATCAGCTGCTGTTGAATTTTGTGTGGATCCGAGTTCTGGTTCCTGAATTACAGGGTGATACGTGCGATCACGCAGCAAATCCCGATTCTAACGAATTCTGCGATGAATGTAAAAAGGTAATTTTTTTTCCAAAATGTAAACACAACTGTTGAATTTGTAGATCTAGGTCACCAACAGTCATTTAAAGTCTCTTTGGCCACACTGGCCACCATCGGCGGATCCGGAAGCATCCAAATTCAGAATAACGGTTATATTGGTTTCTCGAAAATGGCTAGAACGATTTGATCAACTTAGTCTCAAATGAAAGGTGTTGCGTCCTCGGAAACTGATATTGAATTCCATCTCCATCCGACTTCCAGGTCCGGAGTTACGGGTTGTGGAGTGCGATCACATAGAAAACTCCGATTCAAACCGATACCGCGATGAATGCAAAAAGGTGCTCTTATATATACTTACCAAGTGTAATAAGAATGAAAGACATTTCCATAATGTTATATTGTACGAACCAGCTATTAAATCATAGTTTGGAGAAATGAGAAAGGCACAATTGCACCTCTAGGTGGATTAAAACAGGTTTTTTGCTTTTCTCAATAGAAAGGTATTGCAATTGCTCTGAAAACCGTGTGTGTGTACGCGGACACAATCTCACCAACTTTTCTCAGAGATGGCTGAACCGATTTTCACAAACTTAGTCCCAAATGAAAGGTGCAATGTTCCCATAGACTGCTATTGAATTTCTGATGGATCCGACTTCCTGTTCCGGAATTACAGGGTGATGAGTACGAACACGCAGAAAATGTCGATTTTAATAAATTCTGCAATGAATGTATAAAGGTGAAAATTTTTCCAAAATATGACCACAACTGCTTCGATTTTTAGTATTAGATCACTAACATCCATTCAAAGTCTATTTGGCCACATTGGCCACCATCATCGGTTCCGGAAGCCGGAAGTATCTAAATTCAGAATAACAGTCACATCGGTTTCTCGGAGATGGCTAGACCGATTCAACTAAACTTGGTCTCAAATGAAAGGTATTGCGTCCCCGTAAATGACTATTTAATTTCATCCCGATCCGACTTCCGGTTCCGGAGTTACAGGTTGTGGCGTGCGATCACATAGCAAATTGCGGTTCAAACCGATACTCCGATGAAAGCAAAAAAGGTAAAAATTTCGCTAAAATGTCTCTCAAACAACTTAAATTTGCTGTTCTAGATCACCGACGGCCAGCTAAACTTTCGTTGACTACATTGACCACCATAGACGGTTCCGGAAGTGCCCAGAAAAAGCGACCATCTTTCAAAACTAGCAAATTCATATCAGTTTCTCGGAAATGGTTAGGCCGATTTTCACCAACTTAGTCCCAAATGATAGCTATATTATCCCCACAGATGTCTATAAAATTTCGCGCGGATCGCTTATATGGTTCCGGAAATATAGAGTGAACCGTCCGGTCACATATGTAATTCCCATATAAGCCAGAACTCAAAAAAAATTTCAAAGGGGGGACTGCATGAAATTTCAGAAATCGAATTCGTATTTTTGATGCCAAACATCTTTAAAATACATGAAACGTCGAGATTTTACGTTACCTCGAAAAAATTTTTTTTTATAAAAATCGACTTTGGGACTGCCGATGTCGCACCTTTTTTCAGTTCAGTATTATCGTGGCTGTTTTTTCTTTTTCAAAATTTGAAAACTCGAATAATGATTTATTTTCCTGTATATAGTTGTCATGTGATGTATAATAATAAAATGTAATATATGCATTTAAAAGCTTTAAATGAATATAAACAACGCACACATTCTCGTTATTTATGATTGAGAAAGGCACAATTGCACCGCTAGGTGGATTAAAATAGGTTTTTTAGTTTGTCGTTAGTACGTCAGGATCGGGTTTAATGAGCGTTTGATGAGTTTTTGTAACATCAATTATAAAAATAATAACTTTGCTATTGACGCCAAGACTCTAATTATTTATTGAAAAGTTAATTTCGCATAATTACTGCTAGGAGGCTTATTCACCGAAATCATTGTATGAATATGCACTGTATTATGTTGCAAAACTTTTTCGAAAATACAAAATTGAATTTTTCAGAATTGTGTGATCCAAACGGCAAAGATCAGTTTTTCAACACTAACCTCACCTCTTCTGAAATTTTCTTCACTCTAAGGTACCTAAGATGAAAATGAGAATACGCTAATCAATTCAAAATTCAAATACACGCCATAACTTGCCACTAACTCGAAATATTTGTTTAATTTTCGTGATTTTTAACCTCGCTAGGTTATTGATATAACAAATAATTTAAAAAAAAGTTAAATGCTCATAAAAACCGATTCTGGTGTACCAGAAACAAACGGAAAACGCCATTTCTTATCATTTTCCTTCTATTTTCCTAAAAACAAAACGCGGAATGATCACTTAAACTGTTTTATAAAAATAACACTTTTTACGAAGTTTTGATAGCCCTGCCGCTCTTATAATACAAAATTTGTACAAACTAACTCATCAAACTTCTCCGTTTGGATGCTCGAAAAAATATAAAAAATGCTGAAAAAATCTAAGATAGTTCATGAGTCTGTGACGTAGTCAGAAATTTGGTGGGGGATGGGTTTGATGAAATCTTCGAAAATGCTTAAATTTCATGTAAGTTTGATAAACTATTGAAAATACAAAGTGCTCTTTTATAGTAGAATCAATGTTCGAAAACTTTTTTAAAGATCAATATCACATAATTTTCCAGCGCATCTTTTGACATAATAATTTTTGTGATAAAATTTCCTAGAAGTTATTATGGAGAACTAATTCTTCAAAAATTGTAAGAGACTTGGTGTTTTCGCCAAGGTTGTTGATAAAATCATTTTAAACAGCTTTGTTGAAAATATGAAGTCTACATGAATCCATCGATATATCGAGATATAAAGCGATATTAAAGAACTTTTCTTAAAACCAGTTCTTTTCAATAAATTTTTTATTGTAGGCGTCAGAGACTACCTTCAAAGAATGTGAATTATATTGTTTATACATAGCAGATGAGAATTATCAGTTTCAGTAATATCAGAATAACTTATTTTAAAAATATTATTTCACATATACAGGTCGGACTCGATTATCCGGGGATTCGATTATCCGAGGATTCGATTATCCGTGATTCGATTATCCGGGAAAAATGATTCGATTATCCGGGTGTTTTGAAAAAAATGAAATTTCAACTATAATGTCTTATTATAGTGCTAATTCGATCATTGCAGTCAATAGAACATTTTTTCGGGCAATTGGGGGGTCTAGGGTTAACCTCCTCTCAAATTTTAACCTACCTCTAAAATAGCTTATATATAGATTATTCCGCGCAAAGTGACCTAAAAACACAAAACTTGGAATCGACCTTCATGGATTGGAACCAGTTTTGAAGAAATTGTTCATTTAGAACCAATATATAATAACCTAAATTGTTGTGTCGTTTAAACAGCCCCTCAGTCCATGGGAACATTCTTAACCGTTATGTGTCCGACGCGGTACCCGGATACCTTTTTAGATTACAAATAATGAAATTCCGATGTTTTATCCGTAGCTGGAAATTGAAACTTTGTGACATCTTAGAACTTCACTAAGTCAAGCTTTTGGGATAATAATGTTTTTGATATAGTAAGAAGGGAGTGAGGAGGGGCTCCTGAATTTTTTACTACGTCCCAGGCCGACGTGGATACCCGGATACCCTCAAAACTGAAATGCCAATAACTAAGGTAATTTCCAACCGATTTTGATGCTTTTGGGTGTTTTGGATTCAAGAACTCATCTACTTTTAGACTTGGTAAAAATGAATCGGGTTATTTCAACCGGTTCCCGGGAATCCGGATTTCCGGAAGCATGTTCCAGTGTTTGGATACTATTTGTGAATTTCAATGGAATACTAGCAATATTGGTATCAAAATTCTTGGCATAGCATCAATAGGCTGTATTTCGTGGTATTGGAACCATTTGGTGATTTCACCCCGGAACGGACATTCCGGAGCAGGTTCCTGTAGGGCCGTGAATGGCCATTCCATTCCAATTCCATTTTTCAAACTACCATAGGGTCCCGTAACAATAAATAACAGACTTCCGAGACAATTTGAAGAGTTTTGATATTCATTTTGCTAGGGCATTATTTAAATTTACAAATCATACCCTAGTACTGTAATCCGGAAAATCCGGATTACCAAGAACCAGATCCATTCATCCGGTTCAATGTTACAGAATCCAAAAGTTGACGAGTTCCTGAATCTATAACATCTAAATAGGTGTTATAGGTGTTTTTTGTTGGACACATAACGGTTAATTTTAACAAATTGCTTAAAAAAAAATTTTTCTTCGGATTATATCTCTGGTACTGTTTGCACTAGAATCAATCAGCGAGATATATTTGTTTAGGGATTCCAAAAAAATGAAAAGTTTTTAATGCCAATATTGCCAAATATGCAACTTTTAATTTTACACTAAAAGTACATTTTTCTCGTAATACATCGGTTACTGTAGGCCACATAAAACGTCATTATACCTACATTGCTCGTTCGGTTTCTGGTTATCTCTTGGGATAATGATAACAAGCTTCTTAGGATTCTGTTTGAACACTTCAAGATTCTGATCGAAGTTTTCTTAGCATCCCAATGGAATCTATTTCAGAACTTCGATTCAATATTTATCCATATTTCTACGGTTTTTTCTCTGAATTTTGATGCAGGATTCTAGAGAAAAGCTTCTTAAATGTCTAGTGGAATCTTTCTCAAGATAGAATTCCGCTGACGATTATGCTTTTGCCAGATACTGATAGAATCATGGTCCTGATGAATATCCTGCTTTGAGTTCCAGTGGACTTTGACACAAACAATATTGCTCTTCTCCCCTTATCCCCTTCAATAAGTGATTCCTGCTCAGAATTCCATTAGCATCTTTAACCCGTTCGTGCCCTTCTGGTTGATGAACAACCATGTTTCTATATGACTATAACTTTTGGTTTACACAACGTCAAGTAAGGCTAATAACTGCGATTAAGATCTTTCATTTGAGCACTAAAAGTTATAAATATTAGCATTAGAACAGAATTCATTACAATTAATCTACTTGGGTTCCGCTGAAGCAGTGCTGCCAGGGATAGTTTCTGTTAATGGCGAAAATGAAATTTTGGAATATTTTCTTAGCCTGGGAATATTATTGAAAGCTGCTAAATCTTTCTAATTTAGATTGCCACCTTTTTATGCAATTGGGCTAGATCGGAAGGTAAATATTGAGCAGCTGCAAAAGAAGCACTTATCTTTCTTAAACCAGGTTTTTCGTGTTTCTTGACGCCAACAGTTTTAAGGAAAAATAGTTTTGGGACCCTATACGCGATAGAAAATAGTTGGTCAAGAAATGGTTAACGAGATTCTGAAAAGAGACCCGGCCGTCACTGGAGGTGATTTCAATTCTTGGGTAGCTCAAGCAAAGATGAATGATAGGCTATATAAAGAAGGCGCCAGCAGTACTTCTCGCTGAGGCGCCCGGGAACCTGTCAAGTATGAGTGGGACAGTTTGCGAAGACTACACGCGTAGTTATTACCTGACAATACAGTATTGGTCAACTAAATAATGCTACGAGGACAAGAACAAGGATCTCTTTGTGGGTGCGCAACACGCCCTCTTCTAATTAGAATGACTAGACATGTTAGCTGTGATATGTGACACTCCACGTAAATTAAACTAGAGCCAGGAAACAGACGACCCCCAGTTTACTTACAAACTTTATTTTTTCTGGTATTCGAGTAATCGAATCAGTTAGCTCGGAAAATCTAAGCCCTGGGTAATCGAGTTTGACTTGTATTGCAAAAGACACACCTTATTAAAAAGTTTATCTTAAAATTCTTATACAAATAGCTATAAACAACTGATACATATCGTTAACTCGTTACCAATATGAATAATAAATGAAAACCAATTGAAAATACAAATCACACCCTGAAAGTCTGAAAAATCGACTAGGGCCAAAATAGGTACATTTACATTTAACATAATAGGAAAATTTGCCCTGGTCATTTTATTTCCAATTTCTCCACGAATGAAGCTTAAATTCATGAAATAACGCAAAAAAAAGTTTGATTCGATTATCCGGGTGATTCGATTATCCGGGGTGAGATTTTTTTCAAATCCCCGGATAATCGAGTCCGACCTGTAGTCTAAAATATTTCGATATTTTGAATACATGGCTAGGGATAGATCACTCTAAAAATGTATATCAAATTTTCATCGAATTTTGAAAAAAATGCATGTAATGTCCATATTTGCATTAACTTTACACTCTCTCGCAGACAAGGCTGTTCAACAAACACCTTACGCCGATCCACTTCGTTCGATGTTTTGTTGGATTCAGAGCTAGTTTTCCGCAGGGCACTATGCACAGTGGTCGAATATTTCAAAAACATGATCTTAATTCGCTAGAGGCCAAACCATCGAATTTAATAATGGCTTACTATGATTGAACTAGAAAAATTAACTTTTATGCTGACGAGGTAGAAAGGTGGTGTCTTCGACAAATTGTTAGAAATGCTCACACTGAAGAATTTTTTTGAACAACTTGAACTTGTAAGGCAACCCCCTTAAATTTAGTTTTTTTTTAAATATAACTTTTCCCATTGTGACTTTTTGTGCAAACGATGTTCTGGACAAATGTTGCGGTATTAAAATCACATAATGAAAATTGCATGTAAAAATACTCATTTGTTTCAAAGTTATTGAATATTTTAAATATTTTTGCACCAACTTCAATTACGTATATGAAAGAATGGTACAAACCAAACTGAACGAATAGGCACTATTTTCAATGTCTAGACTATAATGCAAGTTAAAGGAAAGGATGTTTGATGCGTGGCGCTCTAGAACCCTATGAATAGGATAAGCTTGCTTTTTCGTGTTTTTTTTTTATTTTTTACATATAAAAACCAACGAAAAACTTATTTTTTCGCGAAACATTTAAGCTCCCACGTTTATAAAAACAGAAATAATTATGCATAATTGAAAAATATTCTTGTAATAGAATATATGAACCGAAATTTGCGAAAAAATGAAAAAAAAGTTTTTGTTGATTTTTGTATGGAAAAGTCCAAAAACACGATAAGGTAAGCTTACCCTATTCATAGGGTTCTAAAGTGCCACGAATCAAACCTTCTTATCTTTCTTGTGGATAGTCTCGACATTGAACAAATGCCTGCTCGTGCATTTTGGTTTGGACCTTTCTTTCTTTTACGTAGTTTAAGTTGGCGTAAAAAATGTTAAAATTTTCAATAACTTTGAAATGAATGAGTATTTTTGCGGACAATCTTCAACAATATGATGTTATTTTAATGCCGTCACCCTTGTCTGGAACATCGTTTGCACGATTAGTCACAATGAAAAAAGTCACATTTAAAAAAAAACTAAATTTTAGGTGGTTGCCATAGAAAAAGCTTTATAAATCGATAACCTTTTTAGTTCTACAAGTTCAAGTTGTACAACAAAATTCTTCAGTACGAGAATTTCTAAAACTTTGTTGAAGATAAAAGATAAAAAGTTTTTTTTTCGATCATAGTAGTGTGCCTAATTTTAATTTTTATTGGATTGTGGGGAATATTCATACGAACAATTCCTCTAAAGACATCCTGTGAATATATTCGATGGTTTGGCCTCTAGTGAATTAAGCTCACGTTTTGGGGTTTCCGACCACTGTGCAGTTGCTGTCATGGTTAGAACCAATATTATCACTTACACTATCGATCAGTTTGTTCCGAAACCGACCCACGAAACTGCAGTTTTTCTTCCTTGGATAAATAGCAACCTAAAACGACTCAAATCTACCAAACGTTCCGCTTTTAAATAGTTCTCGAAACACCGTTCTACACAATCTAAGCATTACTACACTCGGATCAACAATCGATATAATAAATTCAAACAAAAACTTTTCAGCGCTTATCAACGTAGCGTTCAGGTGAAATTGAAACATAATCCTAAAGGATTCTGGAAATACGACAATCATCAACGGAATGAAGGCGGATTGCCTATTTCCATGATATTAGAGTGAAAAGAAACCGATTCCACTGAAGGTATATGCGATTTGTTTCGCGAACATTTCAGTAGCGTCTTCGTCTCCGAAACTTTGGATGAATATTACTTTTTCTACTGCTACTGATAAAGTTCCTAATCGGCCACTAATTGCGGTACATCCATTTATCACGCCCGAATCCGTCATTAATGCTTGTGTTAAATTGAAAAGCTTTTTGAATCCTGGCCCAGCTGGAATAATATTCTCTAATAATCAAAAAATGACCGTTGATCCTTGCTACGCCTTGCTACGATTGCACACGATTACCTTAGTTGGGTTCACTCGCATTTCCCCATCCCAGGTAATGTGAAAAGCAGACTCTTAAGCTAAGGCGAGCGCTTTAGAAGGTGACATCTATGAAAGACTAATACGTTTCGATGAATTATTCAATATCTCTCGTCAGAGGACGATAGACATCATGGAGCAATGGAGAGTTTGGATGGTTATAAACCCGAAGGTATCAACGATATCTTGATTCAGAGAAATAAATGTGGGTCGGGATTTCATTCGTGTGATGTCTCGGCTCATGTCCAATCACTACACGTTAGACGCTCATCTTCGACGCATTGGGCTCGCAAATAGCGGTATCTGCGCTTGTGGCAACGGTTTTTACGCTATCGAACATATTGTCTGGGCATACGCCGAGTACCGTTCTGGCAGATCTCAACTATTGGATTCCCTTCGGGCCCGAGGAAGATCACCTAATGTCGCGGTTCGAGATGTACTTGCATGCTCCATATGTCCCTCGCATACAGCTTACTAAAACCGTCAATATACAGATTTAACTGCCCCTATTATTTTGCTTATCATTCTCAGAAGTGCCCCTCTTCCGCCAGTACTGTACATCAACGATGGTTTGATGCGACTTCAAGCTCACACAAAACATTTCTGTCTACTTAGCAAACAAACACGGGGCCTACCGTACCAAGAGATCGCCTGCACTGCTGGCTCGAGTAAGACCGCCCGGTGTCCCAGTTTATGATGCTTCCTGATGAAGATCGTCCGAGTCTGTAATCTTTACCATTAATCTCTTTAGTTCTTGCCAGAAACTGAAAGTTAATATCTTCCTCCATCCTGTCAACTTTGTCCACCCTGTCTCCTTTGTTACTGCTACCCAGACGTAAGAATTAACCACTCCCTTCTGAATATCTTCCCAAAACTATTCTGATCCTGTCTTTTCAAGTTTTAGTTGTTCAATACTACTACTCATACAAATAATACCAATTAACCTCCCCCTAATCTTAATAAAATTGAATCACTCCCTCTAGTTATTCCCATGCATTCCCATTCCCCCTTTTAATTAATAATTAATTGCTCCAATAATCTCTATGCTAAAAATTCTAAAGCGCATTATTATACTAAAACATACTAAATGATCCCCCCCTAATCTTACGAATATTATAGGGGAGACCGAGGAGGGTTGAAACAGTTTTTTGTTTTTGTTAGATAAATCGAAAAAAACTGTCATTCGATGATTGCTTATTTTTAAATTTCTTACATTCTGTTTAAGCTTTATTAATTTACATCAGAATAGCTGGTAAAAATCAATAACAAAGCATCAGTATATTGATTTTTGTAACAGTGTTCTCTTTGTTTCAACTCTCCTCATGCCAAGGTAAGTTGAAACAGCAATGAATGTGAGTTGAAACAAGTAACCAGTTACTTTAAATATTATCAAAACGTTTTCTAAAGCATCAAATATTGCAATTGTGTCATTTTTATTCGTTCACACTAAGATGATTCCTTACAATGACATGCATTCTTATCAATATTTTTCACAGTGTATATCTATGTATAAACTGACACTTGTTTTGAAAATTTATGTTAGATTTTGGTTACAAATGCAGGAATTTCTGCACTTATCCCAACAGTAATAACAGTAAGATACTATACCGCACCACTAATTAACTATAACTGTAAAGTCAAGAAATTTGAAACCAATTTATCATATATTTAGTTATGTATTATTTTCCAACCACTTCCCCTAGAACATTCTACATTTATTAAAATGGTTGATATGACCAGTGATAATATTTATGACTACAAGTGATACGGGTTTGTGAAAACAGGTAATTGGTATCCATGTCGGTAGTATTTAGTTCATTTTAGATTATGGTCACATCGCTCCAAGTTTCAGAAGCTGATAGGAGTAAACAATTAGAACAAATGCATATTTTGTGGTTTTAAATGATCTAGATCTAATACATTGAGAATGTTGATCACTGTTGTCAATTCAGGAAATAATAATCTTGATTATTATTATTTGTCCAGGGACGTTAATGTGATTATAATATTGCAATAAGACTAGAAGTTCATCATCGAGGAGAGTTGAAACAAGGTGTATCAACTCTCCTAGGTTGAGAAGTAAGGCTTGATCCACAATTTACAATTTAAACATCGCAAAGATAGAAAGAAATGCATACAATTCATAAATGTTAACTCTTAGACTACATAATAGTGATATTTTCATGATTGAACATCACTTAATATCTTATTTATACCAATTTGAAGAACATAACGAAAACTTACTTTTGCTCTTTTTTTGTAGTGTGTTTACCGTAAATACTCAACCACTCATTTAACGTAGTTGGCGTGTATTGGAGGGTTTGTGGGCACGATATAAATAAAACAAATGCATTATTGTTTTATCCCTAACGGTAATGTTTCGCTAGTAATGGGCACTGTTTCAACTCTCCTCTGTTTCAAATCTCCTTGGTTTCCCCTACTATCCCCTCTTAAGTTGGCTGCAAAATTTCTTTAGTTTTATTATATAAAAAATAATATTTAAAAATGTAATCCCCTAGTTTCAATAAATTCAAAATGCAAAACAAAGAAAAAATGGCAAATAAACGAATTGAGTAAAAATATCAGGTGTCTTTCCTGACTGTTGGAAAAGTTCCTAGTTCCTAGGCAAAAAACTAAAGTCTACCGCGGAATCTCTGCGTTGTGTGCTATTTCCAAAATGATAGAAGTTTTAGAGTTCATCACACATAGTTGCTACAGTTATATCGGTAAGGAACAACGATCATATCTAATCGGTCGGAAAATGGCTGTGAAAATAAGCAATACATCGTCATCAATTTTTGCTGCTACTTCCGGGTGCCACAGGGAAGTCGTCTCGGACCGTTTATTCCCTTCTCGATATAGTATAGAGGTCCCTGAATTTTCTTATGTCGATGACTTGAAATTATTACATATCATCAAAAGTAGAACTGATCAGGAATTTCCCCAATAACCGCTTAATAATTTTGCTCTTTGATTTATAGCAAAACGAATGGTCCTTAATGCCTCGAAATGTTCAGTAATATCTTTCTCTAGAAAACGTTCGCTTCAATCGTATGATCCTGCTTTATCTGAGGTAGTTTTCAAAAGAGAAACTGTGGGGAAGGATCTTGGGGTTACGCCTATCTTAAATTTATCTTTCAAAGAACACATAGCGTAAATCACTGCGAAAGCTTCCAAAGTCCTCGGTTTTGTATTTCGGTTCACAAAATCCTATAAAATATACAGCGCCTGAAATCGGTCTACGGAGCGCTTGTCCGCTATACAATTAAAAAAGGTTTGTATGCTTCGCCCTTCGTCATCTTCCTTGAAATGATCCAATTTAATACAACTTGATACATAAAGTGTTCGTCGAAATGTCGCTAAAGCATTATTTGCTTCAGATCTATCTGATGATAGCCAATATTGATTGTTCGAAACTTCTATACCAGGCGCCAAAAATTTGCGCACTCATAATTTTTTTTTTAATTACCTGTTTCACGGACTAACTATAGTCACAATGAACACATTTCCAGCTTCTGTCACATATTTAATCAGTGTAGTTATGTTTTCGATTTTCATCTCTCCCGTTCTGCACTTAAACGTAAATTTCAACAAATTCTATAGTATCTAGTTAGTATATGAGTATCACTGTTTTATTTTGTTAGCATATGTTACCTGTAGAATACCTGTTAGTTTATGTTGAATATTATATCATGTGCATCATAGGATTCGATGTAATCTGTTGCTGCGAAAAGACGAGCAGGTTTTATGCTTATTCAAGAGAGAATATGTTATGTTCAGCTTGAACAGGCTTTCCCCTGCTCCAAATAAAGGAAATAAACGAAATAAACGAAACTATGTAAAATGTAATGTAATGCATATATCTTTCTCATATTTCTATTTCAGGCTACTACCACGGCTCATGCATCTGCAAAATTCTTAAAATACTTGCAGTTACAGCGTTGACGTAATAGACGGCATTACAACGAGGTAAAATTATCACTTTGTAAACACAATAGCACAGAAAGCGATTCTATTTGCATGTGAGCAGTACAGAAGAACATCAGTCAGATTGTTTACGAACCTAAAGCAAACATGATGATAAATCCCACCGGGTCCGAATATTGCTGTCCCCTGTGGTTCAGTGCTGCAGTAAAACAAAACAAACAGGCAAACATGCTCGCACATACACACACACACTCATATTCCTAGTGCATGCTAAGCCCAATGCATCTGTCCATGCTAACCCTCCCGAAACACCAGACCATACCTACACATTGTGTCGCTTATCTCGTCCTGCATGACTAATTTATTTATAGATTGGTGGGCTCCGGTCCGATGGTTTGATGTAAGGGAATTAGTCACTTGTGCTACCTGCTCCGATGGGGATCAGTAGGAAAATGTAGGTCAAGATTTCCAATTTGTCTCGGTGTGTGAATTGTCGATGCAGAATCAGGAACGAAAAGTTGGCATTTTTTTGCGTTTGCCTGGGATTTGAAAATATGTGTTACTTTGAAACAATGATTGTTCTATGATTCTATAATCGTTTAAGTTGCCTTAAATGCTCAAATTACGCATTCCAGCGAATGCATTTAGTTTTCCGGGATGTGATCTGAGCTCAATGTGGGGATGGACTTATCCCTTCATTTGTGATCAACATCAAAATTATTCGTCAGGGGTTCAAAATGATTTTTTTTAAATTTTTTCGTGAAAACATAGGTTCTACAATAGAACTAGTTCACATTTCTGCCCCTGGATGGCGATTTATAAATTCGAATTATACACCCAAAACCCGACAGGTTCGTTTCAATTACTTTTGGGTAAGATTCTATTGTCATTTTGGTAACAGACCATGCAATTGCGCATTGCGGTATTAAACAATGGTAATAAACGGTGGAATGACGTATTTCAGTAGCTGTAAGTGTACATGTAGGTACATCATACAACCAATGCTCTAATATTGGCAGAAACCAGTCGGAATTATGGATTTTTTTACATGTTAAAATCGATGCGAGGCTTTCTACCTGATCCTAGCACAGACCCAAACGCAGACCCCGAGTCCAGGACAGATCACGGATCCGGACCAGTCCATGAATCCGTACTAGTTCAGTCTAAATCAGGACCAGTTTCCGGATCTAACCCATCCCCTTTCCCCTTACTCGGTCCGGATCATAACCAGGCACAGACTTGGTGCTTAGATCCAGATAAGTTTGTAATAAAAAATTCTGAAATGTAGTAATTTTCAATATATTTTAAATTTTGTTTTAACTACTCAATTATTTTATTCCTGTAACTTTTGCTTTGACATCAAGGCGATGTTGTAAGCCATTGAAAAACCTATTGCTGTTCATGGAGAAATGCGAATAACTTATGAAAAATTTATAATAAAACAAAATAATTGTGCTGCTTCAACAAAATTTTGAACTTTTTGGAGAACAACAACCTTTCAGAAATTTTTTGTTATGAGCATTTTGATTTGAAATGGTGCTTAGAATCATATTCAAAAAGAAAATTATATTTTTCACTGCAAAAAGTATGAATTATGAAAATATGCCAAAGGTTGTTGTTAGGACAATTTTTTTTATTTAAAGTTTCTACATGATCCAGGTATACTGAAAAAGTTTCTTTTGTGTACTTAAGGTGAAAAACATTAGATTGTTGATATCTAGAATAGGGAAACGCTAATAATTTTGAAAATGGACTTAATTACCAGAAATAATGGTTTAAGATGGAGTAAAAATCCATAAATCTCGAAAACTATCGCATTTCGGAAGTTTTTTGTTAAATGAATTTTGATTTAAAATGATACTTAGAATCATAATCCGTAATAAAATTACAGTTTTGTATGTGAATTAATATAAAATTTAATGCATACTTTTTTACCGACAGGTTCTCCAGCATGCAATCACATTAAAAATGTTTCCTTTCTCTTTAGGGTTTTGTTGTAAAAATATAAAAAAATAAAGAAGATGGGTTTCTTGCAATGACATTTTTTGACATAAATTTTTATTATTTTTAAAATGATGCAAAATTTTTTCAGCACATATATTTTTTGTACAGAAGTATTAATTCCCTGAAACCCGTTTTCAGATAGTTTTGCTGTTTATAATACAGTAATCAAACAAAAAATTTTGAAAGTTATGCACACAGAAATGTCTAATGGCTCATGTATCAAAATATTGCAATTGCCAGATAAAATTATGGGGATTCATAAACCGAACACAACTGAAAAGTTTCGTTCGATTCAGTGATGGTCATATTTTGCGCTCCGCCGGATTCTCATCAGGTATCGTTCATCGGTAGTCAACCTCAAAGAAAAGAAAAAAATCAATATCAAACTGGCAAATTAATTGATATGATCAGTGTTGCTCCCATACGAAAGACAGTTGATTATTTTTTACTGAGTCGAACATTATCGTAAGCTGTATATACCAAGAACAGTCTCCATCTACTTGTAGACTTGCAGCTTCCCTTCGGACACGACGAAATTTATCTGTCGAGTGACTGTTTGTTTTTGCGATTCCTACTCCATCGTTTCGGCTTGAGCACTGCACAGCAGTTCCGTTAAAAAGTAAAAATTTTATTGCACATTCCAGTAACTTTACAAGCATCGTTTCCCATCCACGAGTAGATACCGACCTGATGATGGTGGGGATATTTTTCTTTCCGCGAATGCACTTTTTGTTAGAAAACTCCACTGCGTCCGGTTTCTGAGCGGATCACAGCAACCAAACGACAGAACTGCACATACCATTTCTTCGGCAACAATATCATGTAGCATTAATCAAAAAGAACATGCGATAAACTCGGAAGACTTTACAGGCGTAAGAGAGGAATTGAAACTGGCAACGAGTTGAAAATCTAGCTTCATGACTTTCGACAAAACATTGTATGCAGGCAGGGGTGTTTCGAGGTTTGCTTACAACATTTTCATGCCCAGAATTAGGAAATCTGTAAACTAACAATTCTGAACAAGTTATTCATGTTACATAAATCCAACCAAACCATTGCAACATTTAACCATGATGAATGTGAAGCTCTTTTTCTTAGTCCTAGCTACACCTCCGACTGATCTGTGCGTTTTTTGTTCATTTGTTTTCACTTCCCTGGTAGGAAAATGATGGCACCGCAATTTCGCAGTTCCGCTCGAGAAACGGATTATTAATTTCAAAGAGCTTGGCTAGCGTGGCTGTCGGGGCTGCCACCGAATCCGCAGCCGTGACCAAAGCAGCCACCGCTGCAGACAGAACGACAATGCAAGAATCCGTTTTTTATCGCCGAATGCAGAAACACTTTCCAACACACCCCAGGTTCACTTCCAGTTCCGGGTTAGCGGATTATTTCTGGTCTGTTCAGCGAAATGGCGGAAGCGTAAATGGATTCAATTTCCTGTCCGACCGAGGGCAGTGTTTCAGTTGTTTACAGTGCTGTAGAGAAATTGGTTGTATGGGATAGTGTTGTAAAATGGATGTTCAATGTTGATGTAGGGGAACTGTGTCCAAGACGGGAACGCTAAAGTTTATTAGCGAATTCGACTCATCGATTGATGCATTGCTCGCAAACCGTAGGTTTGAGATCATATTCCACACTATAGTAACTTATACTAATAACATTTAAAACAGAACGATGCTTAAAATGGTTGTGAAAAAGAGGCACAAAATCGGTATTTGAAAACCGGGATGGGAAAGACGGACACCTGGTATGGGTACTATGGACTAACGGCATTTGTAACGATGAACATAGGATAAGGGGAGAGTGAGACGCTTCTTGATCAATAATTTTTTCTGTTCGTACGTCACAATCTAGCGGTAATAAAAAATAGCCCAAGGGTATGCAATTTGACGGCATTCTGGTTTGTATTCGCGTAATAAATATGTCCATATTTTCCCATCGTACTGTGTCCGTCGTACCCAACCATGCTACCAAATTTTAAAAATGTCCCTAAATCATCCCTCATTGAAATTTCTGTTTTTTTCAACAGTCAAGTGCTACATAGTTAATACATTATGTCTACCTAAGATATTTTCCGAGATCAACAGCTTTCTGGTTTAAATCGTTATTTTCTGGTGTCATGTCTAATTATATCCGTTATCGTGCTCTCAAGATTTTTTTTTTGCTTAGATATCTGATAATTCAGGTATTAGATAATACCACTATCTTTCGGAATCATTTTAAATCTTCTAAAAATCATATAGTATCAGTACCATTCAACCGAATTTTTCATTTTGTGAGAAACACAATTTGTCCATCTTAGTCACAGTGTCCGTCTTCGACGCAGTTCCCCTACTTATTCAATAGCAGAGGTCCAGTGCGTGATAACGATTGATTCGAAAATTTAATAACTTTATTGATCCAATTCGTTCTATATGTTTAAGAGTTCTTTGCATTTTGAGCAGTTTGAGTACAGTTATGATCAGCGTTGCTAACAATGTTTAAAAAGAAACTGTAGCTTCTCTTTAAGCCTTTCATAAACAATAACGTTTTCAAACAGCTATAACTTTTGGTTTAGGTAAGCCTTGCTCACAAGAACAAATAAGGCTTGCAACTGGGACTATTGCCTTTTATTGGGGTACTAACAGTTATAGGTATTTAGCCAATTTTACACCTTTCCGATTCGATTCAGTGGCGGTTCAGTTCCGTGCACGAACCCCAATGTTCTTTCATACAAATCAAATGCGAGCATTCACACTTGTCCGTCACGCACAGAAAAATATATTTTGTAATTTTAAGTTTATTTTCATGCACATATTTGGAGCATGAAAATAAATGTAAAATTAAGTTACACCAAAAATCCACACGACTTGTCGTGCCTTCTTTTATTTTAATTTTAATTTTATTATAATTCTACACGTGGATTGAAAATTACAGTTTCTTCAGACGGAAAACCAACGGACTTCAATGTATTTTTACACGTATATTGCTGTAATATGAATGACATGTAATATTCAGCGCTGTTGTTGTAGAATATTTGCTGGTTAGTCGCCAATTTAAAGCTGGGGCGCAACGACTTGGATAGGGCGCAACAACCTGGATGGGGCGCAACAACCTGGATGGGGCGCAACGACTTTGATGGGGTACGAAAACTATAACGCCACTATACGTAAAGTGGACCGGAAAATGAGCGGTGTGAATGCAAACATAACGAAAAGTACCAAATTGGTGCTTTTTGCTATGAAGGGTGCATTCCACATAAAAATTAATATCCGATTTCTTCGAAAAAAATTTCTCACACCCTTTAACAAAAAAAGTGTGTCAGTTGTTATTTGTTAAGCTTATTATTCAATAAATTGTACATATACCATAATAACCATAATGATAACTCGTAAACTTTACAATATATGGAAAGAAAAAAATTAAATTGAATTTGAATATTTTTATATCTCGAACCATTTTTTACTTTCTAAATATTAAGAATCATGTTGGAAAGATGGTGTAAAAGATTCATATGGAAGTCTGAATACTTCATGAGATATTTCAATAATACCAATAAAGCAAGGCTACTTTATAGTAGACACCTTGCGATTCAAAAATTCAAAAAAATATTCAAGATTGGCGGAGTTCTGGCCCATCCCCGAAGCTTATTTTTTGGCAGAGGTTTGCAATGAACGGTCTCCAAGCCGAACCGCTCAACTGAAATCAAAAAAGTAAACTGATTATTTAAGAAAAATGTATTGTGGTAAACTTGAACGGAGCGGTTTCCCAATAAAAAAGAGTTTCTTTCAAAAAAAATATGTTGATCAAAAAATGGAGTTTTAAACAAAAAAATCATTGCAAAGAATTGATAATTTTTGGATGAAAAAGCAACGTTCAAGTACAAGTGTAAATACAAACAATTCCAATATGAAAATCGGATGAGTAGTTTTTGCGATGTGTACTTTCAGAATATTCAATAATTTTTATTCGATTTTTTGATTTTCAACTTTGTATATAACCCCTTAATGATGAAGGTGAAAACTTCTTGATTTTTTAGTGCATGAGCTAAATAATTTCATTTTGTTATTTTAAAAATCGAACGTTGCTTTTATTATAAATTCTAAAAAAAACAGATGGAGAGGGGGGAATAATTCCTTGGTATTAGAAACAGGGGTTCAAGTTAACGGGAGATCAACGGCATCGATTACAGACTCGGGCGGTCTTCGTCAGATGACGACCGGCAACATATCGAGTTGCGCGTGTGATATTTGTGCTGCAAATTCCGCGTTTGTTAACATTTTCGACAGAGATGTTTCGTGTCACTTGCATCAAACCGTCAAGGATGTACGATATATGTGGAAGAGGACACTTTGGAGAATGATAATAAAAATAAAAGGGGCAGGTAAATCTATATATTGATGGTTTTTAGGAAGGTACATACGAGGGACAAATAGAGGAAATCGCGGTTTGCCAGTACATCCCGCATCGGGACATTGGATGACCTTACTCGGGCCTGAAGGTAATTTAATAGTTGAGATCTGGTGGAACAATGCTCGGCGCATGTTTCTGCGATTGGCTCAGTTTTCTCCTTGGAGAATTCGATACCCAGCTGGAGGGCCCAAGTAGGCAAATTGTCCAAGACATCATGCAATGGTCCTTGCAAATCGACAGCTTTGGGATCTGTAATAGAGACCACAACGTCATCTGCAAGCTGCCCTAGCGTGACGGAATTGACAAGACATTTGTCAATGTTATTCACTTAAAAATTGTAGAGAAGGGGGCTTAGACATGAGCCCTGGGGAAGGCCCACGTAGCTAATTCGTGATGTCGACAAATAAATTTGCGAAAAATACATATGTTACTATGTTTTAATTGCCGCAAGGTTCTACTGTATCGATTTTGTTGGCTATTTTCGGCAAATTTGAGACTAAGAGAAACGATCATCATGTTTTACCGGCGTCGGCGGTAAGCTACTCTGCAGAAGGCAAAGAATTCTTCACATTTCCTTTCGATCATGCCCATATGAGCCTGCCTAGTTCTAGTTTTCCGTTCTAAGTTTATAACTGATTCGCTCTAGAATACCTATCCGTCTTTCAATTTCATTGCTTTCGTTTCTCTTAGTCTCAAATTTGCCGAAAATAGCCAACAAAATCGATATAGAAAAATACATATGTTTTTCAGATAACAAGCCCCCTGAGTCAGTAAGAAAACTGATGCCATCTGCTCTTTGTTAGCATACGCCATTTGAATTCCTGTTAAGAGCAACACAAGGCAATCGTTCGTCTCTTTGCCTTTGCGAAAGCCAATTTGTGTATCTGACAGTAAGTTATTCGCTTCGGCCCAATTGTCGAGACAGAATAGGACCATTTTCTCGAACAACTTCCGAATAGAAGAGAACATTTCAATCCGTCCATACAAGTTGTGATCGGAGGCTGTTTTCTTGTTTTTTTTTTGGATGGCGTGGACCTTCAATTGCCTCCAGCCATGAGGGACAAGGTTACTCTTAAGAAACATATTAAATTAATTCAACAAACGTCTCTTGGCAGATTCTTTAACAAGTAAAATTTGATTCTGTCTGGTCCTGGGGCTTTATTGTTACATTATCGTCCGCGGGGGGAAGCGGCGCGGTAGATCTTCTGTGCCGGGGCGGAATCCGTACAAACCTTCTTGGCGAAATCGAATATCCAACGGTTTGAATATTCTACTCTCGTTAGTACTGTTTCAGGTTCGGTTTCTCTCATTAATCCATCAACGAACCAGCGACAGTAAGCGTTTGTTGGCTTTCATAAAAATTTTCATTGGCTCAACTAACCCGCCATTCCGGTTGATCTTGTACGCCGGTGGCCTTCTTCGCGTACACGTTTCAACACTTTTTGTCCCACCACGGGTTGGGAGACCTTCCACGAGAGTTCGCGTTTGGTACACGTTTTCTGAGCTTGAATAGAGGTGTCGAGAATAAAGCCACCCAAGAAGCCGTACTCTTCCTCCGGAGGAATGTCTTGTATGGACTCGAGTTTACCGGATGCCGAGGATGCTTAGCTCTTCCAATCACTATTTTGTTTGAGGTCATACAAAATATTGATTGTACTCGATGGCCTTAAGCCGTTAGCAATAGTGATTAAGATTGGCAGAGGCTCGCTGGGATCCGTGTCATTTCACCGGTGTTCAAAATGATCATCTTGAAGTTATCACAAAGTTTTTGGAGTGAGGTAGATTTCGATTATCATTATCATGAAAGCAATCCCATGCTATGCCGTGGGAGTTAAAATCAACTAAAACTAACTTCGGTGCGGGAAAGAGTTCTGCAATGTCGCAAGATCTTCAATGCCTGGTGCCGAGGGAAGGTTAATTCTATTGAAAAAATAGCACTTTTTGATCCCCAAAAGTACTCTTCCGTAAGAGTGTTCTCGATCCAAGCAAATAAAATTAAAATCTATTTCTGAAGTACGTCATTTTTCGCATAATAAATTTTAAAAGGATCGAGTTTCGGGATAATGTTTTTTCAATGCTACTGTTAAACAGTGATCAAATCCGTGACCTCGTTCGAATTAGCTATCGAAGGATACAATCGCTGAAAGGAGGGACTATTTTGCAGTCAACTGCATTAAGAATGTTTTTATTGCAGTGAGAAAGCATCCTGCTTTTAAGAGGGTCAGAAATGTTCTGTAACAATACGGTCCACAGTGCTGGGAACTTCTTTTCTGAGCTCAAGATTCGGAGACCAGGAGCTGTTTGCTTCGGTTTTGCACCAGTAAGTACTATTATTTTTGGAGGACATTGATGAGACACCTTCTGAACATTACAACGAATCTTAGGAGAGGAAAAGTTCCTCCTTTTCTATTGCTTCTAGGCGCAGCAGAAGATGTTCCCTCCTGGTGTTCATCAGAGTCACCATCGTCAGTAGACAAGTCAGTATAGATTTTTGTAAAGACTTGTGGCTTAGCTATTTAAAGCAGCATTTCTGCGAAAGATCCCTTAGAGCGTCCCTGAAGGGAACTCTTCAGTTTCTCTCCACACTGTATCATCATGTCGGAAGATTATGTTGATTTCCCCCACTGTAAAGATACTTTTCGACACCCCTCCCCCAGGAGTCATCCACATGATTCTCATCGCATTTCCCACAACGAACAGGTAGACGATCATTGTCAAAGAGGAGGTAGGTAGAGAAAAACCGACGAATGTCACCCGATAAGAGTCTAAGTTGACGTATGACGTATTCCCGTCAGCTGCCACTGATGTTGAATGCAAACATCCTGTATCTTCCCTGACTGAAGCATGGGGTCTTTAACCCTTGATAAGGCCGAGAGTTTGGGGCTAATAATGAATGTTATATTAATGGAAACACGGTTCTTTCACTTAGTTTAAAATCTACATTTATTTCGTAATAAAAACTGTTTTGAAAAAGGTGGCAATATAGTTGCCACCGCCCGGTAAACACATTTTATTAAACTCTATTTCTTAAGGATAGTATAGGAAGAAACCCAAACGAAAGCTTAAGCTAGCTACCGTTATGCCCGTTTTTATGTAACCATTTTTGTTATTGCTAGATTCACTGTTTTTACCTCCACCTCTGTGCAGGCCAGTGCTCAGGACATTTTTAAGGGGGTTGGTTTTATTCGTTTCTTACAAAAGAAGGGTATAGCAACCCTCAAACTTTGAAGATCTTTTCTCAGGTCTGGAGGGCCTATTCTTTTGTATCAATCGACTCAGCTCAACAAATTGGGACAATGCCTGTTATCGAGAAGGAATCTTGAACAGACAGCGCTGCCTGTGGCTCGTGGCAGTGCGGATTACTGCAGTGATTTGTAGTAACCTTACCGACTAAACCTAAACCTCTTGTTCCTACCAGCCTTCAACCTACGCAGTCACCGTTAGGTATTACCTCAGTAGGGATTGTGTGTTTACTCTTTTTATTTTATGTAAATTGTTCGTAGATTTCCCATTGCTGTTGTTTTTTAGCTTGCTGTCCAACTTTCGCGGTATATCTAACTTGCTGATGTCTACTGTAAATATCGTCACCTGCCGAGACGCGAAACGATCCAGAGGTGCTGACCTTAATGACCGACATGTCCTTACAACTACCTTTCTTGGCGCTAGTCGTTTCGAATTATCCTATTTAGCTGGTGCTGAGCGGGGTACTCTCATAGGAATAGGAATTTTTGCTTACTGACAGACCACAGGCGGTGGCATTTTTCTGGATGATCTTATCCCGATTTCTCTGACTTCGTGTTGTGTATTTGTTGTTTTTCATCCATAGCTGATGTTGCAAGCTCAGAAAGAAGAGAAACATTTCAAAAGTAATTCAAAGCCTTCATTGGAATGGGTTTGAGCCCCCCTCTTCCTTACTTCGCTCCTTTGCGCACGGGCCTGTCTCTATGTTATTAATTCTCAACTTACATCGATTTGAAACTTTACACTAGTTTTTAAATAACTTTCGTTCTGGACTGTACGTCTGTAATCTGTGGTCTCATTTTTCAATTTCTTCTCAAAATTCAGGGGTGATTTATTGTTAATCAGGTAATAAGCAATAAACCACCTTCGCTTATCTGTGAATTCCTGATCCAGATCGATTGGTCTTTATATTCGCACCAATCTCGTTTGAAGTACATCAAACATTAGGAAGACTGACATTTTTTAACGGGCGGTGACAACTATATTGCCACCTATTTAGATTCATTTTATTTTGATCTTTGTAATTTTTGCAACTCAAGAACCGCGTTTTCGTATAAAAAATACTTGTTTTTACAAATTTTGATCACCAACTTATAGGGTGTAGAGTATTTTATTCAAAATCGAGTTAATTGTATTGTCCATGCAGGAAAAGAAAAGGTGACAATATAGTTGCTACTGTCTTATAAAGGGGTAAAACAGCTAACACGGGGACGACCGCGTCACATTCAACCCGATTGGATGGTACATATACACTATACTCCTTTGCAAAAGGCCCGTAGCCAGCAATATAATTTGCGTGCTTCAAATTAATTTCCTCCACCAGAAGCTTATCAGGGCTAATTATTGATGTTTCTGTCACCGCCGAATATTGCTTCATCAGAACTCGAAAAATCTGCAATAGATCCAAACATTTCTTGTCTTCTGTCCGGAAAAGTTTACAAATGGCCCGGTTGCGGAGGGTGGGTTCATTTTTAGTCGGGGAGGTGATTTTATTGCGACATCCATCTCGCCTCGAGCCAAACCATTATCAACGAAAGCCGTTTTTGCACGGGTTGTATTATAGTCATAAATGAGGAATATACAGTCGTGATTCACTGGTTGGCCCACAGCCTATGTCCAACTAACGAATTTGATTCGCTAGTTGGACCAACTGACAAATGTCAAAAACTCTCCAAAGAAGACGTTAGTATCGTAAAAGATTAATAAATAGATTGTCAAAGCAAATTTGACATGAGATTTTGGCGTTCAGATGTTTTTCAGTTGGACAAAGGTCCAACGGCACGGCACGAAATATTTTTCTGTCATTCTGCCTGAGACTTGCGCGCTATTCATTCAACTTTCTGCCAAAATATCTTATGAAGGTTGCAATGATGTTCGGAAGGATTATTTGAAAACATCCATACCATGAAAAAATCATATAGGATGAAATATTCTTGCTTATAACACTAAACTTTTGCACTCTCTTCCTTTTACTACGTGATGAAGCTACAATATGCACATATTTGTATCACACATACTTATCTATACGTCACACTTACTTTCACTTTGAACACACGTACATATTACATTTTCAATGGTAAAGTGTAGCGAAAATTATTTTTTATTAAATTAATTTTTTGAGGACCTCACAAAAATAGGTCTTGCCAAGAACCTTCCAAACAAGTATTCTACACAAAAAATATAATTTTATTGGTTTTGTGACAACTCAGAAAAAAGGTATCTAAAGCTTTTGGTGTCGGTTTTAATAATACTTCTCCTACAGCTTAAATCATTTAAAATTTTATTAGCCAGAAAATTATTATGAGATGTTGTTCCTCTGTCATAATAATAATTTTATGAAAGGTTGGTTAACTTGATTGCAATATCAGCCAGGGTATTCAGATAAATTCAATTTTCTTGAACGATATAGACGCTGTGGGTATACAGAATAACTTTTGAACCAGAAGTCGTAACCTATTACTTTTCATGGAGAAGTTGTACACTGTACCAGTATCTGCCGGATCTATCTGGTGATCGTAGTTCTAGATCGGTTTCACTGAATATGAAAATTTGTGCCACCCTAGTAGTCATATGTTTGTTAAACATGTATGTGAAAATAGTGAACACTGACGAAGCTACGGCATTTATCTTGAAATATATCCAGTAAAAATGTAATCGTAAACAGAGCTTTCGCACGATTGATTTGTTCAGAAATATTTCCTAAATTATGAACGAAGGGTTTTGCATGCAAACTTTTATAAGCATAAAACATTATTTTCATCCTAATTATTTCCCCAAAATTCCACGCGGCCTTTCCCGATTGAAAAGAACGGCCGCGCTCCATGATACGCCGCGCTTAGCCCATCTGTCATAATATCGCGATTTTGCATAACGAAGGGCTAAATAAATATGGACCAACAGGTCTGTGCCACAAAAGGAGAAGGGCTAAAGGATAACACATATTGTTCCAGAAAACAGCACTGCGTTATGCAACGTTTTGTGCAGGTTGATTATACCAGGTGCAAGTGGTGCCAAATTCACCACGTTCATTCTGAATTCAAAGGTCCTTTTTAGAATACAGAATTGATAAAATTGGTTAAATGAGTTAAACTAATCAATCAAATTCTGTTTTAAAAATTGTCCTTGCGTTTAAACCAAAATGGGAGGCTTATTACTACCGCTACATACTAAATTTCAAGCGCAAATAGCAAATACAATTGCTAGTTACACCAAAAGCTTACTCGAAACCTTACAGCGGCATTTAGGAAGCAGTGCGGCGTGTACGTTTCAGTGAATCTCAATAAAAATTCCAACGTATAGGACGAACTTGTTAATAATTATTGGAGTATACCAAATATCAAACGTAGTTAATTTAATCGTGCGTATAAACGCGAAAAAGACGGGAGCGGACTTAGTGGGCTCAATGTCAGAACCACCACAACGAATTCTATGGACTATAAATGGTATTGGCTTTAAATTTCCAAGCAAAAAAGTGATTGGAACACTTCAGCGAACCACCTGTTTTTTTTCTTTTTTTCCAATGCGGGGGGGGGCATGTCATGTTTGTTCTTAAACGACTTTTTTCTTCACTCCAAAGAGCGTTGCGTAAAAGTTTGAGCTTAGAGATACAAAGAGGCATGAGTTTCGGGCTTCCGAGTTTTGTTTTTTTTCATGAGCTCTATAAGTATAGTCAAACATGAAATTTCAGAAACAACTAACGTACCGCGTTAGTAGCACAGCACCGACTGGCTGGCTTGATTGCAGAAGGGGAAAGGAGCTCTCTGACCAAGAACTTATTTCTCATAACAGTTCGCGGTATGGCTTAAAGCCGCAGGCAAATTACTCTTACGTATGTGTTGGTGACCATACTGACAAAAAAAATTCGCGGTAAATAATTTACCCAAGACTTGAACCGACAATCATTGTCTCACCCTTTACTACCTTTACTATCTGAGCTAACGCGATACATAACAGCGTGATGGCAAAGTGGCATACATAAGTTTCACTTCAGCATGAACGATCCAATCGCAGAGCTCCTGCTCGTGCATGCATGGGTATGGGACATTGCAAGATGACGTCGTATGAGTAAAAATGCTCGAAAAAATGACAGCTCAGAGAGCTTGTTTACAAGTTTACAAGCTCTCTGAGCGTGTCATATCTTCGAGCATTTTTACTCATATGACGTCACCTTGCAATGTCCCATACCCATGCCATGCACGGGCAGCAGCTCACTTTGCCATCACGCTGTTATATATCGCGTTAGCTCAGTTAGTAAAGGGGTGTCTTCTAGAGATGGTCGGGTTCGGGTTTTTGGACCCGAAACCCGGACCCGACCCGAACCCGACGGGTTTCGGGTCGGGTTCGGGTTCTGTAAATTTAAGCTTCTCGGATTCGGGTCGGGTCCGGGTTTATGAAATCTTGGACTTTCGGGCTCGGGTCGGGTTCGGGTTTTTCAAATTAGAAATTATCGGGGTCGGGTCGGGTTCGGGTTTTGAACAAAACAACCCATCCATTTCATGACACTGTTTGCGTCTATACACAAAACGCAGTCTTTTTTGTTCAACTTTTTATAATGGAATATAAACTTCGACAGGTACTTTAAAACCGATACTCAGGCCGCGGCGACTTTTTCTCTACGTAAACGGTTTTGTGGGGTACATTCGTACCCCAGAACTAAAATCGCTCTAGTATGTCTGATTTTTATTAAATTTATAATTAAATTGCATAGTTTTATTCTAAAACCATTCGTAAAGTAACCTGTTTAAAAATATTTGTTTTGACTATTTAAATATGTAATATTTCATTTGGTATAGAACAAGTCTTTAAAATACGTCAAAATTCCCTTTTTTCTTCATATTGCTATTACTCCGGTAGTTTCAAGTCGATTTTGACCATTTATACGACGTTGTAAAGCTTATTAAATTTCCTTTTGAAGAATTTTTTTCAAAAACCGGTTAAAAAGTATATTTATTCCGATGCTTTTTTGAAAACCAAACGCCAACACAAACGTTAAAAATACAGCAATATGCAGTAACAGAGATGAAACAAGAAGGCGTCGAAGGAATAGGTAGAGCCGGTGCAATGTACGTGTATATAAAGTAAGTATGTTCCAGAGCCTGGGCTGCAGAAGATAACGAATCGAATGATGCGTCTTGCATAGTATATACATTAGTATATACAGTATATATACTAACGGTTTTGTGGGGTACATTTGTACCCCAAACAAACTTTAAGCAAGCACTGTTAAATTGGTCAAATGAAACAAATAGGTTGTACCTGCCTTCACGGAAGTTCAATAATCAAATTGGTTTATGATAAAGATTTCTTGCAATTAAAATAAACTGTAACGGAAAAATAAGGATTTGGACTCATAAATTTGGTGGTACTTTGGTGTCATTATGGCGGCTCAAATTTAAAAAGGGCACATTATTTTTTAAAATCAGATAGTTTAGGCCAAATTTATTTTCTAGAGACTGTCTTTGTTCCATCAGACCTAAACCTAGCTTCACTTCCGCCAGGTTTCGTTGTTCATGACACTCATATGGTGATGGGATAGTGGTACATATATGATACAAGCACTTTCTGTCAGATTGTTCCCGGTCTGAGCTGTTGCATGATCCGGATTCCTTCATGAAAATACATGTATTTCCACGAACTTAACGAAATGATCGCAAAAATTTTGTGTGTACTGTTGAAGCCATTAACGGATTTTTAAAAGTTTGGAGTCGTTCCGAGAGCTCCATTGGAGATGTCGAAGCATCTCTATTGGCGCGCATACCGTATAATCTGAAGCATAAAATAATCATAGATCGTCCTAACGCTAATGATGGGACATCAAGAACACGTCATAAAATGATTGATACCCTTCGATACAGGTTTGACCGTTCCAACCAGTAACGTGGGTGACGTCATGTAAACTGTCGAATACGAATTGCCAATTGCCATAGCTTAATTTAATACATGTAATAAATTATACAAAACTGCCTTGCAGGAATGGTTTCTGATAAAAAATCAGAAATTTTGGTTAATTACGACGGGCAAGGTTGTTGGAAACTGTGACCATTAAGCTTTCTGTTTCCCCATGAGTTGGCCGCTGGTTTAACTTAATTTCCGGTTAAGATATCAACGATTTATCAAGTTTCTCAGCACGTTACAAATTTGACGTTCAATAATAGTAAATATAAATGCGGATTCTACTCGGCAGTGATTTGTTTTTCCATATGCAGATATAACTCAATGCGTATGGTGCTACTTCAGATTCGAGTGATTCTACTATTCTTAGATGAGTCAAGAGTCCAGGTTGGGTGCCTAGAATTAAAAATCTTCGAGATCTTTGGTTGATTCTCCGTATTAGCAAGTTGGATTCGGATCGGGCTTCTCAAATTTTAAATTTTCGGATTCGGGTCGGGTTCGGGTTTTCAAATTTCAAAATTCTCGGGTCGGGTCGGGTTCGGGTTTTACAAAATTTTCATTCTCGGGTACGGGTCGGGTTCGGGTTTTTAAGTTTTAAAATGTTCGGGCTCGGGTCGGGTTCGGGTTTTTCAAATTTTATAATTTCGGGCTCGGGTCGGGTTCGGGTTTTTAAATTTTCATGCGCTCGGGTTCGGGTCGGGTTCGGGTTCGAAAAAATTGAAACCCGACCATCTCTAGTGTCTTCGGTGAGACAATGATTGTCGGTTCAAGTCTTGGGTAAATTATTTACCGCGAACTTTTTTTATGTCAGTATGGTCACCAACACATACGTAAGAGTAATTTGCCTGCGACGTCAAGCCATAACCGAACTTTTGAATGAGAATGAAGTTCCGGGCCAGAGAGCTCCTTCCCCTCTGCAATCAAGCCAGCCAGCCAGCTGTGCTACTAGCGGCAGGATGGCCAGATATAATTCCTTAATATCGGTAGGGTCACTAAAAGTTTATCGGTAGTTATCGGTAGGCCGGGTTGTTGTCCCAAAAACGTAGTAATGACATAGAACTTTAAAATACTGACAACACAGATCTCTGAGCAAATCCAACCCAAAAAATGAGTGTTGAGTAGGATGTGTCCAAAATCAATAAAAATCGGTAGTTTTCGGTAGGAATAACAAAATATCGGTAGTTTTGCCTTGGTCGTCCGTGAATCGGTAGGGAAGACCAAAATCGGTAGGACTACCGATAAATCGGTAGGTCTGGCCACCCTGACTAGCGGTATATTATTTGTTTATGTTAGTTTTATGTTTGACATATAAGCTGATGAAATTTTTTTTAACAAAACTCGGAGGAGCGAGAACTCATGCCTCTTTTTATCTCTAAACCCTAACCCTTACACAGAACTACTGCAACGCTCTAATGAACGAAGAAAACAGTTGTTTAGGGACGATTCATAAATTACGTAACGCTTTTAGGGGGATTATTATTGAAAATGTAATATGTACGTGTGTTCAAAGTGAAAGTAAGTGTGATGTATAGATTAGTATGTGCGATACAAATATGTACATTAGGGTGGCACGAGGATGTATGAAAGAAATGGAATACCGCAGAACCAAGTTAGAAAAATTCGTATTTCTTCAACGAACTCCTACGCCAAATCTGAATCATATCTGTTGGAGCATATTTTAGCACAAATGATTCTAAGTTTGTAAGGAGTTTACTATGGGAAAATAATAGATTTTCATTGAATTCATAAATATACCGCGTGGTGCCCCTGAAAAATATATTGTATGCTACATTCTATAGATTCAGTCACGTAGAACAACTTTTTCTAAAGACACTTCATAGCTATGACAACTGGTTCATGAGTTATTGCAAAATTAAACTTTCGTTGCCCTGAAAGTTATGAAAATAGTGCTGAAGCTTCAATCAAGTGAACCTTGAGGTATTTGTTGTGGTCCCCAGTTGTACCGTTGGCTATAAGCGGAAATATAGTCCAGATGGTATCATCCCACACATGTGATCTAAAGGGCTTGGTATCGAATTGTAACAGAATTATTTTTATGTATTTTTTGTGTACAATAATATACGTTGAGCAAATTAAAATTGAGACGAGACTGAAGTGGGAAAGATTCCCGTTATTTTGAAACTCGACTGATGTTCATCACATCCCTGTGGAGCTGGAACTGCTATAGAGTGCCCCGTGAACTTAAGGCGGGTTAATTGAGTAAGTGGCTAATATCTGTCACTATACGCCAGCAAGAGTGTCTCCGGCCATGACATGAAGCACGATTTGATTTTGACCAAAACTTTTGAACGAATCATCCAGGGATTAAGATTGGAGTAGCATCGTGAATATAACGTTAGAACATAACTTTGCCAAAATCAAATAACACGTCAGAAATAACGGTTATGATCTCCCTTATTACTTTATTTGAAACTAAGAATTCGACATAATAACGTTCCCGCTTTACAGGCATTGAAAAAAAAATTTAAAATATCAAAAAAATTAAGAATCGAACGCATGTCCTTCAGATTATCTATTTACGACGCTCGCATCTGAACTATAAAACCACCTATGTTGATAGCTGCCTAATTCGGTTTATAACTGGCATATCACGGTTGACTTGATTGAAGTATCAGCCAGAGTATCCAGATAAATTCAATTTCCACCAACGACGTAGACACTTAAGCATTGTATAAAGAATAACTTTTGAACCAGAAGTTGTAGCCTATTACACTCTTCGGGGAAGTTGTACATGGTAGCCGTATCTACCGAAATTAGCATAGCATATATTTTTAGAATACATGGGAACGTGTCTACGAAATATTGAATAATGTGGATCGTTTATCCATGTTAAATCACATACAAACTTTAAACCATTTGTGCTAAAATATAGTGCAACCTATCAAATCAACATTTTTCATGGTGGAATGAGGTCGTTTAGCGAGTAGTTTTAGATCGGTTCCACTGAATTCTAAAATTTGTGCCACCCTAATATACATATTGTAGCTTCATCACGTAGTAAAAGGAAGAGAGTGCAAAAGTTTAGTGTTATAAGCAAGAGTATTTCATCCTATATGATTTTTTCATGGTATGGATGTTTTCAAATAATCCTTCCGAACATCATTGCAACCTTCAATGTCTTTTTATATTATAAGAAGAGTTGCATACGTTGTACATTCTTTGCTGTTAAAATTCATTCACGCGGTAAAGCTACCTACTTCAGGTTTTGACTTTTCGGGATTCTGATCAGCAACGACCCAACGATGTATACAAAAGATCAACGTCTCACTGTGACAAAGTTTATCCAGGATAATCCTAGAACCAAACAAAACAATTTTTTTAATTCAAAAGGGACTGATAAGCAATACACATAATAAAAGCCTTCCTGTGCATTTCTGCTTTTGGTATAGTGTGATAATAGTGGAATTGAACTATCACAAAGATTCCCCCAGTCATTTGTAATGGATCACAAATATACATAACCATCTAAACAGCGTGTCGGTTTTATCCCAACAGCGAACATTATTCCAAAACCCAACAAAAATATAAAATGGTTCAAACCCATCTTCAATGCGCACAGTTGATGATACAAAAAGCAGATTTAATGCGTACTCAAAAATGACGTTTTGAAAAGCTTTACTTTTCACGTTTTCATAGAATTTTCAACTTTGATCTTCAATTTCCTTTAACAGAAAGCTACGATTATTCAAACAATGTGTGTGTATGAAAGGTGTGAGCGTTGGGAAGAAATACTAGTGCGGATGACAACATACAATCATGCAGAGATGCCAGGTACTTTTTTCAAATGTCTGCAATAATAATTTTAAAAGTCTGGGAAAAACAAAAAATGTGAGGCAAGCTAGTGCAACCAAAAGCCTTTATATCCAAAAATCTGCAAATATCTGCAACCAAACTAAAAAATCTGCAAATATCTGCAACCAAACGGAAAAATCTGCAAATATCTGCGTCATCGAAAAAATCTGCAGCTTAAATTAAAAGTCTGCGAATTTGCAGACTTGTCTGCAAATCTGGCATCTCTGCAATCATGTTTTAGTAGTTTTATTTAGATTTTTAAAGAGACCGCCTAGAGGCGGTGTTGGGAACTAGGGGGTTAATTTGGTTAAAACCATAACATCCACCAGCAAAATCTAACATCCAGACGATTAACATTGCTGTCGTTTGTTTTTTTTGTGACATTTGACGTACTAATGAAAGTTTAATTTGTCTTCAAATGCTGTACATAATCGTACAAATAATAACCTGTCACAAAAAACGAAGAAAAAAATTATATATGGAGAAAGTCGCAGGGGATCGGTTTTGTTGTAATACCCCTAAAATTACTAGTCGTAACTCGGTGCACTTATGATTGATGGCACTCAGAAGAAGTTCATATATGTTATATTTCAACCAAGTGACTGTCTGTTAGTACGGTATGGTTTGAAAACGCGCTACGGAGTAAACAAATAGTTGGTAATAACTGGCCGGTTCGAGCCCATTCGCTACCTCCCTGTTTTTTGCGATTCTTTTTTTTTTTTTTTTCTAATTACGATATGATGTTCATATCGCGATGTTATATTTGAAAGATGCTTTTTGTTAGATATATTTGAACGACACGTTTTATTGCATCAGATTCAATGAAAATTTACAGGTTTCTTTCAAATTGTTGTAAAATGACCGATGCAACTAGCAACATAAGTGACCTTAATGTTCAGATGTTATCGTCATAAACAGCCAGATTTGAAGGGTATTAGTTTTGGCTCTTGATTTTTTGCTGCCTGTAAGCGGAATCGATAGTATTAAATAAAATAATAAGGGAAAGTTCCCGGTTATGGCATATCTGTTATTTCTGGCGTGTTGCACGCTTTATAGCATTTTTGACAAAGTTAGTATTACTATCATTATCGCTGGATGCTCCGTTCAAACATTTTTGGGTTCAATCAAAATGCGCTCCAAGTCCGCAGACTCTGTCTTTCTGGTGTTTAATGACAGATATCGCCAAACTTACTCACCTGCAATATACTGCTCATGATCACATATTTGTCATATATTTGGGATTATTAATTTTTATGGAAATGATTTGTGATCATGGACAGTAGAACTTACTGCTGTTTGGCTGAATTTTCTATTGAATACTCATTAGCTCTGAGATACTTACTATATCTGAAATTTTAAGCAGAATAATATTTTTTCGAAATTGCCTATTGTAAACGAAATTGTAAACTTTTGGCTGGTTAGTGAATATAAACAGTGTAGAGTTTTAAAATGTTATTTTTGTGCTCTATATTAATAGCGTCTAAACCATTGGTTTTGCGGTTAGTTCGGAAAATTTTCGTTATTTCCAAACGCGTTTTTTCGATTCCAAACAAATTCAAATAGAGACTTACTCTATTCAGTAAATTTGTAGCTAATTGTAATACCAACAAAGGAATTTGTTGAGAACACTTGTAAAGTCATGAAGAGACTGATCATGTTATATTGATGTCGAGATTCCATGTATGAATAAATGTTGGGTTAACCAAATCGGTTATAATATTGTCATGATTTAATCACTGAGTAGCGTAATGTATTGTTTGATTAGAAGCACAAGTTACAGTTTTCTAGCTCCCACTCCCCCAGACCGCCAAAGCTTTGGGTTTTTTTATGACAAAGTTATGATTTTTTCAATATTCAAACCGCAAGTCAATATATTAATGTGATGTTATGTAATATATTTTTGCATTTGCGAAATTGTTAATTACAAATACCTTCAAACTGATCTAATTGTACTTTGAGGAATCTAATTTTTCGAATTTGTCCAGTATTCATTTTGTTAACATCTAATTTTATCAGATTGTCATATCACAAAATAATTAGTCTACAGCATCGAAATAGCAGGTCTAGGTCGTATTTAATATTCCAAATAACAATTGGCTTATTAAATAGAATTGGTCAGTAAAATGATTTTAAGGAAACATGATTTTGTGAGGCTAAAAAAGTCACCTTTCTCCTGACGTTACTAGAGGCAAACACTGATTGTCTACCTTTTGAGATACTGCGCGCCATTTGTGGAATTCTGCAGAAACGGTTAGAGATACGATCAAACCGACTAAAAATTCACCCTTTAGGGTAACAAAATTGCCTATTCACCCTGAAAAAAATCACATAATTTTTTTTTTGTTGGTCGTTATTGGGATTCAATCGTTCACACCTTTATAATTTTAGCGCGAACATAGCGTTGCTGTCTCTAATATGTACCGTTCGAACCGTTCTGTCCCGTCCCAACGCCCCGTTACCCAACCTTTAACTTATAGGGTAATGAGCTTATTTTCACCATGTTTCTATTTGCCATCTTTGTACAACGCATTGAGCGACAATTGAGGCACTAAATTCGAATTTTCGTTGCGCTCAAACACGAGCATTTCATTGTTTTCAGGACATTTGTGTTATTAGATTGATTCTAATCAACGAAGCAAAGCTCTTAATGCCAATTCATACGAATTCCATCGATTGTAGGCCGAGTAATTAATGAATTAGTGAGATACCTTCCTTAATAGGGTGAAAATAGGCAATTTACCCTATGTAAAAGTAATGGTAGTGGGCCTTCTTGTAGATGAATATACTGGATATATTTTTTTCCTAGAATTCATTTTACATTCAATATGTTGAACACCCAGAATTGGAACCTGAAATCGCAACGAAAGACGTTGTAACAATGGGAAAAATTGACAAGTGCTCTAAGCATCAAATGCTCGAGAAAACATGAAAACCGAGTGACTGTCAATCGAACCAGTAAGACACAAAACTATTCTGAAACAACAACATTGCTGCATTGCCTTACAAGTTGTAAGTTACAATATTACATCATCACAAAGTGTTAGGAAGTTGATAGAACTGCTGATCATCGGCAATTGTCGCGTCTTCGCGTTTGAATAACTAGATACTTCAATGGTTATCAAAGTTGCTAAACTTTCGTATTCTTTAGTTGCTATTACCATTCAGCTCTCCCTTGCCGAACACCTGAAATGAATTAATGATAAAATAGTTTCATACTTTACTTGATGTGCTATATCGTGTCGATTTCAAAATGTATATATAGTTTAGTTAGTAACGTTATAGCAGATCAACTCAAAGGTCGTGAGTTCAAATCTATGTTGTTTTCTCTCGTTTTTTATATTGCGATTTTTTTAAAAGCTAAAATAGCTCAAGCCAGTTTACTGTGCATCTCTCCTTTTTTATGTGTTCATTACAGCAAATTAAGTTTTCAAGTGCCGCCCACGCATCATTGTGCAGTCTATTTTTTCTTTGGACGGTCTTAATCCTCAAAAAGGCAAGCTAAAATCGTGGCTTCAACAAGTATTGCTCCTAAGACCCGGTGATATTAAGTCTTTTTTGGCTTTCTATCAGTGAGAGAATTGAAAGCCCGAAAAAGCTCCATCATTTCTGTTCATAATTACAAGTTATTCAAATTAGAGGATAATTATTGTAACCAGCCGTGCCTCTGAGACCACTTGCCTTTCTGAGGGTTAAAGAATATTAGTAATACATATATTTTAAACATGGTATACAACACATAAATGATCTGATAGAACGTTTGACAGATGAGTAATTATTGTATTCATCATTAAAGTTGTTTTGAAAAAGGGATATGTTTAAATCAGTGTATCAGTGATTATGCAATGAGAGCAGATGCTTGCCTTAAGAGACATGATCTTCTACAATTAACAAAAAAATCAAAGCTTTTTGAGCGATTTAGTGGAGGGGCTAAGACATGGTCTTTATTAATCACATAATAAAGGTTCAAGTAAATTTTATTAATACCTCGGCATGCAAGAAATGGATTGCGTTAAAATCGTTATCAATATGATGACTTCATTCGTCAGTACAGTATTAAAATTCGCACAAAAACGGGTGTTACACGCAAGCCAATGATTAAATTTCATAAGCATTTATAGTATGTTTATAAAAGAGCACGACAAACCTACATGATGGTTGAATCAGTTTATTTGTACCCTGCGTGTTTGGCTAGCGTATCATCTACTGCCCCCACAAACATTCAAACTATTCACTATGAACACCATAAAAGCACCTAACAAGAATTCTTTTTAATCAGTTTGATTTTTCATTGCGCCTGAGCTAGAAGTCAGAATAGACTATCCACAACCATCTCACGAGCTCAAATACTCATACCAACGCCCCAAAGAGATACAGTATATGCGCCCCAGAAAATCTGAAAGCACCCGGCAAGTTAGGATATACTATTCGCATAACGCCCCATGAGCATACTACCTACCCGTTAGCCCAACATACTCATACTACTGACCCATAGAGCCTAAAAACGCCCTGTAACTTAGGATAGATTATTACCGCCTCATAACGTTAAATACTCATTTATATGCGCCCCAAAGATACTGAAACCGGTTGAAAGCGCCTTGTAAGTTTGGAATGTTTATTGCCCACCTATCTAATTGCCAGGCGAGCCATGGGAATATCATACTAGCTCTCCAGCGAGTGTGGAAGTGCTCTGCAATATATGGGAACATCATACTAGCGCCCAATACAGTCTCGGAGTGCCGTGCGAACTATGAAAATATCGGACTTGCGCCCTAGGTAGTTTAAGAGAGCCCTGCGACCTATGCGAATATCAAACTGGTGCCCGAGAGACTCTGAGAGCGCCCTGCGAGCAATGTGAATATCATGCTGGCGCCCATAGAGTCATACTAGCGCCCTGTGAGCTATGAGAAGCACCCCAGCGACTGCGGAAGCTTTCTCCGAGCTATGGGAATATCATACTAGTACTCCAGAGAATCTTAAGCGCCCTACAAACTATGAGAATATTTGTCTAGCGCCCTAGCGAGTTTGAGAGCGCCCTGCGAACTATGTGAATATCGTAAAAGCACTCGAGAGAATCTAAGAGCGCCCTGCAATCCATGAGAATATTAAACTAGCTCCCCAGAGAATTTGTAAGCGCCCTGTAAACTAAGAGAACATCAGACTAGTAACCTAGAGAGTTTGAATGCGCCCTGCGAGCTATGGGAATATCACACTAGCGTCCCAGAGAATCGAAGAGCGCCCTGCGAGATATGTGAATATCATACTAGCGCCCCATAGAGTCTCGGAGCGCTGTGCGAACTATGAGAATATCGGACTTACGCCCTAGGGAGTTAAAGAGAGCCCTGCGACCTATGCGAATATTAAACTGGTGCCCGATAGGCTCTGAGAGCGCCCTGCGAGCAATGTGAATATCATGCTGGCGCCTCATAGGGTCATATTAGCACCATAGGGAGCTTTAGAGCGCCCTGTGAGCTATGAGAAGCACCCCAGCGAGTGCGGAAGCGCTCTACATGCTATGAAATATCATATTAACGCTCTAGAGAATTTTAGAGCGCCCTGCGAACTATGAGAATAACAGACTAGCGCCCCAGCGAGTTTGAAAGCGCCCTGCGAACTACGTGAATATCGTAAAAGCATTTGAGAGAATCTTAGAGCGCCCTGCGAACGATGAGAATATAAGACTAGTCCCCTAGAGAGTTTCAGATTTCCCTGCGAGCTATGGCTCGAGAGAGTCTGAGAGCGCCCAGTGAGCCATGTGAATATCATTATAACGCCCCATAGAGCCAAATTAGCGCCCTGCGAGCTATCAGAATACCATACTAGAGCTCCAGCGAGTGTGGAAGCGCTCTCCGAGCTATGGGAATATTATACTAGCGCTCCAGAGAATCTTAGAGCGCCCTACAAACTATGAGAATATTAGACTAGTGCCCTAGCGAGTTTGAGAGCGCCCTGCGAACTATGTGAATATCGTAAAAGCGCTCGAGGGAATCTAAGAGCGCTCTGCAATCTATGAGAATATTAGACTAGCGCCCCAGAGAATTTGTAAGCGCCCGGCAAATTAAGATAACATCAGACAAGTAACCTAGAGAGATTTGTGAATATCATACTAGCGCCCTGAAGCGCTTGAGAGCGCCCTGTTAGCTATGATACTACGTATCATACTGGGGCCCTAGCGAGCATGGAAGCACTCTTCGAACTATGGGAATATGATACTGGTACCCCAGAGCACCTGAGAGCATCCTACGAACTATGGGAATGTCAGATTAGTGCCCTAGCGAGTTTGGGAGCTCCCTGCGAGCTATGGAAATATTATACTGGCGCCAGAGAGAATCTGAGAGCGCCATGCGAGCGATGAGAATATAAGGCTAACCTAGAGAGTTTGAGAGCGCCCAGCGTGCTATGGGAATGTTATGCTGGCGCTCGAGAGAATCTAAGAGCGCCCTACGAACTATGTGAATATCATACTTGCGCCCTATAGAGTCATACTAGCGCCCTAGAGAGCCTGAGAGCGTCCAGCGAGCTATGAGAATATCATTATAACAACCCAGCGTCGAAGCGCTCTCCAAGCTATGTGGATCTCACAATAGCACCCCATAGGGTCTCGGAGCGTACAGCGGGCTATGATAATATCAGATTAGCGCCAATGTGAGTTTAAAGTACCCGGCGAGCTATGGGAATATCACACTGGCGCCCCAGAGAATCTGAGTGCGCCCTGCAAACCACCAAGTCTGTAAAATTTCCTTGTGACGACGCCGATGGTTGAGAGGTAAGCGTGATCGCCACTCATTGCAGTTGGCCTGGATTCAGTTCCAGCCGAGGTCGTTGAGATTTTTCTGAGGTGAAAAAATGGGTGGGTAATGTCAGAGACATAACCGCAGTGAAGTAGAATACACTTAGGATTATTTATATGGATATGTAGGTGTTATCAACGGGATTTTGCGGAAAAGGGAAAGCCTTCTAATTAATGCTTCATTAAAATAATGGTGGTCCTGTTTATGTTCGCTTTGGCGAATGATGCGCTGGATTCGATTCTCGTTGGATGCTGCTGACTTCTGCTCTCTATTTCCGGATTGAACTGTTGTCCATGGGTGCGATACTGACATGATTGGTGTAGCTGTAGCATTATGAACGTTTATGATTTCTTTCTGCATCGTATGGTGAAAATATTAAATTGCTGGATCAATTTAAGAAAGATGGCGTTTGGAAATTTTCAAATGATTCGTTATGATAATTAGGGCAAATCCGACCGTTGGGTAAACCCGACCCCCCTCTGTTATAGAAAATCAGAAGCACTACGCGAACTAATAGCATTGAAAATAATCATAATGGTGGTATGACAGCATTTCATTAGTCTACATTGAGATGCTCAAACGACAAAAAGTGTATTTTTACAACTTTTGATTTGACTTTTGTGCATCATTGACTACAGGATATTTCTGATTGTTAAAGTGATTGCATAATAAATGTAAGTGGATTTAAATTCTTTGATTAAAGTCCTACCAAGTGCGTAGAAGAATTTAGTTCAATCTTTTTCATATTTTTTTTAATTGCATCGTAATGAAAAATGACGCGGTGGGGCAAATCCGACCACTAAATATTGGGGTAAATCCGACCGCTTTTTCGCTAAGAAAATTTTTATTTTTCAAATTGAAATATATTTTTATTGTTATTATTTATTATTTTTATGCAAAATGGTTTATAATTACAAACGAAAGACACAAAAACGTGATGATTATAGTATTCGTCGAGCAATTGCTCCGATGCAAATGGGAATATCATTACGTGCTACTGCTCGTGATTTTAGCATTCCAAGGTTGACATTGAACTCCATTTGCTTCATGTTACAATTCAATGACACAACTTTCATTGATTTATCATTGAAAAACCATAACATTTGGATAATATCTGCACTAAATCAACCAAAAACATAGGGGGTCGGGTTTACCCCACCATTTTTGAAAACAGCGAAAATGAACATTTTTGTAAAACGCTTGTATCACAAGATATTCCCAATATCCAAGTAAAATGCTATACATAGAAAGTTGCGCAGGAGTCTAACCTTGTATTTGATATATAAAACGACTTGATCCGATGTAAAATGAGCATTTAACAGCCAAAACCATTTACTAGGTCGGATTTGCCCCACCTTACCCTATGGTTAAAACATTAAAATTAAAATTAAAAAATCAAAATTGGGAATTGTTTTCCATCGTCAACTAGTTTTCTTCTTTTCAAATCTGCAACATTCTTTGAAAATATTGTTGAAATTTTATTGATGAAACGTTTGGCAACACTGCCCACTAAATGGATGGTGGGGGAAAGACGCGTATTCGTTTAGGTTATGCTAGTATTAGTAGCAGAAAGGAATAAAAAAGTGCATGGCACGAAACCGAGCGAGCAAGAGAGTGATAGTAGTGCGTATTCGCGCGTAAATACTGGTCGGTCGGTTTTCTCATCATTCGTTGTACACAAGAATAGCAGTAATTTCCGCGCCATAGCCCGTACCAAACAGACTGTCCGCAAGCAGACAGCAACGAAAACCATCCGCGAAAGTACCTCAACCGCTGGTGACGTTGGGGAGCCAAATGCTACGGAACAGGAACTGTCACCCTGTGAGAAATTCGCCGCTATCGGAAGTGAACGGTATTTTCTTCCCACGATAAAACAAACCAATGGTCCTTTTCAGGACCAATAAATTACATTGCAAGCATTTTTAATTGAAACTCCATATCACTTCGGTTGTCAGACTTTACATGCTCGTCTTTTTTTATTGGAACTGAAAAGTGCATAATCTGTTTGCCGATGAGAAAAATCCGCTAATTTTTATCACAATTTGAATTATTGAAGGAATACATAGCAGCAGCAAACAAAGGCGCTCTCAAAATTGCGTCCGTCGCAGACGTGTACAGAAGTCGCATTGTTTTTGCAAGGAATCGGCGATATAATCACAACAAACGGTTCTTATTAGGACCACAAAATCGTGCTTAGAAGAATTACAAATGAAATTTCCATTTCGTGCTTTGGAAAATAACTTATTTTCCATAATAATATCCGAAAAATGTGCGATAAAACAAATGAACTGACCAATTTGACGGAAGCAAGAAAATACCTACAAAAATTTGAATCAGAAAAGTGACATTGACGGGAAAATGATTCGATCGTTTCTAAAGCTACCAGTACACTGTTTGTCATAACGTGAAATATTTGACATCTTTCGTGAAATTAATTTGAACTGCTGTGTACTGGCTCTTCACATATTTGATCAAACACAGTTTGCCAATCTTTTTATTCGTGTTTGTCAAAGCGATTATTTGTCGATTTGTCAAACAGTGTACTGACCAGTTTGTCAAAACTTCAAACAGCGTAACGCTGCAGTTTGTCAAACTTGTTGATGGAGAAGTTTGTCAAACATGCTTTGCTCATTCAGGATAGCAAAATACGCCGTGCGGGAAACTGATTCGTTTTGACAGAATTTGTTGTCAAAACGAAAAAAACGTTAAGGTTTAAAATTCGGCGCTATTTTGATATTGCTGGTATTTGTTTAGAGTGGCAGAGATTTAGGTTTTCCCCTGGGCAAATTCCGTGCAAAATCCTTTGACCCGTTCCCTGAACTTTAAACTTGGTGTAACCGAGAATATTAATTGGTGTTTGTTTTGATTTAATTACAATCTGCGTATTGTGCTTCAATAACGATAATGTTTAGGGACCATTCATAAATGACGTAGCATTATATGGAGGAGGGGGAGTTTTGTATTTTGTGATGATGTGCGACGACAGGGGGGTAAGAGGTCATGTCATGCTACGTAGCTTTTTTAAAGGGGAATAGGGGTTGACCTGATGTCACGACAATCTTACCCGTTTCATCAAACATTTTTTTATTTTTTTTGAATTTTTTGCTTGGACAAGGGGGGAAGGGTTACCGTCAAGCTACGAAATTACCAGGGGAAGTATTTAGAGGTTTGTGACGAAATACTACGATGGGGGAGGGGGGTGTTGAAAATCACTCAAAATATGCTACATCATTTATGGATGGTCTCTTAGAGGGGTACTGTCTTCAGTAAAGTTCCTCGAGAAATCAAAGACTACCAGATGGTGATAGTTTAGTTTGGGATACTCTCACTATGAGACTCTAATGAGCGTACCACCTTACAGTACATTATAGAATATGATACATTTCAAAAGTCTAACAACTTAGAAAGATGGTGTTTTCGGCTTCTAGAGGAGGTTAAGGTCTACGCAATTAAGGGCAAATCAAATTAAAGTGAACATGTACTATTTTTCAAATTTTATATCTCGAGATCATGGTAATTTAGAAGTGTGGTGTCTTCGGCAATATTCATCAGCGGGTCGAGTGTTGCCCGAAGGTGAATAGATAATTTAAGAATTCAGCCACTGAGCGGCGCTAGGGAGAATACTACTTCCAGTACATATTAGGTGATGTTTCGTCACGCAAGTTTAATAATTTATCTGCCAACAACTTACCCTTCAATATAAAACTCACTCCCATGAAGTTGAAAAATTTTCCATTTTGATTTATCGACGTACGTGCATTGATGTCTAAAACTATTGATTTAGATCTGCCAACAACTTGCCGTTCAATATAAAACTCACTTTCATAAAGTTGATTTTTTTTTCGCTTTGACACACTGTGCATTGAAAATGTCCAAAATTTTTGAAATTCATGTGCCAACAACTTACCATTAAAACTCACTCCCATGAAGTTGAAACATTTTCTATTTTGATTCATCGACGGACCCCCATGTGCATTGAAAATGTCCTAAACTATTGATTTACAACTGTCTATAACTATCTTTTCAATATAAAACTAATTCCAAAAAAGTTGAAAAAAAAAATCGTTTTGACACATTGGCTGATCCCCTTGTGCATTGAGAATGTCCAAAATTATTGATTTTCATCTGACAAAAACTTGCCTTTCAATAAAACACTCACTTCCATAAAGTTGAAAAAAAAAATCGTTTTGACACATTGGCGGACCCCCATGTGCATTAAAAATGTTCAAAACTATTGGTTTTCAACTGCAAACAACTTGCCGTGTAATATGAAATTCATTCCCAAAGTTTTGAATTTTTTTTTTGATACATTCGACCTCCCTATGCATTGAAAATGTCCAAAACAACTGGTTTTCATCTGCTAAGAAATGGCCCTTCAAAACAAAACTTATTGCCGTATTGTAGAAAAATTTCGATTATCAAAATATCTACCTCCACTAGCGCCGCATAGTGAGAGTATCCCAAACTAATCTGTCACCATCGTGCAGTTCTTGACATCTCGAGCAACTTTGCTGAAGACATTATCCTTCTAAATTGCCATCATTTGGAGATACTGAAATAAAAAGATGTATGCTCACTAGCGCCGCCTAGCGGGTGATATCTAATTTAATCATTACATTATCAAACAGCCTTTGTCGTCCTCATTTCCCATCATTCACATCACATCATTTCCCTCAATTATTAAACTTTCGTGACAAAACATCACCTAACATTCACTGGAAGTTCTCTCGAGCGACTAGTTGCTGAATTCTGAAATAATCTATTCACCTCCGAACAGCACTCGACCCGCTGATGAATATTGCCGAAGACACCACGCTTCTAAATTATCATGATCTCGAGATATAGAATTTGAAAAACAGTACATGCTCACTAGCTGCGCCGGGCGGATCTCTTTCGGTTTGATTTGCTCGTAATCGTGTAGCCGTTGATCTCCCCTAGAACATTGCCGGAAACATCATCTTTCTATGTTACTAGACTTTTGAGATGTATCATATTCTATAATGTACTTTTAGGTGGTACGCTCACTAGTACGCCATAGCACAGAGAACAGACATCCATGATCGAACAAAAATATTTAAATAAACGTGTGTAAACATTTGATTTAATATAAGATAAACACTAGCGCCGCCAAACCAACTTATCCCAATTATCCGTCGAATCCATTCCAGAACCGGTTCGAAATCCTGAATGGATTCAGTATGGAATCTTGCTCAAAGAAAACAACCGATTCGGATTCTATCGGTTCATGCATTTGGGCTGGAATTCATACTGGAAGTCCGAACCGGTTCCGGACTAGTTTGACTGAGTCGACTGGCCACAAAAAACATGACGACAGTAGCGCACCTGGTTTGGATTTTTACACAAGTTGAATACTGAAAATGGACGTCTGTTCTCTGTGACCATAGTGAGAGTATCCCAAACTAATCTATCACCATCTGTTAGTCTTTGATTATTCGAGCACATTTACTGAAGACAGTACCCTTCTAAATATTCTCGTTAATGAGATAAACAATAATTTTGACATTAATTGAACATTTGCATTCGTACTAGCGCCGCCTGATGGGACAATTCCGATTTATTATTTCCACTATCCAGAAACTCTTGACTTTCTGGACAAATCTTCCTGAGACACCACCCTTCAAAATAATCAGTGTTTCGAAATATTCCATGTTAAACCTATTCAACGTTAGTCACATTCACGACGAGATGTTCGATTTATTTACTCCCTTTTAAAGTACCCCTGGCGGCACAGTTCTCAACTAATTGGATATCCACTCCTTGGTCACTCTAAATTGTAGGTCTAAATAAACACAACAACTTTGCCAAAGAAAGTATGGCGCTAAATGTTAACGCAGATGAAATATTCAACCACAGCTCCAATTAGTCAAAACCCCATAAGCTATGTGATTCATATTACGCGGGTACCGCGCAGTAGAAATCCGCGTTGTAGGAGACCCGTCTATAAAACATTTGTTCAATTGTGTGAACTTCTCCGGCGACAAGTTTTTTGCTTACGTTCTATCAAACCACCATTTGCCGATTTTATTACATTCTTCATTTCTTCTTTACTTAATACCAATGGACTGTAGGGAAAAACTGAGAGCCGGCTCCGCATTTTCATGATCACTGTCACATAAAATCTTCCTGCATAATTTCTAATTTGACTTCGAACGAATTCTCCAACATTTTGTCACTGAAATCTGCTACAAGAAATCGATGATGACGTTAATGATTTCCCCGGAGTGTTAAATAACACTCTGCATCAATGAGCTTTTATTCTCAAATGATACGATTATCTAAAACGCCGATCAGCCATGCTGGTTTTAAAAACGACAGCTAATAATATTGCTTACTTTACTAGTTACTAGTGATGAAACATACGTCTCGATATATGATTGGATTTCAGTTTACACACAAAGTTGTTTGCTGTCATTTTTCACAACAATTCCAGTTTACTATAAAAATAAAACAATTTTCTGAAAAATCATTTGTCATCCCTGCGCTAATACAAATATTTCATGTGTTTGCACTCTTGAAAATTCATGAAGTTCAGACAGCACAAAATTTTTTTTCGCATGGCGATTTGTTTGACGTATACGCCGGTTTGACTGCATTTGACAAACAGTGTACTGATCCATCAAACTTGTTTTATTATGTTTGTCAAACAATATTAGGCGTAACGTCCGGTAACGCATCAATGCAAATATTTGATGAAAAAAGTTTGTTAAACAGATGATCTCGTGTACTGGCCTTGTCAAATTTGTTTGTCAAAAACGTTTATTTGATCAAATTTTGCTTCATCAAATATTTCACGTTATGATAAACAGTGTACTGGTAGCTTAAGTGTTTGGGAATTGAAGTTGCCGATTTGTTTTCCAACGTCAATTATTTGCGCGGTTGGCGAAAGAAAAGATTTTCAAATTTAATTCCTTCTAATGGAATGATAGCGCTGATAAGGGCTAATTTGTTTGCCGAAGAAAATATTCTCCGGGTAGGAGATTTTTGTTCCAATTGTTCCTGCTTTCTAATACGGAGCTGCACAAATTAATCCAAGGAGATGAATCCTAATAATCACCTCTCCCGGTATTGACATCAGACAAGTGGGCTTGCTGAAACCGACTGAAATGACAATTCTTTCTGACCAGATTTGCGGCTTGGTTCATGAAATTATCGGGAACCAATCAGGAACGAGCTTCAGTCAGATGATTTGAAATCGGTTTTTTTCGTGTGTGTATGCTATCTTACATCCATCAGAAATGAAAATGATGGCTTCTGCTAGTAGCACGTTTCAACACAAACTGATTCATCTACCAGTCGTGTACAGCTCACAAATATTTCTCGGTATTGTACAGCCATCCATTCGTGCCAAGCAACCAAATACGAATGTTGATAGAAACAAATCTGCTGCGGACCTGTATTTAAAACTTTTCATCATTTAAGTGTTCGGTTGGTGCACCATATTGACGGCTCTGGCTAAGATGAGCTGAAAATTTTCACCATTTTCGGCAGTTTTTGAAAGATTTTTTAAAACACAGTATTTTCGGTATTAATGCATGTTATACATACTCCAAATTTTAATACTACATTGCGGAACATAGTTTCGATAAAATTGCCTTAAACCTCAAATCATTCTATTAAGTATGATGGAAGTTATTAACGTTCAAAATCTGACTCGACTGCCACAGCCAATATTTTGAAACGGGCCCCCATATTGAAACGTTAGAAGTATTCTACTTCAAAATCTGTGGTCACGTCTTCCTTCGGAAGGGAAGTAAAGCCGTAGGTCCCCGGTCCATGAAATTGGTGGATCTATATCTAGTCCAGGTAGTGGAATCACCTCTCTGACGTCGGTAAAGAAGAAATAGATCCAACTTCTATACTCTTACTAACAAAAATATCCTCCTTCCATGATACTTGTGGAGTGCGCAGTAGTATATACGGCCTCTAGCAAAAGCAAGTATCGGACTAACCATTCCTTCCCTTTCCCTCAGCGATCTACGTTCGGGCCTGGCCGGCGTTGGTATTGATCAAAAGCACTTTAGGATTACCAGGAGTTACACATTGAAATATGTTTCGCTACTCCCAAGCATAATTATCTACTGATTCCCTGTGCAACTTCAGCTAGTCCCGATCGATAACGGAGTAGCAGCCAGGGGTGGTCTCACAAGCTCAAGCTCATGTCTGTAAAAGTTCCTTGTTGGCTCAACATCTTTAATGCAACTGTACGTATCTGTTTTTCCTTTCCTTTTACTGAATATTTCAGTCGGTTTTTTGATATTGTTGTCTAAATTAAAAAATAATACAACATTCGAATTTGATTGTAATTGTAATAGTTAGTCGATTTTTACTGTTTTGAAGGTTTCAATCTACACATCCACAAAATCCTAAATTTATGACTTGAGGATGCGCTTAAACCTTTCTTTAGATACCACTATAGCAACTAGCTGAGAATTCAACAAATGGTTATCAAAATATTAGACACAATGTAATTTATTGTTTATGTTTGAGTAAAATTCATTTGAAATCGAATCATTTGTAGATTCCCGAACCGTTTTACTCACCAGTGGTATAAAAAGAGTTCAGGTTATGGTGGATTAAAGTTTTATTCTGGGGCACTCGGCATCATCCCATGGCTTGAAAATTCTATGAATCAAGAGTCAATTTGTGAGAGAAAAAAACTAAATATATGAATATTTAAAGAAAACTGGATAAAACTGGCTCAAATTTAAAAAAAAAGTGGAAGATTTTTCTAATTGTCTGTTTGACTGGATGCTGTAAAAAACTGGAAGAATTCAGTTTAAACTGGAAGGTTGGTCTCGCTGCGCTGAACCATCAGTGCTAGCTTACAACGCTGAAGCGTGATGTCCGATGCGGATCTGAAATATGTTTTTTGTCGAAATGAAGCAGTTGGATACGAAAAGTTATCTGCATCCGGAGCCTTGAATGACAATTACGTGTTTTTGTATATTTCGAGAAGTGTAGGACCTGCCTTCACTTTGAAAATAATGAACTGGGTGGCTTCGTCGCATACACCAACTAGCTTCAGTGAATCAATTAGAAGGTCTTTCCATGCCTCAAAATCACGCCTTCCACGGTGGACTTGCACTCCGGTACGTTGGTGGAGAAAAAACGGACATTTGATTAACGGAAGACATATATCGCGACACTTCATCCTCAGTCTCGTTCGTGGGTCGTTGGGTGATCGAATGACCCGGACAATCATCGAATGCTAAGCTATCCATCTCTGTGCTATGGAAATCTGGTGAACGTAAGCTCGCATGGAGTGGTATAATTGTATCCTCAGCTATGTTCAGCTTCTTACTCAATTCGGCGTTCTCAGCTCTCATTTCAGCTATTTCTTTGCTAGATGAATCCGTTTTAGAGTGTTTCTTTCTGGTCTTTCTATAAATCAGAGATAAAACCATTCCATTAACCAATTGATAATACAAATTTATATGGAACTATACACAAATCATATTTACACAAAATCTTTAGCGTTACTAAATTTATGTTTACATAATCTACATAATGAGTAAAGTGACCCAGAAAATCCGATGAGAGTGTATGATTTACTCTGTAACCCCACTCGCGCACGCTAGCCGTGTATCACTTTCGTCTTCTATTCGTTTTCGTCACCCACACTATGAGAATGATCAGCTGCGATACAACAGCCACACAAGGAGCTGTCAGTTGAATTGAACCGTTGAAGAGTGCGCATCGCTGCAAATATAGTCGAAGTACAAGTACTACCTTTTTCTTCCTGTCGCCGTTGCCTGCTAGAATTAGCACCCGTTTCGAAGTTCCGTCGCGAGTAGAAGGTTTAATACCGCGAATTTCTACCGGTCACAACATAGCAGGTGCCGCGACCAGGATCCAGCTGTACACGATCACGCCAACATTTTACGCCCACTGCGCACCATCACTGTGTCATCGCTGATTTTATCTAGCACGCCATTGCTGTTTAGGAAAGCTGGTAGCGGCTAATTTCGCCATTGCTGATGCTGTACCTTCCTGAACAATTGAGCACCGCCATCGGGAATTTTGGAGCTGGAGTCTCTGTCCAACGTGAATTAAATTCCTTATTGGTGCGCTCTAGATTCGCCTTTTCTATTTCATATTCGTGGTTTCTCGGACCTTCTGCTCAACGTGGACGATTCGACCGATTGCTTACCGCTCTAGGCAAGGATTCGCGGAGTCTGTGTATCGAGCGCAAAGGTTTACAGGGAGCTTTGCAATCAGCCTAGCTCTACTACTGGACCCACGTTCCGGTATTCATCGTATGGCCATTGTTTGTTAGAAACGCTCCAGAATTGATCATTTGGCCATCCTGTGCCATGTTATACTTCGTCGGTGGCCATTGCTGCATAGATTAACTCGCACCTTTGGGAGAACCGTTGCTCAATTTTATGGGGTGGGAATCGGATTTCTGGCGATTTTTTACTTCTGCTGCCGCCAATAGTCATTCAAGATGGCCGAAGAACAACAAATCAACCTACTGGTGTCGAGGAGAACAACGATGATGATGTATTTGCGTCGGGCAGAGACATTTCTTCGAGACTTCGACGCTGAACGCGACGGACAGCAGGTGCCACTGACGCTGGAATATCTCAACCGCATGTGGACGTCGCTTGAAGAGGTACAGGCTCAACTGGAGGACGCTGCTGTGGAAGATAGGGCAGAGCATGCTGCTGTACGTGCGGATTATGAGCCAAGTTTTTTCTCAATAAAAGCTGCATTCATTTCCTATTCGCCTCCACTTTCTGTTAACACTGGCAACCCTCAACCCCTGCATGTTACTTCCACTCTCTCTGGCATCAACCTGCCGACAATTTCACTTCCTGAGTTTGATGGAGATTATAAGCAATGGCTAACTTTCCACGACACGGTTTGGCATTGATACACAACAACGCTGATGTTCCACCTATTCAAAAGTTTCACTACTCAAGGGCAGCCGTCAAGGGGGAGGCTGCTCAGCTGATTGAATCCATCGCGATTTGTTCCGTCAATTACTCTCTGGCTTGGCAAGATGACTCCTTGAAGGCATGGGAGGACCACGCATCCGTAGCAAAGAACCCGAACTTCGCATGTTTGATCGATTTCCTATAGCGAAGGAAAAGGGTACTGGAATCGATATCGGTCAACCACCATCAATCTACTAGGACGGCCAACACAAACGATGGTGCGTCTGCTAGTCATTTCAGGAAACATTCAAAGTTTCGTCTCTCGTCATGCGAATCAACCGCTAACTATTCTTTCAGATGTCCCACAAGTAGTCAATCGCATTCGTTGGCAAGATGCGGCTAGTTCAACGGCATGTCGGTGAACGACCGGCAACAACTTGTGAATACGAAACAATTGTGTCACAATTGTCTAAGGGGGGATCACATAGTCCGCCAATGCCTGTGACCTGAATTGCAAGAAGTGTAATCAGCGTCACCACACTCTACTACACACGGGTCATGCCGCCGGCCCTAAGAAGGTCAGAAACGACACTGTTTCTCGTTCAACATCCTTCGTCGAATTTGCTAACAAGGCTCCGTCGTCGTTTTCTGTAGTTTCCGAACAAACCATGTTACAATTTACTTCTTACTACACGAGGTGGCCGTACCACCGTCGTTTTCTTATTGTCTCCAGAGGAAATTCCAAGTGGGCGAACTTTCAACCCTTCAAATACCAAAGGTCACTGAGCGGAAGTCGAACTGAGCGGAAACAAGCAAATGGACTCACTTAACAAAAAAATAGACGACACAGCTAAATTACACTTAAAGACTAGACATTTTTATTTAATTTTAATTTAGTTTCACTTTTTGTTGGGGTAGGAAATAATTTTAAAACAAAAAGGGTTAATTTTACTTGCGCATTTTATTTTGCTGACATCTTCCTTGTTGGACACCGCGTGGTGCTTCGTTGCGGCCGTGTAACTCGTTGGTCGACTTGCAGCAATCCAGGGGAGGTGCGGGGCGATCAACGACGGGCCTGCCGGAGAGGGTGCAGTCAGTGCCTGGCGATGACGATGATGATGAGGAGTCTTCGTTAGCAGCAATTCGGCTGTTTTTTTATACGAAGGCCGGCTTTACACAAAGCAACCCGGGGAGTGACACTACGCGCACTGTTTGTATAGGAGTTCAACAAAGTCGAGCGGGTTGTTTCTTCACAACGGTTAACTACCAAACCCTTTAAGCACTAGGGTTGTAATGGCGTACCCAATAGCGTATAACTTGCCAGTTTATGGCTTTTCTTCATTCGCTTCACGCACGGACCGGTCTTCCACACAATACTGTCTACCGAACGAAACTCGCGGGCACGTTTGACGTGTGACTGCTTGTGCTGGTACTTACTCCTCCGGGTTCAATTAACTATAAGAGACCGGATCTCGCTATTCTGGACCCTTTTATCCTCTCCTTGTCCGGTTTCCAAACAGTTTCCCTCCGGGCCCTGCCTCCGATCACCCGCATCAAACCGCCCCGCATTCGATGACGATGACAGTATCATGATGACAGTATGATGATAACGGCAGACGTTACGATGATGACAACAGACGTTTACATTTATCGTTTAGGGTTGGCGTCGTAATATAATTTTTTTGAATTCAAATTTTTATAGCGAATGACAAATATTTTAATACATGTAACCTGTTTCCCAATTTTACATATTTTAATAGAATAACAGGAGATAGTATGATATAATAATTAAGCATAATATAAATTGAGATTGTAAATGGTCAAGGCTCCGAAAATGGCAACCACAGGCGAAATTTTTTTTTGTCAAATTTTGCATCAAACTGTTTGTTTTCCGTATGTATATAACCTCTAATATTAAAAAATATGTATGGTGAGCCCAGAAAAAAATTCCATGTCTGTCATTTATAAAAGTTAGTTGATGCTACTTGCATGACCTGAAAATGACTAAAAGACCGCAAGGAGATAAAAATGTACACAAAATCCATATTTTCAACTTTTTACCTTGAATCACATTTTTCTATCGTAGTCTAATTTAAATTTGATGATATTGCTTGAAAAATTGAGATGAATATGGATAAATGCTTACTTTCAATTGTGAAGTAATGGAAACCATATAACTTGTAACGTGACAGATCAAAAATTCGAAAAAGTTTTGTGGACCACACTAAAAGCATGCATACAATGTCTAACCTATAGTTTTTCTTACTATTTTGAGTCTACTTTTTGAAATTGTATTGTAAAAAGCTAAAGGCTTTATTTATTTTTGTGAAAACACAGTTGATCTTATGTAACGTGACAGATGTTTTCTGCTGTGAAGCAATTCCATCAAGTTTGATTCAATTACGTCAAAAATGGTGAGCATCTTCGATTCTGATGAAACCTTTTACATTTCATCTTTATGGTAGACTAAGTATTTTGCCATATTAAACAAAGAATTTTTATTCAAGAGTAATATTTAAAAAGCGCGTATCAGATCTTGAATGCACTACTTTCAAAATATATTGTTCGAAAATCGCCATTGGTGTAGCAAAGCTATATGATAGAGACTTCTAGGGAATCAATTCTTCTGTGTGAATATTTTTTGGTGAAATTTTTCAATAAGAAAACAAACAAATGTTATTAAATACAATTACAAAAAACAATGATTTTTTTTGTTACCGAAAACCTAAAAATTGAAGAAACTGTAATTACAATATTAGTAAGTTATTAGTAAGGAAGCATTTTTAACTTCAAGTATACTTCTAAATTTCTTAGCATTTGCCAGTCATAAATATAATTTTCTCGTAGAATACTAATACAAAATTTAATTTCGAAGCAAAATGCTCTCAAGAAAAATTGTCCGAAATATTTTGATTTTTTTCTTCAACAAAAATATCTAGTAGTGAAAATACGCCCTTTTAATAAATAACTCACAGATACCAAACGCAAAAACATTTAAACTCGTTTAAAATTTAATTGCAAATAAAAAATGTTTAAAACATGATTGCATTGTGGAGAAAATAACAATAAAAAGTTTTAACATACTTCAAAAATTCCTTTAATTTTTAAATTTTATTTTTTTTATTTTAATTTATTTTTTTTACTTTAAATAATTTATTTATAGAATGTATTTCAAAATGGTTTTTTAATTCAGAATTCTCATGAAAAATTGTGTTTCAAAATGCAGATGTTTTAAAGTTATTTTAGATTATTTTCGACATACTATATTACTTCGTTAAATTACGACCCTTTCAGAAGTTATTCACGTTTGTTCATCAAAACCGATATGTTTTACATTTCTTATAAAAGAAATGTATAGAATTCGCTTAAACTTTCAAGATTTTTTCCGAAGCCCGGAGGGCCGAGTCTTATATACCAATCGACTCAGCTCGACGATTTGGGATAATGTCTGTGTGTGTGTGTGTGTGTGTGTGTGTGTGTATGTAACGGACAAATTCTCATTCGTGTTTCTCAGCAATGGCTGAACCGATCTTATCCAAACCAATTTTAAATGAAAGAACTAAAAAACAGTATGAACGCTATTAATTTGTTTTTGATTCTGATGTTTAGTTTTTAAGATATGAATGTTTGAATGCGTGAAAATGGCGTTTTTTGCAGTTTTTTTAAATTATCTGCCGGAATTGACAATACAGATTACCAATTTATATGTTTTTAGACAGCTTTAACAAATACCTTTCGAACAAGCTATAGATTGTTGAAATCGGACTATTATCAAAAGAGATATTTAACATTAAATGCGGACGAAAGATTTTTATCATTTCCCATTGCCAGAAATATGACCAAAAACATGTAATCTATTATTAACGCCAAAACGGATTATTTTAGGTCAATTGTATCTTCGGAGAATTTAATGGAGGTAATATGCCCTTTCTTTTGGTATTGTGCTTTTGCTGATTAATCCCCCTATGAGTGAGATATTTTCACAAATTTTCTTGGAAGTGATTATATCGAAATGATGCCTTCAGCAAATTTGTAGCTCTTACTTTTGCGAATAACTTTACTGAAGACTTCAAATATCTATTTTGAATACTTTAAAAGTTATGGCTTGTTGTTTGTTGATTACTCTTCGTCGCCTATTCAATATAGTAATAATCCATTGAAATAAGCCAAACATTATTTCGATAAATCGAATTTTGTATTTCATTTTTCTATCTACAACCGCTAGAAATTATCACCGAACACTTCCAAGTTGTCTGGAAGGAACTTGATAACTTATCAGTGCAAAAATGTTCATTTATGCGAACCTTCTGACTGCAATTTTTCTAACTTATGACCATCGGATCGATCTGAAACCTTTCGGAAAATGAAAAGCGAAATAAATAACTCCAAGCAACGGCGTAGCCAAGAGAAGGTTTTGGGGTTTAACACCCTACAGCCCCCCCCCCCGCCACCACACAAAAAAAAATTGGATTGGAGTTGAAAATTTATTGATGCAAACTGATTTAATTCAATATTACATTATCTGATCCGTAGATTGATAACCTGTTGTTGTAAACATCATGAGGACTTTTGATAAATTGTCGGAATGGGGTCCTGATATGTAACTGATCTATTGGTCTTGATTTCACAGTTGTCTAATAGCATCAATATCAAATTCCTGCCTGAAAACATTCCAATAGAAAATTCCAGAGTTCTGTAATCAATCATAATCCTCAGATTTATTTTCAAATTTTCAGCTTTTTTCCTACACAATATTACGAAAGCTTATTAAACAATTTTTCCTAATAAGTTTGTGAAAATTATAAACTATTTGAAATTTTTTAATAGTTTTATTTTTTATTCAACCGTGATTTTTTAATAAAGAGTGACCATCGCTTCACAACGTAGTCTATTTTTCATGGCTTGCGGTAAGCACGATCTCTCGAATTGCTGAACTGAAAATTATGGAATAGAAATTAATATTTAGTATTCTTTACAGACCCGCTGGTGCCCTAAGACGATTTCGCTAGATTTTTAGAGCACTGTGCACTAGGCTGCCCAGAAAAATGATGAATTTTTGAAAACTCAATCGGCCCACCCCTGAGTCGATTCCTAGTCCCACCAGGAGTACTTGTACCAAATTTGAAGCAAATCGGACAAGTCTAACTACCGGACCAACGTGCCTGAAGTTTATATTGGATTTTTCAACAATTTACATGAAGAAAACTCATTAGATCGTATTTTCGCCGCTAGGGGGCACTGTATACATCGTATTATCACTGTAAGTGAAAATAAGAAAGATATTTTAATTATTTACAACTTAGTTGAAGACTGCTAGTAAATCTGGCTTTGTTAAAAGAAGTTATTAAACTTTTAACGATGTGATGTCTGAGTCAGTTTTGCATGGGGCCTAGCAGAGGATGGTTGTGTATCAGTACTCGAGTCCCGCGAACTATATATTTATGTGAAATAATGGTTAGATTTAGCGGAATAGTATGTTTACAAGAATTATAGTAAATAATACGAGTTATGTTTTGGTTAGAAAATTTTAGTTCCACCTGTGACCGCATAAAGGGCGCCACTACTAACTTTTCATAGAAGAGAGATAGAGTAGATGTAGAAGATAGAAGAGAGATAGATGTTCAGAAGAAATACTGAAAAATGCCTGTTCTATAACTTTGTAGAAGACACCAAATTTCTATCTCTCTCCGTTGAAAAGTTAGTGTTGGCGCCCTCTATGCGGTAACAGGTGGAACTAAAATTTTCTAATCAAAGCATGACTCGTGTTATTTACTATAATTCTTCTGAACATACTATTGAGCTAAACCTAACAATTATTTCACAAAAATGTTTAGTTCGTGTGAATCGAGTACTGATACACAACCATGCACTATCAGGCCCCATGCAAAACTGACTAAGACATCACTTCGTTAAAAGTTTAATAACTTCTTTTAACAAAGTCGGATTTACTTGCAGTCTTCGACTAAGTTGTAGACAATTCAATTATCCTTCTTATTTTCACTTACAGTGATAATACGATGCATACAGTGCCACCTAGCGGCGAAAATGCGTGCTGGTGGGTTTTCTCCATGTAAATTATTGAAAATTCCCATACAAACTTCAGGTCCGTTGGTCCGGTAGTTAGACTTGTCCGATTTGCTTCAAATTTGGTGCAAGTACTCCTGGTGGGACTAGGAATCGACGCAGAGGTGGGCCGATAGGGGTCATTTTTTTCCTGTCACCCTACTGTGCACCCAGTGCATTAACGCAAGTGACGGAAGGTTATCGAAAAGTTTCGTGAAAATGAAAATTCCAGTAATGATGATGATTTTCCCAAACGGTTCGTTTTCGTGAGGTTTTTATTTGTTCTTTTGCATTAGGATTAGCGATAATAATTCAAATCAAGGATACTACTGGGAAGTCACCTTTAGAAAAAGTCGATGTCGAAGTAAAATTTGGAACTATGCACGCATGCACTTCAGAGATAGCGTGATATCAGGAGCTGCGATTTCATTTCAACGCTTTTTTGTGAAAAGGGCGATACTTACAAATGTAAACATAGGGCTTTTTTCTTACATGCGAATGAGGGCTTTGAAACGCAACAAATTAACCTAAAAATTTGGATTCTACGATATTGCTTTCTTAAACTACAGCAAAAAGTACAACAGGCGAAACTGTATTTTTGTTTGTTTATTTAAAGTTTCGCCCTCCACGCTCCATGCAAACAAACAGGGCGATACTTTTTTTGCTAGCAGTTTAGAGGCGAAACTGTTATTTTCGTATTTTTTAGGATTATCAAACTGATACCAGCTGTAAATAGTAACAATGATCTCTATTGAAAAAACCCGGACGAAATCGGTGGTGTAAAACGGTAGTTATTGTAAAAAAACGTAAGGACGATACTTCAATGCTGATAGATGGGACCGAAAAAGTAAACAATCGGCAAAGGGCCGATACTATCATTTTGTCAATTTCAATAGCAAAAACAAATTTTAATTTAATAATTTCAAATACTTTATGAAGTTTTGGGTTTCGATCACTGAATCATGCAATCTAGGATGCAAAAAAATACAATAGTTCTTAAATAGGAAATAAAACCAAGTCTGGAAATATACACTATTGATTTTCTTTGAATGGTATCACTGCTAGTATCGCCCTTTTCAAGAAAAAGCGTTGATTTCTTAGTTCACAGTCGCGTTGGAAATTTGAGTAAAATATAAACTTCAGATCGATTAAAAAAAAATCGTTTTTTTTGTTTCAGTACAATATACAACCCCTTTAGGAAAAATCAGTTTTCCCACCACAATATAGATATTTTATTAACAGAGCATTAACAATAATTCGTTGGTATGTCTATTTTATGGGCCATTTTTTCGCTTTCCCATTGATTTGGTTTGAGATTTCTAGCACTGATGTTGTCCTATGCTGATTTGAGCGATTCTCTGAGTCCTGCCACTATCCCATGTAGTATGTGTTATCAAAAACATCGCGAAGCATCAAGTTCTAAATGCTCTCAAACGATATAATATACGAAGAGTGATAAGAGTTATAAGAAATGTCTCATCACACTGTTAGGTGGATTAAACACGTTTTTCAAAATAAACATGAAATTTCTCGTTAATACTCCGTTCCCAGACCAAGGATGATTTGTGCCCGACTGTCTCGATATGCTTGCTTCAATAAAAATATAGATCTGTAACGTGACAGATTCTGGTTGTAACGTGACAGATCATTGAGAATACTCCATAAAATCGAAATCAAAGTTTTTCTTCAGGAAAACTATATTTCAAACTCTTCCTTGTTTTCCAAGCTTCAACTTAAAACTGTGTTCATGCGAATTTGGGGGCCAACGGAACAGACTTTTTCAATTTAGTCGGGCAACCTCCAAGCTCACTGCGAAAATTGCGTAACGTGACAGACGTATTAAAATGACAATAACACGAAAGCCGCTAAAGATAGAAAATAACTTTCTGTAGAAAAATTGTGCGGTTCAGTGAATTTAATAATGTGCAGTTGGGATAGAATCTGGTTTTATCGTTTTTGCTGACTTATTTAATGAAATATGCGTAAAAATGTAACGTGACAGACAGAAGCCTTGACCATATACAAAATGAGTAATTCAATATATATAATAAATAGTAATGAACGAATAAATAAATAACAAATAGATAAATAAATAAATAAATAAATAACAAAATCTAACTTTGACACCAACCAGGACTACTAAGCAAAACTTAAACGAAACTCAAACATGAAAACATGGAGTGATAACCGACGTGACGTTTATGTTTTACTTAGACATTTACTAACAATATTTTTACCGGTGTACACAAAGAACAGGCCTCGTCAAACACGTAACGGGGACCGTGCGCTGTTATTTATGTACACGCAAAACAAGAAATGACAATAAATATGGTAATGTAATTTTAGCTGACTCAGTGACCAAGGGTAGTATTGTGACCGTCCTAGTAAAAGGTCACAACCATGGTAGGAGCTGCTGAAGATGATTCGATTGTCGAGAAGAGTATTTTTCTCCAGCATCCTCGTGAAAATGTCTTCTTGCTAACCGTCATCGTAAATATCGTCGATGCTTATGGACAACATCACCCCGCTCGTGCTTTACTGGTTAGCGCATCGCATCCGAATTTGATAACCGACCGCATGGCTCGTATCCTCCGCCTGAAGAATCATCCCGTCAACGTTACCGTCCAAGGGGCCGGACAGTTATCCAAGGTCATACACGAGTCCATCTATGCCCAAGTTTCATCCAGAAAGGAGCATTTTTCTTGCGGAGTTAATTTCCTCCTAATGGACAAACTAACTGCCAATCTTCCTGCGCAAAATGTCTCCATATCCGACTGGAGAATTCCAAAGGATCTATTCCTACCGGATCCAACATTCAACAAGAGCCAGCCAATCGGTGTAGTGCTGGGAGCCAAGCACTTTTATTCATTCTTCCCGAATGCCGCCCGAATACAATTGCATGGCAATCTCCCGCTCCTGGTTGATAGTGTTTTCGGTTGGATCGTTGCGGGTTCTAAAGATCTAGTGTCCCCCAAGCTCAATCCATCGTCCAATTCCTGCAGTCTCGTGTCTGTATCTATGGTTTCCTTGGAAGAAACTCTGGAACGTTTCTGGAAAATGAAAGAACTAACGACCAAGGACAACTACTCCGTTGAAGAACTGTGGCGCTGTGAAACTCTTTACCGATCGACGGTCTCTAGAAACCCTGACGGACGGTATACAGTTCGCCTACCTAGAAAGCCTGACATGTTAGGCGAGTCGAAGGCAAACGTGCTGCGACGGTTTGAATATTTGGAGCGACGTTTGGAGCGAAACTTCGAGCTGATGGTTGAGTGTCACAGATTCATGCAATAATACATCGACCTCGGGCATATACAGGTAAGCAAACTAGCTGAGGCCGAAGGCTCAAAATAATTCTACCTACCACACTATCCTGTCATCAAGGATGCTAGCACTACGACAAAGGTTCGTGTTGTATTTGATGGCTCGGCAAAAACATCTACCGGTTTTTCCCTCAACGATGCCCTCTGTGTCGGCCCGGTCGTCCAGGACGAGCTACCCACTACGATCTTACGGTTTCGGACGTATCCCTGCGTCTGCGACTCTCTGCGGTTCTTGAATCAAAGCTATGGAAGCTCTTCCTTCCTGCACAAGGCGGGATAGATTCATAGTTGCTGTACGTTTATGTAGAAGATTAATTTGTGCTACTCTAACCATACTCGATTACAGCACTACACATTTCATCATCAGCAGTTGTTGTACAGCAACTAGATGATACCAAATACGTTGGCTTATAATCGCCTATAGCGAACACCGAAATGGGTATTAGGGACATGACCATCGATTTGCGAAGAAACAAACGTCCACTGTGTCAGAGATTCGCGTAACACAGCAAGGGTAAGACCCACGGCAATCAGTGCACGTCTGGCATATTTTAGTCCTGCCAGCCATTCAGTCCTCGGCACGAAGAAAAACTTTGACTTGAGGACTTCTGCTTTCAGTCGCCCCTTACGAAATGGGAACCCAGTGGATCAATTCTTGAATACTTAAACACGCCGGATGCCCCTAATGGATTTTTTCCTATATTATGAAATTAATATTCAATCGCCGCACCCCCTTAATGATGTCCGATTGTTTTGCAAGCATCTCAAACATTGAACTAAGTACAGTAAAGACCCGTTTTTATTAGCCCCTTGGTAAATTTTAGGCTGATGAAACGAGGACATTGACAAAATCGGGACATATATTTTTCTTTCTTTTTAAGAAACCGAAAGTCTTAAAATATTCTTCTTTAGTTGTTAGATATAATCTCATAACCCTTTCTGATTATTTAGTTTGAGTTTTTCTTAAGGGGGTCTAACAGTGGAAAATTTAATAAAAAACTAAAAAAATTATTTTTACATATTTCGGATCTCTATGATAAGAAAATATGCTCAAGAAAGGATTTACTCGAATTCAACTTAGTTTGTCTGCTAGAGCCCATCAAACTACCAACTATGAATTTTCATACGAAGCTGATAAAATCGGGTCAAAAAGCTGATAAAATCGATGGTAGATCAAATCGGGGGATGATAAAATCGGGTGCTGCTAAAATCGGGCTTTCACTGCAATTGATTTTTGCAGCATTTTTCGTAGGTTAGTTTTCTCGAAAAAATTATCAAAATATGCAAAAATGGAGTTTATTATTATGTTGGTCTGTAAAAGATTCTGAGAGAAAGGAATTCTCAACTAGCATAAAAATAGATTATGTGGTTTTTGAGGTCGCTGATTACGATGCTGATAACAGAATTTGAAAATCAAAATAGCGGTTTGTAGCCGGTTTGTAACAGCCATTTTTAGCCAAGCACAGTCGCCCTATTGGATCCGCCATTTTTAATTTTACATTTTCGACTTCAGAATCAGAACCAGCGACCTTATATAAAGCTAAAAACAACAGTATTAATAAAAACTATAAGGGGCAGCCCTATGGGGTTGCACGAACTGTAAAATATTTATTTTCTTAGTACTTAGTGTGTGGGAAAAAACACCCGGACCGGTGAAGAAAAATAAAATTTTAGACAATATAATCACATCTCATGTATAGAACAAGCTTTCTAGTTGCTCTCAAACAGATCCTAAAAGTTCAAACACCCTTGGATAACCCTAAGTTTGTAGATGTGTTTCGATGCCACAGGATTGTAAAATGGTTAATATTACGTCATGAAAATTCCGTGACAATTTTTTTGCCTGCAAAATGCCCTGTGTGTATGCAAAGCTCATGTTTTGTTGGGATATTAGCATTGATCGGAAAATGCTTTCCAACGCTGCTCATTGCATACATATAGGACATTTTGCAGGTCACCAGAAGCTGTTCATTTACCCACTCGCTATAAACATGTCTCATTTTTGGACATGTTTAGAAATCAAGAATCATGTTTGGAAAAATGTGTTTATGACGAAGTATTTTTACCAGATATGAACAAAACATGTCTAACAAGAAACATATAAGGTGATTGTAATATCTCATTCACTTATTAGTTAGAAAATAATGACTTTGCTTAACGTCTTCATTTTACCGCCAGTTCCCCTACCTATCAACATATTCGCCCCAAACATTGAACCCAAGCGTACAATGCAAAATGAGTCAACGCTGATGATGATGGGTAGAGCGAAAGAGACAATTAGTACCACCACGACACTATTAGCGCGTTTCACCAAAATTCCACGCGGCTTTCCTGATTGAAAGGAACGACCGCGCTTAGCCCATTTGCCATAATATCGTGATTTTGCATAGCGAAGGGCTGAATGATTTTGTTCCAAAAAACAGCCCTGCGTTATGCAACACTTTGTGCAGGTTGATTATACCAGTTGCAAGTGGGGCCAAATTCACCAAGTTCCGTAAAATTCCTTTTAAATTACAGAATTGATAAAATTGCTTAGATGAGCTAAACTAATTAATCAAATCCTGTTTTAAAAACTGTCCTTGCGTTTAAACCGAAATGGGAAGCTTATTACTACCACTACATTACTTAATTTCAATCACAAATAGCAAATACATGTGCTAGTTTAACCAAAAATTTACTGGCAACATTACAGCGGCATTTAGGAAGCAGTTGGAGCGGTCGCCTGTTGGACGACACAGGGTAGCGTCCCTCCACAGCCAGTGTAACGGACTTCTAGCTCAGCTACACTGGCTGTAAAAAACACAGCGCAGTGATCTGCTTCGCCAGCTGTTCAACAGGGAACTGAGCGTGTCTGGCCTAGTCCGTTCTTTAAATAGTCGATGATGACGTCATTCATAGAAGCGTTGCGCGCTAGGTACACCAATCCGTCGTACAAGAAGTGTTGCCACAAATAAATCTGTACCAAGAGTTGAAAAATCTTTTCCATCTGTACTTTTCTAGAAAAAAATCTGTACCGGATTCTGTACCAATAAAAATAAAAAAAAGCTTTAAAAAAACATTTAATATATTTATTTCCCATGCGTTTGATGATGTTTGTACATAGTTTTTGTAAATTTTGAGTGTAAACTTTCAGTTAAAACCATTTTTGAGCTGCCGCCACGTTGATTAATTAAATTTTTACTTTTTAAGATTGAATTCATCGTGTCGTTATTAAGTCGATTCCGAAGTTTTGTTTTAATGTTGTTATATTGTGAAAAAATCCGTTCCACGGTAGCTGAAGAGATCATGAGAATGTTAAAAACGATACATCGAAGTGCTGGAAACGCAAAGGAACCGTCAATTTTTTCATGCTAGTTATCTTTGTCCACCAATCTTGCACGTGTTCGTTTTCTGAAACTGCAATTTCATTGCGAAGTAGCTTAACTTTTAAGGTACGAACTTCATTTTCTAACTCTTGAAAGTCTCCATCGTAAAATCCAGGGAATGCCTCCAAAATCACGCTGACGCTTGGTAAACTAGAAAATTGTGTTGGATTCAACCAAGCAGCTGCCTGAAGAATCGGATCATTGAAATCGAAACGCTTTCGGATTTGCTTAACCAGCTCTATGAAAAAACTACGACATATGTTCCAGAAAATTTGCTGCTTTTCGCCATTAACAAACTCAATCGCTTTCCGGCTGCCATTCCAACATATATATATTTCCCAACCTTGAGATGCTTTTCAAAATCTTTAAAATTGGCTTGAGACAACGATTTGACGTACGATTCCTCACATATATTAGTAAGAATCGTCAAATAAAACTCTTTCAATTCGTTGTGCATCATCGTGAATTCAGGTTTTTCTGACTGGAACATGCGGTTCAGTCTGTTAATTTGTGGCAAAATATACTCCAAAAAAGCAAGAGAGGCTTAGTCATTGCATCTTGTAAATAAGATAGTATCCTGCTAGCGGTTTGATTCTTATCAATATTGTATTGAAAATTAAAAAACAGAATCAACTCGGAGAATCTGACAAGACATCTTTTGACTACTGCCTCCAAGGATAACCATCGAGTGACAGATGGATGGAGCATTTTGAAAGGTTTTAGTTCTAATATTTCCTGAATCATATCGAACTCGCTTGCTCTTTTCGGACTGTTTGATACATAGCTGTATATATCCCTTAGAAGCTGCTCGAGATAGTCAGGAATTTTTCCGCAGGCGTAGCTAGCACATAGCGCTAGCGAATGACAAGTGCATTTGATGATTACTAAATCAGGACAATCGATTTTCAGCAGCCGCATCACAGAGTTTGACCCACCCATCATCACAGCTGCACCATCAGACGCAAAACCTTTTAATCGATTCTTGTAAGGAATGCCGTCCTTACGGAATTGTTCAATGATAGCGTTGTAAATAGTTTTGTGATCAGCAGCTCCAAGCGATACGGCTGCGTAAAACACATCATGTACTTCACAGTCACCTTTTTCGCCCACGTTGCAAATCCTTACCACCATTGCCAACGTTTTTGTGGCTTTGATATCCGTAGATTCATCCACGATCAAAGAGAAACTACGCTCCTTCATTTTGCTCACCAGTTCGTCATGTTACTCTTCTGCTAACACTCCACCAACAATAGCGGTTGTCTTCGTCCTACCAAGCTTCAGTTTAGCCAATACCTTTGAGTTAGGGTCGATGGTTCGGAGAACTTCTGTCAGTTTGTCGATAGAGTTGAAAGCAATGTTATTTTCGACTGCCCAAGAAGAAATTTTTAATTCTGCTTGTGTTGCCATAATTTCGTCAGAATCTTGAACATTCGTGAAACCATCCAGGGTGATATCATCGTTTGCCAATACTACTTTTGAAGCAGACTCAATGTGACGCTTAGTAGTAAGATGCTTTTTCAAATTTGATTTCCCACCTCTCTTGATGCAAAGCTTATCGAGACATACTTTGCACCATGCAAAGAAATCATCTTTCTCGTATCTTTCAAAGTATTGATATTCTGACTCACGAGTTCATTCATTTTTGTATTTTTGATTTTTTTCAGTGCCAGTTCTTAGTTTTTTATGAGCTGGTCCAGAATCTTCATTATCAGCGTCTGTGTCACTAAGTATCTCCGCATCGAATTGCTTTGCATTTTCCTCAGCATGAGAGTCGAATGTCCCATCATGCCGTTCACTCGGCTTCGAAATGTTCTTGACTAGAAAACATCAAAATATAATAACATCACTACAAACGTATCTTAGCTAATTTACATTTTTCGACAGTTTGCCTTCTGGCAAAATAATCAGTCAAAGTTGTTTTGCGCGACATCACTTCACTTTTGCACAACCATTCAGCAAAAAAGCCCAATATTTACTTGAATGAATATATATTTGAATTTCAAGGGTAAAGGAAAATAGAGTCGCTATTTTAAAATGTGTCGCGTCGAGACTAAAGCCAAATTTAACCAATGAGCTGCCATCTGTGAACCTATTGTACATTATTGTCAAGTACTTTAGGGCATGTTCAGGAGCGTTTTATTTTGTATAGGAGTTTCAAAGTAGAACTGGAACTGAAACATTCACGTCCCCAGCAGAGCGTTTTGTTTTATTATTTCGAACAGCTTTGTTTCAAAATTTAAAACTGTTATACGACTCCGTTCTATTTGTTGCTGATTTTAAAACACGTTTAGAACTGTGTTTTAAATACATGCAAAGTTTTCAGCACATACACTTAGACCCGATAGGCTGGGGAAAAATAAATTTGAATGCAGTAACGCTGAAGGAATGGCGAGACATGAATTTTAAACTGAATAGAACATCCGCTACAACTGCTGCTGGGGACAGCAAGTTCTAGTTTTAAAATTTTCAGTTTTATATAATAGAACTGTCAAAATTATGAATCTAGAACTGAAACACTCCTGAACATGCTCTTAAAGAGCATGTAAGAAGCATACTAATAGCTGTTTATCGATTAGTCCATTTAATATTTTACGATACGTTACGCTACTAAACAATAACTAAAGGAGTAATTGTTATATTTTCGAAAGTTGTAGATACATCTCATCTGTTCGCCACTCTTTGTTCATAGACTCTCTCGAAAATACTTTCAATCGAGAAAACCCAGTCAACGAAACGACGACTAGGCTGTTTCAACTAGAAGCCGGCGAGCGGTGAGCTATTACCAAGTAAAGTTCAGCCGGAAATCTGGCTGGTTCTAGTTAGTATACCGGCTCCAGTGACACAACAGATTCTAGCTAGAATCGGTTGTCACTGGAGCCGGAGTACTAACTAGAACCAGCCAGAATTCCTGTTCATTTTTCGGTTGAACTTTACCTGGTTGGGACCCTCACACGATGCGTTAGTAGTGTCATTACTGAGAAGTAATGTCACTTTTAATGATCGCGTAAGGCGAGTAGTCAAGCAAAATACGCTGTGATAAGCAAGCCCTACACTAGACTGGAATATCGTCTATAAATATATTAACAAGACAGCATCAATACATCATTCCAATTTGAATTCTACAGGATCAATATGTTCAAAATAGCTTTACACAATCAATAGTAAAGCCATACTATAAGCAAAATACGCTGGGTGGTATATATTCCTCTGCTCTTCATAAAAAATTTAGTCATGGAAGGGTATCACAAAAAACATCTTTTTATTCAGTAGCTGTTCGACGACATGTCCAAGCGATTTTCGTGTTACTGGCGATCTACCAGATAGTACCTCTTGAGAAAAACAAGACCCATCAATTCCAATAAATTTAAGCAAATATGCGCAATAGACAGCTCATTGGGTGATGCTCAGCGGTCAATGTAACCGCAACGGTTCAAACTTATCAGGTGCAGCAAATATTCTGATAAAAAACTAAAAATCTTTCGGCCTAAACGGTTGCAACTGGAAGCGTATATAAACTGCCAATATCAATATTTGTTGTACTCGATCTCGGTACTACCACCTGCACTTCGTAATGGATTGCACTACATATTTGAAAATAAAATTGAAATTTCAATTTCTTTTGAAAAATATGGAATTTTTTATACAATATAGTGTGTTCCGTTGATCGACTCCTGCAATTCATGACGAGGGTTTAAGCATAAAGCTGTCCTCGTTGAGCATGGGTCCAAGATCACCTGCAACAATGCATATTTTCGGAGTTAGATATTTGATCAAGAATATCATATCATAATCACCTTAAATTTTGCTGAATCGGAGATATGTTTTACCAAATCTGTGTTTTTAATAGATGTGTAACTAGAATAAATCAAAATAAAACGTGAAAAGCCGAAACACAAGATAGGATTGAAAACAGTTCTGATGTTGACAGATGTGTCTTGTCAGAAAATGCTGTTAATCGAGTGGCGCCGCCTTTGACTGAACTGAAGTTGATGGTTATGATACCCAGTAAACGAAAAGACGAATAGGCTGATTTAAATAGATTCTGGCGAGCGGTATGCTATTGAAAAGCGGATTGCCTCGCACCCGCCGTAACATGCCGTTTAGTATAAAAATGATGTAGGTACTGACATTGTGACGAGGTGCGAGAAACCAAACTAGCAGGCTTCTCGCATCCTGACAGTATCAGATCCACATCCAGCTCAGCTTTTTGCCGCCATTCCCTTAGCAACCAAACCCAATATTTACACACTGTTTACTGGAACGCAACGCTGCTGTCGTGTAAAAAAATCTGTACCAATCTGTACTTTTTCAGAAAATTCTGTAATCTGTACCGTACAGAATCTGTACCAAAAATATGTAAAAATTCTGTACCTTTCTAGATAAATCTGTACTTGTGGCATCACTGCGTACAGGGCTTTGGAAGCGCTATCTTCTGTGTGTTAATGCGCGATATTTTGACAAGGTTGTATATTATTTAATTTTTTAATGCTATGATATCAAAAATCTTTGGGTTTATCTATTGGAATCTATTCTTAGAAGTATTTCGGGGCGATTTGTGAAAAAAATTGAAAATTTATCGTGAGATGGCTGAATTATATGCGTTTAAAATTGGACCACTTTTCGTTACATACCATTTTTGTAGAATTTGCAGAGTGCACCCCCATATCGAAAACCACATTTGCACGTTAAGGGCACAAAACGTATAAATAATTAGCTAAATTTGCGTTTTGGCTTCGTCTCATCAGAATCCCACACTAACTTAATGACAGAATTGATGCTAGCTTCAAAAGCGGAGACACTAATTGTGTTCCTGAGCAAAGCCCTAGTCAAGCGTGATGTCTTGCAAGACGTGCAAATGTGGTTTTCAAGAATCTTTTCCTTAGTGGAGAAAAACTACCTTTTTACTCAAAGTTTTCTTCACAAAGGATGAATATAGCATAGAACAGGGAGAATTCAGCTTAAACTGGAATTGGCATCGCTGTTATGACGTATTAGAAGAATTATATTATAGATTATTTAGTTGATATTTAAAGAAAAGTGTTGCTTTAGGATTTCAGGTTTTATTTTATGCAGTTCTTCCATTTATTAACCCTCTTAAACTAGATGTCTTCGGTTTAAGTCCACTATAATAATAATGAAGAGCAATTGCCTTTCACCATCAAGTAACACTGAAGAAGAGCATACGTCGTAGTCCAAATGCTAATATCTGTGATTTGACAGTGAAAAGCAACTGTATTATACTGGAATTAAACGAAAGACTAAGAGGGTAAATTGTAAGTAATGAAAAAGAAATGAAAATTTATTTTCTAATAATTTGCTTTGAATTCTTGCTAGTTGGGGCTAGGGCATACAAATCCTGCACCTTACTTCTATAACAAAACACTGATTGAGTCCTGTGTCAGATATAAATTTTTTATCGTGTCCCTTTTATTAATTAAAGACTGCATCCCGCCAGACATGGTCGTTGCGCGTCTATTGTCTCTATCTGTCTATCTGTCAGCGAGTGTACGCAAATGTATTGCAATCACATGACATTTGGACACAAGCTTAAAAAATTTCCCTTACATACGTGTATTGTTTGACTCGAGCCCGCTGTTGTCACCATATAGCAGTCAGTTCAGCCCTAATCCCACAGACATTAATCGATGATGTCACATCACGCATACGCCAATTGCGCCTCTGCACAGTACTGGTGCCTGCAGCGGAATCGAATCAAGCATTTGAGACCATCCTTCGAAATTGTGCCGGCTGTCGTCACCAGAGCACACGTACTCATCATCACACTCCCCATAAACTCGGTTTGCATTCGCAGGCGCTTCACCGGTGAACAAAGCCATTCATAACGGCAACCGCAATTTTCCCCCATACAGTTCAGCCCGGTGCAGCTCACGGAAAGTGCCAAACTCATTCGACGCGTATTTGCCGGACCAATCAATTGAAAAACGGGGCCGAAGCCGCACAATAGAAGCAGGTAGTTATTCAGCCCCTGCTAGAAATGTGCACAAACACATCGCCTCCTCCCATTTTCACTGCTCGATAGACTCCACTTGGCTGTGGCACCACGAGTTACGCTGCAACCTGCATATAAATGGGCAGCTGCACCGCATGTGCCGTAAATGCGTCCGATGTGAGCTCTGACCGAAGCCAACCACGGTGAATTTTGTACATGAGTTTTGATTCCTTGATTTCTAGGGCACTGGAAAATTTCGGAAACCATTCTCTCATTCCACCGGAGAACTCTGTTTACGTCATCGATTGTTTTGAAGCTGCAGCGTTCCATGTCGACCCGGCCAGAGAACGCCGGACTGGACGATAAGCTATCCCGGATGCTGAGGTGCTCGGGTAAATGAACCTATTGTGATCTCAATGCTCGTAATGGTTGTTATAAATGGATGTATGAAATTTGCGTAGAGAGTGTTTTCGAGTGCCACTAATGAATTCCCTCACTTGTTGGAATCAACGTAATTTTTACAATTGTTGGCACAGCTACTCTTATTCGCACTGGTGCAAGAAATGTGGTTCACGCATGCAGCGAAAAAATGATCAACAAAACAAATACCTGGGATAACTGTATTGATTATTTTCCGTTTTTTTATGTGCCGCGTAAGTTAGCAGTAGGTGTGTTGGAGAGTCGTATGGTTTAGTTGAAGCACTTTGGCGTAATTCCTGACAGAATGAGTTTGAAGCACTATAAATCATATGGAGAATTCATTGAACCTTTGAACATTTGAGCTCCTGTGCTGAGCAACATTTTTATTCAATTCGTTTATTTGATAAGGCACGTTTGCGTTAGCTTAAAGGTGAATTTTTTTTTGCTTCGAATTTTGAATTTCTTAAAACTAGTGGACAACATATTTAATTATTATTTTTCTTATAAAAAACTAAAGAAATTTTACAGTTAACTTATGCATATACAAGCGGGGATATTATAATATTATATTGTTTTTATATAGTAATGTGTAAACTTAATAGAATTATGTCTAAATGACATTATTTAAAAAAATGGTTTTCTTTTTTAACTTCACTATCTATCTATCTATCTATCTATATATATATATATAAAAGTCAAAGTTTGTATGTATATGATTTATAAACGGCTTAACCGATTTCCGTAAAAAATTGCACACAGTAGGTATTTGGTATGGGGAGTGTTTGTGTGCTATTAGTTGGAGATTATCTGCCCGCCAGATGGCGCTTTGGAACAAATTGTGTTTTCTTCCTATTTCGCAGAGTGTCGCAGCAACGCGCGATGGGTATTAGCTAGTCTATATATATAAAAGTCAAAGTTTGTATGTATATGATTTATAGACTCCCAAACGGCTTAACCGATTTCCGTAAAAATTTACACATAGTAGGTATTTGTTATGGAGCGTGTTTGTGTGCTATGGGTTGGAGGTTATCAGCCCGCCAGATGGCGCTTCGGAACAAATTGTGTTTTCCTCCTATTTCGTTAAAAGTCGCAGCAACGCGCGATGGGTATTAGCTAGTACTATATAAAAGCTACACTTGTACTGCATTAAATCATATACAACTGTATATAAAAATGCAGTTACACTGACTTGACTGGCTGGCAAATGAAATGCAGTTACACTGACTTGACTGGCTGGCAAATGACTGAGCAATGGGAAATATAGACCTGGTGGTTCGCCACGGTGGTCCTTAGCCTCTTGTTCAGTAACTACTATCCCTACCTCCCCGCGGTGCCAGCTGAGATACGAAGGAAAGATCGGGTAACCAATTCGGTGGGATCATGGTCGTATGCTGACAGGGAAGGGTGAGTGTGTAATGGCGGGCATACAATAGCGCTACGGATCTCCCATTCCAGTGGTATGAGCCCACCAAACGGGATAACCCCAATTCCAAGGCGTGAAGCGCCCGTGCCGAGGGATGAGTGATGGGGGGGTGGTGTAAAAGACGCCCGATTGTTAACGGAGCCTGTAGGGTGTCTGTGCACCCCCCCCCCCCACAGTAAGCGTCCCTTACCACGTTAATGCGTAGCTCTGGCGTGGCGGACCTTTTTTTCTCGCGCAACTCGTGGGATCTATTATGAGTAGTGAATTTAAAAATAATATAAATGGGAGCAACGTTGGAGACGAGGAGGAAATGTCTAAGGTGGTGAACCCCTTTGCCAACGGGGGCTTGGCGAGGTCTCCCCCGAGAGGGGGTGACTGCGGAGCGACGGGGGCTGTAACCAACAGCACCGAGGTATTTTCAGGTGTGATACGCTTGGCGGACCACTACCCGCGATGCGGGCGGTAGTCAAGCAACTCGATAGTATTATCGAGTTTACGAACGGAAAGCAAAACATCAGTAAGGAACTGAAACAGAACCTGCTGGTGCTCCGCCAGGCTGTTCGAGTCGCAAGACAAGAACAGGATGCCTATATGAAAAGGGTGGCGGCTAGAGAGAAAACCGATAAAGGCGTCCAAACCGAGGCCTTCTCCTTTATCGGCGGAGCGACGATGGCGATAGATTTCGCTTTATCGGCCACAAAGAGCTTAATGGAGTGCAAGATTGCGAAGCGACCCAGGCAGTCACCAGGTGAAGGTGCGCGGGACAACGCCAAACCAAGGCTAAATGTCGTTAGGAAGGTGCGGATCTGGGTGCGAAGAATCCCAAGAAGGCGACTTCTCAGACTAAAAAGGCGAAAGTCACCAACCGGGCGCAAAGCGTTGGGCGACAAGGTACCAGCCAGCCGGTGCCACCGGCACAAGATGGCGAATCGCAGCTGGTCAGTAGAACCAAGCGGAAGGTTAAAGACAGAGGAGAGGCGTTGTTGGTGAAAACCGATAACGACAGTTATTCCGAAGTCCTTAAATCGATGCGGGCTGCCGAAAGCCTCTCGAAACTAGGACAGGATGTGCGCAGCATTAAGCGCACCAAGATTGGCGAAATGATCTTGCTGCTGAAACGTTGTGCACAATCCAGCGGGGTGACGTATAGGAGGTTGGTGCAAGAGGTTTTGGGAGACGGCACTCTGGTGAGGTCGTTGGGTGTGGAAGTGACCCTCCAGTGTCAGCAACTGGATGAGGTCACAAACGCAGAAGACGTCGTCTCGGCCGTCAAGAAGCAGTGTGGCGTAGAGATCGAGCGGACCTTCGTACGCATGAGGGAGCGAATGCTTGGCAAGCAGCCTATTTCAAGCTACCGGTTTCGGAAACCTTTTGGTGATCGAAAAAGGGAAGCTGAAGATCGGCTGGTCAGTATGCCCAGTAAGCATACCCCGGCCGCCTTTAGTAGACCGGTGGTATCGGTGTCTGGAGCCAGGCCACAAGTTATACGACTGTAAGGGCCCAGACAGAAGCAAGTTGTGTCGTCGCTGGGGCGAGGAGGGACACAAAATGCGACAGGGCACCAAAATGCGCCAGCAAGAAGCAAGGCCGTAACCATGTTATGGGCGGACCTGTGTGTCCCTTAGGAGAGGCTGGTAAGAAGAAGCCGTGAACGTCACACAGCTGAATCTTAACCACTGCGCATCTCCTCAGAAGCTGCTGTGGCAGTCGGTCTCGGGTTAGAGCACAGATGTCACCCTCCTATCCGACCCGTACAATCCGTACAACGTCCGTGGACGGTTCCCGGTCCAAGAGGTAGTACATTCCTCTGCGGAGGGTGTCGCGATTGCCAGGATCAATGGTGTGTTCTATTATTGCTGCTATGCCCCACCAATGTGGCCTATAAAACAGTTCAACCAGATGATCGACAGACTTTGGTGGGTCGGAAGCCGTTTGTCATAGCGGGAGATTTCAATGCCTCGTCAGTGGAGAGGGGCAGCCGCTGTACAAATAGCAGGGGCCAAGCGCTACTGAAGGCGCTTGCGAAAATCGACGTAGTGCTAGTCAATGATGATTCTGCTAGCACATTCCGTAGGAATAGGGTCGAGTCGTGGATTGACGTAACGATTGTCAGTCCAGGTTTGGTTCCAGACATGGACTGGAGGGTAGACGAGGGCTACACCCATAGTGGTCACCTAGCAGTACGTTTTAGGATCAACTATGGTGTAAATCATCCGAGGGAGGGTAATCCCTGCCAGGTACACGGGTGAAAGACGAATCACTTCGACAGCGAAGTTTCCCGCGCAGCCCTGGGACTGGAGACCAACACCGACAGTCTAAGCGGGGATGAACTGGTAGCTGTCCTATCACGCACGTGCGACGCCACTATGCCGAACAAAACCCTGCCAAGAAACGGCAGACGCCCGGTATATTGGTGGAGTGCAGAGATTGCAGCCCTACGATCAGCTTGCCTCCAAGCTAGGCGTAGGATGCAGCGAGCCCGCACCGAGTAGGTAAGAGTGGACAGCCATAAAGCGTTTCGAGCTACGAGATCGGCCCTTAATAAAGCCATCAAGAGCAGCAAGAGAACGTGTTTTGACAACCTGTGCGAGGGTGCCAACGCGAATCCGTGGGGTGACGTCTACAGGATCGTGATGGCAAAGACCAAAGGGGGCTCCTCACCCCCCGAACGGTCGTCGGACCGGTTGGCGAGGATTATCGAAGTACTCTTCCCGTCTCGAGCCACAAGTCCCTGGTTACTGGCAGGCGTTGTCGTATCTATCCTTAGGTACGGTGGACCGTCCTGGGCGAGAGCACTGGAAGTAACCAGTTACCTTCGAAAACTGGAGAGCACCCATGGCTTGATGTGTCTCAGAGTGATATCTGCCTACCGCACGGTATCACACGATGCATCCTGCGTGATAGCGAGCATGATGTCAGTCGGGCTGGTCATCCAGAAAGACGAAGAGTGTTTTGAATTGCGTGGCAATAGGGGAGTCCGCGAGTGCACCAGGGTGACCTCGGTCGCCAGATGGCAGCGCGAATGGGATAACTCATCGAGAGGTAGAAGGACCCACTGGTTGATACCTAACATATCGTGCTGGGTGGGTAGACCCCATGCGAAAGCTCACTTCCATCTGACAAAATTCCTGTCAGGCCATGGCTGTTTCCGACAGTACCTCCACAGGTTTGGGCACGCGGAGGCCCCTGTCTGCCCTGATTGCCCAGGTGTTGACGAAACTGCGGAACACATACTGTTCGTATGTCCCCTTTTCGACGTCGAAAGAAGAGCAATGCTCCTCGTCTGTGGCTGGAACACAACCCTTGATACCCTTAAACAGAGGATGTGCCAAGCGGTGGAGAAGTGGAACGCAGTTTCGACTGCAACCACTCAGATTGCCTGCAGGTTGCAGGGAATATGGCGCGCCGAGCAGCAGATGACAAGCATGACTAGTTTGGGATTGGTTAGCTAGAGCGGAAAGGGTTGAGCGCAGAGAAATGAGTGAATGATCTGCTCATGCTGAGGCAAGGGTGGCAACCGCGATAACCACGCCGAAACACGGCGAAAGAGCGAGTGAATAGACGGTTGAAAAGACGGGTGTATGGTCTGCCCATGCTGAGATGAGAGGGTCGTAACGTAGCGTAGATTGCTGGTACCTATCGCTATTGATACCTCGTGGCGTGGCAGAGGAATGTAGGGTTAGAGTAAGTGCGAACATCATGCAAGAGTGAGTGAGTACGTTAAGTACTGCCATCCCTCCCGAAATAATGCTGGATGGTAGTTCCTGGGGATGGCGGAGCCCAATGGAGTTTAGTCGGTATGGCCCTTTGGTCGAGCCCGACACGCCAGTACACTTCCGTATGGTAGCTTGGCAACTACTAAGTACGTGTACTGGGAAAGTGCGTAATTGCATTCTCCATCGTAAAAAAAAAATAAAAATAAAAAAAAAACACTGCACTTGACCAGAACCAATCAGTAAAATAGTAGTTTGTGATCTATTTATAATGACGGAAATTTAGGATCTCAAAAGTTTCCACGGTCATATGCCAATACGAATGTTTTCCCATCAGTTCCGTTGTGGGATCCAACGCAGCCGAGATTGAGTGTACGGTGGAGTTAACCAACATCGTATTTTACAGAACGGAATTTTCTACCGATTCCAGAAGCTTTTGTGTAAGTTGGCAAAGCGTAGTAAATTTCAAATAAAATTTACGTTGTTTCTGTATATACTCATGTGTTTTACGCGGCTTTTTGCTAGGTATTACGTGTACTTTTCAATTACCGCGTTTTTCTGTCTTTTAGAATGCAGAAGTGTTAGAACATTTTTGAAAAAATTGAAAAGTCGGATCGATCAATACCGGCGCCCGTCAGGCCCAAACGTAGATCGCGGAAGGAAAGGGAAGGAATGTTAGTCTGATACTTGCTTTTGCTAGAGCTCGTATATACTATTGCACATTCCACAAGTATCACGAGGGAAGGATATTTGTTAGTAAGTATAGAGGTTCGATAAAAGATTTAATGACAAGCGCCTGCGATATAAGGTTTGAAGCCTCTAGGTGTCCGGCCACCAGAAGACTTAGGGACTGCCATTTCAGCATAAAAAATATTGAAATGAGGTGAAAGTCTAGATAAAATTCTTTTTGACGTTTCGACAGCGATAGAGAGAATTAGAGGATAAGATGAAGCATACAGCTCGCTCCTTACTTTCGTTACTTTTAGTGACTACCGATAGAAGGGTGTATTGAGTGAGGGATAATGATGGCGGAACGAATTATTTAAAGGAAAATGAAAGTACTATTATCAGTTTACTGATCCAAACTAAGCTATTCGCATTCATAAAGCTCCTAACGGGTGTTCAATAAAAAATGAGAATAATTTCAATACCTTTCAGCAATTAAAGAGCGTAAATTTTTTTCTCTGCAAGAGATTTGCTCTCTGGACTCTCTAGAAATGGGTAGCATGTTTCTTTTCGTTCGGGTGCTGTTAGTTCAATCGAAGATGGCGTCGAAACAGCAAGCACTCCGTGAGCGAGTTGTACGGTTTTACGAAACGCATGGTCATCGTTGAAAAAAGTTTACGCCAGACCACTTCGAGACGAAAACGTGCCCGTGAGTACAGTTTACTGGGTCCTGGCATCCCTGAGCGTGGAGCGGAAGGCCGGTAGCGGGAATGCTTGTATGGGTTGAGTGCCAGAGAAGTGCGCAACTTAGCAAATGGCGGAGAAAAAGTGGCATCAAGCATCCGTTTGACCAGCGACTTAAACTTGCCGGACCAGACTGGATGAAAAATTTTCTTCGACGCCATCACTTGCACGTGCAAGAGGATTTAACCGCAAGAGTGTTGCAAAGTTTTTGCAAGCCATATGTACCCTCCCAGTCGCATTTGGAATGTTGACGAGACTGGCGTAAGTACGGTAAGCAGAATTATGCTTTCGATTTTCGTTTATTCACGCTATTGTCGAAAATTTGTTTTAGGTTCAGACAAAGAATCTAAATGTTATTGCAAAAAAGGAACGACATCAATTTGGGAAAATTGTATCTACTGAGAGAAGTGTCAACACGACAGTGACAATGGCCATGTCAGCAGCTGGCTATTTTTTACCACCTTTCTTTATTTTTCTACTCCAACGTATGCAGGGCCGTCTTAAGACGACACGGGGCCCCTGGGCACTATTGAGGTAAGGGGCCCCAATAATTGAAAGGGTGTAAACAGTAGGGTGGGACAAAGATTAGATTTCTGCTCCGAGCAACTTTATATGTACCGTTTGGGTCCTAGTCAACTGTGCAAATTCTTAGCTTGATCCCTAAAACTATATTTTTGCGCCCTCTGTTAAAAGTTTACATGAGACTTTGCATGGGAAAATTAACTTTCACAAAATAATTTCTCCAGGAGTCGCCCATTTCCTCCTAAAAATAAATCGTTATGTGGCTTTTATTGGAAATACAACGAAGAAACAAAATCTCGAAGCCAACGATACGATATGATGCTTGAAAAAAAAGTTATTAAGCATCAGAAATTGATTGATACTCTGACGTTTGATAAAGTATTCATTTTTTCTAGCATCACTGTTGCTGGTTGTCCAATTATATGCAATTTTTTTATCTCCTCTTAATATGTCTAATTCAATTATCTAAACTGTTTGGCCACTTCACAAGAGTTTTGAGAGATAAACTGAGGCTTATTTTGTATACACAATAAGCTGCCGTTCTACGCATAATTGTCCCATGTTGCTTTTTGGTCATTTTCACTTTTTTTAATCAAACAGTCCTTTTTGATGTATATTTTCAGAAAACACGTCCAAATCATAAAGTTTGTTCGAAGACTTCGTGAAAAAATACCAAGTCTGTTTGTACCATTTTCGATATTCTACGCATAATTGTCCCACTAACAAAAATTCCAAAAAAGTGCGCGATAAAAAAATAATTACGTAGCGTTTAGTTAAGAAGTACATTACGCTAGATGTCGGGCACTGAAAAAATTGATGGAAAAATACAGGATCATTAAAAAAGAGATGGCAGTGGCAATATTAATCACAGCAGTGAGAACAATCCTGTAAAGCTCTTCATTACTATCGTCGCTTGCATAACATGGCGAACGCATCTAGGATAACGAGCCTATTTGCGCAATGTTTCTATTATCACGCTACCCATTTGAAGCCGTTGGTTAGTGCAGCGTTTGCTATCTTTGTTCAACAAAGCGGATCAAATGGTAGGGCGACAATTGGGGCACTCGATTGGAACTTTAGATGCGATCAAACAGTAGCATTTCATCGTTTTTAGGCCATTTTTGTTATTAGATTGGTTCTTAAGAACGAAGCACGGTTGTGAATGCCAAATTAATGCACTCCATCGAGTGTAGGCGGAGTAATTAATGAACTTGTGAGGTACCTTTCTGAATAGAGTAAAAATAGGTACTTTACCCTATTTCCAATTTTGATGAAGCAACAAATCTCCCGAGTAACAGAAAAACTCACGACATACACTTTTGTAAAAAAATGAGTTATGAGCATCATTTACATAGATCGTTATGGGACTGATATGCGTAGAACTTTCCGGTTTCCGATCGATTTCTCGGCATAACAGTCCCACTTAACATTTTTTCTTAAAAACTAACGTTAATTGAATCTCTATAATGAAAAACTGGACTGATTATATTGAAAACGATTGCCATGAACGTAATTTTGGACAATAAAGGTTTATTTGTTACACCGTTTCCCTCCAGATTGCTAATACAATTTTCATCTTCAATCGCGTTTTTCTCAGTTGCCAGTTTTGCAACATGGGACAATTGGGCGTAGAACGGCAGTAAGAGACACTTAAAATTTTTGTATATAATTCGACCTTCAGCATGAGCATGATGCTATGAAAATTGAGATTTTCGTCAATCTTCAGGGCGTCAATAGGTTTTTGCGGTCCTCGAGACTTTGTTTCCTTGACAAATTTCCTGCCTATAGATCTATTTATTTTTTGGTGGTAACGGGCGGCTCTTGGAAGAATTATTTTGCTAAAGTCGATTTCCCCATATGAAATCCCATGTAAACTTTAAACTGTTGGCGCAAAAATATAATTTAACCGATTGAGTTTAAAATTTGCTGATTTGTTCTGGGACCTAAATGGAACCCAGAAAGTCACTCGGAGCAAAATTTATTTTTTTTATATAACCTGCAGAGAAGGATGATAAAAAAATGATTCCCAGCATTACATAATTATTTCTACTCAATGTCACCCTGAGACTCTTTTCCAAATTTGTGCCAAATCAGTCAACCGTGTTGAAAATGTTTGAAAAAAATAAAGCGGGACTCAAAATGTATTGAGAACAAAGAGAATTGCAGATTTCCACAACCAGGTGCCGTTGCTGATGTCCAAATCACTAAATGCGGTGGTGTGAGTTCGATCTCAGGTGACGTACGGTGTAATGGACTCAACAACTACGCAATTGTCTTCCTAGACGATGTAATCTGACTTTCATAGTTGTAAGACGTTTTTTGAAGATTAAAAGAAGGAGGGATGTTGGAGCATGGTCTGTTAAACGTCCATTAAACCAAAAACGAAGAGCACTACTGTTCATGATTTTTTCAATACTTGGTGTAGTTTACATTGTTTCGTTTAGTTTTGATCTTGATAGCGTCGCCTACCGACTTTGGAAAAATGCACATTTTTTCTTTCAATCGAATATTGTGAATTTACTTACAGTTGGCCGAATTTGGGAATCTTCGAAATCAACCTAGGCGCGCGAATCGCCTTGAAATTCATTCATTTTATTCTCATTACTTTCAGCCGGAATAGGAATTACGGTTCTTTAAAATATTATTTATTCATTGTACGAATGGTTGGTGAGGTTGCTTTTTGTTATATATTCCGACAGACGTGTTGTGCATTCATTTATTGTGACCGATTGGGGGAGGTGTAGAATTTAAAGTAATAATAATAGTATCCCTACTCAACAAATTGGTGTTTTGAAGACTGCTCTGGTGGTTGAGCGGCAAGCCGGAATGTGGGTCTGGGTACATCCTCAGTACAACCCGTTGAGATCCTTTGATTTGAAAATTCTCTGGCTACATCTCCCTACGTGGGAGAAGTAAAGCCGACCGGTGTGATACCTAGGGTTCAGTTAGTAGAATTGCTTCTCAGTGCGAAGAGGGACCGATGGAAAAGAAATGTTAATATTAACATTAGTTAGTTAGTTTTTACCGTTTTGGATTCTCCTCGTCAGTAACTAGCACTATCTTGGTGCCAGTTAGATGATTAATCTAGACTAGCACCAAAATTGGCACTGGTTAGATGCTAAAACCATCTCACTGGCACTAACATTATGCTAGTTACTGATGAGGAGAATCCCAAACGTTAAAAACTAACTTTAAGTTAGGTATGGTTCCGTTCGTACAAAACAATCCGAATCTACAAAAAAAACTTTTTTCTGCGTCCCAACATTTTCACTATTCAGTGTTAGAAGTATTCAATACTTTAATTTTGTTCGCTTAAAATTGCATTCAAATACTCGAATCTATCAATATCATCTGTATAATTCGTTTCAATGCTTTCGTCATTTGTCCATAAACTGAGGTTTTGATTATAGCAAGGAAAAACTGAATTTCGAAAATCAAATTATTTTATTCCAATAGCACAAGAATGTTCTACTTGTGTGAAACATACTTTGAGGACACACCACAATACTAGAATATTTTTAAAAATATTGACACTACTAAATGTCCAAGATTCTACAAATATCCTCAAATGACGTACATTTACGGTGGCACATTTAGTCAAATCTAGGAGAAAGCTAGATTTGATACATGTAGTTACTTTCACAAGGGCATTTCAAACTTCTTTTTTGGGATTTCATGAACGTTTGTCTTAAAAATGGATTAAATAGTTGTGATAGGGCGGAGTATACTGCAAATGCAACATTATTGGTTCTGTGCCAGTCTAAAACTGATTAGGCAGAGGGAAACATACCAAATCCGACCAAAAAGTGTTTTTTTCAACGCTTCCATGTGGATTTTTCCGTTGAGAGACTCAGATGTAACGAAGAAATATAATTAATATTTTGCCACATCCACAGATCGCTTGTCAAACAAGATTTTCTGGTTGGTTGGCTAACGTCCGGTGCCTTCCAAACTTTTTATAGAGAGTGTCCCAAACATTCCATTGTTGTTGTTGAAAATAATATGAAAGTTGAATCGAAATGTTGGATTGATGCTTGAATTGGTTCAATAGTCATGCAGTGTCTCGTTTCCTGCTGCACTGGTGCTTTTCAAACATCTTGATCACCTGGAATACAGTACAATGTGCGATTCTGAGTTTCTACTGATCTCTTGTTACCCACATATTAAAAAGTAATGAGCAATTGAGCGCGACTTTTCTTTGAAATATAGTCTACAGAAGGCCCCCAAAATCCCCTGGCCCTGGCCCAGTGTGCCCATGCGTAAAGACGGTACTGAACGTATGAACGATCTGCTGAAAGTAGGCGCACCTGCATAATCGCCGTTCACGTGTAGTTCTAATGGCTGGAATACTATGGACACATTTGTACACTGGTTTCCACATTTCTTATCGTTGGTCCTTCCTACGGCTGGGAGCTCGATATTGCTTATTCTAGACGACCATTCGAGCCACACGAAGTGCATCTGGTGAACGATATTTAATGCCCTTTTGAAATCCTAGATAGCAACTTCCGGGTTAAAGAAATTCGCCTCAACTCAATCAATACGGGTATTTTCGAAATTGTTTTGACGAATGGGTGTCAGGGATCGATGTTTGACGTCTTCTTGAAATCCAAGATGGCGGCTTTCTGGTTAAGGAAATTCGATATACACCAATCAACATGGGTATTTGAAATGGTTTTGATGAGTGAATGTCAAAGATTGATACTTTGCGCCATTTTGAAAATCCAAGATGTCGACTTCCAGCTATATAAACTAGAGCCATAGTACTCAAGGAAGAGCAAGCATTTGAAGTAAGAAAGTTTAGAAAAGCGTGGAGTAGGGTCAATGAACAAGCTTAAAGTTTCCCGGCTACTTAACTCTTTGTCTTCTGCAACGCAGGAGTCAAGATCTCTTGGCATTAAATGCGAATCACCTGATTTAATGCCAAAAGATCCAGACTCCTGCGTTGCAGAAGACAAAGAGTTAAGTAGCCGGGAAACTCTAAGCTTGTTCATTGACCATACTCCACGCTTTTCTAAACTTTCTAACTTCAAATCTTTGCTCTTCCTTGAGTACTATGGCTCTTTATATTTAAAAAATACTTCACCTTCCAGTCCCTTGCTAATTATATGACGTTACAATATATAAAAAGGAAAAAGATTGACTCACTTTGTCAACAGTTGTTACGGCATTTAATTAGCAAGGGACTGGAAGGTGAAGTATATTTTTCAATATTAAGAGCCATAATACACAAGGGAGAGCAAGGAGTTGAAGGGAGAAAGTTTAGAAAAGCGAGGAAGGATCATATATGCAAGCTTAGAGCTCACCGGCGACTTAACTTTTTGTCTGCTACCGTAGGAGTCAGGATCTTTTGGCATTAGAAATGCGAATCACCTGAGTCTACGGCATGTCCGGACAAGCGTAAAGTAACTTGTTACTTCATGCTGTCGGAACCGACAAAAAGTTAAGTCACGGTAAACTTCCACACCAAGCATTTGCGACGTTGAAACTCATTGAATGAGCCAGTTTTGTTTATTTGTTCCCTCACCAATTGCCTGCCTGAGTGATTTTATTTTATCGACTATTGTGAGTGTCTCAGCGTCTGTGATATATGGTCACATGTGTTGCTGATTTGCACGGTGTCGGCAGCTTTCACCCAAAGCTGCGACGATGGATCCCCATCACGATACATTCTATTTTTACCATTTTTTTGTTAACCATTTTTGCTAACGACCTATTGAGTCAAACTAGAGATGGGCGAAACAGTTCACTTCGAAGAACCATTCCCGACTGAACAGTTCTGTAAAAAGAACTAGTTCAGATGAACCGTTCTTCCGTTCAGCTGATAATTTACTTGTCTAGCGAATGTCTCTCAAAACATTCGATTCTTGGAGAGGAACCAAACAGATGCTGCCCAAACTATTATACCCCTGTATGCTTAACAAGTTCATCAAGGGTAGCGATTTCTTCATGATGTATAACTAGAGAAATAGAGAATGTAATGAGTCGTTCTTCGCCGGTTCCATTCTGGGAGAGCACAGAGAGCGGTTTGTGGGACGGCAAGTCGGTTCATTTTCATTCGTTCGCCTAAAAATCGGTCCGAGAAATTCGCCAAACGGCTTTAGGTCAGGTTCAGTTCATTCGCTTTGAAGAGAATTGAGAACTACCGTTCTTTTAAAAAGAACTTCCGTTCGCTCATTCTCTTCGAAGAACCAGTTCACTTGAACCGTTCGCGAACGAATGGCCCATCTCTAAGTCAAACTGTCAAAAAAAATTGACTCACTATAAGTCGTTTATAAAAAAAAAGGAAAAAAAATATATAAACTAGATCTGTGCGTATTAGTCTCTTTTAACACATTTACTGCTTTCTCCAGTCTGCGAGCGCGCTGACCCCGTGCGTTGACGTTTTCGATGGTTCCATCTCCGGATGATCAAATGAACGGTTCGATTCCTAAGGCTCCCCTCAGCCTAAACGCTACCCAGAACTCTTCACTGGTCTATTTGTGGTCTTCTTTCATCCCTAGACTAAATCGCTGAAGCTTCTTCATATTTCTAAATACCTGAGAAAACGGTTCTAGACTGTGACCGAGATTTCAAATTTTCCGCTCAGACAAGGTCCACTGTGTGACCTCTTTACGTAGGATTATAATATATATTCCAGTTGTAAGGGTATAAGTTGAAGGCGTTGTTAACGATGAGATGATACACTGCAGTACGGGGTGGGCTGTTTTAGAGGCAGCAAACGCTTGAATTCAGTGTTAATCGCGGTAGACGTTTCGAAAACCAACCCCCCATCAAACTCTTATTGGGTTACCTTCAGTGGAATCGCTCTACCAAACTACATCCTCTTGCTCAAGGTTCGTCTGCCCGTCCGTCTGTTTATACAGCGAGTCAAGATTAGATCTAATTGTAAACAATTGGGCCACAAAAGCTGCTGTTGGAAGTGCGGTGAAAGTCAGGAAGATTATGAGTGCAGTAAGAATGCTGAAAATGTTCTAACTTCGCGGAGAGTCTGCATCATATCACGGCATGTTCCAATCGTTCTTTCGTAGGAATGTTAAAGAAATCTACGTCACCACCCTTAACGAACTTCTATTTTATGTTGCCCTCTAACAAGGGCGAGGCTGATGCCCACAAGAGGGAATATCTACTAAGGGACCATTCATAAATTATGTAACGCGAAAATTGCCTAAAATTGACTCCCCCTCCCCTTATGTAACAAATTGTCACAAAATTCTCTATCCCCCCTCGCCTATTTCGTAACAAATTCCCAAAAAAAAATTTTGTTCAGTAGAAACATGTTACGTAACGATCTAGCCTACTCCCCCTCCCCCGTATGTCACAACATGTCACAACTTCTCGTACCCCCTCCCCCCCTAAACGCGTTACGTAATTTATGGATGATCCCTAAGGTACGTAAAAGTTATAAGAAGAGGAGGAACATTTCCTCTCCCAAACTAGCACTTCCCACTAAACCCAACACTCCAAGTGTCGCTTTGTTTCAGTTCGAGAATAATCGCGGATTATTATAATTATAATTGGAATTATTTCATCCTCAGACATTGTTCTGAAAATACCCATACTGGTTAGAGTTGACATATAAGTAGTCTTCAAATTCCGTCTCTTCCATAAATTCCATAAATATTAGCATAAATTAAGTCTTTTGCATTCGAAAGTACTTAGAATATTTTTACAGAAATCGTGTGAATTGCGAAATGCGCGAAAAAAATCAAATATCAGTCTTTTGCATGCAAAAGGACTTCTGTTTTGCGTTGTTTTACACGGTACGTACACCCGCGTAATAAACCTGTCTGAAAAATTTTCGTGTTCCATAGCGGTTTTCACGATTCTGTGCAATATGTGAAGGCAGAAACTCGAATCAAATTAGAAACGTCAAATCGGGGTACCTGGTATAACGAGATTAGTCGCTAAACTTTTCTCGTGCTATTTTTCAGTTCGCATGGAAATAATTTTCCTAGTGGAAGAGTTTCCTCGATATTATGTGTAAGTAAAATAAATAAAATTCCTGTATTTCCCATCTTTGCTTGCATCGATTTTGCATTAATCATCGTCAACATGTCCGCAGCAGCACCATAACTTATCCAGATCCAGTACCAGCGGAATGGCTACCACCGGAAGGAAGGAAACAACATTCGACCTTGCACTTTGTTTATCAGCTTCGGCCCAGCATGTTGTGTCTGCGTACACTGCCATAAATAGTGCTTGTTTATATGCAAAACATTTTTCAGGTGCAAAAAATTTAGCACTGGCTACCATCAACAATATCGACGTTCTGGTTCACGAAGCGGAACGGCCGCACCACCAGGGAGCTAGAGATGATGATGTTGAGCGGCCTGCGTGGCTGTGTGATATGTGTGTGTGTGGGGGGGGGGGGGGGAGGATCATTCCGTTCTATCTATACGTGTCAGTGGCGTCGAAACCCGAAGGAAGCAACCATGTTGCAACAGCAGGTGTGATACTGATATGTTCTACAGAAAAGAGGGTAGGAACGCAAGCTACAGCTTACAACACTGCGGAGGTTTACGTGGATTTAGAACACACGTTGCAGGGCGAAGCGCACCGAGCGAGCGAGGCAAGATTCGTCGTAGTTTAGGTTGATGGCTGTGAAATATCATTATTGCGGCGAGGATACGTGTAATGTAAATTTATAAGATTGCAAGTCGACGAGGGTCGTGCTCTGGGAGATATTTGGCAGATTGAAATAGTCCCAGTGCGCCAGAGTCAGAAGGAATGGCAGATATTTTATATCTGGCTGGTGCGGAATTCTGACATTGCGAAGGATGATACAACTTGTGGGATCGTGTGTTAGCTATGACTAATGGAGGCACGTATATAGAGACGTTGTTGTTGTATTGCTTTATGTATCGCAAATAAAACATTTTTAGACGAACATCTGTCAGAATAGTGGGAAAATCCATCAAGTTCAGTCACGAAACCTAACAACCGTTATTACAAATTTAAAGAACAAAAGCGAACCACATTTAATCTGAATGAAACAATATACATTGATGAGACAAAAAGAGAACGTACAAGTTTTTGACACTGCGCTGCGTAATGAACCCAACAACCCGCAATCAGGACCGTACTAAAATAACTCGGGGCTCTTCGGTATAATTGAACTAAGGCACCTATATTATTGAAAAGGTGTAAACAGCTGCATATATGAAGAAAAATACGGTTATAGATTCCACCATGAGGGGGAATTGTACCAGTAAGATGATCTGAGTAGATCTAGATATGAATTTGGTAAGAATCTTCGTCATATGCAGTACTCCTGAAATAATCAAAATCCTAGGCATCCTTTAATGTAGAGTTATTACCGATGAAAGTTATAAGCATCATCTCGCATAGAAGATTCGCTTTTCAATCCAAGAATTCCAAAAGGAGAAATACTGTAATGGCAATAGGAAAGATATCAGGACATCTGAAAGGCTAGAAATAAAATATATGGCGTGACGTTTCTCTTAAAAGTACATGCATGATGTGCAGGGTACTGTCAGAGTTAACATGTGGTGATCTGACCTTCATAGTTGCATGGCGTTGTTTGAGGATAAGAGGACCTTAGCCACGAAGGAATGATGAAGTAGCGTGGCTTTATCGTTCACCATTAATACACTTTCTAGGCCAGAAAAAATCTTCGTACTCTTTGCTGCGTCGAAGTGCTTTTCATGAGCTAACCGTGACGGTTCTTATATCGTATTTTTTTTAAAGTTATGGCTTTCATATGTTCAATCTGACGTTGCTGACATCCGGCCATTCTATGTAAATAGATGCTTTTTTGGAGGAATATCTGTAAAGTATCACACATTTTTATTCTTACAGTTCGCACAAAATTATTTGTTGTTGATTTTGACCGTTTCTCGTTTTTATTGCTAGTAATTTTTTCGAAGTATTTTTCTCTAAACACTAAAGCTAACAAAAGCTCTACCAAAAATGATGTCCGTGGCTTCGAACTAAGGATTCGTTTGAGTATACCATTTTACCGCCATTACAAATTGGGTTTGGCATTTCGAACTCTTCTCATCAACTTATGGCAGTCCCTAACATTTGACTGCAGCTTCTTCTGTACGGAAACCCACTTTTTATTCATGTCTTCTGCAGATTTGACCTCCTTGGGATGCTTCCATAATGTCTGCTTCATAATTGACCAATGACCCCGTTGGCTTCATACCACTCCATACCACTCATACCACACAACATTCGAATAGTGATACGAAGAGCTTCGTAAAAATTTCTGACGTGGCCCTCCCATTTTTCACAAAGTAGTGAATTTTGAAAAACATGTTTTTATTTTATAGTTTAGGTACCCCTAAACATCTTCATGAAATATTTTGTCGATATTCGAAATATTTATAATAGTTTTAGTTAATTGAAAATTTATACACCTTTTTATTATAATATTTTCCACAGCCAAAGTTTAATTTCGAATTGCACCAAACTTCACTGATGGTTTAACAAATGTTTAGTCTTGAAAATGTCGAAAAAAGGTTTAACAAATGTTAACTATTTCTACTATTTTTTAAACAATTTTTTAATAAAATGCAGTTTTAAATGGTTTCTTCACGCGATATTTATTCCCTTTAAGTTGTAAAATGTTGCATATATTATCAGCTTTGAATTCCAAGAAAAAAAGTTTTGAGCAAACATAAGGTTTTTAAAATATTTGATTTTTTGTGTTACCCGGCCTGCGAAAACAACGCGCAAGCGAAAAAGTCGCTGGTCGCCACGGCACGCTTGGACCAACATTGCACTAGCGAACCTGCCGTACTTTCCGCGACACGTTTGGACAAGTTTAAAAGGTAGCAATCATGATATAGCTCTAGATCCGGCCAGATGATCGTAGGGCCCTCATGTTGCTTCAACTGAGAAAGCAGACGTTTCTGTAGATACTCCTTGAGCTAGATCTCCTCGTTCACAGTCCCGGTAGTCACGAACGGCGCACTACGTTTGCCACATGTGCAGATCCCGTCCCAAATCATATATTTATCGGAAAACTTTGAAAATTTCTGTAAGTTTCTGATTCCTTATTTCCTCGGGAACATCAAACTTGAACCCCGAAAGTTGCCGGAAGACCGCTTTGACGTAAGTCTCATGTACCATGATGAGACAATCAGGCAATTGTCAACATCTGGGTGTACAGTGTCCGGGCCCGTGACTTTCCCAACGTATTTTGCGGTTCGTGGCGATTTGGAGCCTCCTGTACTTTATACGTATGCAGTCCCTCTCAGTCTTTGGCTCTCTGAACGAAAGATTTGGACAGATCTAACTTTTTAACCACATCCCTGACCGAACCATTGGGATTCCGCTTAAACGCATTGACTGTACGCTTGTGTTCCTGATTAATAGAAACAGAACATCTATTTTGACCGCATTTCTCCTTCCGTTCGATGCTCAGAGTTTGGTAGTAACATTTAATCACACGACTCACCGTTGTCTGCACGATTCCGAGTTGTTTTCCGATGTCCCGATGAGAGAGTTGATGATTTTCCATTCCATTTTAATTCACGACGTTGCTTTTCCGGTAACACCATTTTTTCCAATTTTCGAAAAACTGACAGTGATAAAAAGTGCAGTGTAAACAATACACTCTAAAACTACTTCTACGCAAATTTTCAAGAGAAAATACCCTATGGGTTATTTTCTACAGCGCTTTTTCCTTGATGCAATTTGAAGTGGGGCACCTTTACCTTTTATACGACTATAGGCTTTAAGATGGATTTATATGAACCCTCAATGCGTGGCTCTCAAATTCTCCTGCCCCTGATCCAGGGATAATGCGCCCATGCATGTAGACGGTACTGCCAGCAACCCGAATTGCTGAAATTTACAGATTACAGGATTTAACCTATCTTCCAGTTCCTCAATGATTGCTTCAACTTCAAGTAAATAAGGGATATCGAAAATTTTGCATTAATGAAGCGAATATCAAAATGAGAATTAAGAAAATCAGCATAGTTATGAGGACAACCTGCCATTTCGCCTGATGACCATTCGGCCTCATGACTATTCGGCATAATGACCATTCAGCCAAGCAACCATTCGGTCTAATGACCATTCGGTTCAATGACCCAATTAAGTTAATATTTTCTAATATTGCAATTGCTCTTAAAACCGACCGAGTGTCATATCCAATTCAACTCAGTTCGTCGAGATCGGAAAAAATCTGTATGTGTGTATGCGTATGTATGTGCGTATGTGTCAAAAATGTCACTCATTTTTCACAGTCAGGGCTTGACAGATTTGCCCAAACTTAGTCTCAAATGAAAGGTACAACCTTCCCATCAGCTGCTATTGATTTTTTTATTGATTGGACTTCTGGTTCCGGAATCACGTGAGAGTGTAACCACACAGCAAATTCCCATATAAACTAAACTGGGAAAAGCTCAAAGGGGGAGCAAAGGAAAATTTTAAAATCGAATTTGTATTTTTGATGTCAAATGACTTTAAAATGCAAGAAATGTCAAGATTTGATGCAATCTCCAAAAAAAATGACGAGGATTGACTTTTTTGGGTTTTGGCAATTTTTTGCCTTTCTCATATAGAAAGGTTATGCAATCACTCTGAAAATCGTCCACCTAATCCCGCCCTGTATATGTTCTCTGTGTTTTAACAGGGGCGTAGCCCCCCTTTGCACAGTCTTCCCTGAGCACCCTCACCCCTCAAGTCCCTCCATCATGCCCCTCCCCTATCAAGCCACCTCCCCTTTTTGCCGAAAGACAACATTGAGCTAATGCTAATTGAGCTAATTAAATATTATGCGGACCCTTTGGACCCTCCGCCTGAATGCGCCGCTGGTTTCAACTGTGTCAACGTCAACACATATCATCTCAAGTTCGTGGCTGTATGTTATACATTACATTACCACTGTTATATTGAACATAACCAGCCATGGAATCGTAGTTTAAGAAAATAAGAAAGGCACAATGGCATCACTGCACGTGCATTAAAAACAGGTTTTTTTTTGTTTCAAGTGTACTAAGAATTTAATAGACATGAAGACTTTTGTTCATTAGGTCCAATCTGCAAATGAGAGCCCTCTTTTTTCATTTTCTCTTTCGTTTATTACTGCAAATCCATAAAACTTTTTAAACATTTATTAGTATGCTCAGAAAGACCAAGGTTTTTACTAGCTTATTATGTAAACAGTTTAAGACAAATCAGAAAGGTTACCGAGCAATTCGCGAAAGAGAAAGTAAACAACTCTCTTTGTTTACTTTCTCTTTCGCAAATTGCTCGGTCACCTTTCTGATTTCTCTTGAACTGTTGCTCTCTTTTGTAGCCACAATTGCACCACTAGGTGGATTAAAACAGGTTTTTTACGATATTTTGTCTTATTACAGTAGGATTCCGTTTTTGGCAACAATTTTATTTTTTCAGTTGCCAAAACCGGAACAGTGCCAAAAATGGAACCTTATTTTAAAAGTTTGGATTTTCAATTTACGACTTCAAAAATGTTTCAAGAATTTTTAATCATAAGTGAAATGTAATGTGATGAAAGGAAAAATAATTAAATTCAATTTTATTCATGATTTTATCAAATTCAGACGTCGTACAGTGGGGCAAGCTTTCGACGCTCAAAACCACTACCGCCCTGGGTATATATTCTGAAGGATTAGTGTCTTTAGCAAAGTATCTTAGATGGAAATGATCATTATTTTGACAACTTCGGTTTTGATCTAGATAAGTAGAAACTGATCTAGATCAGTTCTATCTTTTGATAGAGGTGTTCTATCAAAAAGCTTTCTTCGGCAAAGTTGTTTGTTTTGATATTTCTAAGACATGTACTGAAGACATTTATACTTTATAACCTATGTAGATGGCGCTACAAAACATTTTAAAAATAACCTAGAAATTGAATTTTAACATTTGTTTATGAAAAATATATCTAGTTATAAATATGTTATTCCTAAATCATCGAAAATATACAATAATAAAAATGCTTCAAAGAGTGATAAATGTTATCATGACATTTTAAGGTTGTTTTAATCAAAAATATTAAAAAAATATGTTCCACAAAATTTGTAATAACCCACGAAGCGGCAGATGATGGCAGCTGAAATTTTATTTGTGACTAGTAGAAACCTATAACTTTATAACCACGAAGAGAAAAAAGTGGGGCAAGGTGGGCCTTTTGCAGACAAACGAAATGAAGAAAAAAATATAATTCAAGTGAAATAGTTCCTACTTCGCTGGAGAATTTTTGAGTAAACTAAAATATATAAAATATACGGCCCACTGACCGTCAAAACTTGAACAATTCACTGAATGGTAGTGTTGATTTCGCTCCTGGGGCTGTTATGTCTGAAAATTATTGAACAATTTTGTTTAAAAAACACAGCTCTTTTAAAAAATAAATAAATTTATTGCTTCTCCATAACTATCCAATCGTTGATCTTTCAAATGGAATTGATAGATTGAAAGTCGAACTGCTTTGCTTGGAGATATTTAGGTTTGAAGAAAACCTTTTTTGTTATAAAAATCACTTGCAATTTGTCCATATTATACATAAATAATGCATCTCTACACTTTTTGTAATGATTAAAAACAACACCTATAGTGTAAAATATAGGTAACCCTTAAATGCATAACATTGCGAAAAATATCTCAAAATTATCACAGTAATGTATTGAAGCTATGAGACAATTTTCACAATATTAAAAAAATGATTTGCGCCTTTGAGGGTTAATATGACTCCCATGTTTGGAAATGAAGTCAAATGTGATATCAATTGATACAAAAAAATATCTATTGCACATATCTAAAAGACTTGTTATGACCAACTAACTGCCAAAATCGGAGTGTGCTAAAAAGGGAGCATGCCAAAAACGGAACGTACCAAAAACGGAATCTTACTGTAGTTATAAATAAGGTAATTTTTCGGCCATTAATTAAATTTTGCAAAATAAATCAAATGTTCACTAGAATTTTGGAATTCAAATATATAGTTGCTCACGGTTATGCCACGAGTATAATATAAATATGAATTATATTAGAAATCTATTATTTCACTACTATGTGGATTACTTGGTGATCTATGAATTTATATACCAACCCACGTCTACATCACGGCTCAAAGTAACTCTTGATCCAAATGGTAAATACGTCAATTCTGGAAAAAAATCATTTTGAAGTGAATTTACTCATTACTTTATTTTCGAAGGGTATTAATTACGTATTAATTTTTGAGAAATAATTAGGTCATTATTGAGTAAATCTACAAATGTTTTCGTAATCGAACTCCTTGAATTGATTTAGTTTTGCCACCAAAACACCAGTAAAGCCAGTACTCTTCATGTAATAGTCTCATTTTTAGTTAGGGGGACCCGAGGCTATTAAGACCGTGGGGGTAATTTGGACCCCCTCGATTTCTCAGAAAATAGCAAGACTTTCTGACTGTCGTACATATTAGTGGAACCGCAATTCTAAAACATTAATTTTGACAGATGAATCTCATTCTGCAGTTTTTATAGAAAAGAAGATTTTTTCGCCATCCTCAAAACAAAAATCATTATTATTATATTGAAATAAATTACAGGTAAGTGTTTTGGAAAGCTTGAGGGTCCTATTTTATTAAATGGTTTTTGTTTTGGTGAAATCAGATATTTTTGTGCGAAATGAGCGTACGGAGCTATTCCATCATCTTCCATTCAGCGGCTCGCGGCTACGCACACGATTGCACAAGCCACAGCGAAGACAATACATAATACGCCCATCGACAGCTGTGACGAACCAGATTAATTTTTTGTAACATGATTTTTTTTGCTTCTTAAGGAGTTTCTGTAATAAATATTTCATAGGTCAACATAATTTCATTGTCAAAAGAAAATTAAATAATGACGGTCTGAATTACCCCGTAGGGAGGTCCGACTTACCCCTATATTGTAAAAGGATGGAAAAACGTAGTTTTGCAAATCGTCGCCTAGCGCTGCCATCCCAAGTAGCATTTCTAGTTTCATAGCAGACTACAAGGGCAATCTAAGTTTTAGGAAAGACTTCAAGAGTACCATAAAACTAATTATGTTACTAGGGATGGATTGGTGTAAATGAGCGTTTATGGCACCAAAATGTAACTGAGGTTTCAAACTAATAATTAGGGGCTTTGATTGATAAATTCTTTCCCAAATAACAATCAAAGATTGCACGCTACAATTGCAATCCAGCGTTAGGGGACAACGTTTACACGCATTATGCAACTGTTAACAGCTTGTCGTTTGAAAAATCCTACGATGTACGCTCAAAACACTTAATTGAATACTTTAAAAGTCCTAACACAACGTTAATGTTATGGGTACGATATTTTTCAGGTTGTCATTTCATTCTGAGAGGTGAAAATGTCGCGTTAGGGGACAACAGAGCAAAATATTGATTTTCCAACCTACACTTGCATTTATCAAAAAACCTTCTCTATCTTAATCTTTAGAGCATCCATTTGTTCTTGGAATTTGGTCATCGATAGTCACAGAACAATACTGTATACCTAGATTTTCGTGCTTTCATGAAATTTTTTTCACGACCGTTGCAAACGCTGCGTTAGGGGACAACACCAAAATGAACACAAACGGTCGCATATGAAGTGTTGTCCCCTAATGCGACCGAAGTGTTTGTTGAAGCTCAAACAAATTGAAGTATATTACCTCTAGACATGTAAATAACTCTAAACAAAGATTGGAAATGCCAAACTAGATGTATTTCTTGTTTCACCTTCATGTGTATTGGACAAATGATATTTAGAAATCGAATTAATTATCAGGAGTTTTTTCGGCTAATCAGTCATAAATTAGACAGCGAAAACAACAATATTGCTTTTACTTCCAACGTTTCAATGGATTTATTCCACCTTTATCAAGGATTCTAAAAATGTATAGCTCTTGGTAGTTACTGAAGTACATAAATAATTTTACTTACAAAAACTTTGTGTTTTCTTGTAAAGTGTAATGTTGTGGTAAAACATGAACTGTCCTAATGTATACGCGTCATCTAATAGCTATTTTGGTCAAGAATTGAAAAAAAAAATTATATTCTGTGTTTAATTTGCTAAGATACTCACTGCTAATTATCCTGGATAATTTGAGCAATGTGATATACAGCATGCCATGCCAAAACTGCCCATCATCATATGTGGGCATGACTTCGAACATGCTTAAAACAAGGATAGCTGCACACCGCTCAAACATAAAAAAGCTCAACTTACTCAGGGAAGCAGGACACACCAGTGAAGACATCCAGATAGTCGAACTAAAACAAAAAACAGCTCTCCTCGAACACAGCATTACACATCATCATAACTTCGATGTAAACAAGGTGAAGATACTCGATCAACATAACCGAACGACAGCTCTTCCTATATTGGAAATGTGTCATATCATCAACCAGCAAAAAACTGTAAACAAACGCACAGATACCGACGGACTTAGTTGTATATATGCAGGAATTCTACAAACACTACATAATAGAAACTATAAAACAGACAACACTTACACTACCGATACTACCATACGCACGATTATAGCAAACACTCAACAACCGTCAAATTCAGTACAGTTACCAGATCGAATATAGCGCTTTTTCCCTCGTTCTCTACCCGCGAAACAGAATCGTTTCAAACGCAGAAAAATTTCAAAAAATACAGTAGGTGCATGAATATGCGAACAATAGCAGTGAGTAGATATATCTTAGCAAATTAAACACAGAATATAATTTTTTTTTCAATTCTTGACCAAAATAGCTATTAGATGACGCGTATACATTAGGACAGTTCATGTTTTACCACAACATTACACTTTACAAGAAAACACAAAGTTTTTGTAAGTAAAATTATTTATGTACTTCAGTAACTACCAAGAGCTATACATTTTTAGAATCCTTGATAAAGGTGGAATAAATCCATTGAAACGTTGGAAGTAAAAGCAATATTGTTGTTTTCGCTGTCTAATTTATGACTGATTAGCCGAAAAAACTCCTGATAATAGAAGCTCGACAGTCAAGAAGACATTCATAAAGAAATCGAATTAATATGGATTGAGAACAGGCCACACCGCATACCACAGTGTGGCCCGGTATAGAAAAGATTGTAGACCACAATCGCGACCTTCTAATGGTGGTTTCAAGTAGTTTTGGTAAGTTGAATATATTATTGACATCGGAAAATATATTAAATAAAATTAATTGTTCATTATGGTGACTCAACATTTTTTTTATTTTGTTGACCAAATAAGTTTTTTCAAGCAATTTTAATGCGCTGACTTTGTTTTTTGACATTATAAAATCTTAAAAATAAAATTGACTGTTGATTAGGGGAGATCAAAAAACGTCATTAAGGTGGTTCAATATTTTTTTTCTTGTTGCGTTAAAAATAAACAAATGTGACACTGAAGCAACTCAGCAAAGGTAAGACTGTCAAACGATTATACTCAGTCAAGCAGTTATGATATTTACATATTGTATATAATGTCGCGAAAAACCAGTAATACGGTTGAAGTAATGATTTCGAAATAGTTCAACCTCTGGCGTTTGTTCAACCGTTTCTACTCATAGATCTGCAAGAAGACACTTAAAAGTTATGATTGCGGAAATTAAACAAAATGCAGCCGTTTTACGCGATTTTTGGAAAATTTTTGCCCCCTTTTTATCCGGCAATCCATTCACTCAAAAAATCTGCGTCCAAAGATGAAATCTTTGTACAATATGTATACAATAAAATGGCATTTATGATTTCAAATTGAACAAAATGCAGCCGTTTTACGCGATTTTTGGAAAAGAAGGGAAAGACGCAGCTTTTGGAAAATTTAGATATATTTCAGTATATAAAAATTGTTAAAAATCTGCACACAATTGCGGTCTTATGGGTCAGCTGGCCGGCTTGTCACTGAATTATCTAAATGATAGAAAACTGGAGAATTACGTGAAATTGTATCTTTTATTTGCGAATTCTAAGAAATGCGCATCCTCGATAAAATTTTAACTTTAACGTGCTATAAAAACATTAAAAAGCTGTGTTAAACTACGATGTTTGGTTCATGTAGAAAAAAAAATCGATTTCTAAAGACAAACCGTGGTTTGTTCCAAGTGGTCAATAATTATAAACTGTGAAGTCCCGATCAATTTTTTTTCAAAAATTTCTCCACGGTGATTTAGTTGGAACCGTAAATCTCCGCCATATTTTTATTTGTTCTGCTCCCAAGCCTAGTTCGATGGGAATTTTTTTTTCAATCGTAGGGCATTACAGTAAAATTTTCGATTTTCGAATCATTTTTTCAAAAATTTCCAAGTCATTCGATCTAAAAAATTTTTTATAATTTCTTTTCAGCGGTTTTCGTTTGTTTTGAGACTAGATGCTGATGTTTCATGCTATTTTTAGACATATTTCGACAATTTTTTTTTCGATTTTTAACATTTCATGTATTTCTTATATTATGAAAGCAATATTCAAACGCCGCACCCCTTTAATGATGTCCGATTGCGCTAAAAACTTGCATAGATTACTTTTTCGATCTAATAAGCATTTTATGTAGGATTTATGCGAAAATTTAAGATGACCATTTTTATTGATATCTTGCCTCTTGAACACCCCTAGTTCTCCGTACAAACTTTGGTTTTAAACTGTGAAGCCCGGTTCCAATTTTTTTCAAAAATTTCTTCTCCAGGGCTTTCCTGGGTCCCAAAACTTTCGCCGTGTGTTGAACAGTGTTATCCCGTCAATTTGAAAGAATATTTAGGGAGGACAAGTGAGTGTTATTCCCTATAACCAAATTCTTCCGTGCGCTCTCATACTTGTTTGGCATATTGCGTTCCATTCCATATATTTGAACCCTGTTCTGAAATTGTTTATTTATTCCTAGATAGTTTATCCATTGATAGATGTGCGATATTTTAAGGTAGGCCTTCCCCTTAATGGCATAACCCCCCCCCCCCCTCTCTTTCCACTCCTTAGGCGACTCATACCACTGCATGGCTGCTCTATTTCTGAAATAGGTTGCTTATATCTTTTATGTCTATATCTTGTTCTGTAGGCTCCCAAAGTATCTCTGCAGAAGGATTTACCTTACTGTAGCGGAAAGTGTTAGGGGACAAGACTTCAGTGCACCCCTATGAAAGAACGATTTCGAGGTTTGTTATATACAAATAGCACATTTTTAGAAAGGTATTGATGAGTACTAATAGCTTCTGAAAATATTTCATAGATATCGTGCATTGTTTTCGTGAAAAATTGAAAAAACATGATTTTTGCATACTATGTTGCGTTTCGGCTTCGCCTCTTCAGAAACCGACACTAACGTATTGTCGGAATAGATTAGCGCCGGCTTGACGCAAATCCCTTAAAACTAAAACACACTATGTGTTTCAATCAAACGACTGATCAAACATGATGTCCCGTTCGAGCAGAAGTTCTGTTTATGCCGATGAGACACAAGTGAAGCCGAAACTTGTCTTGGCTTAGCAGGCCTATGCGAAAGCACTATGCTATATTTCACCCTAAGGAGGAATATTTGGTAAAAACCAAAATTTCTCACTAGGGTGAAAATTTGTTGGTAAAAACCAGTCTTTGTACAGGAGGGCACAAATCCTTATTTCATACTATGTTGCGTTTCGGCTTCGCCTCTTCAGAAACCGACACTAACGTATTGTCGGAATAGATTAGCGCCGGCTTGACGCAAATCCCTTAAAACTAAAACACACTATGTGTTTCAATCAAACGACTGATCAAACATGATGTCCCGTTCGAGCAGAAGTTCTGTTTATGCCGATGAGACACAAGTGAAGCCGAAACTTGTCTTGGCTTAGCAGGCCTATGCGAAAGCACTATGCTATATTTCACCCTAAGGAGGAATATTTGGTAAAAACCAAAATTTCTCACTAGGGTGAAAATTTGTTGGTAAAAACCAGTCTTTGTACAGGAGGGCACAAATCCTTATTTCATACTATGTTGCGTTTCGGCTTCGCCTCTTCAGAAACCGACACTAACGTATTGTCGGAATAGATTAGCGCCGGCTTGACGCAAATCCCTTAAAACTAAAACACACTATGTGTTTCAATCAAACGACTGATCAAACATGATGTCCCGTTCGAGCAGAAGTTCTGTTTATGCCGATGAGACACAAGTGAAGCCGAAACTTGTCTTGGCTTAGCAGGCCTATGCGAAAGCACTATGCTATATTTCACCCTAAGGAGGAATATTTGGTAAAAACCAAAATTTCTCACTAGGGTGAAAATTTGTTGGTAAAAACCAGTCTTTGTACAGGAGGGCACAAATCCTTATTTCATACTATGTTGCGTTTCGGCTTCGCCTCTTCAGAAACCGACACTAACGTATTGTCGGAATAGATTAGCGCTAATCTATTCCGACAATACGTTAGTGTCGGTTTCTGAAGAGGCGAAGCCGAAACGCAACATAGTATGAAATAAGGATTTGTGCCCTCCTGTACAAAGACTGGTTTTTACCAACAAATTTTCACCCTAGTGAGAAATTTTGGTTTTTACCAAATATTCCTCCTTAGGGTGAAATATAGCATAATGATTTTTGCGTTAGGGGACAACGCAAAAATGGTCAATTTTTGCCCCCCTTTTATCCGGCAATCCATTCACTCAAAAAATCTGCGTCCAAAGATGAAATCTTTGTACAATATGTATACAATAAAATGGCATTTAAGATTACTCCAAATTAATTTTATTACGAACATACCGGTGTGGTACGGGAAGATATATTCAATTATTAAAAACGAGTCTTAAATGTATTAATGGTTCTTATTGATGAGCGTCATAAAATTCTTTTAAATAATTTCTATATATCTATGATTTGGGAGCCTTAAACCTATACCAACATATTGCAGAACAACTTTTACTTATATTAGAAGATTTATTTTCATGAGGTAAGCGATAGAAGCGCGTGGAATGTGTCTAAGTTTTATGAGTGGCTACAAAATTACCATAAAACCTCAGTTGTTACTAGGGTTCACATCTATCCACCTAAAAGGGCGGTTTGCTTAGGTGGGCCCGAATAGCCCCGGGTCCCCTTATTGTGAATTGATAAGCGAGGAATAAAAATATAAAGTTTTTAATATCTCCTCCGCTCGTTAACTGGTTTTGACAATCTAGAGCCTGTTACCCTTTCCGATTTTTATTTTCGAGCTCCAAATCATTGTTCCGCATTTCGGTGCTGAAGGGGTTTTCATAGGTAATTACTAATTGTTATTCAGGACTAAAGTGTTTCGTAATATGCAAAAATAAACATCAATCCATTGTGAATTCCAACTTTCAAGAAAAAAAATTTGAATTCTGATATTCATACTCATCAGTATGGTGTGTCTCAGAACTATTTCACGGCATTTTTTAAATGTGTTGACGAAACAAAATGGTCAACAAACGGGCATTGTGAACGATCCTTAATAATAACCGGGAGAGTGTATCATTAGCCCCAGATGATTTGCGAGTCCCAAACCATACCATATATCATCATAACACAACATAGTCCCAAATTCAAATAATTCAATAAATGTATGACAATCAATTTGAAACATCCAAATACAAGATGTCCCCAGTCCGCAGTTCTGAACCGCAATGCCAATGTTTGCATAAATGTACCCCAAATCGATCGATGTAATTTTATATTTATGCCTCTAATCCTCCCCATTCATCATTTATTCACCTCATCTATAGGGCAACACGTGACACAAGAGGACCAACAAAACATACGTACCTACACACACTGTCCGTGATTTGCATGTTTAACCCCTTTAGCTGCCAGTGCGGTGCTCAGTCGAACGGTTTGACCTGCCCGTCACTTTCACTGCCCCCAGTATAACCTCTCGGCTTTTGGCTTTGTCGCATAAGGGTCCGTACGATTCGGTTTCCTGGTGCTGTGCTGAAGTTCGTACATATTGCTCGCATGTGTCCTGGTCTGACAAGTGCGTCACAGTAGTTTCCTTTTGCTTTGTGAGCCGCATGTTGCGAAACCCAATTTGCCCTCCCTGCCTGGGCCACAACGAGCCTGTTTTGAAGCATTAATTCACAATGATGCGAATACTATGGCCTCTCTGATGCAGAACCGAACGAGGCACGAAAACAACAACAAAAAACTAAATCAAATAAAGCCAAGGTTGAAAACAGAAACGGCTCAAGAGAAAATGGTTTAATATTACATTTCACACATCACGTCTGGCCACTTGAGTGAAACCCTTGATTTTCGCACGCGTTAGCAGAAAAGGACATTTCCCCCCTTGTTTTCATGTTCAATGTTCGCCATTAAATACTTTGTTTTGAGCTCTGGTAAATCATAAAATTGAAATTTCGCGAATGTGTAAACACGAACACTCCTTGTTCAAGATTTTTAAAGTGCGTCAAATTCTGTTGTATGATAGTTTGAACCAGGATAACTACCAGATAAATACATAAAAGTATTTAACAGCATCAACTTCAAATCATTTCCCTTAATTAATCTTGCGCAATATATGTACCTACGTGGTGAAGTTCAAGAACTCAAATTGTAATACTTATAAAACTTGATGCAAAAAGATCTAGAAAAGAGAAACGGATCGACAAGAAGTAACTTATTTAGGTATATTGCTTTATTCATCTTATAAAATCTCCACCATTTTTCACCAACATGTATATAGTTATCAGATGTATACGATCACTCATACATACTTGTCCATTATGCTCGATGACACGTTCCTTACCCTACGAATTTTCCGCCATCAATGTTCCATCTCCATTCACCGGAAGAGGCTAATTTTCAGCAATGGTTCGGCAAGGCATTTCACGTCCGGTTGCTTGGCCAACCAGCTTCCTTCACCTGATCCGTGAGTTCATTATTTGTCCTAAGTAGGAAATATGAGATGGCATTTCTTGTCAATTCTGTTGTTCTTCTACCATCCTGCCGCCGGCCCACGTAGCTTTCATCGTTGGAAGTTAGAAAATCACAGTCTATTCCAGTCGCAGCCGCACTTCACTTGGGATGGCATCACATAACAAAACAAACATCACCGGAAGACGTGATGTGCGTGTTGGCGTTTTGTATTCGTTTCCGGCAAGCGTGATTTTGGTGTTTTCTCTTCCTGTGGGCACATTTTCTCGCTTTCGTTTTCCGTGCCATCCAGTCGCCAGAAAACTTTAGCAGAACGATGAATTCTTGGGACTCTAGCTGCCAGGGTAAAATACGTTTTGCTCCAAATAAATTCCATGTATTTATACTGATGTGTGATTTTATATAATAATAAAATTAAATTTGATCGAGTACCGTCCAAGGAGGAAAACTTCGCATCTGAGTTATACAAAAGTCGTGTTTGTGCTCAATCTAGGCTGAAATCGATTCTTAGACGCTGATTTATTCACACAAAATTAACAGCTCCTTTACCCAAAGCTCTAGAGAATTAGAGCTTTCGATTAAGAAAGGTCAGAAATATCTAAGCCTTCTTTCACGTCCGTAGCCAGGATTTTGTTTTGGGAGAGGCTTAAAACTTGTTGCATATATTTGTTAATTCTGGTGACTTAAGTTAGTCACTGAAAACAGTTCCAAAGCTAAGGTAATATACAATATGTAATCTGATACAAGAAAGGCTATATAGTAGAGTAAAGTGGGATCAAGTAGGTCAGTTTTTTTGGCGAGCTCGTGCGATGATTACACCTCGATAATAGTCTCGGTCTTAACACTCTCAAGCGGGAACCTACAAAAATGCTCGCGCGCACGCGGTCACAAATCGGTCACGGTCCGGAAGTCCATCTTCGATCATAGAAGCCTAGGTACATGCTTTCAGTTGGACCAATTAAGAAAATACGCTCATATCTATCAAACAACACGTCTCAAGGCGACATGACCGGTAACCCAAGCGATATAAGGGAACCCACTCTCTGCTAGAATCTGAATCGTGCACCGAAAATTTAATATCAGACTCACGGTTCGCACCACCATTCAAGAACACACGCAAATAAGTTACAAAATCACGTCAGCATACAAACGTTTGGGCCCCTCGCGATTTTCCAAGCAACCTGCGCCCACAATCTCGCAAACATGATAATTTGTATTTGTATTTGAAATTTGTGTTCATCTGACACTAAAGGCCTAAACGCAATGGCGACGGAAGCGGAACGGCAACGGAAAGCGGCTGTCAATTATAATTTTGAATACATGCAAGTCAATGCGGTTGTCCGCAATGATGGCGGAACGGTAAACGCGGCGTTGTACTAAAACAACAAAACCGCGTTTTTTTGAAAAAAATCAAAAAGAGCGGCAGTCGAAAACGCGGTAAACAGACTGTTTTAATTCAAATTAACCGGATTCCATATTCAGTGGAATCTAACGTATTGTATTGCAGATAGGGGAAGATGGGGTAAAACGCACCCCCTAAGGAAATATGATCATAACTCAGCTATAGAACATCGATCGGGAGAATTTAATTAAAAAATCGCTTAGCCAACATTTTCCTCTGTAATCATAATCATAACGCTTTGCAGAATAATCAAGAACATGAAAAATATTCGATTCTTCAAAATAATTAAAAATTGCCTGTTGAAAAATAAGCGGGGCAAAACGCACCTGTTCGGGGGTGAAATGCACCACAACAACGGGGCATCATGCACTATAACAACGGGGCAGAATGCACCGCAACAACGGGGCAGAATGCTCGGTGAACAAGCAAGCAGTTTTGTTTTCTGACGAGATTTCACAAAAGTGTGCCATTAAATAGCCTTAGGTTATGCAATTAGTAGGTTTTCAGAACAATTTTTCTGTTTTCGATTAAAGAATCAGCAAAATTAAAGAAGAGGGCATTTTGCCCCCAATAGAGCAGAGATATAAATTTAGAAAAAGTGAATTATTTAGTAGATTTTTCAGTGCGACAGAATAATGAACAACGGTATAAATAGAACTGGAATGCACTGATATAATAGTACAAATTACATTTATAAGAGCTGGAAATCCTTGTTGCACGAGCCACGATAATAACATGAGAGGAGTACGTTATTGTCTTTTGTTTATTTCTCGAGCTGCTATTGACATACGGTTATCAAACTTTAACAAAGTATGTTTACTAAGGCGGACTTCCGACTGGTGCTACCCTTTTCTAGAAATTTTCAGCAGTTTTCGTTATAAGCAAGAGGTGCCTTTTGCCCCGGGGGTGCGTTTTACCCCATCTTCCCCTATTTAGGTTGGGCAGATAGTGAACATAATAGCAGCTTTTTTGTTTCGTTCGATTTTAGAGGTTTTAACCTTAGGGTCATTCGTCTTTTTGGGGTAGAAAATGCTTTTTTCTAAAAATCTCCAATCATATGTGCGGGTTTGGGAATCGAACCGAAATAAGCAATTTTCGTGTGCCGTGCTAATGGACCAGATGAAATTCAAAGATGGCGGCATGCAAAATATAAACGAAATTCACTGTTGAAACTGTACGCATTAGAAAAGATCTCTGTTACTTTTTGTTCTTTTAACGAACAATTTTGTGAATTAGTGCATACAAATGATAATAAAAAGCTGGGAAAGATAAGAAACGATTGTTTAACAAGAATAAAAGATAGTTTGTTCGTTCTAGCATATCTGGTACAACGTCAATACACTTTGGATTGTGCGTACTGACGTCTACCACACGAACTATTATACAGATGCCACTAGTGTAACAACGTATTTTAATTTAAACAATTAGGACAACTGGTGCATTATTTGTTCTCTTTGGCACGTCGGTTCGTCGGTGGGCATACTACGGACCCGTTGTTATTTTATCTACTAGACAGCTACGTTTCTTGTTACTCTAGTTTTGTTCACAGTTTACGTTCTGACGAACGCGAAAAATCATTTGGATGCACAGCCCAACTTCGTAAGCCACTTTGCAAGCAAGTGTACAAAGCAAGCGTTAGCCAGGATAAACCAATTGTCTTTGATTGAAAAGGAGAAACCCGCTACCGGATACGATACGCAAATCATTTATCTGCAATATATCAAAGATATCGGTTCATGGTTGCGTCTTTGGTAGAAAGTTTTGAATATAATCAAACCTGCGATTCTAATGTTCTCAAGATACGGTTACATGTTTGGTCAAAAGATCTGAAGTTGGATACTTTCGAATCGATAGCGTTCTTCATTGTTCGTTTGTTTATTGGCGTTCTTCATTATTTTAATCAGGTTAGGTTCGGATTCCCTAAACGCAGCAAAGAAGTTGTATGACCAGCTACTTTGAAAAATGCGATGTGAATGTCTATGTCCTTCGATAGCACCCACTTGGTAGAATTGACAACCGTTTTTCTTTAAAAAACATAGATGTCATGCAAATTGTTCTACCAAATTCCGACATGGCTATACTAATTTCTTGCCATGACCTGAATATTTGGCGTTATGCTATCCATAATTTATATTTTTATTTAAATCTACATTGCGACCTCACAGCAGATGTAGCGATTGCAATCAATCACCAGATATCTAATCTATTCCCCCTTCAGTGAAAGCGTCAAGGACAGTCTAACAAAAATATTTCACATGATTTACTACATCTTTGCTGTATTAATCAAGGAATCGAGTGGACAGACCACGACTGGTAAAGCAGACATTCACTGCGACGAGCTTTGTAAAAGGAAAGTCCCTTTGGTTTGCTCCAAATTTGTCAAAAAAGAAATGTCAAGCGCTAACCGCGCTGTAACCGCTGATGTTCATTGCGTTTTGAATACCGCGACAATTCCGCGTACCATTGCCGTTCCGCTTCCGTCGCCATTGCGTTTGGGCCTTAAGTCTTAGTGAATTAAACTAAAAATAATTAACCTAATGTAACAGCAAACGGCGACGAAATTGTGATGAATTATAATTGAGGTCAAAGTGCTCGGCAAGCTCGTTGAAGCACCGAACCATTGCTAAAATCGGACTATTAGTAGCGTAGTTGGTGTTTCGCATTTCGATATGTAGTAATGTCCGAGGGCGAAAAACACGGGTTGGGGCGTAGAGGTTGATTTGTCCAAGGAGATCGGTAACATCATACTCAGCCAACAGAAGCTTTGATATGAAAATGGCCTGCGAAGTATGTCTACGTTCTTGCAAAGTATGTAGTTCTAATATTCTGCAACGCTTCTCATGTGGTGGCAGGTTCAACGGATCATTCCAAGGCAATTGACGTAAAGCATATCGTATAAATTTGCGCTGGGCAGATTCAATCCTTTCACTCCACGTTGCATGATAAGGACACCAGACGATGTTTGCAAATTCCAACAGCGAGCGCACCAGTGAGCAATATAAAGCCTTGAAACACAGAGGATCCCGGAATTCGCTAGAAATTTTGAACATAAAACCTAGAAGTCGGTTTGCTCTGTCGATGGTCCCTGACAGGTGATTGGTATAAGTTAGTCTTTCATCGAGAATAACACCTAGATCTTTTGCGTGGTCAACGCGTTGCAGCTGATTTCCGGCAATGTTGTAGTTAAAATGAAGCATGTCTCTTGTACGACGAAAACTGTTGACAAAACATTTCGTAACACAAAGGATCTACATGTTTGTTTGACACCAATTGTAAAATCACGGCAATCGGCTTCATTCCTTATCACAAGAAATATCTTCAAGTCATCGGCGAAAAACAGTTTCCCTCCACGCATTAGAACAAAGACCGCATCATTCACGAACAATTAAAATAGTAATGGACCTAGTGTACTACCTTGGGGAACTCCGGAATTATTACAAAAGGATTCGGACACGTTGTCACCAATTTGTACGACGCACTCGCGGTGAATAAGGTAGGATCGAAGCCAGTGGCAGAATCTCGAGGTACATCCTAGTTTATCAAGCTTTGCAAGCAGTATATCAGGGTTAACTGTGTCGAAAGCGGCCTTAAGATCTGTGTAGACCGGCTCCACCTGGAGTTTCCTGGATATGTTTTCAATGCAAAACGGTGTGAAGCTAACTAAATTCGTCTCTACCGATCGACTAGGGAAGAATCCGTGCTGACGCGGGCTTATGTAATGTTTACTAGCAAAAAACAGCACCTCGTTGATAAGCGCTTCGAAGATTTTTGACTCAACTCTCAGTGAAGTGATTCCCCGGTAGCTCATAATGTTGCTTTTGTCATTTTTCTTGTGTACCGGAAACATGACTGAAAACTTCCAATCATCGGGAAATGTTTACTGCTGAAGCTACACATTGAAAATGTGCGTCAGTGGGATCGCTAAGATATCGGAACATTTTTTTAGAACAGCAGACGGCATAGCACTTTGTCCTGGAGCATAAAACGATTTTGTTTGCCGTATTGCAGAGAGAACCGATTGTCGCGGGTCGCGATTTCGAGCTCGATGGCAGATGGCACATCAGTCGTGAAGACACTTGAGAAGTAACTGGCAAATAGGGAGCATTTTTCCGCCGTTGTAGTCGCTACTTCGCCATTGTAGACCATCCTAGACGGAAGACCCGTTTCCTTTCTCTTCGTTGTAACAAAAGCCCAGAATCCCTTCGGATTTCGTCGTAAGTTTTGTTGGATGCGGTTCACATATCCTTTGTACAGTAATTTATTGTAACAGCGGTACTCATTACTGGCGAGTGCGAAAAAGCGCTTGAGAATAGGGCATCGACGATTTGTGTACGCACGTAAGGCTTTAGCACGGATGCGTTTCAGATTCCGAAGCATGGCGTTAGACCATGGAGGCTTCTTGTGAGGTTGATATTCTGGCACGGATTTTTCAACACAGTCAATGAGTAATCGGTTATAGAGATCGACTGCAGCATTTACATCAACTTGATCAAGTAGTACACTCCAGTCAATCAGCGATAAGGTGCGACGTAGTGGTGTTAAATCAGTTTTGCAAAAATTACGACGATTCATAGCTAAAGCTTCTTCATATTGTGGTGAACTAATGATGGAGATGGATATTTCTAATGCGGGATGATAGTTATCCAAAGGAACGATCACACTGGAAGCTTCACTCACAGAACACTCGGGCAAAGCATTCTCACTGACGAACACAAGGTCAAGAAAACGGGATTGATGGTTGGAAATCGTGCTTACTTGATTTAGTCCGTGAAAAGCCATCCCGTCCAGAAGTAAGCGGCTGGCAGGATTTGTTGTCGATGATAACGGGTTAGGGTAAGCGTATGCACGTCCAGAAGAAACCCACATCAGTCCTGGTTGGTTGAAATCACCAAGAAATATTATCACATCGTTTGCATCTGCCTGAGAAGAAGCGTGTTCTATAGACTCTAGATGGAGCTGCGTAATAGTGCAGTCAAGTCGCTTTTCTGGAGGAATGTAAACAGCTCCAATAAAGTAGTTCTTCGTCTGCGTCTTCGTCCAAACAACTTCAAAGCTTGATGAACTATCCACACCAAATTCACAGGAGGCTAGTGCGGAAGAAACAGCAATCAGAACTCCCCCGCCGCGACCATGAACACTGTTATGTGCGCTTCGATCCGCACGATAAGCCGCATAAGAATCCACGAAGAGCTGCATCGATGTAATACGATCATCAAGCCAAGTTTCCGTCAGAACATAAATATCGTAGTCGCCTTCAAGAGCAGCCAAGTACAAGTCCTCGATTTTCGTCCTTAGCCCTCTGACGTTTTGGTAGTATAGCCGCAAATCGTCAGCGCCACGTGGCAATCGTGCCGACATGCTGAAGAGACGTGATGTACCCGACGATATGCTAGAAACCAAAAGGTTTTCAGGGAGCGGATCGTCATTTAAAGCAAAATACTCGCCTGAGAAGCAAGTTCGGAAGACCTCCTCACGACCTCCGAACGCAGGGCCGGGACGACTGAGCTGGTCGCTGGCTGGTAGCACGACTGCGTCGGAGCGCTCGGGGGCTTCCGTAGTACGGTATAACAGGCGTCCTTGTGATGGCAGCGCAGCGTCAATTTGTTTGTGCAGTCTCGGCGATGGCGGCGAAATTGTTCTTCGTCCAAACAACAGCAAAGTTTCGGAACGAGTTGTACCCAGTGACATGCGTCCCGATGGTGGTTGAACTATTCCGTCATAGCTGATTGAACTGATAATGGTGAAGCAGGCTGATGAGTTTCGGCCTGAACTGGCGACTGATCTGGCTGCGGATAGAGGGGTTTCCAAAAATTTCCAGCTGATGCGGTGCGATTGCTCTTGAATTCGCGGAAAAAAATTCCTTCAGGCCATGTTGAAGCAGATAGGGCTCACACCTTGAGCTCAGATTTGATTCCAACTTTAAACGAGATGAAATTCATTGTGCTTACGTCACGATCCTTTGCAACAAGTCTAACGACTTCCACGTCATTGTTGATAAGACGCTGTTTCGCCAGAATGGAAATTTGTTCAACAGAAACATCGCGTGCAATACGTGAGAGGTAAAGCCAAAACTTTGGTGTACGATCAGTTACTGTTGTCGTGCCAAGAGATGGTGAAACAGGCATACTAGTACCACGTAATAGAGATGAAACATCAGATTTGGCCCCATCTATTTTCGGGAAAAGACGGTGAGCTTTGTTACGACTGGCTTCGGCAAATGGACGTTGAGTAGTCTTCGGTGTCAACGAATTAGAATTTATAAGGGCCGTAAAATTAGAACGAATCTCCAACTTCAACTCAGATAGGATTTCACCCTTAAGTTGTTCGACAATTTGGTTGTGTGCACCTAACACCTCTTCCTGTCCAACCTCATAGGCAGCTCTTACAGCTTGTCGATGACGCTTATCGGACATCAGATTAGTGCAGGATTTGCATATCCAAAATATCTGCTTATTATTTAATACATCGTCAAAGCAGTTTTCGTCAATCCCGCTGCATTTGGGATGAAAAGTAGCATCCACGACAGGAGATGTGCGTTCCCGCAATATCATTTGCACACGAGTGGCACAGCAGCGTATTCATTTTCATTCAATCACACCACAAAAAGCTGTGTTGTGTTGGACGATTCTACGAACAATGCCGCTCCACAAGCTTCTGCTGTCTCTTAAATGAGCAGGTTGATAAGGCAGCAATAAAATTGATTTTCACGGTAAATTAAATTGCTTCTTAACGGATAACACTATCTTCGTTTGGCTGTCACCTCACGGGATCGTAACACAAATAACAAACGTAAACTAAACACTTAACACGTTAAAAATAGAAAAGAATAAGGGAGCGTTGTTTACTCAACTTAACACAACTGGTCGTATACCGAATATATGTGAAAAATACCCTGGTGATAAGGTGAGCGTCTATGCACTCATAAACTTACAAACGCGATCTCATGCGTCAACCTACAAACTCCCGCGCGATCGTGAATCGGGCATGTCCAGAAGTCTCTATCCTCGATACCAACAGTCAAGCTCCATGCCAATTGATATAAGAAGAAACAAAAAAATAAATCAAAAAATTAAGTAAAAATAACTTCCATTTCCACTAGACACATTGCATGGCAACATCACCGAAAACTACGGTGATATGGGGTAGCTCACTCCCTGTTAAAATGTGATTTGTACACCGAAAACTAAATATCAGAATGACGGTCCGCGTGGCCATCCAAGAAGGCACGCGAATATGTGAATTGCCGCAGGGTTACAAAATCGAATTCATACACGCGAAGTCACATACACGCGAGCACACTTGTCAAACACGTCAAAATAAGAAGGCTTAAGCCCTTCGCGATCATCTACGCACACCTACGTCCGCGATCGCGCAAACTTGATAGCACTCCGGTAATAATGTGAACGTTTTAGTACTTACCAAGTTACGAATGCGGTCTCAAATGCGAACCCACAAACCCTCGCGATTATGAATCGGTTACGTCCGGAAATCTTTACCCTCCATTATAGCAACTTAGGTCCACACATTCAGTTGGACCAATCAAAAAATAAAGCTCGTACCCACTAGGCAACACGTTCCATGACGACATGAAGGAGAACTCTAGTGATATGGAAGAAGACCCCAGTTTCTTCTAGAATCTGAAACATACATGAAAAATTAAGTATCAGTATGGGAAAGTCACACGGTTATAAAAGAGAATTTATACACGGTAGCATATGCGTCATACAAACGCACACGCGATTGAAGATGTTGACGTACAAATGCTCGAGTCCTTCGCGATGATACACGCGATCCCGAAGTAAACGCCCTCACATATCTGAACCGGACAATGAATATCATATTCACAATCACGGCCCGCTGCAATTGGCCTTAAGCAGTGTTTTAGTGGGCGACATTGCCTGTCTCATCTGTAATTGTAGTGTGTGATTCTGACGGGGAGCCCTTCGGATAACATAGATCTACAGCTCCAGTAGGACAACTCTCGAAAACAAAAGATAACACAAATTATTATAATGGACAATAAGACAAATAGGGACGAACTAAAAAAAGTAAAAGTTCTTGTAGCAAAGCAAAAAAAAATTTAAATATTGGTAAAAACGAAAAAAGAAAAAAGTGATATGAATAAATGTGGCAAATAGACAAATTTTAAGAATTGGATGATATGACAAAAGAAACAAATAAAAAAGCAGAGTATTATATGAATATATGAAACAACAGAAAAAATAAAATAAAAAATATTGACTTCCACCCAGAAATTGCAAAAAGTGGAATAACAGAGAAATGACTATAAATTAAGGTAGTAGTAATAAAAATGTAAAAATAACAAAGTGAAAAGATGGTAAAATAAAAATATGGCAACAATAGAAATAGATGGAGAAGGTAGAATGCAAAATTTGCAGAAATAAAACAAAATGTCACAGCTTTAAAAATAGATCAATAAGATTTTAACAAAGCTAAAAAAAATCCATGCAAAAATAAAAAATAAAACGGGAAAATAACGAAACATGGATCAAATTGCAAATAAGGTTAATGTTGATGTGCTTATACGGCAACATATTAACTACAACTATTATTTTTTAAACGAGATAACTCGCGTAGAAAAAAAGTATATTATCGCATCATTGATTCACATAATTTTACAAACTGACTAAAAGCAAAAGTATTTAGTCAGCATCCGTAGCCAAAACTCAACCACAAACCCGCCACGAGGTTAGTTCTTTGCGAATCACACCTTCCCTCAATTACAGCAAAATGCTACCAAGCAACCAGAAACCAGCTGGTCGTACCAGAATATCACTTCGGGGATCGGGTGGTCATAAATTACAACAGTGGCAACCTAGTGGCATAACATTTCCGGGGTTTCAGGTGTTGCAGGTCGATGTTGGTGTGACTTTCTGGGTGATTTATTGCCAGTAGCAGACCAATTTCATGAAGAAGTCGAACAAGTTGTATTTTGACGGGACCGCTCAGGGAACGATAAATATCTCCGGAAGGTAGAAAGAAAGCATTGGAATGTGTCACTGTGTCACACCATTGATTCGTCGCTCTGTACGAATCGTAAGGAGAGTGAGCAGAATGACAGATAGAACGAAACGATCAAAAGAAAATTAGGACAAATACTCTGATGCTACTATCTACTTATTGTGGGGCCTGAACTAAATTACTTCCTGAAATTCATTATGAAAAATCTGAGTTTAAAGTTGTTCAAAGCCTGAAAGTTTGAAACCAAGCTCAACCTAATGTTTATTGAACTAGTTTTTACATATTGAAATAGTAACACATCAATTTTCTTGGTGTGCTCAAATAATGTATCGAACAATTCTTTCAGTGGTATAACTTCGGATTAATCCGTGCTTTTGAAGCCTGTTTTCGCCAATGATTGTTTATCACGTTTTCTCATTTTCATATCAGCTACAGCTACGGTAGGGTTACCACACAAAACATAATAAGGACAAGTTGAATCTCGACCGCCACAAGTTGGAATGATGTCGTACCAATACAAGAAAAAGATAACCTACTTGGATCAGACCCTATATTGAACCATGCTTTCCTTCCAATGATTCACAGGGGTGCGTAGACCACTTAACTGATATCTATCTCTCCCTGTCTCGCTATATATAAATATATATTCGACTTCCATATTCGAACAAAAATACTTGCGTTAACATTTGAACGATTATAATCCTTCAAATGTTTACGATAGTATTTTAGTAATTACTCCTTTAAACGCTAGAGACACCATCCATGCTTATCTCAATTAGATGTATCTATGGCGGCCATTTCGTAATCTCTGTGATTAGCTGTTACCTCTCAAAACTCAGTGGCACCCACTGTGGTGTCCTTAATTACCTATGAATAGACCGTTAATCTTTACACGAGTTTAACACTAATCATGGACGCCTGATTTTTGATAAATAGAAGGACATTGGAAGTAAAATAAACGAAGCTTACCAAAATCGTCAAAATTAAGGATATGTCCTTGAAAATAAGGACTGTTGGTAACCCTAGAATACACCGTCATCGTTGGGGTAGAGCGGAAATAGGAAAATCAATCCACGTGGTAATGGGATTGTTGTTTTGGGACATTTTGGACGTGATTTATTTGCATTCCAAATCTAATCCCCATGCAATGAATTTTCACACTCCTAATTCCGGCGTATGATTGGATTACCGATATGGCAGGTGATTCATCGCAGCTGCGTGGAACTTCTAACGGAATTCAGGTCAGCCAGAATAATAGGTCCAGATTTTCACGCAATTGCCATTTCCCGTAGGTTTATGACTTTTCGACTTTTTTGCCGAACAGGTGTTGCGAAGCTGATTAGGACAATCGAATAATAAAGTTGGAAGCAGCGGTTCATGGCACATCAAAGCCATTCTATCAGGTAATTTGCCTTACTTATCTTTTCACTAGAACCACGACGAGATTCTGTAATTATCCCTCCGCTCTCAGTTTCGTTTGAATATAAAGTGACTTGTTAATTGTTACAAATATCTCTTTGATTATTGTCAAATATAATTTAGATCATTACCAAATGAAATAAAGAGTAAAGAGTAAAGGCTAAAGAGTAACGAGTAAAGAGTAAAGTGTAGAGTGTAGAGTAGTGAGTAAAGTGACAAAATTATTATTTTCTTATAAAATATGATTCTAAATGCTTTTTTCAAACTAACTTTATTTTAAATAGACAGTTTAAGATATTTGGAATTTTGTTTCGATAAAAACAATTATTTGGCGAAATTACGCACAATTTACAACTATTCACGTTTCTCTATCAAGGAATATAAACAATCAAATATTTATTAGATATTGAAAGATTTTTGTCAAAAGTAATTTGATTTTAAATTACATTTAAAATCATAGTCTATGATAAAATTACAGTTTTATTTGTCAATTAGTATGAAATTCAAAAACATGTTCAAGCTTATTATTAGAAAAACTTGTTTGCTGATAGTTTCATGGACAAAAAAAAATGAAAAAATGGGTGCTTGTAATTAATTTTTTTTTCTTAAATTTTTGTATATGTAACAAATGTCACTAGAGGTGTGTGCACCGGCGCCACGCCGCCGACTTCAGGTAAAAATTGTCGGCACGCTGATCATGTTTTACCTGAAATCGGCATCGTGGCGCGGCGGCGCACACCTCTACTATTTACTACCTTTTTTTTTATTCAATTCGTTTATTTGATAAGGCACGTTGCGTTAGCTTAAAGGTGCCAATTTTGTTTTGTTTTACATTTTAAATTACTTAAAACTAGGGGATATTGATACATATTGATTTTTTTTAAAATGAAACTAATGCGTTTTATAGCTATCACATAGCTACACAAGGGGGTAATATGATTTTCGTAAGATTAGGAAGGTCATTTAGTTTTTATGGCAATATGGTTTGACATTTTTATCAGTGAGATTATTGGATGTTTAACTAAGGGGGGCAATTTTTTACGACTATCTTAAAAGTAGGAATTACTAGAGGGCATGATTGAATTTTGTAAAGATTAGAGTTATTTTTGTGGGTAGTAGAATTGGGCATTTTCAACGAGATTATATAATATAATGGTTAAAACTAGAAGAGACAGGAAGAGATAAATCCTTCGGGAAGATATTTGGTGGGTGGGGGGGGGGGGTAGGGGTGTTACTTCTGGGTCTAAGAGTCAGGGGAGGGAGGGTAGACAAAGATGGCAGGGAAAGAAAATTATTTCAGTTTCAGGCATCGGGAGATCAACGGATGGATTACAAACTCGGGTGGCCTTCATCATGTACCGGGACGCCGGGTGGTCCTCCTCAAGATGGCAGGGATTTTTCCAGACGATATCGTAGTACGGCTCAGATGTGGAACGGGTACATTTCGAGTTAAGCGTGTTATGTTCGTGCTGTAGGTCCCGTGTTTGTTGGCTCTTCGATACAGATGCTTTGATACAGATGGAAGAGGGTTCTGAGAATGATAAGGAAAATAAGAAGGGGCAGTTAGACTTGTATATTGATGGTTTTCACTAAGGTGTATATAAGGGACATATAGAGGACATCGCGGCTTGCCAACACATCTCGAACCGGGACGTTGGTTGGTCTTCCTCGGGCCCGCAGGGTATCCATTAGCCGAGACCTGGCGGAACTGTACTCGGTGCACGCCCAGACAATGTGTTCGATGTCGTGATAGCCGTCGCCACAAGCGCAGATACCACTATCCACGAGCCCAATACGCCGGAGATGTGCATCCAGCGTGTAATGATTTGCCATGAGTCGAGACATCACACGAATGAAGTCACGACCCACATCCATCCCCTTGAACCAAGGTTTCGTCGATACCTTAGGGATTATCGAATGTAGCCACCTTCCTACCTCCCCAATGCTCCACGAAGTTTGCCAACTTTCGAGGGTTCTGTGATGAGTAATACTGAAAAATTCGCTGAAGCAAATTGGTCTTTCGTAAACGTCACCTTCTAAGGCACCCACCTTAGCTAAGGAGTCTGCCTTCTCATTGCCCGGAATGGAGCAATGAGAAGGGACCCATACCAAGGTAATCTGGAAAGAGTTGTCAGATAAAGCACTCAGTAGCTCCCGTATTTTCTCCAAAAAATACGAGGAGTGCTTTCCATGTTTCATCGAGCGAATAGCGTCAATGGAACTGAGGCTATCCGAAACAATGAAGTAATGGCCTGCGGGTAATGTTTCAATGACTCCAAGGGTATACTGAATGGCAGCTAGTTCTGCGGCGTAAACTGAAGCAGAGTCACTGAGTTTGTAGCAGGCGGTGAACTTTTGATTGAAAATACCGAAGCCAGTGGACCCTTCGAGGTTTGATCCGTCAGTATAAAACATATTAGAACAGTCGACTTCTCGGAATTTATTATAAAATATATTTGGAACTACTTGTGGGCGTATGTGGTACGGAATTCCACTAATCTCATCTTTCATGGATGTGTTGAAGAAAACAGTAGATTCAGAAGTATTTATGAAATGGACACGGTTGGGATTGTAAGAAGAAGGGTTAATATTCTGCGCCATGTAGTCAAAGTACAGGGACATGAAACGGGTCTGAGAATTGAGCTCAACAAGCCTTTCGAAATTTTCAATCACGACCGGGTTCAAGATATCGCATCGAATGAGCAATCGATATGAGAGTACTCAAAATCGATTTTTCAACGGAAGAACGCCAGACAGCACTTCGAGACTCATCGTATGGGTCGACTGCATGCACCCTAAGGCGATACGCAAACAACGATACTGGATTCTTTCGAGTTTGATGAAATGTATGTTCGCGGCGGAGCGAAAGCAGAAGCATCCGTTTTCCATTACCGACAGTATCGTTGTTTGATACAACCTAATTAGGTCTCCTGGGTGGGCACCCCACCATGTTCAGGTTATTCTTTCGAAGAAAGTTGATCCTTTGCTGGCATTTCTATTTCAGATAACGAATATAGCTTCACCAAGTACTTTTTGAGTCGAACCAGACCCCTAGATATTTTACTGTGAAGACCTGAGCGATAGTTTGACCCATTAATAGAAGCTGTAGTTGTGCTGGTTCACGCTTCCTAGAAAATACAATCAACTCAGTTTTCTCCGTGGAGAATACGATACCCAGCTTAATAGTCCAAGCAGACAAATTGTCCAAGGTATTCTGTAATGGTCCTTGGCGGAGGCTGGTTTTCCTGGTTTTTGGATGGCGATGACCTTCACTTGTCTCCAATCGAGTGGGACAATGTTAGCCTCAAGAAACTTATTAAATAAGTTCAACCAGCGTCTCTTGGCAGAGTCTGGTAGATTCTCCAACAAGTTGAATTTGATTCTGTCTGGCCCTGGAGCTTTATTGTTAGACGACAAGAGAGTAAGTGAGAACTCCACCATCGAAAAAGGTATTTCGTTCGCGCTATCGTGAGGGGACGCGGCGCGGTAAATCTTCTGTACCGGAATCCGGACAAACCTTCTTGGCGAAATCGATTATCCAACGGTTTGAATATTCTGCACTCTCGTTAGAACTGTTTCAGTTTCGTAAACGCCGGGCCGTGCCCCAAAGAGTGCTCATCGATGTTTCTCTCGTTAGTCCGTCAACGAACCGGCGCCAGTTACTACGTTTCTTGGCTTTCATCAAACTCTTCATTCGCGTTTCTAACGTCGCATATTGTCGATAGCTAGCGGGTAACCCGTCATCCCGGAAGGTCTTATACGCAGCGGCCTTCTCCGCGTACACGTCTGAGCAATCTTTATCCCACCACGGATTAGGTGAGCGTTTTTGTATGTTCGCGCCGGGTACTGGCTTAGGCTGAGCTTGATTCGCGCTGTCGAGAATCAAGCCAGCCAAAAAGCTGTACTCTTCCTTCTTGGGTAGATTCGATGTTGTCGGATATCGCGGAAGCATAGTTCTTCCAATCGATATTTCGTGTGAGGTCATACGAAACATTGATTGTTTCCAATGGCCTTGAGCCGTTATTGATTGAGACTGCGATCGGCAGATGGTCGCTGCCGTGGGGATCAGGAATTACCTTCCACGTGCCATTTAACCGCAGCGATGTTGAGCAAAGGGACAAGTCTAAGGCGCTCGGGCGCGCTGGAGGAGCAGGAATCCGTGTCATTTCACCTGTGTTTAAAATTGTAAAATTGAAGTTATCGCAAAGATCCTGAATTAAGGAAGACCGGTTATCATCATAGAGGCAACCCCATGCTGTACCGTGAGAGTTAAAGTCTCCTAAAACTAGTCGCGGTGCTGGCAGGGATTCTAAGATATCTTGTAACCGTCGCACAGTGGGACCAATCCAAAAAAGGTGGGACAAAACCTATTTGAGGCCTTAGATGTCATTTTAGAGCCAGCATTTCTTCGTAGGATATGTTCACAATAATATTCTGCAACTTTTTAAGTAGAATATTTTGTTGTTGTACTAAAGTAGAGTACCCGAGCAAAAAAAAATTTTCAAAAAATTTTTTTAGAGGATCGATGTCTTCGACAAAGTTGTAGAATATTATGTTTTGAATAACTTCTTCTAAGATACCACAGACATCAGACCTCAAATTTGAGGCAAAATTGTTGTTTTTTGAAAATATTATCAAAAAATCAGTTTTTCGATATTTCCATGCTAAAAACCTTAATTGATTAATTTAATATGTTCTACAAACTTGCAGGTAACACTAAAATACAACTTTTTGTTGAAGGAACTATTAACCTAAAATCAATATTTTGGCTCCTAAAACTATTTTTCATATAAATTTACTCTATCTTCATCAAAGATTTCTGTTTTTAGGTGCACTTTTGTGCAGCCAAACTTTGGCTATTCCGATACTCTATTATTCGTAGAATAAAATTAATACTACATAGAAATAGGATATAGTTGGACGCGTTGTTTGGGTGACCATTCATGTACGACGGTTTATAACATAAAATGTGCTTATATTATTAATTTATATACATTTATAGCTATTAACAAAATCTTACATTTTGTACGCACTTACAAGCATATATAACATATTGAGTTGATGAATTAAGATTACAATATGAAAAAGTGAAAAAATAATATATAATTTGAATTTAAACTGCCAAAGAACAACGATTTCGGCTCAAAAAATAAATAAATGGTATTTTCAACAGAATTGTTCCAAATACAATATTTGACAACTTTGCTGAAGACCTCAACCATTTAAACAAAGTTTGATTTATTTAGTTCGGGATTTCTACTTTAGTTTAACCAATAAAATTAGTTCTACAAATTCATAAAAGTAGAATAATATCTATTTGAATGCTTAGGTATTATAGAACCTAAGTGTGTGGAAAAATATTCACAATATAATTGAATCATTTCTATTTTTTTAGATGGTTGAGGACTTCAGCAAAGTTGTATAATATTCAATTTCGAACATTTTTATTAAAAACACCTTATACACATTGTAGATTTATTTTTTAATCTGAAATCGTTGTTCTTTGGCAGTTTAAATTCAAAATTTATATTATTTTTTCACTTTTTCATATTGTAATCTTAATTCATCAACTCAATATGTTATATATGCTTGTAAGTGCGTACAAAATGTAAGATTTTGTTAATAGCTATAAATGTATATAAATTAAAAATAATATAAGCACATTTTATGTTATAAACCGTCGTACATGAATGGTCACCCAAACAACGCGTCCAACTATATCCTGTTTCTATGTAGTATTAATTTTATTCTACGAATAATAGAGTATCGGAATAGCCAAAGTTTGGCTGCACAAAAGTGCACCTAAAAACAGAAATCTTTGATGAAGATAGAGTAAATTTATATGAAAAATAGTTTTAGGAGCCAAAATATTGATTTTAGGTTATTAGTTCCTTCAACAAAAAGTTGTATTTTAGTGTTACCTGCAAGTTTGTAGAACATATTAAATTAATCAATTAAGGTTTTTAGCATTGAAATATCGAAAAACTGATTTTTTGATAATATTTTCAAAAAACAACAATTTTGCCTCAAATTTGAGGTCTGATGTCTGTGGTATCTTAGAAGAAGTTATTCAAAACATAATATTCTACAACTTTGTCGAAGACATCGACCCTCTAAAAAAAATTTTGAAAATTTTTTTTTTGCTCGGGTACTCTACTTTAGTCCAACAACAAAATATTCTACTTAAAAAGTTGCAGAATAATATTGTGAACATATCCTATGAAGAAATGCTGGCTCTAAAATGACATCTAAGGCCTCAAATAGGTTTTGTCGCACCTTTTTTAGATTGGTCCCACTGTGCGTCGGCGCCCAACCGCGGTATTGGGGGGAATATATATGGAAGCTATGCAAAGGTTAATTCTGTAGAAGGAATAGCACTTTTTGATCCCCAAAAGCACTCCTCCATAGGGGGTGTCTCGATCCAGGCGAATAATATTAAAGTCGTGGAAGTTGAGATGTATATCGGAAGTTAACCAAGTTTCACATAATGCAAATGCATCGCAACTCAAATTATTTATTAAAATTTTGAAGGAATCGATTTTCGGGATGATACATCTGCCATTCCACTGTAGAACAGTGATCAAATCCGTGACCTCGTTCCATGAGTTAGCCACTAAGAGGAGGGGCAATTTATCAGCCAACTGCTTCAAAAATGTTCTCACTGTAGGGAGAAAAGCTAACATAAAACTTTTAATAGGATCAGTAATATTGAAAGTTTTTATTATCCAGTCCACTCTGTCCGAGAGTTTTATAATTCCAGTGCTGTGATTATTCTCGAACTGAAACAAAGGAACACTTGGGATTTTTGATGATCCTGGAAGTGCTGGGAACTCCTTCTCTGAGCTTAATCCTCCGAGACCAGGAGCTAATTGCTTCGGTTTGGTTGCAATCCTTCCAATAGATGTCACTTTCGGAGCCCCGTCAAGGGACACCTTCTGGCATTTACAAGGAACTTTAGGAGAGGAAACGTTCCTCCTCTTCCTATAACTTCTAGGCACCCTAGTAGATGTTCCCTCTTTTGGGTTACCAGCCTCGCCCTCGTCAGGAGGCAAGCGAGCATAGATGTTTGTTGAGGATGATGGCGCAGCATTCTTTAACATTTCTGCAAAAGAATGTTCGGATCGTCCCGCAAGGGAACGTTTCAGTTTATCCCCGCGTAGTTTGTACGCGGGACATGCCGAGATATCATGCAGATTCTCTGCACAGTAAGGACACTTCTCAGCATTCTTACTGCACGAATCATCTAGATGATTCTCCCCGCATTTTCCACAGCGGGCCTTATGGCTACAATGGGTGGCTGTGTGACCCATTTTTTTACACTTTGTGCAATTCATGACCCGCGGTACAAACAGACGCACAGGCAGACGAACCTTGTGCGAGAGGACGAAATTTGGCAAAGCGGTGCCAGTACCCGATAAGAATTTGATTGGGGGTACGTTTTTGAACCATCCCCTGCAACCCCGATTCAACAGATCCCCGCACGTCAAACTCTCATCGGTGACGACGCCTTCGGATTGTACCTTTACAGCTGGAATATACACGTTCTAATCCCGCGTAAAGTACTCACAGCAATCAATATCGTTTGCCTGCTTTGAGTTGGCTAGCAATACCCTTATCTTGTCCGAGCGGACCTTTGAAATTTCGGTCACAGCCGAGAACCGTTCTGTCAGGTCTTTAGAAATCTGAAGAAGATTCAGTGATTTAGTCTGGGGCCGAAAGAAGACCACAAATGGACCAGTTGAGAATTCTGGATATCATTTGGGCCGGGGGGAGCCTTAGAAGTTGAACCCGATTCAACTTCCATTTAACCATCCGGAGAGGGAACCATAGAAAACGTCAACGCACGGGGCCAGCGCCCGCGCAGACGGAAGAAAGCAATAAATGTGTTACAAAAGACAAAAACCACTTAGCTTTAAACTGGTGTCCAACGACGAACCGATCCAGCTTATACAGCTGGCTATTGTTTAATCCTCACACGCGAACAAAAGACTGAAGACCGAACCGAACTGGCAAAATAACCTTGAATGCGGATTAACACTATTCTTTATCGCCTCACACAGCACTACGGACTAGAAAAAACAACCTCTGTCTCGATGGAGAGCTCGAAAACGAATGTATTTACTACCTTTCTTTTATTCTAGGATAGTTTCTACGCCCTATTGAAAAATTGCTCCTATGTCAAATTGCTAGAAAAAACCATGGAAGTTCATAAACCGAACAAAACTGCAAAGTTCAAATTTCAATCGGCTATGATCATGTTTTATGATCGGGTGTACCCCATTAGGCATAAATTCGTTATACATACGGACGTTTGGCATAAAAATGTTAGGCATAATATACGTTAGGCATAATATGCGTTAGACATAATGCACGGTTGGCATAATGGACAATAGGCATAAATTATCGTGTTGAGGTATCACTTTAAGGAAATAATTTCTTGGTGGTGATGGCCTCAAATGGTAAGACCGTAAATATTTTAACTGCTTTTTACCCTGGAAGCTGATCAAACTCGATCAACGTTTTATTTTACTGTATATACTTGAAAAAAACTTTCTCGAATAAAAGAAGCAGAATGACACTACAGAAACTGTTTGATGCGAGGGGGAGTTTATTTGTATACTGTGACGAGTTACGGAAACAAAAGAAATAATATTACAAACGTAAAGTTCGTAGCCTAACGCTGATGCTGTGCATAACACTGCAAGTTTCTATATGCTCCAAAACTTAATGTTTGATCATTATTTTGCTTTTTAAGTATTTGGATACTACTATATTGTGAATAAATATATTAGGTTTGAAATGTGCTTATACCAAAACTGTTCACTTAAATGAAGGAATACTCATCTCGCGCACGGAAAAATAGGCAAAAAACTCTAGACTTGCAAGGGATAAACATCTCGCATGTTATTTTTCATTTTGGAGTCTCTTGTTAAATTTATACGAAGGTATGGGCCCCAAAAGAGCAAGCATAAGGTAGAAATCTCTATAATAGCGAAAGCCTTGAGATTACTTCTATATTTTTTATGAATTATGCCTATCGTCTATTATGCCTAACGTACATTACGCCAATCGTCCATTATGCCTGTATTTATGACAAATGTCGCGCATCCTTTTCATGAAATCCCTAAGTGCAAGCAATTTTTTACAGTGGGTAAACTCTTTCTGTTAATGAAAATCGTTTTTTTAAAGAAAGCAATCATCCGATAGTTTCTCCAGCCAGTTACAGAAAATGCTATTGAAGAATTATCACAAAAAATACTATTAAAGAATTGGTAATTTATACAGAAATATAATACAAAAATGATCACTGGTATTACATAAAATGCCATTTATTGCAATCGTTAAGGGTTTAAAATTTGTATGCAAATCATAAATATAAACTGTTTCCACTAAGACAAATTTCAAACTTCAATTAATAAAGATTGCCCAACATTTCTCAGAAATATCAAAATCTGTTACATAACTAAACTACAGTAACCTCCTAAACCTGCGATTATTAAATACTTGTCAAATCTACTTTGATTGCACCATTTTCAGTGAATAGAATTCGTTCCCGAAGCAATCCAATGTCAGCTTCATATTTATTTGATTACAGTTATCATCGTTCGCATGATCATCATAATAATCATTTTCGAAAGAACACTGGCAGTCTTTTATTGTTGCGTGACTGTGACACCAATACGTTTTTGCGCCCCGTTAGAATTCATCTTTCCAAACGCCAGACCCGATTCAAGCTTCTCATCCACCACTAAATAGGAAGAGCTCGGCACGCGTGTTGAAAGCTAATATCTCTAATTTGATTTAGGAGCTTGTTCCTTCCGTCCTCCCGAGGATTTTTGCGTCTGCGGTAAATTGCGTTCTGTAAGACAGATTTTTTGCTCCAAATCCTACCGTCTCGTTCACCGCAGCATCCTGTGTTATTGGTGGCTGCAGTCATGTCACGTGCCGCGAATCTGTAAGGGGGTAAACAATGGCATGAAGCTTATCCTGTTAGGAGCACAATTGACTACGTGGAGCTCCTGGCGCTGATGCGCGGTGGAACTTTCCGTCCGTCCCGGAAAGATGCGAGACCGTTTGATGCCTTTTTCAGCGGGTACACTGCGTGCTTTGAAAGAGCGGAACAAAGCGAAGGTTGTCACGTGATTGCCACCGGAAAGGGACACCTGTTGAAATTTATGAGAAAAGTGTAGGTTTCATTGGTGACATTTAGTACGATGTATCCCCATTCCTAAGGTTTCGTGTGAGTTTTGGTGTTGACCAAAAAGATTGTTTCAAACATGCGAGGGTTTTAGGTTTTTTTTCCTAAAAAAATGTTGGCTATATGGTATCGCTGGGTGTAGGGGAAGACGGGGTAAGACCGCCACTCTAAGCAACGAAATGTATAATTCAAAATGGGCAAAGAATTTCACATCACAAATTACAATGTTATTGATTTTACAAGAATTTGTTTTACTGGCGACGTGTTATTTCAAAAACAGTTACAGTGTAAGACGATAAATACATCGCTCACGCATCGCTTGTCGTGCCTTCAGTAGATGAGTTGTAAATGTATGGCTCAGTGATAGAAAGATGAGCGATGTTATAAGATACTATTTTTGAGCATCTGATGTAGATCTGATCCTCATAATGATGGAATTTTATTATAGAATGAGATGTATGTACAATGGATGACGAAAAGAGAAGGGAAATAGATGTTTACCGCCATTTTCAAATTCAAGATGACGACTTCCAGTTACGCAAAATCGTCAACAATCTATTTATATGGGTATTTTTGGAATGGGGTTGATGAGTACAAGTATGAGTAGTTTGGTGTCGTTTTGAAATTCAAGATGGCGATGGAGTGATTTTCACAAAATTAGTTTAATTTTTTGAATAAAAATATTGAAATATTTTCAGTAACGAATTTGGTATATATTCATAACAATCTTGAATGAGGGCAAAGATAAGCCATTTAACATCATCAATATATGCGAGATTTAACTAAATACCGCTTGGCCGTGTACGAAGAAGTCTCTTGTCTATGTACCCACCCGGAAAGTAGAGATTGATGGTGTAGTCTCAAACAGGGGTCTTAATTGCGGAGTATGGGGTTCGCTCTTTCAATAACCTTTTGCTTCGGCCGGTGAAAATTCTGGTTCGCAAGAAATAGCGTTCAGGAAAAATCAAGATGAAAACAACTTATTTTCCATCCGCCTCATTTCGAACTTTTCGTCGAATCTGCTCTTCCAAACTTTGATCTTTAAGACGGGGCTAGTCTACCTGTTTACCTTTTTGTGCCGCGAAGTATGAACTGCCGTTGTTGCAAACAATTGGTCCAAAACGACTTTTTGTAGAAACAAGGCACGCTATGGAAAATGCGGAGAGAATCATGAAAAGTTTCTCTACTGTCGAGAGACTCCGCTTGTAAACTATGTGGGAACAAAATGAAACATCCTTTTAAGGAACATTCCGATAAAAAATGCAAAAGAGCGCTACACCACCGACAACGACTGATTTCTACGTTTCCTTGTACACTAAAGAGCGACAGTCTGACCACCCCATTGTAGAAATATCTTCGAATGTGCCTATAAATTTCCGAAAGAGGAAAATCAGTTTTCTCTCCTAAGCTTCCTCGTAAAGGCCAGGCCTGAGAGTGTCCCTTGAAGGGTGCTGTTTCAAAACCGAAGTAAGTGGTTCCTGGTCTCAGTAATCTTAGAAAATAGCAGGAATTTCCACCTGGGACCTCAAAAACCCTGGGCCGATATTTCAGTCCTTAAATTTTCCCCAGGTTTTACACAATGCATTTGAACTACGATTAAAGGTCAGGCGAAACGAGTAACCGACGCGAACGTCGGATCGCCCGATTTTTTCCCAATATACGCGACGCTACAAATACAAATGAAAAACTTGATATAAGCTAAAAAACGAGAATATTGGCACCGGTCCGTCGAAGGATTAACGGACTGAGTATTCGATTCATCCTGTGATTGGAATACACGGAACGTCTGTCATGTGATGGCAGCTATGCATCGCTTTTATACTAATTATTATGACACGCCAATTCCTGGACCGCGACAATTTTCCTTTAATTCTCCTAAAAGAAAGAGAGACAACGACAATATAGGCTCCAATCCTTTTAAGCTGCTACGTGGTACTGATGCCACTGGTTCATTGACACCATCCATCGCTGTGAATCCTGAAGATAAAAAGTTTTGGTTGTACCTGTCAGGAATTTGAACATCACTGGCGTCAAGTTGGTCCCTCGTGGCAGAGATCCTAGAACGCTGAATTTTGTCACCTACAAAGTTGGCATGCCCACGGATCTCAAAGAAAAGGCTATGCCGGCGTCTACATGGCCAGTTGACATTGCTTATCGTGAGTTTGAAGAGAAGTCGGATTCCAGAAAGGTTTTTTTGGAAATCGAATGCGCCCGACTCAGCAACAATGACTGCTTCCACTGCTCTTCGCCCTCCTCCCAACTAGTTACATCGCCTGTTTCACATCCTGTATTGCCTGTTCCCGAAGTTGCCGCACATTCCGAGCAGTTTCTTTCCGTTTACTACCAGAACGTGCGAGGAATGAGAACGAAAACACAAGAATTCCATCTAGCGCTTTCTTCTAGTGACTACGACGTCATTGTCCTTAAGGAAACCTGGCTGCGCGAAGACATACTAAACGCTGAGCTCTCGTCGAACTACGTAATATATCGCTGCGACCGCAACTCAACAACCAGTCATCTGTGTCGAGGCGGTGGCGTCCTAATAGCGGTAAAGAACAACCTCGTAGGCTCGCAGCTAAGCTTGTCTGGAATTGAATGCCTGGAGCAAATCGCCGTGCGTATCGCCCTCCCGAATCAATCTGTATATATTAGCTGTGTTTATCTCAGGCCAAATAGTGATCCGGATTTGTATCACGCGCACGCTAATGCCGTTCAGACAGTTCTAGACAATGCTGGAAGCACCGACACTGTTCTCGTCTTTGGAGACTACAATCTTCCACGCCTTCAGTGGTCGCTCGATAATGATCTAAAATGTTACCTACCTATTAATGCCTCTTCGGAACAAGAAATATCTGAAACGGAGTCTATGGTTGCAGGCGGTCTGTACCAGATTTGCTCATTGACGAATGTGAACGGGAGGATCCTCGATCTTGCATTCGTAAACAACACGGATATCTTAGAGCTGCTTGAGCCTCCGACTGCTATTCTCAAAGAGGATCCTCACCACAAACCGTTTGTCCTGCGACTAGATGTACGTACCAACACTGGAGATGATTCATTTCATTCGATTGACGAGCTTGATTTTGACTTTAACCGTTGCAACTTTGACGAAATCTCCGCACTGATTGCCACTGTCGACTGGACCGACTTTATGTGTTGTAATGAGCTTGACGAAGCAGTCGCGCTGTTTTATGGCAAAGTATATGACATACTCTGCCTAAAGGTTCCACTGAATCGAGTCAACAGGAGGGTGGTTTTCAAATTTCCAAAACAAAGTTACTCTTCGACGGATAGAACAACAATACGAAACGGCCCGGAATTTCGCTTTTCGTGAGTATTTGAATCATGTGCAAAATAGCCTTCGCGATCACCCTGCAACATTTTGGAAATTCGTTAGCAGCAGAAAACGATCTGGTAGTACGTTTTTTGATACCTGCTGATTTCTTTCGCGGAGTGTATAGAAGCGACTATACCGTCCCTTCGAAAGAGTATTTGGAAACATTACCGTCGCACAACGTAAATCTCCCCCGTCCCACTGTAAGTCGAGCTGACGTCTTGAAGGCTCTGACTGCTGTTGATTCGTCGAAAGGGCCTGGCCCCGATCATCTCTCGCCCCAATTTATAAAAAGCTGCGCCCACGTGCTGTCTCTTCCAGTGTGCATCATTTTCAATCGGTCTCTCCCTGAAGGCATTTTTCCTATCGCCTGGAAAGAAGCTGCTATCGTTCCCATCCATAAGGCTGGAAATATTCACAACGCCGAAAATTACAGAGGGATCTCATTATTAAACTGTCTCTCCAAAGTTTTCGAAAAGCTGATCTACAACGTCACGTATGAGCTGCATCCCACATTATCTCGGAGTATCAACACGGGTTTGTCACAAAACGATCAACAACTTCTAATCTGATAGCTTACACTTCTAAGTTGTTTCCCGCCGTCGAGAAGCGTCATCAGGTGGACGCAATTTACGTCGATTTCTCAAAAGCTTTCGACAAAGTACCGCACAACATCGCAATCTTGAAATTAAAGCGTTTGGGATTTCCCACGTGGCTGACAAACTAGTTACAGTCTAGTATCTTTACGATCGCTCGGCATTCGTGAGTATAAAAAACACGTACTCAAGCACATTCAGAACACCCACAGATGTCCCGCAAGGCAGTCATCTGGGCCCGCTTATTTTTGTTTATTAACGATATTTGTAGTCGGATCAAGTCTGGGAAATTGCTGTACGCGGACGATCACAAAATCTTCCGAGCTATCGCTTCTGCACTTGACGCCGTAGTGCTTCAAGAAGATATCTGTACTATTCAAGAATGGTGCACGCTTAACGGAATGGAAGTCAACGTTAGTAAATGCAAAGTAATCAGTTTCGAACGCTTGCTTCTCCAGGACGTTATGAATACAGCCTAAAAGGAAGAACAATTGAAAGCGTCGACTCGATCCGAGACTTGGGAGTGCTCTTCGATAGGAAGTTGAGCTTTTCCGACCATAGCACCGCGACAACTGCTAAGGCTTTCGGAATGCTGGGCTTCTTAAAGCGGAACACGGCGGACTTCGATGATTTCTACGCACTAAAAGCACTTTAATGTGCCCTGATCAGAAGTGTTCTGGAGTATGCTGTGCAAGTGTGGGCACCATACCATACCGTTCAAATTGACCGACTAGAACGTATACAAAGATGTTTTGTGCGATTCGCCCTCAGGAAACTTCCATGGAATGATCCAGTTGTGTTGCCTCCTTATGGCGATAGATGTATGCTACTCGGTCTGCAGACTCTGGCGACTCGCCGTATCTTCCTGCAAAGAGTTTTTGTTTTAGACTTGCTGTCAGGTAATATCGAGTCCCGATCTTCTCTCGGGCCTTAATTTGTATGCGCCTCCTCGTGTTCTTCGTAAGTGCAATTATAAAAGAGGCTGTGCTGCCAACATTTACCCCACAAAACTGACGGTTTTATATTTACCTATCAACGACCATGCCCATTGTTACAGTTACAGGAGGTTCTCCGTTTGATGGAGGATAGAAAGCACTCTTTGTATTTCCTGGAGAAAACAAGGGAGTTTTTGAGTACTTTATTTGAAAAATCATTGCTGATTACCTTAGTTTGAGTTCTTTCGCTGTGCTCCATTCCGTGAAATGAGAAGGCGGACATTCGGATTAAAATGATAATGATAGGGTGGACATTTGGGCATTAGAAGGTAATACTTATGAAGGATCGCGTAGCTTCAACGAGTTTTTAAATATTTTTTCTTAGAGGAAGCTCGAAAATTGGCAAATTTCGTGGAGCGATGGAAGTTCAAAAATACCAAAGGTATCAACAAACCTTGGTCCAAGAGAATGGATGAGGATCATTACTTCATTCGGGTGATATCTCGGGTCACGTACAATCATTATACGTAGAATGCTCATCTCCGGCGTATTGGGGTCGAGGAGACCGGTCTCTGCGCTTGTGGTGGCTGTTATCGCGATATTAATCACGTTGTCTGGTCGTGCGCTAAGTGTTCTAGTACCAGATCTCCGTTAAACGAATCCCTTCGGCGTCGTTCCAGTCCAGTCTGAGATGCTATACCAATTTCGTTACTGATACTTTTTGCATGTATCAGGCAACTAGTAGTTGAGAAATTGGATTCTGAGATGATTATGATTTTTATTGGTTTAGTTTACGATGAAAAAAACACTGAAAAAAATCAGTTTGGACAAGGAACAGTTTTTTTTTCAAATAACTTTTTTTCCTTGAAAGTGCCCAACTTGAATTTTTGACGGTATGTAGGGAACATAATTACCCCTCTTGGAACTAAACTTCATCCAAATCAAAGATGGATTTTTTGTAAATCGACTTTAAATTTTTAAAATCGATTTTTTTTCAGTGTAGGAGTCGATGAAGAATTTTTTCAATATTTTTATCCAAAAATTTAACTAATTTTGTGAAAATCAATCCTGCAACATTTTTTGTAGGATTTGTCATTTTTAGACTATAGCCATTTGAATAAAAATGGGTAAAAAAAATTGACCCTTTTCAAAAGACAGTCTTGATCATTTTTGAAAAACAAAGTATGCAAAGTGGCTTTTTATGACAAACTGCACAGAAAGTTTCAATAAAATCTGAGAGGGTGCTGCCAACATTTGTTCGAGTTGGCGCGAAATTCGTCGTAAGTATTTAAAACATTATGGAACATGGCTGAAAATTCTTCTATTTTTCGAGCAGGAAAACATAATTTTTGCTATTCAATTTTTTTTTATTTGCTTCATTTTTTCGAAACCCTTTGTCCATAAATAAAATAACAGAATGCACTACTGCGATTTTCAATTTGGTTGATTCCAGTTGAGCCGCCATCGATATATATATATATATATATATATATATATATATATATATATATATATATATATATATATATATATATATATATATATATATATATATATATATATATATATATATATATATATATATATATATATATATATATATATATATATATATATATATATATATATATATATATATATATATATATATATATATATATATATATATATATATATATATATATATATATACAATCGAAATATAAATGAAGGCATTTCATACGGTACAAATTTTAACAAAATTTCTCGGAAAATGTGCAATGTATTGTCCACAAGTACATAAAAACTAAAAATTAGAAACCAGAAATAAGACTCTCAAAATTTGAAACTCTTATCTAAAATCTAACGACTAGATACTAGATACCAGAATCTTGTCAAAATATTCAAATTTAGCCAACGACAAATGATTGTCCAAAATTTGTCTCGATCCGCAAAGATCCTGTCCTTAATCTGAATGTTTGTCCCAAACATCCGTCATGACTTTTCATGACAACATTCCGTCATGACTTTTCTGGCAGCACTCGTAGGAATCTGTTGAAAATCGATTGTCATAGTTAGGTAGCTCGTCTTCGTTTCTGACTTTCGCGTACACTCCCTCCAGTTTATTATCAACGTTACTGTTCGTCCAGCGGAACTACGACGTTGATTTTTTCGTTCCACCCTCGAATGAGTTGGCAGTGAGTATGCAGTTGAAGACGATCGAAAGCAACACACCGTTTCCGGAACCGTCCAACTAGTGGTCATTTTCCACCTGGACAAGTTTTACTCCAATTCACTACTAAATAAGCGCTCGGAAGGAGGGTGTGCCTTCTGTCGTAGCAATGATTGCCAACTTCAAGTACTATAGTGGTGCTTGGTGAGGGTATCCACACGTGTTGTAGGGATGACGATTATCATGTATTCGCTTTTTCTAGGCGTGAGATATTTAAGTTTGTCAAAGATCATCCGAGATAAAAAAAACTTCAGAACTGAGAAACTAACATACCAACGCATGTTTCCTTACAACAAAAATAATATTAAATGACCATCACTGATGCAAGTAGTTCGGATTCACTTTTCGAACATTTCTCATTTCGTGTTTCCAATCAGAGTGAGCAGTGAGCGGGAAATGATTGCTTATTGCAACAATGTTGGCAATGTTTGCGCAAGTGAAGAGCGGGTCCAACCATTAGACTCACTTTTTTTCCTTTTGCTTCCCACTTGAGAACGTGGAATGGGTGTTGTCTTTTCCCAGCTCTATCACTGACGCGTTCGGATAAGTGGTTTGATAAATTGTACTCAAGGGAAGTGCACATGCGACCCTACACCAGTTGCAAGCTGTGGATCTCAATAGAAACTACAAACTTTTTATGTTTCCGGATTGAATTCTAATGGGTAGGGAAGAGGCAGTAATGGCGACATGTGCAACAAATCATACCAAATTTATAGATAGTTCGGTATCAGTGTCTTTTTGAATGGAGCACGCTGATTCGTTCAGTGGATTACTAATTGAACAATTCCAGGGCTTAACCTTCCGGAAGTCGCGCTAGTGCACTGAGTGCACGCTGCTCTGAAAATCTAGCGAAATCGTCTTAGCGCACCAGCGGCTGCTCGTTCAGTGGGCCATAAGCGCGACTTCCGAAAGGTTAATAAGTTAACGTTATCAATCAAAATTTTCTATGAAATTAGTCGTCGATTACTTAAAATTGGGATGCCCATGATTATGTCAATTATCGACATGCAGTTTGAAATATTTGCCGAAAATCAAACAATCGCATGTATTGCTTTGGCAACATTGTGCGTTAGTGGCGTGGTCAAGGGGAGGTTGGAGATTAAAACCTCCTCCAAACCAAATTGATTGGATTGAACAAATAACTTATTGATGTTGATTAATTTAATTAAAATTTACAATAATAATTGTATGATCAATTCTTAACATATTGATAGCTTTAAGCACCACGAGGACTTTTGGCAAATTGTGGAAATTTAATCTTTTAGCGTTAAATCATGCGTCGATAGTGATAGTCGTGAAATCATGCGTGAGAAGACGCCAATAGGCCAGGTTTCCAATCATGTTGACCTCGTTTTGGAAAGGATGTACCATGTTTTCGAATTGGAAACGAATTTGGAATAGGTTGGAATTCCAACATTTGCTCTAAATCTGTTATTTTTAATAGTGATAGAGCTGAGACGAAAAATTAATTTTAATGATATCGAAAATAATACACAAGTAGAAGGAAATTATTAAAAATGACGTTTTCCGTTTGTCTCTGGTATAATTATATGCAAGAGCAATGACTATAGCCTAATAAAAATTTACCCCGGCATTCGAAAGGCAAACACAGATGTACAGCAGCATTCCATTGATGATGTGAATCGTCGATAGGTTTTCGGTGGAGATCTTACGTGACTCCTTTTTTGTCGGTTCTCGTGGTAAAGAGGGCAAGTCTGTCTTTGCCGTAAGACATGTTGGTAGACTTGAGCGATTCGTAGTAATGCTCCCTGAGATCGACTCCTGCCAACAGAAGACAAAAGATTAGTCCGTAAGATTTTAAGACTGTTTCTAACTTCTAGTTTGCTCTTACTTGAGTGCAATGGCTCTAAATATTTATAACTTTCTGTACTCAGTAATCTCTAGCTAATTGAATGGTGTTAAAAAGTAAAAACCTGTTTTAATCCACCTAGTGGTGCAATTGTGCCTTTCTCATTAATCAAAGCTATGATTTAATACCCGGTTACGTTCAATATAACATTTTTGAAAGGTCTATTACATTCTTATTACACTTGATAAGCATATATAAGTGCACGACTGTCACGGACCTGATAAGCAACATGTCGACATTGACACACTTAAAACAAACAAAAATATAATTGTTATATAGCTTAATCAGCATGAGTTCATTGTTGTCTTCATCTTAACTTCATGGCGGAGAAGAAGAGGAATATAATTAGTGGGAGGGGGAGGATGCGTCGGGAATCATTTAACTTATTTTAGTATACGGGGTGGATGAAGGGAATGCAGGTGGGAGGTTGATCTGAGAGGGGATGTGGGTTGAGAGGTAGGAGGCAGAGTTAAAAATATTGAAATTCATTGAATGAAAATTGATCATAATCAGCCGCATTCATTTTCAATATTCAGTGACGCAGCTGAAAACGTCAAATGAACAAACCGCCCATTCATCCATGTAGAGTTTCATTCGTCTCCGATTATTACACGAAGAACCCGTGCAGCAACGAATCAAACGCATCAAAGTAGGCTCTGGCACAATGTTAGCGACGATGATTGTTATTTCATATGCATTACCGGCATTTAAAAACATTTTCCTAGATGAATAGCGAAATGAATATATTGTACGATATTCAACTGAATGAATAACATGGATATTTGAATGAATATTTTTTCTATTCACCGCGAGTCGCACCAGTTTCATTTTCAGCCGTCAACAAAGAGCTTCGATTATTTTTAACTCTGGTAGGAGGTATAGTGGTAGATAGAGGGTTCAACACCGAACTTCATATTATACCTTCCATTTGAGACTAGGTAAGTGAAAATTGGTTCAGTCATTACCGAAGTGGCTTTAGATTTAGAGCATGGCCGGAGCCCGGAAGTTCCGGAATTATCGATACATTGTCCACTATCCACTATTCCAATAATCTTTGCTTCGCCATCAGTGATCTAGGCCTACGAATCGAAGTAATTTGATATTCATTTCAATAGATTTTAAACCAATGAGGTATTACGATTGTACTGGTTTATATGAGAAATTACTATGTGACCGCAATAACCACTCTGTTACTCCAGAACCAAAAGTCAGAACTGAATGAAATTCAAAAGCAGTCAACGGGAGTATTATATCTTTCATTTGAAATTAAGTTTGTAAACATCGGATAACATTAGTGACATTAGCTCAGGAACTTGGCGAGTTCCCTGGGGGCATCAAGAACCGTCATAGGTGGCCAATGTGGTCAAAGCTACTTTGATTAGTCATTAGTGATCTAGGCCCGCAAATCCAAGTAATGTTGAACCCATTTTAATATGTATTACATCATTCGTAGGGTTCGTCGCGGTGCGGATGTGGGCAGTAAATGGATAGTCCGCACCGCAACCGCAAAAAAATAATAAAACCGCACCGCTTACCGCAACCGCATTGCATTTACCGCACCGCGCGGTAATGCGGTAAATGCGGTAAAAATTATGCATTATAAAAATTGTGTTGAAAAATTAATCATTTGTTTTGTGTAGCCATATATAGTAAAATGTTATTCTTATTTACACGAAAATTACCTTTGACGGACTCCTCAGAATGTAACATTCATGAAAATATTCAACTTTGCAAGTTTTATTAAGAGTGGTAAGGGTTTTGGCGTGAAAAAAAAACACTTTTTCTCGATTTTTTTGAAACTTTGCGTGAAGCGAACTGATCAAAACTTTTGTACATTATAGTGTATCATTTCAATAACATGCTGTAATTTTTCCATGCAAAAATATCGACAAACGACTCGATAACGAAGCTTTTTGTAGAACGTATGTGTAAAAATATGATTTGCGGTAGGGTTCGTCGCGGTGCGGATGTGGGCGGTAAATGGATAGTCCGCACCGCAACCGCAAAAAAATAATAAAACCGCACCGCTTACCGCAACCGCACTGCATTTACCGCACCGCACCGCGCGGTAATGCGGTAAATGCGGTAAAATTCTGTATTTTTGAAAAGTGTGTTGAAAAATTATTAATTTTTTTGAATAACCAAATATAATAAAATATTACTCTTATTTACACGTACATTAACTTTGACGGACTCCACAGAATGTAACATTTATTAAAAAATTTAAAAAGTTGACACTTTGCAAGTTTTATTAATAAAATTCCGTACATTTTGAGATAAATACTTTCGAAACAAGGTAAATCTTAGCATAGCACTGAAGTCATATGAAATGTAGCTGTACTAAGGGTTGTGGTACCGGTAATACCAGTACCGAAAATCCTGGGAATACCGACCCATTTTTGGTACCGTAATACCGGTACTGAAGAAAAGCCAGTACCGGTATTTTCAGTACCATGCTGCGTGCGGCGTATCTGAACTTTACCAACTAACACTTTAGCGCCATCCGCGAAAGCAGATGTGTTAGCGGTTTTCTAATTAATTTGCCGGGACTCTTACCCCAGGGGGGGGGACATTCAGATTCGCGCTATCTTTAGGTATTTGGCAATATCGTGGGAAAGCCCAAAACTACCACAAAAATACACAGAAATACCGAAAATCAAGAAACAAAGGAAATACAAATATGACTTACCCACGGACCGCCAAATACGCCCTCAAGCGGTCTTTGCACAGTTTCTTCGGCCTTTGCTACGGCCAGGATCCAGAGCTAGGCGAAAATCCGCTTCTAGGATCCACTTCTTCACACTTCACAAACCGAGAAACGCTCGACACAAACCACGGAAATTAGAACGGTACACCAAATTTATTCACCGGACAGAACGACGGCCAACGCAAAAATCACAAAAACAGCCAAAGTACTCAAACTGGACTCTTGACTATCCAGCGCAACGATTCCCAAGTAAGAGAGCGATCGAAAGCTTCCCCCAGTCACAGGAAAACTCCCAGTCCTTCTCCTAGTAGCTGTAACCTCATAAAAACCGCGCAAAGCGGCTAGAAAAACGGATATTTTCTTGCACTTTTAAGCTCGGTTCAGTATGTGACGCGTAGCAAGTCATTCCGTACCCCAATGTCTCTCAACTCTCGCGTACCCCAGCATATTCCTGTTAGTAATCCTGAACTCTTCACGACATTGCCATTTATTTCATGCATTTTCCGTTGCAACGCAACAACCATGCAATTTTTTTTATGAAAAATATGTGGATTCTCTAGGGGGACATGTTTCAAAATATCGGTCTGCAAGATGACTTTTAATTATATTAATTACCTTCTATAAGTTAAACATTACTAGCTCCCGTTGTACTGAACGGAATGTTTAAATTCTTTATATTGTTATTACTAAATTTTAACGATCTTGTACTAAATTTCATAATATTCACATCTAGCGTAAGAGACGTAAAAATTTGCTATGATTTTTTTTATTAGCGACATTCTGATTGGTTTCCATTTTTTACTGGGTGGCACGTAATAAGACTATGGTTTAAATCATGTCTTTGGTTTGCTCTTAAACCTTTATTTATAAAATAAAGAACAGCGATTTAGCAGCTAACAATTTTAGACTTGGTGATCTACTCCAAATGGAGCGATTTGTGATTATTAGTGATAGGAAAATTCAGCAAAACTCCATAGCTTACAGGAAAGCAAAGAGCCTTGGTATGCAGGTCAAAACCAATTTACAGCAAATCAAGAGAGGAAAAGCGAGCAACCTGCTCGGATTTACTGCCATTCTCGCTTTGATTTACTGTTATTAATAGTGTTTCTTACTTTTACCATCTGTTAAAGTCGATAAAAGTCGCACCGCTTAGCAGTTATTGATTTCATAGTGGCCTAGATTTCGAAATAAAAGAAGGTGCCGCATACGAAAAATATTTTCTGCTGAAATGAGTCATGCCATTCCGAATCAATTAAAAAAAATAAGCATGTTTTTTGATCAGCACAAATCGATCATCTGAGAATAGGGTCATCAGTTTCAGCATTCAATTTCATTTTGAAGCTCTTTTCGAATTTAAAAAAAGGGCTTCAGTGCCGTAGTACCGGTTCTCGACAAAAAGAGTCGGTACTGCGAACCCTACATGTACTTCATCATTATACATACAAAAACGTTCTTCCGCAGCAATCAATAGGAAAACTTTTAAGTTCTCCAAATTAATCAAAAGTTCTCCAATTTAATCAAAATTCACAGTTGAAAAAATGTCATCGTAAACGATTCATAATTCCACGATTGGCAAGAGGAATCGGGAGAAATGATGCATTTTTAAATTGGATTTGACAGTGCAATTCAATTGTTTTTCAATGATTGTATTGTGCATTTTATATATTTGAAAAGGTTCGCTTGTAAATTTTTAAAAGTGTTCAAAATATGTCGTAAAAATACTGATGCCAAATTATATTGGACACAGCTTATAGATTTTATTTCTTAATAACAGATTTTTTATTATATTAGAATAAACAAAATGTTAAAAATCAAGTAGCGATAGGTCGAATACAGATTATATTCGGATTTATTTTCCAATCATTGTCAAGTCCATGGAAATTAGAGCAATCAAATGTTTATTATGTTTCCCTATTGTAAGGTAATAAGTTTCGTCGTAAAGTAAATGGTAAAAGTCAAAGCTTTAATTCACTTTTTAATGCAGACTGCAGACTTATCAATTATTTTTTTTAGTGCGGTTGCGGTAATACCGCGCGGTAAATGTTCATTTCCCGCACCGCATCCGCAAGAAAAAGTGTCTTACCGCACCGCAGTTTTTGCGGTGCGGGTGCGGTAAATACCGCGCGGTTGCGGTAAATACCGCAACCGCGACGAACCCTAATTTGCGGTGTTACCTTCCATTCAAAAACTACTTAACCGATTTCTTTTAAACTTTGCATACAGATTCTATGTAAAAATACCTAACCTCCACGTTAAAGTTTCGAGATAAATTTTCAATTAAGGCAAAAACTGTCCAAACCATGCAAAATTTGGCATCTGGGATAACTTTGACATTTGTCAGCAGACCTTGAGGCAGACTTTGAGAAACACAATAAAAATCGCAATGCCCTACACTAACTTCGAAAGCTTTACTTTCAAAAAGTTACAAAATACTCCTAACTGAAAAAAATTATTCGTTAATTTGGTAGAAAATATTCCCAGTTGGACGAACGATGGACGCACGCGAAAAAAAAATTCCTCCAAATTCGTTTGGTTTGATGATGATAATTACATTCTTTGGATTGTTTTTAAGTCGTAGTATCATTAGTTCATTTCCAAGTTCTCCAAATTAATCAAAATTCACTGTCGAGAAAATGCCATTGAAAAGGATTCATAATTCCACGATTACCAAGAGGAATCAGGAGAAATGATGCATTTTGTAATTGGATTTGACAGAAAAATTCAATTGTTTTTCAATGATTGGATTTTGCATTGTATTTGAAAAGGTTCGTTTGTAAATTTTTTCTTTGAAGTATAAAACAAATCGTTTTCAAAATATGTCGTAAAAATAATGGTGCCAAATTATATTGGATACAGCTTATAGATTTTATTTCTTAGTAACAGTATGTTTTATCATATTTGAATGACCAAAATGTAAAAAATCAAGTAGCGATAGGTCGAATACAGATTATATTCGGATTTCTTTTCAAATCATTGTCAAGTGTATGGAAATTAGAGCAATTAAATGTTTATCATGTTTCTCTATTGTAGTGTAATAAATAAAAATCGAACGTTCTGAGAGAGAGAGAGAGAGAGAGAGAGAGAGAGATGTTCCTTATAATGAGATTGCTAAGCATTCGTTCAGAAAATAAGTCTAGTTGCGTCCTTCTCAAATGGTAAAAGTCATAGTTTTAATTCACTTTTTAATGCAGACTGCATACTTTATCAATTATTTTTTGAAGCGCGGTTGCGGTAATACCGCGCGGTAAATGCTCATTTCCCGCACCGCATCCGCGGGAAAAAGTGTCTCACCGCACCGCAGTTTTTGCGGTGCGGGTGCGGTAAATACCGCGCGGTTGCGGTAATTACCGCAACCGCGACGAACCCTAATCATTCGGACAGCATAGGGTTGCCAGTTTATATTGGAATTTTCTGTGTGAACACACTCTTCAACCCGTAACTCCAGAACCGGAAGTCCGATCAATTAAAAATTCAATAGCGTTTAATGGAAGCATTACATTGTTCATTTGAAACTAATTTAATTTGTGCAAATCGGTTCAGCCATCTCTGAGAAAATCGAGTGACATTATTTGACACGCACATTCACACATACAAGGCTATTAAGGCTATTAACCCGTGTCTCATATCAGAGCTCACAACTCGTGATATGTGTGCAGTCACAGTTACACTGACTGTCGGTAACGTAGACAAAAAGTATATATATATATATATATATATATATATATATATATATATATATATATATATATATATATATATATATATATATATATATATATATATATATATATATATATATATATATATATATATATATATATATATATATATATATATATATATATATATATATTGTTCAGCACATATACCGCGTGTAACTTGTATCATCTCCTTCGGATGATTTCAAAAGCTTTGTATCATATTGTAGCAGAAATGGGCTTCCGCTCATTATCGGCAGTGATGCGAATGCTCATCATATCATTTGGGCAGGGGGTGGAGATAGCGTAGTTGGTAAATCGATTGCCTTGTGCGCAGCTCACCTTGGTTGAATTCCCAACCCCGCACATAGGGTTAGAGATTTTTCTAAAGAGATTTCTCTAACCCGACAAAAAGGCGAATTACCCTAAGGTTTAAACCTCTATAATCAAAATAAAAATCCAATATCATTTGGGGCAGATCAGACATCAATCTGAGAAACCTGGAACTGATGGAGTATATAAGTAGTACAAATCTCTATATTCCGAATGTGGGAAATCGACCAACTTTGGTGAGGTCTGAGAGGGAGGAGGTGTTAGACATAACGCTTTGCTCCGAAAGAATTTCGCATGAGCTGGGAAATTGTCAGGTTCCAAATCAAACTGAACCATCTCTATCCGATCATAAATATATATTTTTGATGTCACCTTCAAAATCTACAAACTACTCCTTAAAAAACCGGAGATGGTGTTTATGTGACGGACGAAAAAGATGTTCTTAATTGTCTCTTCGATGCACCGGAGTTGAACAATGTTCACAGATCTCATGCTGGTGATTCGAACTCGTGGGCGTGGCGTTGGCACGCACATTGGTTACCACTGAATCGGTCAAGTGGGCAATTGACAGTTTTGCTCTATAGAAATAACCCAGAAAAGGTGGAATACTTCCCGTGCTACTGCAAATGGGATTTGATATTTTCAAACATGTCTTGAAAAAGATGATGCTTTCCAGTCTTGCTACCAAGTATATTCCGAAAGCATGGCGAGAAATAACTGTTGGATTTATTCCCAAAGGGGAGCGCTCAAGCTATGAAGAAGTCAAGAACTTTAGGCCAATCAGTTTAAGTTATTTTCTGCTGAAAACTTTGGAGCGGATAATCGATCATCACATCGTGGGAAATCCACGATCACCCTGCTTCACGATGTTCTTTACAACATTTAGAGCCTTCTCGTTCAAGCAATATAGCTTGGGTGTATTCCTAGATATTGAAGGTGCTTTTGACAATGTGTCCTTCCAGCATATTCCGGAAGCGACGCGCGGTGACGGGGTATCTGCATGTATCTTGGGTTGGATAAACGCATTGCTTAGTAACCGCATTCTTTGCGCGTCACTACGACAGGCTGAAATACGGAAGTTGAGTATTTGCGGTTGTCCTAAGCGTGGCGTTCTGTCACCCTCAGTGATGTACCAAATCGGGTTTTTATAATTTTGGGCAAAAAACCCAAGGTTTTTTCCCGGTTAAAACGGTTTTTTCGCGGGAAGATTGGGTTTTTTGCAATTTTGTGATATATTAGTAATTGAACATTAATGTATTGTTATCCATACACTTTTATTTTATTTATGAGCATTGTTGTCATAAAGTTTTGCATCTATATGAATTGTGAATGGTTTTCCTCGATTGAATCATTGCTATAGCGGTGATCCAACATTTCTTTCCAAATATTGTGGTTGAATAAGCAACCCCTAAAATGAGTAACAAGCAGAATAAAAGTAGTTTGGGCATCACATGATTATTCTAATTTTCACTAGTTTGAGTTACAATGACTATTGTTTTAAATATGGAATGGACCGAATTTAAAGCAGGAACAGAAAATGCTTCGTAAAACCCGTTATAAATATATTAGAATGTGAAAATTGGATTTAAACTTCAAGTTTAAAAATCGGCCAGGAGCTTTTCGATTATGTCCCACAGAATTAAAAACGAAAAAAAGTATATCCGGTTCTTAAAAAGGACTTTTCTTTATACAACTTTTAATCTTGAATGTAACGTTGTACGGAATTTCCCGTGAGCGAATTATACTGGATGTTCATCCTTGCCGACTTTTCGGGTGAGAACATTCTAAGCGATTCTCATGCTCAAGGATCTCTGTCCGATTTTTACGCTTGATGGTTATATTCGATTTTTATATTCTAAGATATCTGGAGTGGGTTCTACAAAGTATGTTTTATCCTTGCGACTTTTATTTTCGGTCTCTCGAATGTAAATGCAAGATTCTTTAACCTTCCGGAAGTCGCACAAATAGCCCACTGAACGAGCAGCCGCTAGATTTTCAGAGCAGCGTGTACTCAGTGCACTAGCGCGACTGCCGAAAGGTTAAAAACATTAAATGAACATCATACATTCGATAAAACGAAAAAACCCATATTTTGTCCGGGTTAAAATGATTTGGGAAAAAACCCGGTTAAAACCCAAAAATAAAAACCCGGGAAGATGGAATTTTTCCCATCGGTACATCACTGGTCACCCTTGTTATGGAACTTGATTGCAGACGGATTGTTGAAGAAACCCAATGAGCTTGGATTTCCACCCTATGGATTTGCTGACTACTACCAAGTACTAATTACTGGACTTACCATCGAAACAATGTTTGACTTAATGCAACAAGCATTAAAAGCTGTCGAACAGTGGTGTCGACAAGTTAAATTATCAGTTAACCCAAGCAAAACTTCAATGGCTCTTTTCACGAAGAAGCGAATAACAACCGGGGTTCGTCCTTTGCAGTTCTTTGATTCTGAGCTACTGTGTGCGGATCAAGTCAAATACGTTGCAGTTATATTCGATTCTAAACTGAATTGGTCTGCTCACATTGAGTTGAGAGTCAAGAAAGCGTGCATAGCCTTTGGGCGGTGCAGGCAAACTTTTGGAAAGACCTGGGGTCTCAAGCCTACGTACATCTATTGGATGTACACGACAATTGTACGTCCAATACTGTCGTACGGATGTCTTCCCGATCAGAATGAAATAACAAGATTATAACAAAACAGAATTTGTGTAATATATTGTGTTATAAATTAGGTCTCGTTAGTAGTTAATATAACAGAAATTTATAACAAGTAACAATGCGAGATACAGTTTAGAAATATTTCTGATATGTGTTTCTGATCGGGTTGTGTGGTGGCAGAGGGGAGAGGTGATGACTGTTGCAAGAGCATGCAACAGAAATGCAGTTTCCTAATATTTAAATGCAGATTTTTGTAGATACACATAAATTTTATCTGAAATAAGTACATTTTAGATTTAGTATTTAGAAACTTGAGGTTATTCACACATACGTTTAGTGCCTTATTGATCCGTACACACTTTCCGGATGCTATTCCTGTGAGTAGCAAATCCTTAATCTAGGCGTCTGATTAAATATAATAATTTTACACATTATATAGATATAGGTAGCATTACTTTTAGCCTAATTACCCCTGAAATAATCCTGTAGTTATAATAGTGCTCGCGATAATTTCACTCGGCATCTAATCGACCATAACCTTAGAATAAGTTATTATTAATTCAGGGTATTTTTTGGATTATTGGATTATATTACCTTTAGTTCAATAACTTTTGGCAAAGTAAATTCATAATTGTAAATATAATATAAGTAATTATAAGTAGAATGTGATCATCTGACTGGCTAAGATACATGTGAACTATTCAATTGTGTATTTCATTTCATTCCCATCTATCGACTGTAGGGCATTTGATGGGCAGCCTGCTAGCGGTAAAAATCCCGCCGCTGGTATCAGGTGTGGTATGCGTTTACCTAGGAGGAGTTCGCCAAACGGCGTAACAATGACAGTCCAGTCAAAGCTAAAGCATCTGCAAAGAATGGCGCTCATGGCGTTGACTGGTGCTTTCACCACAACTCCGACTCAAACAAGAAGCACTATCATGTGCATACAGGTTTCTGGGCTTTGGAACAGAAACCATGTTGATTTTGCGGCCAGTCATACGCGATTGTGGTCACAAATGGTTACGTGGAGTGAAAATATTCTTGCTGCCAGCGATATTACGCTCACTTGTAGTATTCCTTACAGGACATTTCATGTGAAAATTCCCTCTCGAGAGGAGTGGTTGTCTGGCTATATAGAAAGACAACAACAAACGCAAGTGGTCTGTTACGCTAACGGTTCTCTGATGGAGGGACATGCTGGTGCTGGTGTCTACTGTCGTGAAATGAGATTGGAACAATCTCACTCACTAAGTAGATACTGTACTGTATTCCAAGCAGAAATCTTTGTGATTATGTGCGGGGTGCAATCGGCCCTTCAACCGAGTTTGTCCAGCAGAGTTATAAACTTCTGCTCCGATAGTCAGGGTGCAATCAAGGCCCTTAGCTCAGACAAATCACGGTCCAAGCTAGTGATCGCGTGCCGAACCCAAATCGAAGAACTAAGCATTGTTAAGACTATCTACTTTGTCTGGGTGCCCGGACATTCCGATATTACTGGAAATGAATCGGCTGACGAATTGGCCAGGGCAGGTTCAGCGATTGACTTCGTTTGTCCTGAGCCCGCGCTGCCAATTTCGACAAGTTAAATAAGGGAAAAAATACCGTCCTGGGCTTCGTCCGAGCACCGCAATTATTGGAGAAATCTACAAACGTGTCGCCAAACAAAGGCGTTTCTAGAACAACCGTGCCCAGTGATTTCGAAAAATATTTCGCTGATAACTCGGCTTACACTGATTGGATTGCGCTTAAATAGGTATCAACATTTTTGCTTTGTTCTGAAGAATCAATAAAAAATCTGGCTTGGAAAATGTAAAGTACTCGCGTTAGAGCGAAGCGAAAATTCGAGTACAACGCACCCTTATTCATCTCACCATTTGAGCTAATGCGTTGAATAGAGATAGCAGACACTGCTCTAACCAATGTGTTCAAATGGGTGGGATGAATAGAGGTGCTAAGATGAATTAGGGCGCAGTAACCCTATATTAATATTACTGAGCCACGTATCTAAATTCATTGCATGATATATTACTAAATTCGTGTTACACCTTGGCAATCAATATTATAGTACAAAAATTCATAACAGTTTTTGCAACCGGCCGAAACGGTTGTGCCTCCAGGTGGAAGGTTTTGTTCTCGAGAGAGTGACGGAGTGCGAGACGCTGTATGCGTTTTTGTGGAGAGAGAGAGAGAGAGAGAGAGAGAGAGAGAGAGAGAGAGAGAGAGATCAGTTTGTTAAGTGTGAGTCGACAGTTGATACGTCGAAGGCGTGGTCAACGGCATCCTCGACAAGTGGTGTTTTGACAGCAAACCGCGGGTAGACAAATTTGCCTACCGCGGTGGCAGAAATCGACAGTGATCGTGCCTGTACACACAGAAAAAATATATTGTATTGGTGTCGTCGGGCAATTCTAATCGACGAGAGGGGAAGCGTCACAGGTAGACCCATTCGCTCTATTTGTCTACCGCAGAAGTGGTACGACGAATAAGGAAAACAAGTGGCACCGAAAAGTGCCGCATCGACAGTGGGATTTTCGCAGCAAGCCACAGGTAGCCACATTTGTCTACCGCGGTGGTGGAAACGGAGAGAGCGTGCTTGTGGTGGTGATACCGACGAGCAGCTTAACCGGAGAGAGTTTTGAAGTGTTGCAGGTAGGCCTATTTCTCTACTGAAGAAGCAACGCGACGAAAAAGGACAGCAAGTGTCACATTGTCAAACAACGGGCACCGAGTGAGGTGTGTTCTACCGGTATAACAGGTATATTTTTCATTCCTTTTTGTGATAGTTTTTCTTGCTAGGTAAAATGGATGATGAGATGGGAGAACGAGTAACAGACCCTCCCCCTAAGCCTTCTGCTGAAAATGTAAACCCGATTAGAATTAAAATTTACCCAGAGTCGTCAACGGAACCATGGATTGTATTTATTAGGCGTAAAGTAAAGGCGCTAAATATCATTCAAATTTCGAAAGATTTGACTTCGCGATTCTCGGATGTAAAAGAGATCGTCAAAGTTAATAAAGATAAAATACGCATTGTCGTTGGTAGTCTCAAACAAGCCAATGCAATTGCTTCTTGCGAGCTTTTTACGCGTGAGTATAGAGCGTATATTCCTTCAAAGGAAATTGAAATTGATGGGGTCATCACAGAATCGAGTTTGACTGTTGATGACTTAGTTAAGCATGGGGTTGGTCGTTTCAAAGACACCATACTTAAAGACGTAAAGATACTTGAATGCAAGCAATTGCATTCAGTATCACACGAAGGAGATAAAAAAGTTTATCGACTGTCTGACTCGTTTCGAGTGACTTTCGCTGGGTCTGCGCTGCCCAACTATGTCATTATCGATAAGATTCGTCTCCCTGTTCGCCTTTTTATCCCTCGTGTAATGAATTGCTTTAATTGTAAACAGCTTGGCCACACATCCACTTACTGTTCCAATAAGGCACGGTGTGGCAAATGTGGGGGTTCTCATCAAGAGGATACATGCAATGAAAATTCAGAAAAATGTTTAATGTGCGGACAAAACTCGCATGAGCTCTCTGCATGCCCCATTTATAAATTGCGCGAGGATAAAATTAAACGATCCTTGAAGGAGAGGTCTAAGCGCCCCTATGCAGAAATGTTGAAAAAAGCTACCTCCAAACCCATCTTCTTAGAAAACACTTACACATCTCTATTTTCGGAACAGTCTGACTCTGATGGAGCGTGCGAAGGTACATCATTTGTTTTACCCGGAAATTCCAGAAAAAGAAAACAGTATTCTTATCCCAAGCTACCAAGAAAGGGCCTTAAAATTTCTCCACCAATAGATAAACTGCGCCCAAAACCGAAAAATTCCGATTCAAAACCGAAATCAATTCCGCCCGGTTTTGGGAACGTACAATCCAAACAGAACACCATTACTGGAAATAATAAAATTTCGACTTCCTCTGAGCCTCAGCCGGGGGTAGGATTACTGAAATTTTCTGAAATTGTTGATTGGATTTTTAAAGCATTCAATATTTCTGAACCACTAAAGAGTATACTTTCAGCTTTCCTCCCAACAATTAGAACATTTTTAGAGCAGCTGATTGCTCAATGGCCCATCCTTGCAGCAATTATATCCTTCAATGGTTAATTCAACTCCTAAGGTGAAAGACTCCATCACTGTTTTACAGTGGAATTGCAGAAGTATCATACCAAAAATTGATTCCTTAAAAATTTTACTGCATAATTTAAAATGCGATGCTTTTGCTCTATGTGAAACATGGCTTACCTCAAACATTAATTTCAACTTAAATGATTTCAACATTATTCGCCTAGACCGAGACACCCCGTATGGAGGAGTGCTTCTAGGAATTAAAAAGTGCTATTCTTTCTATAGAATTAACATCCCCTTGTTTGCGGGCATTGAGGCTGTTGCTGTCCAAACGAACATTAAAGGCAAAGACATGTCTATCGCTTCTATATATATATATATATATATATATATATATATATATATATATATATACCTCCCAAAGTTCAAATTGGACAACGTCAAATTTTTGAGGTAGTGGAATCCATGGCTGCTCCGCGTCTGATACTGGGAGACTTCAACTCGCACGGAGTATTGTGGGGTTCCCTCTACAATGATAATCGATCCTCTTTGATATACAATGTTTGTGACGAATTTAATATGACAGTTTTAAATACTGGCGAAACAACACGCATCCCCAGACCTCCTGCACGTCCAAGTACATTAGATCTATCTCTGTGCTCGACATCACTTCGGTTAGATTGCACGTGGAAGGTTGTACCTGACCCTCACGGTAGCGATCATTTGCCAATCGTTGTTTCAATTAACAGTGAATTAGGCCTTACGAATTCAATCAATGTTCCTTATGACTTAACACGAAATATTGATTGGAAAACATACGAAACATTAATTTCCACTTCTCTTGCTTCGACAGAAGAGCTACCCCCTACCGAAGAATATGAATTCCTAGCGGGTTTAATTATTGAAGCAGCAGAACAATCCCAAACGAAATGCAATCCTGGAATGACAATAAATAGACGGCCCCCTAATCCTTGGTGGGACAAAGAGTGCTCTGATGCATATGAAGCTAAACAAGTTGCCTACAAAGAAATTATGAAACAGAAAGGGGGTATACGTGAGAACTTTGAAAATTATTTCATTTTGCAAAACAAATTTGACAGTATACGTCGTGCCAAAAAGTCTAGTTATTGGAGACGCTTCGTTGATGGCTTGTCAAGAGAAACATCAATGAGTACTCTTTGGAACACAGCCAGAAGAATGAGGAATCGAAACGTGACTAATGAAAGCGAAGATTTTTCGAATCGCTGGATATTTAATTTTGCCAAGAAAATTTGTCCAGATTCTGCTCCTGCGCAGAAAATCATTCGCGATGCTCCCACAAGTAACGATTCCATAGATTCGCCTTTGACAATGATGGAATTTTCAATTGCACTCCTCTCATGCAACAATAATGCTCCGGGACTAGACAGAATTAAATTCAACTTGGTGAAGAATCTGCCTGACCTAGCAAAAAGACGCTTGTTGAATTTATTCAACAAGTTTCTTGAGCAGAATATTGTCCCGCGTGACTGGAGACAAGTGAGAGTTATCGCCATTCCAAAACCGGGAAAACCAGCCTCCGATCATAACTCGTATCGACCGATTGCAATGCTATCCTGCATCAGGAAATTGTTGGAAAAAATTATCCTACGACGTCTCGACAATTGGGTTGAGGCGAACGGCTTGCTCTCAGATACCCAGTTTGGTTTTCGGAGAGGAAAGGGAACGAATGATTGCCTGGCGCTACTTTCGTCAGAAATCCAACTCGCTTACGCAAGAAAAGAACAAATGGCGTCTGTGTTCTTAGACATAAAAGGAGCATTCGACTCAGTTTCTATTGATGTTCTCTCGGAGAAGCTACATCAATGTGGTCTTTCACCGATATTAAATAATTATTTATACAATTTATTGTCAGAAAAGCACATGCATTTTTCATATGGCGATTTGGCGACACTCAGAATAAGTTACATGGGCCTCCCACAAGGCTCTTGTCTAAGTCCCCTTCTCTATAATTTTTACGTGAATGACATTGATAATTGTATTGTCAGCCCATGCACTCTAAGACAACTTGCAGATGATGGGGTGGTTTCTGCCACAGGACCAAAAGCTATAAATTTACAACAACCATTGCAAGATAGCTTGGATAATTTATCAATTTGGGCTTTAAAACTGGGCATCGATTTCTCTACGGAGAAAACAGACTTGGTCGTTTTCTCAAGGAAGCGTGATCCGGCTCAGCTTCAGCTTCAGTTGGTTGGTAGAACGATAGCCCAAGTCCTGACTTTTAAATACCTTGGAATTTGGTTCGATTCAAAAGGCACATGGGGAGCCCACATTAGGTATCTAATAACGAAATGCCAACGAAGGATAAATTTTCTGCGAACAATAACTGGATCATGGTGGGGTTCTCATCCAAGTGACATGATAAGATTGTATCAAACAACAATACTTTCAGTAATGGAATATGGGTGCATCTGTTTCCGTTCAGCTGCGAACACTCACATTATTAAACTGGAACGGATACAGTATCGTTGTTTACGAATTGCCCTAGGTTGCATGCAGTCGACCCATACGATGAGTCTTGAAGTACTAGCGGGAAACTTGAAAGACTTGTTGAGCTTCAACCCCAAACCAGATTCATGACAGTGTATTTCAATCAAATGTCACAAGAAATAACGCCTGCTAGGTATGTTCCCACATACGTCAATATACTAGATACTCCTGAATCCACTTTATTCTTCGACACGTCCATGCAATCAGAGATTCGTGGAATTCCGGATCATCTACGCTCGCAGGAGATCCCTAAAATATTCACAAGTAAATATCAACACATAGACTGCCTTAAAATGTTTTACACTGATGGGCCACGAATCAGTGAGGCCACTGGTTTCGGTATTTTCAACAATAATTTTTCAATTTCTCTCAAACTTGCAGAACCCGCCTCTGTTTATATAGCGGAACTAGCAGCAGTTCACTATAGTTTGCAAATAATTAATACTTTACCCTCGAACCATTACTTTATCCTCACTGATAGTCTCAGCACAATTGCAGCTCTACGCTCAAAGAGGATTGATAATCAAGATCCATTCTTTTTGGGGAAGATACGAGAATCTCTGAGTAACCTAACAAGAAAATGTTATAAATTTACCCTAGTGTGGCTCCTCGCCCATTGCTCTATTGCGGGAAATGATAATAATAATAAGCTGATAATTTAGCCAAAATTGGTGCACTAGATGGTGAAATATATGAAAGACCCATCGCTTACAATGAATTTTATACGCTTCTCGACAGAGGACACTTGCTAGTTGGCAAACATCTTGGGACAATGGAGATATGGGACGATGGCTACACTCAATTATCCCTAAAGTATCAACGAAGGCATGGTTCAAAGGATTGGATGTAAGTCGGGACTTCATCCGTGTGATGTCAAGGCTCATGTCCAATCATTATACTTTAGATGCGCATCTCCGTCGTATTGGGCTCGCTGAGGGTAATCATTGTGCTTGTGGAGAGGGTTACCATGACATTGAGCATGTTGTTTGGTCCTGCACTGAATATCGTGAAGCCAGATCACAATTAGTAGATTCTTTACAAGTCCGAGGAAGACCAATCCATGTTCCTGTTAGAGACATCCTGGCGTATCGCGATCCTCTATACATGGAACTTATCTATCATTTTCTAAAAACAGCGTCTGTCAAAATTTAATTAAATTCATCTCCTCATACTCTCATCCAAGGCTAATCATTCATCAATTAAAGTGTCCTAGAATATTCAGTTTTTAAATTTAGACAATAACAGAAAAAAAGTAAATAAATACACCCGAAAATACTAGATCATTATGAAATATAACAAATGTATGGAAAAAAGCAAACAATAAAGTGATTTCAGTGTTAGTTTTAGACAAATTACTAGTATAGTTAAAATTAGTCTTAAGGATTTTTGTAACGTGCTATGTAAAAAAAGAAACTGGCGTAAAAAGCTTTTGCAAATGCCGTGTCAAATAAACGTATGGAAAAAAATAGTACAAAAATTACAGAACATCGCACATATCTGATACTTTTCATCATTACATTATTTACAAGTTGTTCTTACGAGGCGCCAACAGAAGATACCCGTCATCACACCGTTCAAAGCCACCTTCGATCGACACTAAGAAGTCAATATCTACCGAGTCGACAAGCATCTCGAAAATTCGATTAAAAAGTTTCACTTTATCTTTCCAGTTGCTATCGAGAATCTATCGAATTATACAATTCTTTTCAACAGAAAGTCTTGCCGGTAGTTTTCCAAAGCTCAACTTGGTGTGGTTACTATAGTAGCTTGAAGAGATTTTTTTTTTCATTATACCCAAAGAATGTGTACTTTATCATTGCTCAGTCCAACAGTTTGCCGCGCGAAGCGAATCGTTTCTATCGTTTGAAAAGTTATCTCGCTTATGTTCAACAAACGACGCCAGCAAGCAGCAACCTATCGCAAATCTGTCTCTGTCGGAAATGTAATTTGAGTTCATTTAGTACCAGTTGCAGCGACGCGATGCTACGCTAGGAAGCAATAAGGTAAGTGTAAAAGTTTTCCTTGGCAGCACTGCTGGTTACCACCCATAGTCGAAAGTTTGCCCTGTGTGGGGAAGAAAAGCTCATAAAATTTAGGACAGACATGCGAATGTGGACTGTGAATGTCCATGGCACGTGGAATACAAGACGAGGTTTAATACTGATGTGTACTCGCATGACTCTGGTTACCTGTTGATTCTGGAACGGCTCTTTTATAAGTTGTTATCAAAGTTTTCGGTCTAAGTGGAGAATACGCGTAGCTTCGATTGGTGTTATTTAAAATGGAATATATTTCAGAATTGATAAGAGTTTTATTACAGCGAGACGCAACTCAAACCACTGAGAAGCTATCCAAATCCGATATTCTCTTGAATAAAGTCAATGAAGTAAGACACCTTGGTTAGCACTCCTGGAAAAGGTGCAATTGCGCATGGCTTAATACTCCACGACACGATGCCAACTTGGACTCCATTATGTAACAGTGGCCCTCCAGAATCTCCCTAAATTCAAAAGAATTAATATCCTTTTTTTCACTTTACAGGCGTCATGATACTTACACTGCACTGGCCCTTCCCACCTTCCGGAATGGCTGCACAAATGTGATTCGGATAGATGTGGTTTGAGTGAAAATCGTTGCACTTCGCATTAGGAACCACAAAGTAATCTACTTTTTGCAGGGTAGTTGGTAGAATGCCATCCGATTCGATTCGACCCCACCCGATCAGGGTCACTGCCAAATCGGTCTCATCGACCTCGTCGTATTTTTTCGGTAGCTGAACCGGTTGGATCGTTGCACCGAATACCAACGATTTCTTCAGCTTTATTAAAGCCACATCAAAGATATAACTGTTGGACGGATTGTAGTAGGGATGTATGACCACATCTTCGATAAAGTACACGGATTCGTCGATCTCAATGGAAACATCCGTCCTACCAATCTGGACAGATTGCACCAAAGGCGTTGTGTAGTAGTTGACGCAATGAGCAGCGGTTAGAATCCATCTCTCGTTCAGGATACTTCCACCGCAAGAATGACGACCTGAGCTGCTTCTCAGAGATATCATAAAAGGGTAGTCATTGATAGACGCATCCGTGCCGTTGACTATTCTCGACAGATCTTTGTCTGCCGGAGCAGCTTTGGAGCAAGACCGATGACTACATGTAAGCTTTATGGTTTTATATGATTTACAGGTGATACCTACCGTAGGCTATTTGAAGTAGCACTAGTGCACTGATAAGCTGTAGAATCATTGTTCGCTGTCTTACGACTGAATTGAGCTAATCGCCATAGCTGAGCTAGACGATGAATTGGAAAATCATTTGGTACTGTTGGTCACTTGTGATAAACGATTTTTATTGATGGCAATAAAGTAAGATTAAATTGTTTCACCAATAAATAGGGGTGATCGATTATGAACGTTTGGTGCAGCTTGTGGAGCCTTAAGAGGTATAAATGGGTTCCATGCCAAATAATCAATTGACACATTCTTTCGTGACGTTACAATGATTTGACGAATCTTTGTAACGTCACGAAAGAACCTTCAACGTATTCCAATAATAGTCAAATCATCAAATTCTAGTATATTCAGTTTATGTTGATTGAATCTTTCGTGAAATTTTGTTTACTTTCGTAATCTGTAATAAGTTTTGATGTAGGCGCTCATTTGATAAAGTTATAACATATTTGTCGGATGAAGATTCGTCAAATCGCTGTAAACATCACGAAAGAATGTGTCAATTGTTTCTAAAAATCTGCAAATTTGGAAAGCGATTAGTTTTCATTGGAAGTATCTCATAATCTGTTTTGTTTATTATACTCACGTAACCAATCAGCATTATAACGTAGCCTAATATCTGCTTTAGATCCACATATAAAGCTGTATTAAAGAGCCAAAAAGCCCTAAATACTGATATAATGCTAGTATTATCCCAGAAAAGTGAAATATAGTGCTACAGGTATACCTCGATTTAACATACATTTTCCGATTCAATCATGTACGTTAAATCGAATTTTATGTAAAATCGAAACACAAAAGAAATATTTGTTTTCGAATAGAATTCTTTTTTATTCATCACACGAAATATTTACGAGGATATTACTGATTGTATCCACCTAACAGTGACATAGAAACCATATATTCGCAATTAAACAATTAGATTGCTCTTCTGAACATAAACAACATATTTATCTTAACCTTGCCAAGTATTCGCCAATTCTAACAGATATTCATTTCATAAATTTCGTCGCAAAATTTTCTCAGAATTCAGGATAACTTATAAGAATAGTCAACAAATTTGGATTAACCATTGTGTACATGAAGAGCACAATGCCTAATTTTAGTAAGTAATAAAATTTGTGTTTCTATTTTGTCTCATCTTTATCTTGGTAGACCAACCTGTCCGTCAGATACTCGCAGAATTCAAAAAGAGAACACTTCTTGAGTTCACGAGCAAACGACTAATCACGGAGTTTTGTAAGCACAGGAGTTCTACTTGCAAAAAAATAAACCAAATCGAGCCATTGTAGCGCTATAGTTCTCCTTAAGGAAAAGTTGGATTAAATCATTTTGTGCACGACAGATACAATACCTCAGTTTAAAAGTCGAACTCATCAGAATGAATATGACATTTTAATTACAATACAAAATATTTTTAAAAAAATTGTTTAATCCTTATGTACGACGAGAAGGTGGAATTCACTGGAATGTTGATGTCACTATTATCGATATCCAAAATAGCCGCGTAGCATGTGATGTCTAAAGGCAAGAATTGATCCACTGGTTTCCTGCTCCCACGTTGTAACAGGCGAAAAAAACGGAAATCTTCTTTTCATTTTTTTGGATCTATCTCTTTTTTACATATTTTATTAGCTTATTATTTATTGGATCTATATCCTTGATTTCTATTTAAAAGTGAACATTTATTATGTTACTCCTGGGGGCCAAGTATCCAGAGTCCTCGATCATCTTAAATCGTTCGCAAATGCCAGTTTATTCGAATCCCAATCTCTACTAATGACCATTCTCTACCCGTTGCAGTTGTTAAGATTAATATATACAGATATACAGAATACGCAGTAATATATGAATAATATAATCACAATCAGTGTCTACTTGCTTTTGTGTGCTTCTTCTGTTTAGATTAAGTAATGACTGGCACCGGTATTGATAAATAAACACCGTGAGCTTACCAGGAGTCGTACATTGAAGGAAGACTTGTATCTTCCATCATTATCGTCTATTGCATTTTTTGCAAGAGGAATCGATCCATAATGAAGTTTTTTTTTTGAAAAATGTCCACATGCACTGAGAAATTCACCTGTTCAATACAGCCTGAGAAAAGATATTATCTTTAGAAAGAATCGAGCTTACGTTCTTTCAAGCTCTAGTTGGGTGCGTTAACATCGAGGAACTCTCATGACTTCATTACAAATTTCCAACAGTTTCGTAATAACTGCTACAGCCCCAATGCCTATTAGTGGAACTCACCATCCGCCAATATCTCGTCACCGCCCTATACCTTCCATCAACCATATCTTTCCAGTTATCTATTTTTAACTTACACATAAAAACCCATAAAACTATTATCAGGAAATAACTCGAGCCACAAATTCGTGTATTCATTTTGCTGTGCGGTATCAAAATAAGAATGTTTTTGTATCTCAGAATCTTAAACATAATCTAGCGAAAAAACGAAAATAAATTATGTTTCTTTAAGCATTGGAAGTGGATCATAGAATAAAATTGATATTGATTCTTAACATTTCATTTTAGTAACATTGACATTAAAATTTTTTTGCATGTATGTTAAATCGAGGTAAAAATTACGTTAAATCGAAATATGTTAAATCGAGGGTATGTTAAATCGAGGTATACCTGTATTACTTTGCAGAGATTGACAGCTCATTTCTGCAGTACTTATGCTATTATATGGCACCAGCGTACAAATGTCAAATTTGAAAGCCTTATGTTGGCACTACTAATGCTATTAAAAAGTTTCAGTTGGCTGTCATTATCCGCCGTGGTTTTAAAACCATTTCTTATGTTTCCTTTCGGTATGATGAGCAAAAAGGAAAAAAATTAAAATGAAATGTTCTGTTTAAAACCGTAGTTGACTCTCTTCTAATGCATTGTAATAAATATCCTTAATGTGTTTTCATTCTCACATGATGTGTTTTACGAAACTTACCTGTAGTAAGTCTTGAACTGAGGTACCTTGCCTCGTCCTTCACGGTAAGCGCGCTGCGTTTGCTCCCTGGACTATATCGCATATGTTCGATTGAAATGAAATATGCCAAATATAATCTTCAAGAAGAGTTGCATAACAAATAAACCCACAGCATTGCGATAGCATTATGTCGGCTTTTTATTTGCTCTATAATGGCACTAAATGCACTTGTAAAGCTTTATATACGCATATAAATGCTATATGTCGGCTGTGTAGTTAGCATTATTGATGCTAATATAGAGCTTTATTGCATTGTTAATGCTGTAATGGAGTTTCAATGCAACATTAGTGCAAATGTATAGCCAATACAGTGCAATGGCTTAATGCTTATGGTTACTTGGGTGAAACGATATTAGAGGCAATTTTTTGATCTTCGTAAAATAAGAACCACCCTAACTATCGTTTAAATAAAAAGAAAGTGCTCACAAACTACGAAAAGTCTGCAGAAGACTTAATAAGGCTAAATTGTTTTAGTGAAAAGTTAGATTTTTTTGCTTAATTTGCATTCTGGATCACTGCGGCACACATTCGGTTGATTGAAGCAAAATACAATGCACTGCATTGTATTGTGCTTCAATCAACCGAAGGTGAGGTAAAATCTTCTCATGGTTTCCAAATTGGCATAGCTTCTGCTAGATGGAGTATTTGAAAAGATTTTGACAACATCGCGTCTGAAAGGGAAGATTGTCAAATAATAGCGGAACCTCTTCTTACACTCACATGTGATCCAACTATTTGATGGAAGGAAAGAAAATTTGTTTACCCGACTCTTTTCGAAATTAAGCTAAAACGCCTATACGTACTGTCAACGGTTTGCCATCCCTACCCAGAACACATGTGCATGCTTCCCGAACCCGATGATCTGCTATGGCTGTTACACATACGTGGTCGATGTCCCGGTCGACAACGCTGCTTTAACTGCTCTGGCGAACAACACGGTGAAGAAGAGTGTGGAAAAGCTGCGTACTGCCAATTGTAAAGGCGATCATCGTTCAACGAGCCGTAAATCTCCGGTATAGAAACACGAAGTGGACGTCATTTAAATAAAAGTCCGCGACAGTCCAACATTCCCGGAAGCACGAAAGCAAGCACAAAAGCCAAGTAAAGGCCACTGCGTAACAAAATGAGATCCTCAACAAAATGAGAAAGATTGAAAAGGCAATGCGGAAAAAGATGAGCGTTTTGAAGAGGTCAAACGTTAAGACAACAAAATCGAGCGAATGATGGCGTGCATCCAACAAATGAGACAGAAAATCACCAACCAAGAAAAACAGTAGCTTTGCAGAGGGCAGAAACCAAAGAATCAGACAGACAGGCTAATTACGAGATCCAGGAACAACTTACCATTCGAAACGAAGAAGACCGCAGAAGCAACACATCCCGTTCAGCAAACCCATCACAATATCAAGGCTGTGGTCGACTAAGAGGTTGATAACAGTCTATTATCTCTCTCCGGACAAAACTAGCCTAGAGACTTTGTGGCATCCGGCGGGTTGAAGTATCTCAATCAAGAATTGATCCACTGGGCTCCTGTTCCCATGTCGTAAGAGGCGACAGGAGTTCTCAAGTCAAGGTCTTCCTCCGTGCCGAGGACTGAATGGCTGGCAAGACTAAAATATGCCAATCGCACACGGAGTGTCTTACCCTTACTGTGTTACGCGAAATGATGGTCATGTCCCTAACACCCATTTCGAGGTACGCTATAGGCGATTGTAAGCCAACGTGTTTAGTATCTTTTATTGCACAACTAGTGCTGATGATGGAATGAGTAGTGCTGTAATCGAGTATGGTTAAAGTAGCACACATTAATCTTCAGCATAAACGTACAGCAACTATAAATCTATCCCGCCTTGTACAGGAAGGAAATGTTTCCATGGCTTTGGTTCAAGAACCGTATTTCCATAAAGGAAACTTATATGTTGGAATGCTACTTAACCCCGTCTTCGTAGCTTTCAACGAAAATGGCATGACAAATACACGTGAAATGCCTCATGCATGTATGTCTTATATCCAACCTCACAACTCGCGATATTTGTGCTGTTACGGTAAATATGACTGTTGACAACATAAACAAGAAATAGGTCTATTGTTCGGTATATTTGCCGCATAATGAACCATCACCTTCTGATGATTTCAAAAAAGCTGTATCATATTGTGGCAGAAATGGGTTTCCCCTCAGAATTGGCAGTTATGCAAATGCTAACCACAATAATATTGGGCAGCTCAGATATCAATTTGAGAGGCACTGAATTAATGGAATATTTAAGTAATACAAATCTGCACATTCTAAATGCAGGAAACCGTCCAACATTTGCACGAGCTGGCAGAGAAGAGGTATTGGATGTAACTCACTGCTCTGACGGTATTGAGCATGAGTTGGCAAACTGACTCGTACCAAACGAGCTCGAACCGTCGTTATCTGATCAAAAGTACATCGTCTTTGATCATTTAAACGTTTCGCTAGATTTCGTCACATATCGTAATTCCAACTGTAAGAACTGGAACCTCTACGAAGAGGGCTTGGCGACTAGGTTTCATAGGTATCTTCCGACGATTGAATCTCTAAATAACTTGGATGAGGTCGTGGGTAAAACAAGTTTAGTCATAGTAGCAGCATACCAAGGAGTTTGTCCGCTTCGAATTATGCGTTCTTCTAGGGGAACACCTTGGTGGAATACCGAACTTGTTCGACTCAAAAAGCTATCTAGAAGAGCTTGGAATCGCAGACGCAGGGACGGGTCGGAGGTATTTAAGTTGGCTCGCAAAGCATACAGAAGTGGTTGGAAAAGCCTCTGCACAAATGTCTCAAATCTCAACGAGACTAGTAGATTAAATAAGTTACTTTCGAAAGACTTTCATGTCAGTTCGATTGGAACTGCTAGTGGTGAATACTCGTCTGACGAAGATGTAGTACTCAACTATCTTTTTGACACACACTTTCCAGGCTTCACTGACGACAGCCCCTGAGTTCTTTTCAGGCAGTTCTGATTCTTGGACATTTGCTCGTAGAATTGTGACAACTGAATCGATTAAATGGACGATTGAAAGTTTTGCTCCATATATAAGTCTCTGGGAAAGGATGAAATCATTCCAGTTCTACTACAAAAAGCATTTGAACACTTCAAGCATATTTTAAAAAACCTGTTTTAATCCACCTAGCGGTGCAATTGTGCCTTTCTCAATCATGAACACGTGAATGTTTGCGTTGTTTATATTCATTAAAAGCTTTCAAATGAATATATTACATTTTATTATTATACATGACATGACAAATATACAAGAAAAAAATCACTATTCGAGTTCTAAAATTTTGTAAAAGAAAAAACAGTTACATTAATATTAAATTGAAAAAAGGTGCGAAATCGGCAGTCCCAAAAAGTCGATTTTCATAAAAAAAATTTTTTTCGAGATAACATAGAATCTCGACGTTTCATGCATTTTAAAGATGTTTGGCATCAAAAATACGAATTCGATTTCTGAAATTTCATGGGGTCCCCCCTTTGAAGAAAAATTGAGGCTTATATGGGAATTTCATATGTGACCGGACGGATTAGTCTATATTTCCGGCCCCATATAAGCGATCCGTACGAAATTTTATAAACATCTGTGGGGATACTATAGCTATCATTTGGGACAAAGTTTTGTGAAAATCGGCCCAACCATTTCCGGGAAACTGATGTGAGTACGTCAATTTTGAAAGATGGCCGCTTTTCCCGGGCACTTCCGGAACCGTCTACGGTGGTCAATGTAGTCAACGAAAGTTTGGTTGGCCGTCGGTGACCTAGAACAGCAAATTTAAGTTGAGTTTAAGAGAGACATTTTAGCAAAATATTTACCTTTTTTGCTTTCATCGGAGTATCGGTTTGAATTACAATTTGCTATGTGATCGCACGCCACAACCTGTAACTCCGGAACCGGAAGTCGGATCGGGATGAAATTAAATAGCCATTTACGAAGGCGCAACACCTTTCATTTGAGACTAAGTTTGGTTGAATCGGTCTAGCCATCTCCGAGAAACCGATGTGACTGTTATTCTGAATTTGGATACTTCCGCCGGGGCTTCCAGAACCGATGATGGTGGCCAATGTGGCCAAAAAGACTTTGAATGGATGTTAGTGACCTAATACTACAAATCGAAGCAGTTGTGGTCATATTTTGGAAAAAAATTCACCTTTAAAATCGACATTTTCTGCGTGATCGTGCTCACCACCCTGTAATTCCGGAACCGGAAGTCGGATCCATCAGAAATTGAATAGCAGCCTATGAGAACGTTGTATCTTTCATTTGAGACTAAGTTTGTCAAAATCGGTTCAGCCATCTCTGAGAAAAATGAGTGACATTTTTGGTCACATACACACACACAGACGCACATACACACACATACATACATACACACATACATACACACGCTCAGACATTTGCCGAACTCGACGAACTGAATCGAATGGTATATGTCACTCGGCCCTCCGGGCCTCCGTTAAAAAGTCGGTTTTCAGAGCAATTGCAATACCTTTCTATTGAGAAAGACAAAAATTTTACCTTTTTACATTCATCGCAGAATTCGTTAGAATCGAGATTTGCTGCGTGATCGTACGTATCACCCTGTAATTCAGGAACCAAAACTCGGATCCACACAAAATTCAACAGCAGCTGATGGACCTTCCATTTAAAATCAAGTTTGTCAAAATCGGTTCAGAAAATTCCGGGAAACCGATGTGGACAAATCAACAAATTTTGTTTTGTAACCATACTCTTCAACTCGTAATCCGGAACAAGATGTCGGTTTAAAATGAAATTCAATAGCAACCTATGAGAATAGTATACCTTTCATTTGAATCTTAGTTTGTAAAAATCGGTTCAGCCATCTCCGAGAAACCGATGTGGACATTTTGTTAACAAATCCGCACATACACACACATACATACATACATACATACATACAAACATGCATACATACACACATACATACACACATACATACACACAGATATTTTGCGATCTCGGCGAACTGAGTCGAATGTTATATGAAACTCGGCCCTCCGGTCCTCGGTTAGAATGTCGGTTTTTGGAGTAATTGCATAACCTTTCTATATGAGAAAGGCAAAAGAATAATATTTAATTAGCTTAATCAGCATGAGTTCAATGTTATCTTCATGTGATTATATTTTGAAATGTTGGTGGAATGGGTTTGAAAGTAGAGGGAATGGGGGTTAGTAGAGTGGGAGTGGGATATGCGTCAGAAATCCTTCATCTTATTTCGGTATACGGGGTGGATGAAGGAAATGCGGGCGTGAGGGTGGTCCAAGGGGAGGGGAGTGATGAAGGAGGGAGGTGTAAGGGCAAGGCGAGGGGGAGGGGCGGCGACGCAATACTCAACTGCATATTTTGCCTTCCATTTGAGACTTGGTTTGAGAAAATCGGTTCAGTCATCACCGAAGAACCGATGTGACTTTAATTGTAGAATATGCCCGGAATTCCGGACTTCCGGAATCGTCGATAGTGGACAATATATTCAAAGAGTGATCTAGATCTGCGATTAGAAGTAATTTGGTGACCATTTCAATAGTTTTTAGCCTCTGAGGTATTACGATTGTACCGATTTATATGGGAAATTCCAGTGTATTCTTACTAACACCCCTGTAAATCCGGAAGCAAGCGTCAGAACCGAATGAAATTCAGCAGCAGTCAATGGCATTACTGTATCTTTCATTTGAAATCAAGTTTGTAAAAATCGGTAGAGAATTCGTTGGGGAATGGGTGTGATATTAGCTTAGGAACTTGGCGGGTTCCCCGGGGGCGTCATGAACCGTCATAGGTGGCCAATGTGGTCAAAGCTGCTTTGATTGATCATTAGTGATCCAGACCCGCAAACTAGAGTAATGTTACATCAATTTTAATATGTTTTACATCATTTGAACATCATGGTGGTACCAGTTTATATGGGAATTTGCTGTATGACCGCACTCTTCAACCCGTAACTCCGGAAACGGAAGTCGGATCAACTAAAAATTCAATAGCAGCTTATGGGAGCGTTATACCTTTCAGATGAAACTAAGTTTGCGAAAATCGGTTCAGCCATCTCTGAGAAAATTGTGTGAGTTTAAATGACACACACAAACATACACACACACATACATACACACACACACATACATACACACACAGACATTTGCCGATCTCGACGAACTGAATCGAATGGTGTATGACACTCGGCCCTCCGGGCCTCGGTTAAAAAGTCGATTTTTACAGTGATTGCATAGCCTTTCTTTATATGAGAAAGGCAAAACGTTCCTACTTGTAGTTTTGCAACAGGATACATTCCATCAGCGTGGCAGGAAATAACTGTCAAATTCATTCCCAAAGGTGGCCGCTTCACGTATGAGGAGGCAAAGAGCTTTACATCGATCAGTCTGACCTCCTGCCTTCTCAAATCAGTGGAACGTTTAATCGACCACTACATTCGGGATGTTAGCTTGGGCGAGCACCCGCTGCATGCAATGCACTATGCATATCAGCGGTAGAAGTCTACTACCACCCTGTTACAAAATGTCATTGAAAAAGCTTTTTCACAAAAGCAATCAAGTTTAGGAGTTTTTCTCGATATTGAAAGTGCTTTTGTCAACGTGTCTTTCGAATCCATTTTGGAAGCAGCACGAGGTCATGGAGTACCTTCATATACCACGAATTGGATGCACGCAATGCTTAGCAACCGACATCTGTGCACATCGTTAAGCTAAGTAGAGATAAGGAAACTGAGTGTCTGCGGATGTCCTCAAGGTGGTGTGCTGTCACCACTTCTATGTATATTCAGTTAATGTTGATTGAATCTTTCGTGAAATTTTGTCTACTTTCTGAATCTGTTTGATAATAAGTTTTGATGTAGGCGTTAATTTGATAAAATTATAACATATTTGTCGAATGAAGAGTTGTCAAATCGTTGTAAGGTCTTGAAAGAATGTGTCAACTGCATCAAGATTGTTTTACTGTGGGGATAAAGTTCATCAAGGTGCTTTGAAGAGAGTCAAAAATATTGAATTCTGTGAAAATACGGTCCAAAATCTCAGAGAATTTTATTAAACCAGCACTGGTTTCTTTTTCTTGCTGGGATGAGGGAACACTTGGGGTTTTTGATGTTCCAGCAAGTGACGTGAACTCTTTTTCTGAACACAGATTTCTGAGAGTAGGAGCTGCTTGCTTCGGTTTTGCACAAAAACTTCCTCGAACTGTTATTTTTGGAGGACCTTGAAGAAACATATTCTGGCCTTTACAACGATGTTTAGGCGAAAAAATAGTCCTCCTTCTTCTGTTGCTTTTAACAAAAGTAGAAAATGTTTCCTCTTAGGGTTCATCAGAGTTGCATTCAGACTAGTTAGTATAGATGTTCGTAGAGACCGGTGGCGTAGCTATCTTTGGCATTCGTGCAAAAGATCGCTTAGAGCGTTCCTGCAAGGAACGCTTCAGTTTCTTCTCACCCTCTTTGTACGCGGGACATATCGGGAAATCATGTGGGTTTCTCCCACAGTAGAGACATTTTTCAACATCCCTTCCACAGGAATCATCCACATAATTCCTACTGAATTTTCCACAATGAACCGTATTGTTGCAATGTCTCAGTTGTTTGCAATTAGTACAGTTCATGACCGCGGTACAAAAAGGCGAACAACTACACGAGCCTGGTCAAAGAGGAGGTAGGTAGGTAGACCAGAACTGGCGAACGTCAGCCGATAAGACTCGGAGTTGACACACCGTCAGCTGCGACTGATGCTGAATACAATCGTGTGCATGCCAGTATTTGCATTAGCTGAAGTTTGGTGTCTCTAGAACAGCAGATCTGCACAATGAAAACTCGGATTGGAGACTACCCCAAAGATTTCCACCCGATTTGCTGGTCATTATTTGCCCGTTTCACACCATACGAAGCTTATCAGGGCGATTTTTCGATATTTCTGTTACGGCCGAGTTCTGCTAATCGAATAAAGATTAACGCGCATACACAAAAGAAGAAAGAATACCAAAACCTCGAAAAGGTAGAAAATGCTCAAGATAACCTTGAAAGCGTATTAGCTAGCTTTGCTTTACAGCGCTACACTGCACGGACTAAAAAAAAACGTCTACACGCTCTGAGATACACTGTGCGAATGAAATTTCAGTTCTCAGTTATTATTGATTTTATTAGTTCTATTATTTATTTTAACTTTATTTATCACTAGTGTTCAAAAGGGCCTAATGGCAAAGAGGGGGGCACATCTTTCTGACAAAAAAGTGTCGAATTTTGGAAACTTGTTTCTTAACACGATTCGTATTTGGAGATATACCAATAGTTAGACGAATCACATCATCCTTGAATGCAAGTGATTCTTTTTTCTCTACTAATCATCAGGGAGTCCATTTCGCTATTGATTTTGTTAACATAAACAATTCGTGGTGAATGTTTTTGTTTTCCAGATAGTCAAGCCCAATTTTATGCAATCGATCAGGATACGATGGGCGATATGAAGGGTTTCACAATAGCAGGTCTGTTAGCAATACAAACTCTTAAAGCATTTACAGAAAAACGAAATAGTATTTTAATATTAGCTTCAAATTTAAATGTTAATTTAATTTCAACCTATGATTAACATATAAGATATCAAAGCTTGTTTTCATTTTGTTGTGCTTTTTTGTTTATTTTTCCTCAGCAAAACATCATGCTTTAATATCAATAAGAAATTTCAACATCTCAATGAAAATTCAATTTACTTTCAATTCTAAAATAGAAATTCTATTTGATATCATGGGACAATTTTTCTGATCAACATCGTCCCAGCATTCATATTGGAGCTAGTATTTTCAGAATAACCGCAGAAAACGAAATCAGGGACCAACTGGTACAAGTCCAATTACAAGTGTTGATTCAACCACATTCAATAAAGGTCAGTCGGTTGAGAAGCGTCGTTTCTCACTCGTTGACCATAATTGATTAAAATCTAATATCTTAATGCAGCTTTTGAAGGGTTAGAGTAACTCGGTCAATCTCAGTTGAAATGCCTATAGGTTTCACACAAGGAATTCACTTAGCACAATTGATTTTTTGTTCATTCGTTAAAAATATAAGCCATTATGGGTGTTCAACTGAACTGTGCGACAAATCCGTCTTCAAGGAGGCTATACATATCACCGAGCAAATAAACAACCTAACAGTAGCCTCAAACAACGTGAAATGGCCAGAACCCGGGCCCGTTAACTGTACGGCCAGGTGCTGACGAAATTTAATGGATGTGTCTTGATCGACGATGAAATTTATGCGAAAACCCATTTCAATTAAATCCTGGCTCGAATTTTACAAGGCTGCTCACGATTTCTGTCAGATAAAAACAAAAGTTTAACAAAAGAACTGTTCCCGTGGCAAGAAAATCAGCATCAGCATTTTCATTATGGCCCAATTAAGTAATGGTCGAATCTAGCCGGCTGTCATAACAGCAAGGACTTGCTTCAAGGTTTGATAATAGGGTCCAGTTGTGTGTGTGTTTTTTTACTTCATGGTAAATCTCTTACACTGACCCAGCACACGTTCAATAGTTGTACCATACTACCGATTCATCCATTTTGTGCCAGAGTGAGGGACTCTGAACAGAAAAGATTACTCTGAACCCAACTACTCAAACCTCCACCAAGGAGGGGGGATGGTGGAGGCTCATGCACTTCACTGGATTCCAGGTCTAGCTGGTCGTGCTAGTTCGCTGGTCTCAACCGCCATATCAGTCCTGCACGGCCTGATATTATTCATGTGCTCTTCTCTGCTTTGACTAGTTGGATGCCATGCTCGATTCAGTGATTCCGGTTGAAGGGTGGCTTCCGGTTCACTGGCACCCCGACGACCCTATACTGGCGGTTTGTCGTGTTCGGTGGTAGAGTTAGCCTCGGCGGAGAGTTCCCCGACGAAAGAATGACTCTCGCAACCGTTGACGGACGCGTTATTCTCTTGTGTCCCGACGATCTATCGTCGACGATGCGTGCGCTCAGTCTAGTCCCCAGCGGTGGATTTAGTAGTCTACTTTCTCTTTCTTCAGCAGACTGGCTTGTCGAGTGACCCGAAACTGCGTACTGCTACATTGCTGGTCGTTGCTCCTCTCACCATCTTCGTTGCAACGCTGACATGATCTGAATAACTGTTCTATTCATCGCGTCCCATTTTTCGTTGCCCACGCACATTCTTTGGACAATATGGTTCGTCCTCATCGACAATGGTGCTCATTTCGTTTTGCTCTTGCTCGAATCGAAAACCACGTGCTCGGGCGTTTCTTCTGCATCACTGCACGCGATGCAGTACGGCGATTTCGCGTGACAGAACCTATCTCTTGAAACAGCCATGCCCAGACAAGAACTGTGTCATGTGGAAGTTCACTTCACCATGCGCTCTGTTCATCCACACCGACAGGCATGGACTTAGTCGATGTGTCCTTCAGACCGTTTACTGCATTATCCCACTGAAGTTGCCACTTGCTTAAGGTATCAACTCGGGCTTGTTTACAGACTCCTTGATCTCTATAACACTCACTATTAACATCGAATAGAAAGTTTACGGGAATTGGTCCAGCTATCACGTAGGCTGCCTCTGACGAGATAGTTCGATACGCGCTAGGCACCCTCTTTGGTATTCCTCTTTGTCTGCAGTGCCGTCACCCATGCATGTCCTGCCAATAGTCGCTTTTTACTGCTATTGACCGCATAATTGTTGGGCATGACCTGAGATAGTGCCGAGATCACTTTTACGGCCCTTCCGCATGCGTGGTCGATGTAGTTATTAAAGCTTAGCCTGTCGTCTATAATTACTACCAGTTGTCTATAATTACTCCCAGTGGCTTGCGGTTGCTTATCAACACCATCTCAGTTTTGTGGTGAGCTAACGTCAGCTTTTTCCTGCGCATCCAATCTTCCACAACATCTATCGCCTCCGTTGCGAGTACTTCTTCTAGTGATTCGCCGATCACTCGGAGCACCACGTCGTCCGCAAAACCAACAATCTTCACGCCCTGGGGAGGCTCAGCTTCAGCACTCCGTCATACATAGCATTCCAAAGAGTTGGACCGGTTCAACCCTGTGGAACGCCCGCTGTTTCGGTTACACTTCTTTTTCCGGCATCAGTTTCGTACATCAATTGCCGGTTCTGAAAGGAGCTTCTCAGAATCCTATAGAGGTACTCGGGAACTCTCAGTCTGTTCAGCGAATCACCGATTGTAGCCGAACTAGCACTGTTGAAGGCGTTTTCTACGTCCAGTGTAACCACTGTCTACTTATACTTCGTCATTCTACTGATGAGTGTGTTATTTAACTTCAGTTATCACCTGACAGATTTTTGGAGGCGGATGCCATTTTGATTCTCGTCAATTTTTAACTCTACGTTAGTAATATTCTGTGGAATCGCGATGCGAGCGAAACAGTACACAACGTCCTATAGATGGACAACAACGAGACGGGATTCCTGGATTTTCGTTATCGGTATTACCGGTACCACAACCCTAGTAGAACTGTACCTTGCTTGTTACTAGCAAAAATTAGATATTACGTTTGTTACTAAATTTAATTGTCTTTTACTTGGTTAAAAATGTGTTACAAAGAACAAAACAAACTGAACACCTTGTTGATCACTTCTAAAATATTATCATGTTGAAGTAGGAAAATGCAAATATCTTTTTACCAAAACAGTTTCTGGTCGAATAAGGGGGAACGGGCCACCCCCCGTGCCCCTCCCTGGAGCCGCCAGTGAGTGTATGGTTCTTGAAAATGTCTCCGCGATTCCAAGCAACTTGAAACTTCTGTCGCTGAAGCTATTTTAGCTAAGTTCAAATAATTTTCATCGTCCATAAGGATGCACCCTTCTAGTTCGATCACTTAACTTTATATACCAAGTATCTTTTCTCTTCCCGCCAATGAATAGCAAACATATAGAAAGCCTTCCTTGTTATCTGGCATTCTCCATTTGAGTAATGGATATACTACGAAACATTGATTTGTTTTAGATCACAATATCAAAGACATTTATTTTTCTTCTTTTTTGATATCAATCCAACCCTATTCTACAACATTAATATCATTAATAAAAAACTAAAATTAGTCAATCAAATATTAAACTATCAGACTATTAGTATTAACTAAGAACACTGCTGGAACGCATCGTTTACTGCAGGAATATCAGTGTTTTCATAAATAAAGTCCATGAAGTACGAAACCTTCGTTAAAATTCCCGGATAAGGTGCAATGGTACAGGGCTTTATACTCCATGATACAATCCCCACTTGGACACCATTGTGCAGCAGTGGACCACCAGAATCGCCCTGTTGTAAGGTAAAGAAAATTATTATATTTAAATAAGCACATCACACACTACACTACTCACATTGCATTGTCCCTTGCCACCACCTGGTTCGGCTGCACAGATTTGACTCGGATAGATGGTTCTATCATGAATAGCATTGCACTGGTCATTCGGTACTACATAGTAATCAACCATCTGTAGAATACTTGGAACAATTCCATCATTGTTGAGACCCCATCCAATCAATGTTACACCCAATTCTGATTCGTCTATTTCATAACAAGGCGCTGGCAGCGACACCGGTTGAACCGATTCTCCGAACTCTAGGGGAGTAGTTAGTTTTAGCAAAGCAATATCATTCACATAGCTATCAGATGCGTTGTATCCGGGATGTGCAATGGCCAATTCAATTCGGTACACCGATTCGTCAACAGGTCTAGAAATATTAGTTCGACCCACTTGCACCGATTGAAGACTAGGTGTAGTTAGAGCATTAACACAGTGCGCTGCTGTCAGAATCCAGAGATTAGATAGGATACTTCCACCACAGCTGTGACTCCCGGCTGAACTCCGGAGTGAGATCATGAATGGAAAATCTTCAATGGTTGTATCCGTGCCGTTGATGATTCGTCGCTCATCATTCGTAGGAGCGGCTGATGGAAAAAGGTAAGGATTAAAACCTTAAAACGATGAAATTTCAACGGACACTTACCGGTAATTATTTGCACTAAAATTGCCAACGTTACTAGTTTGTGCCACATTCTGACTTCTGCTAAAGTAATAGCTGCTGAGAATGGACCTTGCTGAGGGACTGTTGACCATGCTTGAGAGTGAATGGATTTTTATAATCGCCAAACGTTTGCATCTGCGCCAATCGTCACAAAGAACTCGGTCGAGTGGAATGCGCCAATTCGTCTGGGTTTGTGACAGAATTTGTAGGTCAGTTACACGAGATAACCTGATAAGCCGAATCGATTCATTTGTTTGCATTCGACAACGAGGCGCGTGTGTTCAGCTCAGAAAAAAACCCATTCTGCGTCATGCAATTTCGGTGATAGATTTTTAGGATACTTACCTATGAAGCTGCGACGCCGGTTCGGAGTACAACCCAATTTGTGACTTATGCCAATCCGTAGGCTAATGACCAACATGAAATGTGTTGGGGACGAGTCTTTGGCATAAACTGTTCCCTATAATAACGAGTATACTTTTTCAAAAGTTGATCTTCTAAATAGGCAGTTCAGGCTATATAAAACAAAAAAATTAGTCTACCATCTGAATGTAGAGTACCTATTTGTTTTCATAATTATTCTCAACCGTTATATATATATATATATATATATATATATATATATATATATATATATATATATATATATATATATATATATATATATATATATATATATATATATATATATATATATATATATATATATATATATATATATATATATATATATATATATATATATATATATATATATATATATATATATATATATATATATATATATATATATATATATATATTGACATTTGATTGATTATTCATATTTAAATTAGGAGAAAAGTCAAATACTTGTAAAGCCGAGCAGTAGATTAAGTTCCATTTAGTTTGTTTTACGCTCTATCGCTCTATCAAGTAATAGTAGAAGTTGAACATTTATTATTTGAATATTTGCAATCACAACACACTAAATTAAGAAAATTCTTATATCGTAATGAGAAAACAAAATTCTAGAAATTTACCATGAGATTCCAATAGAAAATGGGAAAAATATAGGCATTACAGAAGATGCCTATAATAAATAAATACAGTGATTCAGTGGTATAGAGAACGCCTTTGAAAACCTTAATTTACAAGTTACTGTTTTCAGGTTCCATTTTCCATCATTATGTGTACTTATAGAACCGACGACCATTTCGAGCGTAAAGTTGTGTAAAAATCAACGGACCATTCAAAAGTAACCTAGATATCACCACCAGGTGCGCTACTGTTTGGCCACATGTAATAGGCCTGTAGGCTAGAACAATATTTATCTAAAAACTTGTGTAAACTTTCAATTAGATAAGGGTCGGAAATCAGTATTTCACTATCACCATCTACGCAACTGTTTGCTATACGGTTTTCAGACGTCTAATTTATGCGGAATTTCAGTTGCGGACATTTACACACATTCTGAATCGAGCTTACGCGTCTACTACCTGTGGTGTGACTGAATTTACAGTTTACCACATGGAAATTTCAAGATGGTCGACATAATTATTCCTACTAATGCGCATTTCGTCAAATATTTACACACGCATTATAAACTTATTTGTTCTAGCATGGATGTCTGTTTTCTGTGATATAATCGCGATGCTTGTTGTATCGACGAAAGCTGTAAATCGGCTACTATTTACTAAGTCACCCATTTCGGGTAACACGTGCGCATTTGCTTGCCAAAATTCAAGAATGTTAGGAATTTTATCAGTACTCAATATAATCGATATGGGGGTCAACAGTACATCAAATTACGCTCAATTTTGAAGTTCGAGCGGAGATCGGTTTTGTTTACCAAATAAATTGAAACCGGGTTTAATTTGTCATACCGTCAATTTTCCGTCCGTCCTAAATTCCAGCTGTCAAGATTGATGACAGACAACAAAAGATTCATCCACCAACAAGCGAAGTAGAAATCTTGACACTTTATTGGCTGACAGACATGTAAACAAGTAGCAGTATTAGTTATAACACAATACCTGCCATGCCCGGTAAAGTCGAAACAGTCGGTAGCGATACTGCCAAAGATCAATCAACTAGAATGCATAGATAAGAAAGTGCATCGATAATGATGGTGTGGAGCTGTGATTGTCGCATTAAGCTGGGGATGAGTTGCAAAATTGTAATCAATGATAAAACATTGACCTACTGAAAATTGTTTTGACAAGAAAAGCTTTTTTAGAAAAAAATAATTTCCAGTAGGTCGACGTTCCTATTTGGTGTGTTGTAAACCAATGTTTTCATACAAATAATTAACCCATTTTTGCGTAGTTATTTTTCCTGAGCAGCACAAATTGAGCTTTCAATTCGAAAAAATTTAAGCGGTCATTAAAATGAAAAATATTTTTGTACACAAAGCAGCTTTAGACATATTCGCAGGCAAGTTGAACTACTTGTGAGTTTAACTTACCTGTTGTTTACTTTTGTTTTTGTGCTGTTATTTTTCCCACCCTTCCAATTCTACTTCCCCACACCGCCTTGTCCTTTCCTTCCGCTCAGGAAATGATGAAAACACACGGCAAGACACAAATCCCCGACTACATATGGGGAACGTGCCATTTAAGCCAATATATTCTGATTCCTGATTCACTCTTATTTTCCCTTACAGTGATAATATGATGCAGTACCACAGTGGTGAAAATGCGAGTTAGTGGGTTTTCTTCATGTACATTTTTAAAAAATCCCATGCAAACTTCAGGCACGTTGGTCCGGTACCACACCACAGTGGTGAAAATGCGAGTTAGTGGGTTTTCTTCATGTACATTTTTAAAAAATCCCATGCAAACTTCAGGCACGTTGGTCCGGTAGCCAGACTTGTACCATTTGCTTCAAAGTTGGTGCAAGTACTCCCAGTTGGACTATAAATCTACTCAGGGGTGGGCCAATTGAGTTTTCAAAAATTCATTATTTTTCTGAGCAGTCTACTACGCACCCATGAAGGGCAAACTCCTACGTGAAAGTACTGTAATCAGTCAACACATCATGGACAACCTTGCGCGGAAGATGCAGAGGCAGGCATTGCATTTATCGCTCATATGAGTAAATGCGTCCGGATAAGTTGCTACTGCCACAATAAAAACTCACATTTTCACACGAAAAGTTATTCGTACTCACAACTTTTCCGGATAAATAAAACCGCCGGAGAATGAGCGAATGAGTTTATCACGGCAACCTTTTTGTGCTCGCTGCCATGCTGTCGTTATTCCAAAACACGAAAAAACAAGTCTATCGTACTTCTTTGCAGCTTTTCTTTGAAATTAAGTGTATATTTTGACGCTTTTATTGATTTCAACGAAATTAAAATATTATCACCTTCTCCGGTAAGAAGGAAAAAAACCTGTTTTAATCCACCTAGCGGTGCAATTGTGCCTTTCTCATTTCTCTAAACTATAGCACGGAGGCTTTTTATGTTCAACATAGTTGTGGAAATGTCCATTACATTCTTAGTACACTTTGCATTTATACACAATGGCTTGCCAGCCACGAACTTGATAAGCTACGTGTCGACGGTGAAACACTTGAAACAAAAAAATATCGTACTTCATTAGCCAAATCAGTATTAGATCAATGTTATCTGCTTGCTAACTCATTTTGTCATGCGGGGGTGGGTATGTGAGGAGGGCGAAAGTTCCATGAACGAACGACTCCCCAGCTTAGATTGGTATGCTTTGTGATATAATGGTGGTTTAAAGATGAAGGGGTTGAAGGGGAGGGGTATGAGGGTTGAGGGGTGATTTAAGGAGATTTTTAAGGGAGGGGAGTGAACGGTAGAGGGGGGGGGGGGGTGTAACCCCTTTCCTTAAACCATCAACTACTCCCCTGTTAAAATCCAGAAACCTTATGCGAGTCAAAAAAATTAGGCCGGGATTAGGTTGACGTTTTTCAGAGTGATTACATAACCTTTCTATATGAGAAAGGCAAAACAAATAAATTTTATCCGGAAAATTATTCTCACGCTATTTGTGAAGACGGAGAATTTTGCGACTCATCTTATCTCGGAAAAGTGGGACATCGGATAAGCTTCTTCTCGCGTGAGTGAGAGAGAATTACAATGCCTGTGCAGAAAGGAATGCATCCCAACCGATTGTCAACTCATCTACAGCAAACCAACCCAAAATAAACTTTACAATACCAATACCTGATTCATAAACGGTGGCTAAATTTGTGACCGCTACTCAGACCATAATGACACCATAGGGATCATCCATAAATGACGTAGCATTTTTTGAGTGATTTTTAACACCCTCCTCCCCCATCGTAACATTTCGTCACAAACCTCTAAATACCCCTGGTAATTATGTAGCTTGGCGGTAATTCTGCCCCTCCCTTGTCCAAGTAAAATATTTAAAAAAAAATAAAAAACGATGTTAGTTATTCCCCTTTAAAAAGCTACGTAGCATGACATGACCCCCTACCCCCCTGTCGTCACGCATCATCACAAAATACAAAACTCCCCCATCTAATGCTACGACATTTATGGAGGGTCCTAGGTTGCTGCTCAGACCACAATGACAGAAGCATCCAGCACCCTAAAATCAACTGTAAGCAACATCAGCAATGAAGATAATAACAATGACAACGAGTTTACACTAGTCAATCGTAAGCACAAGAATCCGGGAAGAACATCTGATCGCGGACACCAAGACAGCTTCGACGATCATGAGCTGGACATGAAAAACAAGAGACAAACGTTTCGCCCCCGCGAAAGATGGTCTCCGCTCGCAATTAATGGATAATCAAGGATACTATTTTGTATTTTTATTTTTACATATTATAAATATATAAATGGAACTCGTCAAATAAATTTAAATTAAAAAAAAGGTTCTACTATGAAAAAGTTCGAAGATATTTAGTTTAGACTAGCTAGTGTAGCTGATACGTTCGCAGTGTTGACAGCAAAAATAATTTTGTGAAATCAATTTGACCCCTCATCAAATCGTAGTAGTGTTTATAAAAATATCTAAGCAAGTTGCTGTATTCAGTACAATTATTAGCCACATTCTGGATTACATTTTTATTCTGCGGGTTTTTTATTTGAGTGAAATGGCGACCCGTAAGAGTGATTTTACCTATACTAATTTGCATACAAACCTTAAACGCGATGCGAAAAAACAGAGAATGAACAATAGCCCCAAAAATTCGTACCGTCATTTGATAACACAAAATAAAACTCAAAAAGTACTGTGATCGCTAATTAGCGATTTTTTTTATTTTTTGCACCCAGCTACGAGCCGGTCTATTGTCTATGTTTCTTGTTGATTACCAGGTAGTTCGTTTGAAAATCGAAAATTCTCGGTTTCTGCGCAGACCAAACCTAAACAGTTCCATCTAGATTGAAGATTTTGACGATTTTTAATATAATTAGTCTCGTTGTGATAGGAAATGCATATTACTTACTTATTCTTAGGCTGACAAAACGAATTCATTGACAAAATCGGGAAATATTTTTCTTTCTTTGTATTAAACCGAAAATATTAAAATATTCTTCTTTAGTTGCTAGGCACAGCCTCATAACCCTTTCTGATTATTAATTCTCCCTTACAGTCTTACAGTGCAAAATCAAAAAAAAATATTTTTTTGCATTTTTTGCGTCTCCACGATAAGAAAAATATGCTTAAGAGAGGGTTTACCTGAAATTGACTTGATTCATCTGCCAGAGCCCATCAAACGGAGTATCGTAGAAGGCTGACAAAATCGGGTTGAAAAGGTGACAAAATCAGGTGCTGATAAAATCAAGTCTTCACTGTATCAATATTAAATGAGCGAAGATCTGCTTCCGTAAAATAGTCGCGGGTTTCAAGCTAACCCATACTTTCCCGAATTATTATTGACAGTACTGTAGTTCACTTCCCATTTTTGTCTTTATGTGAAATAAAAGCTCATTGCTATACAATTCAATCTGAAAGTTTTAGGTGAGTGAATGCTATAAAGCTAACGTAGTACCACCAGAACCATCTATAGGAATAATTATATCGGTTATTGTGGATCCGCGCGTGCGCATGACGCCAATCAAGTACATTTTTACCGAGCGCTTGTTTATGTTCGAAAGAAACATTATCCACAATGAATTGAAACGGTTTTCCATAAAGAGAAAATGGTACATGCATTGTAAAAAATAATTCTATCAAGGGCCTATTCTGTTCAAGGCTATTCACAATGATCAGGCATGTTTATTAGACCTTCTGAAGATATTCATTATGGTTTTCAAATAATTTGTCCACACTGAGATGGAATCTCTAGAAATATTTGACTCCTATAGCTAGGTTTTGTGCCTATATGATCTACGATCAAAAAGCATTAACAAAGTTCGCATGTTCCCTTTCAGCTTAATTTAGGTTTTTTTAAACGTATGATATTGAGCTTGATCTTGCTGAGGCATTGGCTAGGGTGAATTCATGGCAGCACATGGTTTTTCAGAGCGTCTATATGGGAAAAAATTGAACAGAGTTTAACCGACCATATCGTTTACAATAGTTCACTTGAATAAACTACTATAAATGATACATAGACTGGCAGGTACTATATTCAGTTTGGTATACACTTAACATCATTTACATTCTGAGGCTGCTACTACCAAACGATAAGCAGCAAGCCTGGGAAGTACTAAAAGTTATCCCGGTGGTGACTGGCTAACAGGAGATGAAGATCTCGGTCATTTATGTGGATACTAATCTTCCGAAGCAGCTAAGATTTAGGAAAGCTAAGCTAGGCCATAATATAAAGCTTCCAGCCAATTCGCAGTGTTTGACATCTCTCCGCTTTCGCGCAATTCGGAGAAATTGAAAGAAGGATCAGGGTAGCCAGCACCAACGGTACTGGAAATTATAGCCCACTCGTAATCTAAATCCTATTCTCCATAGCATCACCGTATTGCAGTGTAATCGTTCCCATGCACTGCGAATTAATTTTGAATGATAAACTCGGAATCCCTGATACTAGAAACTATCATTTTTGTATTCAATTCGTTTCTTTGCGTTTGCTTAAAGGTGCCAATTTTCTTTTGTTTTACATTTTGAATTACTTAAACTAGGGGATTACATATTGATTTTTTTTTAATGAAACTAAGGAGATTTTATAGCTATCTTATACTATTCGCAAGGAGGTAATTTAATTTTCGTTTGATTAGGGGGGTCATTTAGTTTTTATGGCATATGGTTTGACATTTTAAGCAGGGAGATTGTTGGAGCAAATGATTTTTAACTAAGGGGGTCAATTTTACAACTATCTTAAAAGTAGGAATAACTAAAGGGCGCGATTGAATTTTGTAAAGATTCGGGGAGATTAATTAGATTTAGTTTTGTGTGGTAGTAGAGTTGGGCATTTGCAACGAGAACGCGAAGATATTTGGGGGGGGGGGGGGGGGTGGTAGGGGTTTATACTTCTGGGTGTAAGAGTCAGCGGAGGAAAAAAACTATCATTTGGTTGTATCTATAGAGTTCGAGTGCACCCATCACCCGGCGAAAAGAATTCTACAACCAAAATCCAACCTACAGCATTACTTCGGTTCACGAGGTGTGCTCATTAGGGTGGCACAAATTTTAGAATTCAGCAGAACCGATCTAAAACTACTTGCTATACGACCCCATTCAACCATGCAAAATTTTGATTTGATAGGGTGCACTATATTTTAGCACAAATGATTTAAAGTTTGTATGTGATTTAACATGGATAAACGATCCACATTATTTAATATTTCGTAGACACGTTCCCATGTATTTTAATAATATATGCTATGCTAATTTCGGTAAATACGAGTACCGTGCACAACTTCCCCGAAGAGGGTAATAGGCTGCGACTTCTGGATCAAAAGTTATTCTTTATACAATGCTTAAGTGTCTACATCGTTGGTGAAAATTGAATTTATCTGGATACTCTGGCTGATACTTCAATCAAGTTAACCGTGATATGCTAGCCATAAACCGAAACAGGCAGCTATCAACATAGGCGGTTTTATAGTTCAGGTGCGAGCATCATAAATAGACAATCTGAAGGACATGAGTTCGGTCGGTTCTTAATTTTTTTAATATTTTAATTTTTTTGCTGCCTGTAAAGCGGGAACGTTATTATGTATAATTATTAGTTTCAAATAAAGTAATAAGGGGGATCATAACCCTTATTTCTGACGTGTTATTTTATTTTAACAAAGTTATTTTCTAACGTTATATTCACGATGCTACTCCAATTTTAATCCCTGGATGATTCGTTCAAAAGTTTTGGTTAAAATCAAATCATGCTTCATGGTCGGAGACACTCTTGCTGGCGTATAGTGACAGATATTGCACGACTTACTCAATTAACCTACCTTCAGTTTACGAGGCACTCTATAGCAGTTTCACTTCCAGCTCCACAGGGCTGTAGTTAACATCAGTTGAGCTTCAAAATAACGGGAATCTTTCCCGCTTCAGCCTCATTTCAATTTTAATTTGCTCAACGTATATTATTGTGCACCAAAAAAAAAAAATACATAAAAAATTAATTCTGCTACAATTCGATCCCAAGTCCTTTAGATCACATGTTTCGGATGATATCATCTGGACTATATTTCCACTTAATATCAACGGTATAACTGGTGACCACAACAAATACGTCAAGGTTCACTTGATTGAAGGTTCAGCTCGCCGGGTAGCCAGCTCGCCGGGTAGCCAGAGACAGCACTATTTTCATAACATACAGGGTAACGAAAGTTTAATTTTGCAATAACTCATGAACCAGTTGTCATAGCTGTGAACTGTCTTTAGAAGAAGTTGTTCTACTTGACTGAATCTATAGAATGTAGCATACAATATATTTTCCAGGGGCACCAGACGGAATATTTATGAATTTAATGCAAATGTATTATTTTCTCATAGTAAACTCCATACAAACTTAGAATCATTTGTGCTATAACATGCTCCAACAGATTTGATTCAGATTTAGCGTAGGAGTTCGTTGAGAAATTACGAATTTTTCTAACTTGGTTCTGCGGTATTCATTTTTTTACATACAACCTCGTGCCACCCTAGTGCTCATACCACCGCTCCACTGTAGGATACCATACCCGAATCTCTCATAATCAGTTGAAGAACCAGCAAAAGTCGAATAAACCATCCGCAGCAGTCTTTGGGCCCCAACGAACACATGTCACAAAACATTTTGCAAGTAGATTGTACACAGCTCAGATTAGGATCACGAATAGAAATTTAGGTTAGGATTAAAACTATAGGATATTGGCAGAATATAGTAGGTTAGACCATATTATTTTCAGATATTTTCCAGTTTTTTCGTGCGTCCCTGAGAAGTAGTATATGGCAACGTACATGAAAAACAATCTGCTTATTTAGTATATTGTTTCAATAGAGCTGATTGATTTTAATGAAGTTCATATAGTAAACGGTGTCGAAAAAAATACATTCTCGCAAGCGCCTAACTAGAATAAAGCAGTTTGCTCACGAGGCCACAAGCAACAGGCAACATGTGTCCGCCACATGTTGCCTCGAATATTCACTATACATTTTGCTCCACCTATTCACATGCGGCAACATAACAAGACACGCCACGCTTTGACAAAAGTTTGTCGCTTGCAATGTTGCCTGAAAATATTCAGCCTGAATATTTGCTAGGCCATATTTTCTGTGCACGGTTGCTGTCTTTGGGAGGGCGGATGTATTTTCTCCGCAAGATGTCGCACCATGCCAAATATCGAAACTTATCGAAACAAGGTAGAGACATCAAACGGTAAACAAACGTTGTTCATGACGTCATTTTGTTTGATGCATATGTTTTCCCGTGAGTGTGAAGAGGACGGAATAATTCAATAATTCAATAATTCAACAATTCAATAATTCAATAATTAAATAATTCAATAATTCAATAATTCAATAATTCAATAATTCAATAATTCAATAATTCAATAATTCAATAATTCAATAATTCAATAATTCAATAATGCAATAATTCAATAATTCAATAATTCAATAATTCAATAATTCAATAAGTCAACAATTCAATAATTCAATAATTCAACAATTCAATAATTCAATAATTCAATAATTCAATAATTCAATAATTCAATAATTCAATAATTCAATAATTCAATAATTCAATAATTCAATAATTCAATAATTCAATAATTCAATAATTCAATAATTCAATAATTCAATAATTCAATAATTCAATAATTCAATAATTCAATAATTCAATAATTCAATAATTCAATAATTCAATAATTCAATAATTCAATAATTCAATAATTCGATAATTCAATAATTCAATAATTCAATAATTCAACTATTCAATAATTCAATAATTCAATAATTCAATAATTCAATAATTCAATAATTCAATAATTCAATAATTCAATAATTCAATAATTCAATAATTCAATAATTCAATAATTCAATAATTCAATAATTCAATAATTCAATAATTCAATAATTCAATAATTCAATAATTCAATAATCCAATAATTCAATAATTCAATAATTCAAATATTTCAATAATTCAGTAATTCAATAATTCAATAATTCAATAATTCAATAATTCAATAATTCAATAATTCAATAATTCAATAATTCAATAATTCAATAATTCAATAATTCAATAATTCAATAATTCAATAATTCAATAATTCAATAATTCAATAATTCAATAATTCAATAATTCAATAATTCAATAATTCAATAATTCAATAATTCAATAATTCAATAATTCAATAATTCAATAATTCAATAATTCAATAATTCAATAATTCAATAATTCAATAATTCAATAATTCACTAATTCCATAATTCAATAATTCAATAATTCAATAATTCAATAATTCAATAATTCAATAATTCAATAATTCAATAATTCAATAATTCAATAATTCAATAATTCAATAATTCAATAATTCAATAATTCAATAATTCAATAATTCAATAATTCAATAATTCAATAATTCAATAATTCAATAATTCAATAATTCAATAATTCAATAATTCAATAATTCAATAATTCAATAATTCAATAATTCAATAATTCAATAATTCAATAATTCAATAATTCAATAATTCAATAATTCAATAATTCAATAATTCAATAATTCAATAATTCAATAATTCAATAATTCAATAATTCAATAATTCAATAATTCAATAATTCAATAATTCAATAATTCAATAATTCAATAATTCAATAATTCAATAATTCAATAATTCAATAATTCAATAATTCAATAATTCAATAATTCAATAATTCAATAATTCAATAATTCAATAATTCAATAATTCAATAATTCAATAATTCAATAATTCAATAATTCAATAATTCAATAATTCAATAATTCAATAATTCAATAATTCAATAATTCAATAATTCAATAATTCAATAATTCAATAATTCAATAATTCAATAATTCAATAATTCAATAATTCAATAATTCAATAATTCAATAATTCAATAATTCAATAATTCAATAATTCAATAATTCAATAATTCAATAATTCAATAATTCAATAATTCAATAATTCAATAATTCAATAATTCAATAATTCAATAATTCAATAATTCAATAATTCAATAATTCAATAATTCAATAATTCAATAATTCAATAATTCAATAATTCAATAATTCAATAATTCAATAATTCAATAATTCAATAATTCAATAATTCAATAATTCAATAATTCAATAATTCAATAATTCAATAATTCAATAATTCAATAATTCAATAATTCAATAATTCAATAATTCAATAATTCAATAATTCAATAATTCAATAATTCAATAATTCAATAATTCAATAATTCAATAATTCAATAATTCAATAATTCAATAATTCAATAATTCAATAATTCAATAATTCAATAATTCAATAATTCAATAATTCAATAATTCAATAATTCAATAATTCAATAATTCAATAATTCAATAATTCAATAATTCAATAATTCAATAATTCAATAATTCAATAATTCAATAATTCAATAATTCAATAATTCAATAATTCAATAATTCAATAATTCAATAATTCAATAATTCAATAATTCAATAATTCAATAATTCAATAATTCAATAATTCAATAATTCAATAATTCAATAATTCAATAATTCAATAATTCAATAATTCAATAATTCAATAATTCAATAATTCAATAATTCAATAATTCAATAATTCAATAATTCAATAATTCAATAATTCAATAATTCAATAATTCAATAATTCAATAATTCAATAATTCAATAATTCAATAATTCAATAATTCAATAATTCAATAATTCAATAATTCAATAATTCAATAATTCAATAATTCAATAATTCAATAATTCAATAATTCAATAATTCAATAATTCAATAATTCAATAATTCAATAATTCAATAATTCAATAATTCAATAATTCAATAATTCAATAATTCAATAATTCAATAATTCAATAATGCAATAATTCAATAATTCAATAATTCAATAATTCAATAATTCAATAATTCAATAATTCAATAATTCAATAATTCAATAATTCAATAATTCAATAATTCAATAATTCAATAATTCAATAATTCAATAATTCAATAATTCAATAATTCAATAATTCAATAATTCAATAATTCAATAATTCAATAATTCAATAATTCAATAATTCAATAATTCAATAATTCAATAATTCAATAATTCAATAATTCAATAATTCAATAATTCAATAATTCAATAATTCAATAATTCAATAATTCAATAATTCAATAATTCAATAATTCAATAATTCAATAATTCAATAATTCAATAATTCAATAATTCAATAATTCAATAATTCAATAATTCAATAATTCAATAATCCAATAATTCAATAATTCAATAATTCAATAATTCAATAATTCAATAATTCAATAATTCAATAATTCAATAATTCAATAATTCAATAATTCAATAATTCAATAATTCAATAATTCAATAATTCAATAATTCAATAATTCAATAATTCAATAATTCAATAATTCAATAATTCAATAATTCAATAATTCAATAATTCAATAATTCAATAATTCAATAATTCAATAATTCAATAATTCAATAATTCAGTAATTCAATAATTCCATAATTCAATAATTCAATAATTCAATAATTCAATAATTCAATAATTCAATAATTCAATAATTCAATAATTCAATAATTCAATAATTCAATAATTCAGTAATTCAATAATTCAGTAATTCAATAATTCAATAATTCAATAATTCAATAATTCAATAATTCAATAATTCAATAATTCAATAATTCAATAATTCAATAATTCAATAATTCAATAATTCAATAATTCAATAATTCAATAATTCAATAATTCAATAATTCAATAATTCAATAATTCAATAATTCAATAATTCAATAATTCAATAATTCAATAATTCAATAATTCAATAATTCAATAATTCAATAATTCAATAATTCAATATTTCAATAACTCAAAAATTCAAAGGTTCAAGACTTAAAGAATTCAGTCATTAAAAAAATCAGGTAAATGTGATATTAATTATAATAAATGCCAGTACGCGGCAGGCTGAACATGTACTTTTAATTTGAGACAAAGTTTAAGGAAACTGGTTCAGACATTTCTTAGAAACCAAAGTACATACAATTATTTCTGGAATTTCGCCACAGCCTCACAGGCATCCGGAACTACCAGAAATGATTAATAGGGGAACCCGGAGCTATTCGGACCTACCTAAGCAAATCGCCCTTTTAGGTGGATAGATATGAAAGCATTAATCAGTTAAAGGTCCTAATTGTTAGTTTGACACCTCAGTTACATTTTGGTGCCATAAAAGTTTGCACCTCGCTATGGCAGCGCTAGGCGACGATTTGCAAAACTACGTTTTCCATCCTTTTACAATGTAGGGGTAATTCTAATCTTCCTACGGGAAAATTTAGATTGCCTTTTTTATAATTTTATTTTCAATCAAATTATGTTTTCCTATGAAATATTCATTAGAGAAACTCCTAAAGAAACAAAAAAAAACGCAACAAAAACTTAATCAGATTAGCCAGAGCTGTCGATTGGCGCATCATGTATTTTCTTTGCTGTGGCGTATGCAATCGTATGCGTAGGCGCAAGCCGCAGAACGGTGGTTGATGGAATAGGGGGTCCGAATAGCCCCGTACGCTCATTTCGCAAAAAAGTGGTGAGCGTTTTGAAAATATCTGTGTTTTCACCCAAACGAAAATCATTCCATAAAATAGGAGCCTAAAGCTTTCCAATTCACTTTCCTGTTATTTTTTTTCACTTTTATTTGTTGCTTTAATCACGGTATTACCATCATAATGATTTTTGTTTTGAGGATGGCAAAAAAATTAAACACGTATCTCCATTCTCAAAATAACAAAGAATTAGATTCAGCTGTCAAAATTAATGTTTTAGAATAGCGGTTCTAAGAATATGTATGACAGTCAGAAAGTCTTACAATTTTCTGAGATCGAGGGGGTCTGAATTACCCCCATAGTCTTAACAGCCTCGGGTCCCCCAATAATAAGAATGTGCATCGGTTACCTAAAAAAATGATTTCAAATCAGTTAGTAACCATTTGAAAACAATTTTAAGACAAGCTAAGTAAAGCCTGCTTGAATATAATTTAACAATAGTGTTTACCCTACAAACGATCATTAAACAACAAATATTATGGTTATTAGGAGAGAGTGGGTACGCTTGATCCCACTTTTGTTTTTTACTCATAACTTTTCAATGAAATAAAAATTTCAATTGCAAAATTTGCCATCTTGTAGTCAATTCGAATTGTAAGAGCTGTGAATATTGTGTAAATCGGAAAACTATGTCCTGCCAGTAATATGAACAGTTTTGAAAATCATACCAAAACGAGGTTTTTTGTTAAAACGTGTGGTAACTTTATCCTTCGCCTACTAGGGCTAAAGAAACAAAGCCCACTTAGAACTATAGATACGAAAGTTCAGCTAACTACTTATCCTGACAAATTAAATAATAAGCCTACCTTTTTAGATGCACGACAAGTTTTAACCATAGTAGAAAGTCGAGACAAGTATTTGCGGTAAATCAATGCTGTTTAACTGGCTTTTTATGTTTATGTTTATTACCTTCACCAACAGGCCCCTTGGCCCCAATGGTGGTTGCTTAAACTAATTACATTTTAAAATTGACAACATTTTCACTTTTATCGCATTCCGCGTCCTGTTGAAGTCAAAGGCCGTCGCCACACTGTTAAAAATTCGTTGGAGTCCGGTAACAGCGCTCTGGCAACCATAGTTGGTTCTCCTGAACGGAACTCGCGGAAGGGAGTTATTACGTAGAGCTCGAACGCGGGCTTGAAGATCCAGACGTCCGAGGATTGTAGGGCAATCCACTCTGGCAGAGAGTAAGTCCGAGACGAAAAGGCTCGAGAGCAGTCCCTCTGAATGCTGAGTGTATCGAGGTGTATTAGCTGGCAACGGTTTTCATAGCTCGGCAGCTGAAATCTGTTTCGCCATGGGAGATGACGAAGGGCGAATCGTATGAACCTGCGTTGGACAGCCTCGATTCTGTCAATCCCGTTTTGGTAGTACAGATTCCAAACAGCTGAACAATATTCTAACGTTGAGCGGATCAACGCGCAGTAAAGCGATTTAAGACAATATACGTCCCTGAAGTTTTTCGCTATTCGGAAGATGAACCCAAGCTGTTGTGATGCCTTATCCACGATGTATGACGTATGTGGTTTGAATGTTAATGCCGAATCCATGATGACTCCGAGATCTTTGATGTGAGAGTGTCTTGGAATGCTCGAGCCGAAGAAATGGTAGTTAAACTGAGTCGGTTGGCGTTTCCGCGTGAACGTAACGATTGAGCATTTGCTCGGGTTTAAAACCATTCTGTTTAGATCACACCACGTACTAAAGCTGTTCAGTTCCCTCTGAAGAAGCTCGGTATCGGTTTTATTTCGTATTTGTTGAAAAATTTTCATGTCGTCGGCGAAAGAAAGGCGGGGTCCTTGTAATGTGAAATTGACGTCATTAAAGTAGAGGAGGAATATTACTGGCCCGAGATGGCTTCCTTGTGGTATGCCGGATGTAGCGAAGAATGGTGCAGATAGACAGTCCTTAATGCTGATTTGGAGTTGCCTTCCATCGAGGTAGGAACGAAACCAGCGCAGAAGTTGTCCATGAATGCCGAGTTTGTCCAGCTTCGCTATTGCGATATCATGGTTGATTTTGTCGAAGGCCGCATGTAGATCCATATAAATAGCATCGGTTTGCAATCCGTCAGCGAATCCATCCATTACATATGTTGTGAACGAGAGCTGGTTTGTCGTTGTCGATCGTTTAGGCATGAAGCCGTGTTGGTCATCTGCAATGTAGTGTTTGCAGTGAAATAAAATAGGATCTAACACAACCAGCTCGAACAGTTTTGATACAGCACTTAAACACGAGATTCCCCGATAATTGTCAATGTTCGATTTGTTTCCTTTTTTATGAACTGGAAACATGTGCGCTGCTTTCCAGCAGGAAGGGAATGTACCAGTAGTGAGTGATAGCTCGAAGACTCGCCGAAGTGGTTCAAGAAGCCCGCTGATGCACTTTTTGACAAAAATCAAGGGAACACCATCTGGACCCGGGGAACAAGATGCTTTCAGTTTGGCATTTGCTGCAAGAATGGCAGCATTATCGACACAAATTCGGTTGATGGTTCGTCCTAGAGAAGGAGTTAAATTAGAGGCGGCAGCGACTTGTTGTGGTGGCAGGCGCTCGTTGGAAAAAACGCTTGAAAATTTGTCGGAGAACAGTTGGCAAATTTCCTTAGTGTCGGTGCCTAAAACTCCATTAAATGACATACAAGATGGCAAACCGGATTCTTTTCGCTGCTCGTTAACATACTTCCAGAACGACTTGGGCTTGGATTTTAGTTGACGCTCGACGTTTCGCTGGTGTCTAAAAAGGCGCGTCTGCTTTGCTGTTTGTATTCGTGGTTGAGTTGAAAGTAGTGATTTCGTAATGCAAGTGTCTTATGCTTCGAGAATTTTTTAAATGCAGCTCGTTTGGCAGATTTTAAACGTCTAAGAACGGTTGATTGCCAGGGAGGGTGTTCATTGGTACTAATTGTTCGTTTTGGTACATGACGGTCGATAAGGTAGTTAAGAATACTAGAAAACGTCATCGCTGCTTCGTTCGCGTCGTCATTGTTAATATTTTCGTCCCAGTTTATATCCAACAGCGTGCTAACGATGCTGTCGTAGTCAGCGTTTTTAAAATCGTAGACGATAGAGCTTGAGACGTCTTCAAAATTCACTCCTAGGTTACCAGCGAATATAAGATGGAGTGGGGGATAATGACGCACCTGCTTGACTAAAGGAGTCGGTGCAGTGCAGCAGTACGGAGCGCAGTCCCGGGCATTTACAAAGCAGAGGATTTTCAACCTTCAATAACTTATACAATCATTTGTTCACGGAAAAAACATTTTAGTTCAATTAATAGTGCCAGGTACGTTATGAAAATGATGTTTTTTTAATTATATATATTTCGGAAGTGTTTGAGAGAACAAATGATAGGGATCAAGAATACCCATTGTTACAGGGATCAAAGGTACCTGTTGTATGAGGTGAATAAAATTTATTTTTTTTTGCATGTGTAGTGAAACTCTTTATTCGAAAAACGTGTTTTTCTAGGCAACTGCCCTTAGAACGTAATCATACTTGAAAATATTCATAAATAATTAGTTCGACGATCTCATACAACCGTTCAAAAAATTTGTGGAAAGATCTTCGAGATTGAAACACATATTTTCTAAAATATTATACAATTTTTCCAAACCAAATGTAGTACCTCAGATTTGTTTTTTAAACATCATAAACGACCAAATACTTTATTTTCTTTTTATATTATGATAACTTTATGCGTATAGATTAAGAGATGTGGTCAGGGAATGAAATATCCCCAAGGATCAAGTGTCCTCACTCTCCACTACTGTTTGGCGCATAGCTCTTCCAGTAGCTTTACAGTAGAATTTCAGGCGATAGGTAATTTTACTAAGCTACAAATATGAAACAATAAATAAAAATTATATTTCGCTGTTTCCGAGAAACAATATGAAAAATAGATTATTTTTTAATGTGAAAACACATACATTCCTATTGGCTAGTTGGCGGTGTTTTCAGTTGTCAGTTTTTTACCGCTTTAACCCTTTATAAGGGCATATTTATTTGAAACTTTACACAAGTTTTTAAATAACTTTCATTCTAGATTATACGTCTGTAATCTGAGGTCTCATTTTTCAATTCGTTTGAAATATATTAAACATTGGAAAGACAGAAGTTTCTTAAAGGGCGGTGGAAACTATACTGCCGCCTTTTTAAATTCAATTTATTTTTTTCTTTGTTATTTTTGCCACCTATAAACTAAGCTTTTGGATAACAAATAGCTTTCTTTTAGGGTTTAAAATATTTTTTTTTTAATTGAGCAAATTTTATTATCGTTTTTCAAAAAACTCTTCACCAATTTCAAAATTATCACTCTATCTTAATGAAAAGCAATAAGAAGAGTTACCAGGCTCATAACAAATTTCCTATGATTAGATCACTTATCACTTCATATTCCTGTGTTATGAACGAAACGAAAAGGTGGCAATTTAGTTGTCACCGCCTTATAAAGGGTTAATTTAGGTAAACCGTGCAAAATAGAACACGCTGCATAAAAGAGCAGACTGTTGGAAACATCTCTGAATTTAATAGGAATGCTTGTGGCATTGGCGGTATCTATGGGGCTTTTGCGGTACGCCAGGAAATTCAATTACGTCAAGTGTCCTTATGGAACGTGCTGAATGCCTTTTCAATAAAACTGTATATTAACCGACTTTTGCCATTATATTTCAGTCTGAATACACCTGCATTTTGACTTCGATGCGTTTGTGGATAAGTGTAATATCCGTACGAATACTGAAAGCCGCACTGTTGTTGTTTGTGCAATAGATAAAAATCACCTTAATAACACAACATGATCAAAAATTAAGAAAATTTACTTAATATGCTCGAAAACACAATATCGCCCACAACTTCTACAAATCAAAATGTTAAGAAACATAACACATTGGAAAATGTTTTTCACATTACTTGAGGTGCACAACGAGAGACAGCGCTATATGGCGAATGGAAGCGGAGAAAAGGAGACTTCGCCAACTGACCCCAGCCGCCAACTATCCCGGGCTCCCCTACTGTTACAGCAAAAATTATGGCTTTGTTATTGTTATGTGTCCTGGATGGGACTCAAAGATACGACGAGGGGCTTTTGAGGCAAGTGTCCTCTGAACCACCAGACCAGTGTGGTTCCGGTTTATAAAACAGCAAACATTACTGAACTTCGCCTTTTGTTTCGACTATTCGTATTTGCAGCCAATCTATACAATCGAAATATATCATGCGAACCCACTCAACAAGCCGTAGATCCGGACCGGAAGTCGGATCAGGATAGCAATTTATGGGGATGCAACAGCTTTCATTTGAGACTAAGTTTGGTCAAATCTGTTTAGATCTCCGTAAAACCGATGAGACTGCTATTCTGGATGTGGATACATTCACCGGGACTTCCGGAATCGTCGCTGGTGGCCAATGAGACGAAAGAGACTTTCAATGCCACTTAGCACCTTGAGCTACATGATGCATGCATTGCATATATACTGGGACGTCCTAAAATGGCATCATGTCAATAAAGTCAGCGGACGATCCTCTCAAATGAAAGAATAGGGTATTAGGACCACATTCTTCTCCGGAGTGAGTTTGCTAAAATACTCCCTACTGGTGGCAACTTTTGTTTTGTTGAAAAATGGGCCGATTTTGGGTGAAATTTCAATTTCTGCCTGTTAAAGTGCTCCTATACTATCTTAGATTTTTAAAGCGTTTTCTGGAGATGCAAATGGAGTAGTTCAGCGAGTTAGTTTGGAGAGTTATTGAAGCGCCAGAGCCATTCCTAAAAAATGCAATTTTTGGTGTTTCGTATTTGTTTTTCTTCAAAACAGATTATCTATAACATTTCAAACGCATAAGAAATTTCAGGTAGTGTAGCCGAAAACAGGAGCATAATTTTGTCGATTAAAGTGTTTAGCTACGGCTAATGGGGTATAATTTATTCAAGATTTTGTTAATTAGCCTTTTGACATGTTTAGTTTTTCATCAAAAAGAACACTGATTCAAAAAATAAAACAATTTAAGGGTATTTAAACCGCATATTTCTATTCGAAAAATAGAAGGAAAATGATGAAAAATTGCGTTTTCCTTGTATCTCTGGTATGTCTGGATCGGGCTTACTGAGCATTTGATGATTTTTTTCGCTACCAATTATAAAAAGAACGATAACTTTGTTAATGATGCCAAGTCTAATTATTTTTTGAAAAGGCAATTTTGCTTCTACAAGGATTGTATCAGAAGTTGTATTCTGTTCTAAAACTTATTCGAAAATACAAAACCTTTTTTCGGATTTACGTGATCTTAATCAGAAATAAAAATTTTCAACATTCCCTTCACATTTCTTCACTTTAATGTACCTAACATGGAAATGAGACCTTATATAAAAAATCTGTTTATGCCATTCAATTCGACATTCAATTGTATGCCATTAACTTGACATATTTTTAATATTCGTAATTTTCAACCCTGCTGGGTGGTTATCAACATATTTATTAATTTTAAAAAATTGTCAAATGCTCATGATAACCGATTCTGATATTTTCATCATTTTCCTTCTATTTTCCGAAAAACAATATGCAGTCTAAGCACACTTAAATTAGTTTATTTTGCAGAACAGTGTTATTTTTCAAGAAAAGCAAAAAATGTCAAAAGCTTAATTAACAAAATCTTAAATAACTCATACCCTGATAGCCGTAGCAATACACTTTCTTAAACAAACTTTTAAAATTTAGTAGATACCCAGATTTGAAGAAAAACTAATGAAAAACATCAAAAATTGCACTTTTTAGGTACTTCTAATGGCTCTACCGCTCTTATAATCGAATAATTGAATAAACCATTAGGGAGCGTTTTAGTAAGCTGATTCCGAAGAAGAAATTACCTTAACCTTTATCATTTAATCATTTAAGAAGTTAGCTCGATGACTTTTTTGACATGATGTCATTTTGGGATACCCTACTATATACATTTGTCGTACTTGATGAACAGAATAGTATATGACATTCGGCTCTTCAGGCTTCTGTTATAAAACTGATTTTGAGAGCAATTGCATAATTCATGCATAATCTTTCTATTGAGAAAGGAAAAAGACAGTTCAGTGAGCTTGTTTACAAAGTATTAGAATTTAAAACTTTTCCGAACCATTTCCCGTTCATGTAAACAACCTCTACGAACTGTCAAATAAGTAAGGTTAAAGTTTGCTGCAATTTTCTTTTATAGAATAAATACGCCTGAATTGCGCTGACTATCATCACATCGAAAGAAGCGACATCTAATGAAGAAAACCAAAAATGTTGCTCGATACAATTGTTGCCCCATGTGAATAACCAGCGGCAACATTGTGTCTCAGCTAAATGTTGCTTGTTGCCTCGTGAGCAGACTGCTTAAATGAAACTTTTCACACAATAATGTACATCTAGTAACTAGTGTAGCAAGGCTGGCTCAAAATGTGGTTGGCTTTTGGGCTACTGATTTCAGGGTGTGAGCTTTCACTCATAGATAAAGTTTAAATAACAGCTTTATCCCGATTGCTCTGTATTATCGACAGCATACCAATGATAACGTATGTATTTTTGAACACTTGATAGGATGAAGCGTCTATGTATTTTCAGGGTATCAAGCTGTATTGCTACTTACTCAATTCTTACCCTACTATTTCATCCAATGCATGGTCCTGAAACACTTTAGGCTAAGGGAATACAGTACAGTAATGTTTCGTTTATATCACGGTCGGTCTGAATTTTAGCGTGATATACTTGAAGCATGATATATTCAAAACAAACCAAAAAAATTACATTCACGCATTAACCCATGTATTTCTATAAACAAAAAGTAATATAAAGGTCATGTTAGTTAAAACAATAAATCATAGTAGGGTAATGAGCCTATTTTTTCCATGCTTCTACAAGCACACTACCCATTTGAAGCCGTTGGTTAGAGCAGCGTCTGCCATCTTTGTTCAACGCATTGGGTAAAACGGTATGGCATCAGTGGATAATTTTTCCCTTCACTTCACCTTACGTAGCACATACCGTTTCTTAAAATAGTTGAACCACCCAAAACTAAACTGTAGGGTTCGTCGCGGTGCGGATGTGGGCGGTAAATGGATAGTCCGCACCGCAACCGCAAAAAAATAATAAAGCCGCACCGCTTACCGCAACCGCATTGCATTTACCGCACCGCACCGCGCGGTAATGCGGTAAATGCGGTAAAAATGATGTATTTTAAAATTGTGCTCAAAAAAATATTAATTTGTTTTGTATATCCATATATAATAAAATGTTATTCTTATTTATACGAAAATTAACTTTGGCGGACTTCTAAGAATGTAACATTTATGAAAATATTCAACTTTTAAAGTTTTATTAAGGGGGTAAGGGTTTTGGCGTAAAAAACACTTTCTCGATTTTTTTAAACTGCGTAAAGCGAATTGATCAAAACTTTTGTACATTATAGTGTATCATTTCCATAACATGCTATAATTTTTCCATACAAAAATATCAACAAACGAAACAGTGACGAAGCTTTCTGTAGAACGTCTCTGGAAAAACATGATTTGCGATGTTACCTGCCATTCAAAAACTACTTACTTCTTTCAAACTTTGTATACAGATTCTATGTAAATGATACCCAACCCCTATGTTAAGATTTTGAGATAAATTTTCAATTAAGGCAAAAACTGTCCAAACTATGCAAAATTTGGCATCTGGACTAACTTTGACATTTGTCACAATATGAAGGGAGGCCTTGAAGGAGACTTTGAGAAACACAAAAAAAATCGCACTGCCCTACACTAACTTCGAAAGCTTTACTTTCGAAAAGTTAAAAAATACTCCTAACTGAAAAATATTATTTGTTAATTTGGTAGAAAATATTCCCAGTTGGACGAACAATAGATGCACGCGAAAAAAATTCCTCCAAATTGGTTTGGTTTGATGATGATAATTACATTCTTTGGATTGTTTTTAAGTCATAGTATTAGCAGTTCTTCACGTTCTCCAAATTAATCAAAATTCACAGTTGAGAAAATGTCATCGAAAATTATTCATAATTCCACGATTGCCAAGAGGAATCGGGAGAAATGATGCATTTTGTAATTGGATTTGACAGGACAATTTAATTGTTTTTAAATTATTGGATTTTGCGTTTTATGTATTTGAAAAGCTTCGTTTGTAAATTTTTTCTTTGAAGTATAAAATAAATAGTTTTCAAAATATGTCGTAAAATAATGGTGCCAAATTATATTGGACACAGGCTTTAGATTTTATTTCTTAGTAACAGTATGTTTTATCATATTATAATGACCAAAAAGTAAAAATCAACTAGTATCGCTAGGTCGAATACAGATTATACTCGGATTTCTTTTCAAATCATTGTCAAGTCTATGGAAATTAGAGCAATTAAATGTTTATCATGTTTCAGTATTGTAGGGTAATAAGTAAAACTCGAACGATCTGATAGAGGGATTTTCCTAATAATGACATTGCTAAGCATTCGTTCAGAAAATAAATCTAGTTGCGTTCTTCACAAATGGTAAAAGTCATAGTTTTAATTCACTTTGCAATGCAGACTGCAGACTTTATCAATTATTTTTTGAAGTGCGGTTGCGGTAATACCGCGCGGTAAAAGTCATTTCCCGCACCGCATCCGCGGGAAAAACTGTCTCACCGCACCGCAGTTTTTGCGGTGCGGGTGCGGTAAATACCGAACCCTACTAAACTGCCACATTAAGGTTTTGGACAAATATCTTGACTATTAAAATCAGTGCATTCGAAGAGACTACGATTCAGTTCTCGTTGTTTCAACATCCATAGAAATAGTCCCATCTTCAATTGTTGATGTTGTTCTTTCAAAAAAACTACAAGGAGCAGCCCTATGGGGTTGCACGAACTGTAGACGTAGGACTATACTATTTAATGTAAAATATTTATTTTCTTAGTACTTAGTGTGTGGGAAAAAACACCCGGACCGGTGAAGAAAAATCAAATTTTAGACAATATAATCACATCTCATGTATAGAACAAGCTTTGTAGTTGCTCTCAAACAGATCCTAAAAGTCCAAACACCCATGGATAACCCCAAGTTTGTAGATGTGTTTCGATGCCACAGGATTGTAAAATGGTTAATATTACCTACGTCATGAAAATTCAATTCTTCCGTGACAATTTTTTTGACTGCAAAATTCCCTGTGTGTATGCAAAGCTCATGATTTGTTGGGATATTAGCATTGATCGGAAAATGCTTTCCAACGCTGCGCATTGCATACATACAGGACATTTTGCAGGTCACCAGAAGCTGTTCATTTTACCACCGCCACATGTTCATTTTACCCACTCGCTATAAACATGTCTCATTTTTGGACACGTTTAGAAATCAAGAATCATGTTTGAAAAAATGTGTTTATGACGAAGTATTTTCCCAGATATGTACAAAACATGTCTAACAAGAAACATAAGGTATATAATATCTCAGTCACGCTGATAATGATGGGTAGAGCGAAAGAGACAACTAGTGCCACCACGACACTATTAGCGCGTTTCACCAAAATTCCACGCGGCCTTACTCGATTGAAACGAACGGCCGCGCTTAGCCCATTTGTCATAATATCGTGATTTTGCATAGCGAAGGGCTGAATGATTTTGTTCCAATAAACAGCCCTGCGTTATGCAACACTTTGTGCAGATTGATTATACCAGTTGCAAGTGGGGCCAAATTCACCAAGTTCCGCAAAATTCCTTTTAAATTACAGAATTGATAAAATTGCTTAGATGAGCTAAACTAATTAATCAAATCCTGTTTTAAAAACTGTCCTTGCGTTTAAACCAAAATGGGAAGCTTATTACTACCACTACATTATTTAATTTCAAGCGCAAATAGCAAATACATGTGCTAGTTAAACCAAAAATTTACTGGCAACATTACAGCGGCATTTTGGAAGCAGTTGGAGCGGTCGCCTGTTGGACGACACAGGGTAGCGTCCCTCCACAGCCAGTATAACGGACTTCTAGCTCAGCTACACTGGCTGTAAAAAACACAGCGCAGTGATCTGCTTCGCCAGCCGTTCAACAGGGAACTGAGCGTGTCTGGCCAAGTCCGTTCTTTAAATAGTCGATGATGACGTCATTCAAAGAAGCGTTGCGCGCTAGGTACACCAAACCGTCGTACAGGGCTTGGGAAGCGCTATCTCCTGTGTGTTAATGCGCGATATTTTGACAAGGTTGTATATTATTTAATTTTTTAATGCTATGATATCAAAAATCTTTGGGTTTATCAATTGGAATCTATTCTTAGAAGTATTTCGGGGCGATTTGTGCAAAAAATTTGAAAATTTATCGTGAGATGGCTGAATTATATGCGTTTAAAATTGGACCACTTTTCGTTACATACCATTTTTGTAGAATTTGCAGAGTGCACCCCCATATCGAAAACAAAGACGTAGTCCTACGTCAAAAAAAGTATTCACATCGATTCAAGAGAAAATGCATATCTAGGCATACCTACCATAACTTGCGCATTTTGTTTTTCTCACTATTTTGTTAGATTTTTTTTGCGGATAACTAACAATTTAAAAAAGAAGTCGATTTGTTTACCTGCTACTCCAAACGGTCCCTCCATCCGGTCCCTTAAGGACACGGCAAATAAGTTACGAAGAATTTAAAACTAAAATTGAAATCGGTCGAAGAATATTTGGGCAATCCTAGTCATTGCAACAACGTCTTGGTAAAACATGATTTCGAGATTATTCACGTTTAAAGTTTCGCGCCACGCCCTGTCTTCACTTAAAGGAACAAGATGAACAGCGCTATAACTTTGCTTCTACTACTTATACCTCTATAAAAATTTCAGATACTAGCTTAAGAATCTATAATTTAAGATAAAAGAATAAAAAAGTTCGTCTTTTTGACCGACCTCATCATATATACACTGAAAGAAAATATTCGTAAGTCGCTAGGCATTAGTTTCGTACAGACAATTTTCATAAAATATACGAATTTTTCGTACATATGATGAATCTTTCGTAGTTCTATTAAAAAACATTTATTTTTTGTTACGAGTTTTTCGTGAAAACCACGAAACGACTTTCATTGGCTTATTACGAAACAGCTTCGTTCGGCAAACGAATTGTTCGCTGTTATATACGAATATCTTTATAATATTTACGAGCATCATTCGTCAAACCGTAAACCGTCGTCGTTATTGTTGCTATACGTCAGCTAATTGTTGATCATAATGACGGTCTCGGTCTGACTATTTAGCCGTATCTGTGTCCGCTAGTTTCAGGAAGATTTTCTGACCTCTTTCGCTTCCAGTTGATCCAGAATCCGGAGCAGTACGGATTCAGAATCCGGAGCAGTACGGATTCGCGAACTGCTCGTTAGTTTTGTATGAATTAGTTTGAGTTTTTCTCTGCCGGGGCAATGTCAAAATAATATGCTATTAAATACGAAAACTTCTCTTAGATGAACGAAAGGGACCGTTCATAAACCACGTAGACTGAAATTTGAGAATTTTAAACCCCCCCTCCCCCCTAGTAGACCTTAGTAGACTTTTACAAACCCCCCCACCCCCACGCCAAAAGTCTACGTAGACTTTTAATTTTTTTTATTCGCGGGAAATGTGAAATTAGCAAGAAGCACATTATAATGTTCAATTAAAAATTAGTGTTCAAATTTATTTCAAGCTTTTTAAATATTAAAGAAAGGTTTTTACATTGGTTTTTGTCTATGATTGATTATATCAATTAATACCAATTCAAGGTGCTTTCCAACGTTTGTGTAGCGGAATACTTCTTTTCAAGATTAGTAACTCAAGTATGTGTAAAAAGATATATTGCTATAACTAGTTCAAATTTTGACCGAAGCGCTACCCGATCAGAAAGAAATAGCAAAATTATTACAGACTGTGTTACTTTGTTATGATAACAAGTTGTGTAATAACTCTGGTCTCGTTAGTTGGTAAAATAACAGAAAACATAACAGAAATTCTTCTAGTATATATCAAAAATATGACAACCTGTGATAGGCTTGTATCAGAATTATAACAAATTTTGTTAGGTTCTCCCACGGTCATTATAGCTTGTATTACCTATTATATAGTATCAACAAATTTGCCGTGCAGATCTAAAAATAGAATAGAATAGAAAAATATAGCATACATTAAGGCGTTTTCGTTTGGCAGCAAAAAGCTTCATGTAGCAAAAGCTTTTTATAGTTTGGTCAAATGATTGCATACCTGCTGGCTGATTGGTTATTACGAATATATGACACGCTGATGGCTAATTTGTGGATTATAGCGATTTGAACCTGGGTATTCTGAGTTTTATGTGGATGTTTCCTGCATGAACCAAAGACGTTGCTTTCGACTGATGTTTAATTTTAGCATAATATTCCTCGCATCCGTCAAGACCAAAACGATTATAGATGCATCTTGTTTCCAGAACGCATACATTGAACTTTGCCAAAGCCTAAGGACTGTTTGTTTTCCTTATGTCACACGCTTTGTTTTCATGCAGTTTTACTCACTACTACAGCTGTCTAAATTACGATAGACTGAATAGCTTTATGGTATCTTTGCAGATTAGGAAAGTGGCTATTTTTAGATTCTGAATAGTGCACATCGGCGCTTCTCTTGTACGTTAACATTTTTTACACGATTTCTAGTAATAATGTCGACACGATGTGGTAACATTGAGTGGATAGTTCACGTACATTATTTAACGGAGAATACGGCAAATGTTATTTATGATTCCGAATAGATTCAAATAAACAAATACCATAGTTTTGAGGATTATTTTTTGAAATTTCAAGAGGTTTTGTTATTAGCACTTTTAATATGGGGAAGATGAAGTCAGTACAATTATCGCAACCTAGTAATTCCCAGAAATACAAATGCAATCTATCAACTGCGGATATTATAACAGATAATCAGAAAATTTGAGAAATTGTTGAGGATTCTTCGGTGTGACGAATTCTAGAATATTTCATGTTTTTCTAAAATATATTTTCCATTCTAAATTTTAATTTATTTTAAGGGGAATTATTCAATATTTTTACATTAAAGTTTTTAGCTACTTCAAGCATTATTTAAAATTCATTTAAATTGTAACATCGAACGATAATACCAGCTGGGATATGTATATAATCAGAGATTTCTAGGCCAGCTTTATGCATCATACTAACAAATATTAATATTTCAACAATTTGAACAGGTCGCCGTATTTTGTTTTAACTTTCTACAAAATGAATCAAGTATCTTGACTATTACGAAAATTTGCTAGCTCGATGATTTTTTTAAGAGGAACGAAAACCATCAAATACAGCAAAAACATTAGAACATTGCGCATTCAAAGCAATTGTCAGTTCAACCGTAAAATGTCAAACTTATCTTACGTGGAATGAAAAGATATAACAATCAAGTAACTCAAACATTTTTATGCGAAGTTTAAAAAAACGCTTTGGAACGCACAAACTGGCCAATTTTAATTGTTCATGAAAAACCCGCATAAATTGGAGAAATCGGACTGAAGATCCTCGAAGATCCTCAAAATACATAACGATATTGCAGAAATCAGTATACAGAAAGTTTTTAAGCTCTGAATTCGTTTTCGTAATATGCACAATCGATAAAAAGAAAATTAATCATATAACCATTTGACTAAACTATAACAAATAGTTTTAAAATGCTTTTTTATTTCAATTCGCGTTTTATTATTTCATCTGGAGTGCTTGATACTTCGTGCATCTTTTTCAAAATAACTTTTATATGAAAATTATAAACTTTAAAATATCTTGTTGATAACTTTACGATTCCAAAAAAACTGAATAAAGGCATTGAAATCATTAGCCCCCTATTCGAAATTGTGTGTCATACGAGTGTCTCAGAAAGTACATAATCTTATAATCAAAATGCAACCAAGTAAGTCAAACACCTTACTGACAAGTTATATCTAAAACTTCGAAAATTTGCTTTAAAAAGTTGAATAACGACGCATGAAAAGAGACTTTAGCGTATTAGTAAACGGACGGTTATTTGTGTAATGTAACAGTCATTCACAGTTGTTTGATTTGTTTATTGGAGCTTTAACCATATGGTCATTTGCCAGCTTTACAGTTTACCGTTAGCGTTCAAAGATAATTGTGAAAGAACATATGTATAACTTATTATAACATCATCGTTATATGCGTACATTAATATCATATTAGCAGTCCAATGATATCACCGGAAGATATAATCTTGATATATGTTTGCTTGCCTTGCTGATTGGGATCTCACAAAGATAACACAGTGAGTAATAAATATCAACACGAGATATAAATTTGATAGCTTTCTGTTATGTCTTTCTGATCGGGTATACCTACACCAACAAGGCTGAATTGATAAACACTTTTTGAGCCTTATTAGTGCATTCAAAATTGTTAAATTATGAGAAACAATTACAAAATAATACTGTAGGTGTGTACTATCATCTAGACTAAAATAATAAACTAAACATGCACACAAATTTCAATTTTCGTGCACAAATTTTAATATTTCTAAGATAATAAGACAATATAAATTGCCTTATGTGATTAAGGGAACGAAGCTATTTAAATCTTCCCAAAAATATATTTATTTTTCTTATGTAATAAATAGCCGTATCACCTGAGAATATTATCGTAAAGTATCAAAGTTTAACTCCGCATATTTTCGAAGATAAATATAGTAGAACCGGTCTGCACGGAGTTGCGTAGGGTCAAGTCGTAAAATGTAACGGGTCTTTAATTATTTTGAAGTCAGTGTAAATGATTGCAAGAGAAACTGATTAACTCGAGTAAACTCTTTGTTGTAGAATTTTAATTACACTACTGCTTTAACCACCGGTATCAATAAATAAAAAAATAAAAAAATTAATCCACTTAATCCTAACTGAATAGACCGATACTTTGAATACAACTCTCTTTAAATATCATTTACAATTAGTAATACGAGAATAACAAAAAATAAAAGTCTACGTAGACATTTTAAAAGACCCCCCCTCCCCCCTCGTAGACAAACGTAGACTTTTGCCAGACCACCCCGTCCCCCCTATGAGTCTACGTGGTTTATGAACGGCCCCAAATGAATTTGTGCGACCAACCAGATTGTTCGTAATATACACAAACGTTTAATAAAATAAACAAAACATTTCGTTTCATTCACAAAAAATATTGTCGTTTTCAACGATAACATTCGTGCAATGTACACTGAATAAGTATAATTTACGAAACCTTTCGTTTATCAAGCGGCCATTTCTTCATACCACAATAAAATCGATTTTGCCAGATCTGTTTTTTCAATTAAAAAAAATCGGTGTTGTCAAAAATCGATCCCAAAAGATCGAATGCAAAAGAGGATAATAAATACGAAAACTTTTCTACGATGAACGAAATGAGTTCGTGCGACCAACGAAGTCGTTCGTAATTCATATACCTACACAAACATTTATTGAAATAAACGAATCATTTCGTTTAATTCCCGAAAAATAATGTCGTTATCAACGATAACATTCGTGCCATGTACACTAGATAAGTAAAATTTACTAAAACTTTTGTTCATCAAGCGTCCATTACTTCAAACCATAATCTTTCTAGTGCTCAATAATGATGAGCAGGTTGAAATAGAATCGAATTTTGCCAGATCGATCCCTTTAATTAATAAAAAATCGGTGCTGCCAAAAATTGATCCTAGAAGATCGAATATGACCAACGAAATTGTTTATAATATACATAAATGTTTATTAAAATAAACGAAACAATTCGTTTCATTCACGAAAAATAATGTTGTTATTAACGATAACATTCCTGCAATGTACACTAAATATGTAAAATTTACCAAAACTTTCATTCATCAAGCGGCCATTACTTCACACCACAATCTTTCTAGTCCGCAATAGAGGTGAGTAGGCTGAAATAAAATCGATTTTGATTAAGTTAGTTAAAAACATCGATCCTAAAATATCGATTGAAAATATAATATGCTAATGAATACGAAAACTTTCCTAAGATGAACGAAATAAATTCGCGAGAGCAATGAAATCGTTCAAAATATACATAAACGTTTATTAGAATAAACGAAACAATTCGTTTCACTCACGAAAATAATGTCGTTATCAACGATAACAATTTACGAAAACTTTCATTCATCAAGCAGCCATTTCTTCGTACCACAATAAAATCGATTTGGCCACATCGATTTTTTCATATTGATAAGAAATCGTTGTTGTCAAACATCGATCCCAAAAGATCGACTGAAAACAATAAGAGAATAATAAATACGAAAACTTTTCTAAGTTAAACGAAATGAATTCGTGCGACCAACGAAATCGTTCGAAATATACAGACACGTTTATTAAAATAAACAAAACATTTCGTTTCACTCACAAAAAATATTCGTGCTGTGTACATTAAAGTTGTAAAATTTACGAAAGTTTTCGTTCACCAAGCGACCATTCTTGTTCATGTAATGAACGAAATCTACTATTTAGAATGCACAAAAATACTTCGTTGTAGAAAACGACGAATGAATTCGTACATTTCATGATCGATTTCATTATATTTACGAATTTATATTATCAGTGTAAACCCTTAACGAAATAGTCCGAAACCCAATAATAAGCTTATTACCCTATATGTAAATAAGCAAATCAATTGTAAAAAATCCTAAAAGTGCCAGGATACAACATGTGGCATAATTGGATCAAAACGTAGTGTGCCTTGTCTGTTTTTCAAAAAGCGTGATATAATCGAGATAAAATCGTGATATAATCGAGGGTGACATAAACGAGTATTGATATATACGCATAGTGATGTAATCGAAACAGTACTGTAATATGAACTCTGTAGATTTTCTGCGTAGGACAGAGATGTATATTAATTTATGGTCGAAGTAGATTCATAATCCTAACTTCTCATAATTCATACGAAATGAAACAAGTTCCGTTCAATCCCTGGTTTGATTTCGTATAAGGACTGCTACCTCACATACAAATTTATTGATAAACTGCAGAAATATTGCTGAAAAATATGATATCAAACAAAATGTCCCGAAGCCTATCTTCCTGTATTTTTCCCAAGGTATCTTGAAATGGTTCTTGAGGATTTTGTGTAATCAAAACCTATTTAATCCACCTAGCAATTAGAAGAGACATTTCTTGTGCATATCACAACTTGCTGATTCATTAATTTGCCCCATTTATGCGTGGTTCGCAGCCAACTTGATATGGAGGTAACACAGGTTCAAGTTCTGCACCAATAAAACAACCAATGAAATGAATAAATTATTCAAAATCAATGAAATTTGCAAAATGAATGAGCCACCCATCTTAGATTTTTTGTGTGGGATTTAACTTTTCAAAATGTGTAAATAAGAAAACAAAAACGCAGAAAAAGTGAAAAAAGTCAATTGAGTGGAATGAATGGTATAAATTGGAGATGGGCAAACCAATTCAGTTTGGAGTGCGAATCGTGCCCGATTCACTCACTAAACTGAATCGACTCAATTGATCGATTCAGTGTTTCATTTTAGTACTTTGAAAAATGTTTGAGAAAAAAGCGAAAAAATATATTTATTAGGCGTTAAGGCGACCGAGAAAAAACACTTTTTGCGATTTTTTTTTAGAAATTTGAGCAAATGGATCAAAACTTTGGTACATTATATTGTATCATTTCAATAACATAAATATCGACAAGCGGTTCGGCGACGAAACTTTTTGTAGAATGTCTCAACACAATTTGCGGTATCACTGTCATTCAAAAACTACTTATCCGATTTATTTCAAACTTTGCATACACATTCTTTGTATAAGATACCTTACCTCTACGTTGAATTTTCGAGATAATTTTTCAATTTAGACAGTTTTGTACTCATTTGAAATAAAAATTGTTATTTTTCACAAAAAATTCTGCCATTTTTAAGATTGGTTTCTCCCTTGAAATTACAACTATTATTAAATTTAAATTAGTTATGAGTTGATACTTTATTCCGTGTACGACAAACAGAGCTCATGTATTCATCGTGTTCGTTTATATTAGAGTGATTCATAATCATGGCAAACTCATTCGGTTCTTTTTGGTTCTCCTTGAGTTTATAATAAATTATCACTCCTTCAGTGAATCGCAGTTCTTTAAAAAGAATCGCGGTTCATTCACTTTTTTTGAAGAGTCGATTCTTTTGATCGATTCGCGATTCACTCGCCCATCTCTAGTATAAATCAAATGTTTAAAAGAAATTATGCGAGAAAAAAAAACAAAAGATTTAAATGAATAAAATAAATGAAATAACTAGGATAAATAAGATGAGTAAGTAGAAAAAATCTGATTTATTCACCTAGTGGTGCAATTGTGCCTTTCTCATTTCTTCAAACTATGATTCCATGGCTGGTCAATATAATTGTAGAAATGTCTATTAGAATAATTTCGGGAGAGATGCCGCACATTTCTAATAATCAATCCTGAATTATATTATGACAAATGTCAAAATAAGCTCAGATGCAAAATTTCACAACATTTGGACAATTCTAGACCCCGCTCACTTCGCTTGAAATTTTTGAAATAGGTACTATGGGAGAATATGGAGTAAAAATATATTAAATGCTATAACTTTTGAAATAGCACTCAGAAAATTACAATTCATACTTTTTTTTTAAAGAGAATAACCTAAATATGAAGATATTTCTGTTCATCGAAAAATACGGGAAAGTAGGAACATAAATTTTTTGACATTAACTCTACAAATCACATTTTTTCGTTAAATGTTCCAATACCTCAACTTCACCTATTTTGACAGGAATAAAACTTTTCTCATGTGATCCCTAAGCGCATTTTGCACTAAAAGTAATAAATTAAATAAGAATTTATTGTTAATATGTGTGGTTTAATGATGAAAAGGTGAAATTGAGACCAAATGTCAAAAATTTAATGAATCTATTTTTATTTCATTCCTCTGAATTTTCCACGTTCAACAAGTTACATTTTATGAAAATTAATTGAAGAATAATAGAGTATATACACGAGAAAATAGTGAAATTTAATATGAATGACAAAAGGCCCTATAACCCCAACTTCTCGTATTTGGACAAAGGTCAAAAGGGTTCCGTTAGATTTCTGAAATTTTTCACATTAGAAAAATTGCAAAATATGTATAATTTACATCACGAAGCAGAAAAATTATTAAAAATGCGGGATTTTGGGGACAAAACGACCCAGTACCCCACTTTTCCGTATTTTTCGAGAAACAGAAATATATCCATTTAAATACTAAGGTTATTTCCTTTAAAATGAGGTATGAGTTGTAATTTTCTGAGCGCGACTTCAAAAATTATAGCGTTTAACATTTAAAAAAAGGGGTCAATTCAGGCGCGGTGCCGCATGTGCAGGTGAAACGCCACACCGTGGTCCCAAACTGAAAAATGGCGAACGAAAGTATTTTTTTAGCTTTCGTTGATATTTTCATAATTAGATTCTTCAGTTAACACTTTCATGCCCAACTTTTTTCTAGTGCATGTAGGGTTTCAAAAATATTTTTCCTTTAAAACGGTGGGGTCAAGAAACTCGATAAAAAAATTTTCATAAAGGTAGGTGCTTTCCTTGCAGTGCTAGAAGCAGCTCCATTTTTACCTTTCAATGCTCACTACAATTTTCCTAGAATATTTAGAATAGTCCCACTGCGTGGTAAACGTAGCCAAAAATAGTCTAAATTGATAAGTTTTATCAGTTTTGACTAATATTGCAACATAACGAAGTTATATGAAAAATTCATTTTCCGTCGTCAACGTAAACGGTCCCTGGCAGCACTGCTCCATCGGAGTTCAATCAGACTAATTGCAATAACTTCAGTTCTAGAGCTGATCCTTGTAACTGTTAATACTCAAATGAAAGCCAATAGTCACATTTATTAGCCTTACTTGTTTTTGTGAGCAAATCTTGCATCAATGAAAATTTATTGCTGTTTAAAAACGTTGTTGTCCACAAACAACATGGGCATGAATGGGTTAAGTTCCACGAAGCTTGATTACAACCTGGGAGGGAGGAACAGACACTACGCACGAAGTGTAAATAATAGCACTTGTCAAGAAGCAAGAAAACTTTCGACATTCAAAATCAATCAAGGTGGGCGACGCTTAAATGAGCAAATTTCTTTTTGCGTGTGATTGATGCAAGCGTGTTACCGGTACATGACTTCAATCGTGTGATGGAAATAGAGCCTGTCACAGTATAAAACTAGTTTTATACCGTGACAGGTTTTTTTCCAGGTGCTTTACATTGATTTGAAGATAAAGTCCGATGGCAGTTTGGTTCCAGTACTCGAGTAAAAAAGGACACATTTCGGAACGATGTATCTCACCTTCTATTTTAAAAATAGGATTTTTGTGGAGTTCTTCTCTTTCATTCTACCACGATTTCCTAAAAAAAATGCTTGCACTGGATATTAAAAACCGTTACATTATTAAATTGAAGCTGAAAAATAGAATTTAATTCTATAAAAATTTAACTAACAGAATCCTTGAATAAGAAAGCTCGCTGGTAGAGACATGTTTATCTGATTCCTGAAACGTCCACCATTGAATAAGAGAAATATACCGGTTTATTTTTCAAATTTAAAAGAAATCTGCAAAAAAACTCTAGCTTATTTCATGTTCTTACATTCAAGTGTAGTTTACGGTTGACGGCTCCAGCTCATATCTCATAAAAACGTGTTTTTCCTGAGATGTTCATTTATTGAAATTCTTCTGACGACGCAAAAATCGCTAAATCGTTAATGCTAAAAAATCGGAAAAATTTTGCCTATTCTGAAGTTACCTTTACAGTTCCATCCAGATCGGAGCACTAGATTTCAAACTACTTTTCGTTTAAAATTTTGAACATCCAAAACATCGATTTTATAGTCAACACAGTTTTTTATCGCAATTTTTTTTTTTGAAAACCAATCAATTCTAGAACACCAGAACACATTTTTCTTCTATATTTTTCTCACTTTTTCGATTTCAGTTGAGCGGTTAGTCTGGAAGAGTGTTCACCGCAAGCTTCTGTGAAAAATGAGCTTCGGGGACGCGGCCGACTCCGACAGTTTGCAGTATTTTTTATGCAACTTATTTTTATTTTCTTCGATAGTACGACTAATAAATTACCTTTCGCTTTTGCAAATAAAACTTGCTTTTAAAAAATCACTAACTTAAATATATGAACTTGGTTTGTAAGTAGAATCAGTTTCTATGTTTAGAAAAAACCTCAGATATATATTTTTAGGCTGTGGACCATTTGGCAAACTTTTTTCACTTTGGTTGAAATTTGATAGTTTATTTTTCTCTCGAACGATTAAATCTAACCACAAGAATGACCCATTCCAAATGTTGACAAATGGATAGGTATTTGGAATTGACAGCTGTAAAACCAACTTCAAGTATGGCACTCGCAGCCTTGGAACGTAAATATCCACATAATGAAATAACCTAAAATATGTTTGACGCAACATGTTTTCGTTTTCATATTTGCCCTTTTGGGGGCGGACATAGCGTAGTTGGTAAATCAATTGCCTTGTACACAGCTCACCTGGGTTCGATTCCCAACCCCGCACATAGGGTTAGAGATTTTTCTAAAAGAGATTTCTCTAAACCGACAAAGAGGCGAATGACCCTAAGGTTCAAACCTCTATAATCAAAACAAAATATTTGCCCTTTGTTTTCTACTGAAAAATATTGCCAACCTAAATAAAGTACAGAATACTGTTTCCACTTTCTTTCTACACTATCAAAAAATTTAACTATCGAACTGTAAAATGTAACCATGCTATAGAACAGGGTTATTTTGCAAATAGCTCTTGAAGTATAAGATTTTAACTTATAGATAGAAATGGACTTTATTAATGAATTGGATCATCTGGTTAAGCTGCAGAGCCCCCGAACGCTAAAAATATGATGTCTATGTCAAACTTCATATCAAAGTAACTTGACTTTTTTTTTCGAAACTTTGTTAATATTTATTTGCATGCATCTAGGCATGCAAATAAATAATGATTTTAATTTTCTCAGTACACCTTCAAAAGAAACTTTAAACTGGGGCGCCATCAAATCTGAAGGACTCATTCTAAAATTGTTAAATGAACCAAACAATTCTAAAACTTTCTTTGTACGATTTACGTCATTATTATTTGTCTTTACTATAGATATGAAAAGAACTTTTCATTCACTTGTTTTAAATATAGGGATGAAATACATTATTTTAAGTCAAAAAATATTTTTGGACTTCCAAAAAACTTTTACGTCACAAATATTTTTGATTCTACATTCCCATTTCTTGGAATAGAGAACATTTACAGCATCGTCTCATTTCCATAACTGGTTCCATATCGAGGATAAAATACATGTTGGGCGTAGTTCATTGAACTTTAAGGAAACGATACAGGCCAATTACATAATTCAAACACCATAAAGACTTATTAAGATTTATAAAAATCCAAGTGAAAAAGACGCATTTGTTGAATCCTCCCACGAGTTGTTTTTTATAGTGACCATTTCCTCTTTATATTCAAAAAACAGTCGTTCTGTCTGGTAATTTGATTATTTCATTAAAATGTAGATTATTTGAAATTTTCATATAAAATTAACGTTTTTAATATTTTATATTATAGTAAGATCGCAATATTGTCTTATAACGATGCTCGATGCTTATTCATCGTTGAAGACATAGAAATACAATTTATTTGACGATGGCAATACGGATTACCGAAAAGTTCATCTGGCATATGTGAAAATAACATTAAAATCATAGAAAAACTTTAATAATATTTACTACTTCGCCCAATCTAGACAAAAAATCAAGGAAACTTATTATTCGGAAACACTTTCAAGCAAGAATAGGATAACAATACTCTCATTTCCTCGATGTTCACTCTTTTGTGGCTCGGAGTGACAGTTTCGTTCTGGCTGGCTATGACATTCACATTTATTGAGTCTGTTTCTCCCTCCCAGATTACAACTACAAATCGGCTAGCACTTTTCTTATGGGGCTACTCCCATTTCAAGAATTATTTTTTCGTCCAGCAATATAATCATATTTTTCTTTGGCTATTTTGTGTAATAGTTAAATTGAAGTAACATTATTAGCGTACTATTTATCTTTCTATATATTTGTACGCGCTATGTGAATCTATGTCACGATGTGTTGGTGGGTGCTACAAGCAGTTTTTGACGGTTTCTCCCTACAACGAATGTATATTATTTAGGTATATTGTTGAAAGCTTCGTTTAGGAAAAAAAGCACAAATTCGTGGAAATTTTCGACTCTAGCCCAAAATTGACATCAATGTGATCAATGCATTAAAAAAGTTATAAACCAAAAAAATATATCAAATTCATGAAAAGAGTAGATAATAAAATTAATAAAATGAATCCAAAACACCCAAAAGTATCAAAATCGGTTGGAAATTATAACACTCAGTAAATTATAACGCGATCTATTTCCATTCATCCTTATAGCTTGCCAATAGTTTCATTTGTAAGTCTCGTTCCTGAGATATGGATTAATGAGTCCTATAAAACTCAGCAGCATGAAAAGAAAAAGGTTCAAACTATCAGAATAAAAATTAAAATTCTTGGAGAAGCAAGTGGTCATTGAAAGTGTCACAGGGCATATAACCTGCTTTTGAGATAGGACCATTCTCGAAATTACAAATTTTAATTTTTCGCAAAGAAACGTTTTTAGTCCCATCGACCATGAAAAAGGTACCTTTGGGTGTTTAGTTAGAACTAGTGCCATTTGTTGCTAAATGATGTTGTATGGCAAAATTGTAGTCAGTTCAACTATGTGCCCAATGCATAAACTCTGATTGTAATCCTCGCTAATTTATGTGTACAATACGCAGCACTCAAACGAAACGTGAAAAGGGCGAACACGAAATTATTGCGACACATTCAACAGGGCATAACTTTTTTACCATTGGGTAAAAATCAACCAAATTTTGCACACTTTCTCATTGATGTGTACTGTTTACATGCTGTCAAAGCGGTTGACGTTGGACCACGGCAAAGGAGCTGGAAGAAAACCGGGACCGGAGAACAAAAAGACGGAGGGAAAGGTGAAGCGGATGATTAAAGCAAATCCCAACGTCTCAAGCCGTCATTTGGCTAAAAAGATCGGCATGTCGCAGAGCTACGTCCAGAATGCCAAGAAGAGAGCTGGACTACATACATACAAGGTACAGAACTTCCCAAACCGCAATGAGCGGCAACAATCGACGGCTAAAACTCAGGCACGGAAGCTCTACGAGAAGATGCTGACAAAATATGGCTGCTGTGTGATGGACGGCGAAACGTATATAAAAGCCGATTTTAAGCAAATTCCGGGGTTGGAGTTTTTCATCGGCAAGAGCAAGTTCTATGTGGATGACAAATTTAAGAAGAAGAAAATGTCGAAGTTCGGCTACAAATATCTCATTTGGCAGGCCATCTGCTCTTGCGGACTGAGGAGTAAGCCTTTCGTGACAAAGGGCAAGTAAATGGCGAGATCTACAAATCTGAGTGCCTCGAGAAGCGCCTTTTGCCGTTCTTGCAGCAGCACGACGAAGATGCGCTATTTTGGCCAGATTTGGCATCATGCCACTATTCTAAAAGTGTCCTGGAGTGGTATGAGGCCAATTCTGTCCATTTTGTTCCGAAGGACATAAATCCGCCAAACTGTCCGGAGCTGCGGTGGTGGTGGAGCAGTACTGGGCAACGATGAAGCGGGAACTTCGGAAGAGCAAGAAGACAGTCAAAGACGAGAAGGACATGTTAAGAAAATGAAGAAAAAACTGATAAACTGGTACCGGATGACACTGTAAAGACTTTGACGGAGGGCATCAAGCGAAAATGCGTTCAATTTTACACTCAAGGCTCCATCGATTAACTTTTCTTTTGATTGTTGAAGTAAATATATGTATAAAACTACCCTAAAATTTTGATTTGATTTTAAACATTATAAGAAAATTGGCATGACATTTTCGGTGTCGCAATAATTTCGTGCTCGCCCTTTACTGAATTATTCTATTAATTTTGGCATTGAAACTTCAATTGAATCGTTCTGAGTATAGAACAAATATGGGCAACTGAAACCTTCGTTATAAACAAAAAGGATTATTACACCTCCATCTCCCATCGAGAGTTCAAGGGGTCTTTGGGCAGCTTTTTTCTGGATCTAATTTATGGATATTTTTGGACTTGGATCCGTTATTTTTCAAAAAAGTTCATTCCTATACAATGAAAATGCTTTTTCGATAATACTATCCCAAAACAGGAATTCTTAGTTTTCAAATAATATATTTAAACATTTGTTTCCTTCAAAATTCAATAGACATACGAAAAGTTTAAAAAATGCTCGTGGATCGTCGCTTTTCAAAATTTACATTTTCATTACCCAGTTTGAGATACCCAAGGATTTCTTTAATTATAGTAGGAGAGACTGAGGAGACTTGATCCCCGGGAGACACAATTCCATCATAGTAACTTAAAGGAGCGCCAGAAAACATTAATCAAATATATTAGAAAGTAGCGTAGTAGCGTACTTAAAAAAATGAAAATGTTAAACCAAATTTTCACTAAATAAAACGTCTCGATGTATCAATTCTGAACAGATGCATTTAACAGGTTCAAATTGTTCGGTCATTGGATATGATCATGGAGTTTAAAGTACACTAGATGAAAACACTACGGAATCTGAAGATAATCTCAGATAATTTTCTCCTCCGACCGTAATCAAGATACTTTCGCGCATCCACTAATTACTCGAAACCAAAGCAACACAACGATCAGTTTACAGTCGGTGTGGGCAATGTTTCCAGAACTTCGGTCGAAATTAGTTTATTTTTCATGGTTGCAATAATCATATTTTGTGGTTTTTAACTGTTTAAGTATTATAGTGGTACAGGTATATGTGGCCGCACTAACCAACCTATAACTCCGGAACGATCGGAATGAAATGCAGTAGCAGCCAATGGAAGCATTGCATAAATCATTTCAATTTTAGAAGATGGTAGAAATTAAGAATTTTCTGATGAATAGGTGTAAAATTAATTTTGAACATTGACAAGTTGTCCGGGGCATCAAGACACGACTTGTTATTGCGATAACTCAACGATGGATAATAATTTTTACGGTGAATTTAGCGACGTTCATTTTGGCGTTAATTTTATCATCCATCGTCAACGTACTTCGATAAATCTAACGTTAACGTTATCGAAAAATTTTGCGTAGATTTCTCTTTTCATTTATAGAATGGTGCCTATACTAGGTATCTAATAGATGTATGTTTATGATAAATCTTTTTGTAGAACGGTACAGAGATGAAAATTCGTAAACATGATGGAATAAGTTAGTATAACCAAATTTGTTAACCGAAACCTCTAAGAATGTGTTTTATCATTATAGGGGAGACTGAGGAGACTTGATTCCCTTTTTTATTTTTCAATCCTACTCCGTGGAATGGTAAAAAAACTATGTATTTTTTGTAGTTTTATATTGTTTCTAGGGTTGACTGATAATCATAAAAAAATTACATGGAAATATTATACTGGACATGAGCTATGAGCATTTTTGGAAAACAACAAAAAAATGGAAAATTCTTTGATTAGTGGAGACTCGATCCCTAATTTGGGGACACTTGATTATTTTTTGAAAACGTGTTTAAGAGAGCATGTAGGGTAATAAGCCTATTTATACCCTGTTTCTATTATTATCCTACCAATCTGAAGCCTTTGGTTAGAACAGCGTCTGCCATATTTGCTCAACGCATTGGCTCAAATGGTGTTGCGATAATTGGGGTACTCGATTAGAGTTTTTGCTGCGCTCAAACAGACGATTTTCACCATTCTCAAGACAATTTTGTTATTATATTGGCTCTTACTAAGAGGCGAATGATCTTTAGGCTAAAACCTCCATAATCGAAATAAAAATGGCTCCTAATAACAAAGCAAAGAAGCTGAAATAATAAAATTAACAATGAAATGGTACCCTCCCTAATAGGGCAAAAATAGGTACCTAACCCCATTCAATGTTATAAATGTATTGTGGTATTGATTAAATTGTTGTGATTAGATATTACTATTTTTGTTACTACACATTACCTGATTTTTATTACGAATTCACCAAATCACTGTGCAATGATTTGAAAGCTGTCGTTATTATGGTTGAGGAACGTCAAATGTGGGATGCATGGTTGCTACGTATTCTGTAGTAAACATTTACAGTTAAGTTTTTGTATGATGAAGCGTTCATTTTTGATAGTTTTTTTGTTATTTTATGGCAACAATGACTTCAATTGTTCTGGTGTGAATTTGGTTATTTTCAGTAGTAGTGTGTATGAAGCATGGCGAAGGGGATCAAATCTTCACGAATTTGAAGGGATCAAGTAAACCCATAGCATCTATTTCAGCAAACTTTAGTACAAATATAGTTGAACAAAAAAATCAGCTCAATCATAGCGTATGCATATAATTGACATTCTCCTGTATTTCTGTATGCAAAAGTATAATATGCAGTGGGTGACTTTATCAATTGTATAAAAGTTTGAAAATTTGGAAAATAAATCTTCTTCAGTTCTTCTGAGATTTTTTTCTTTAAATCTGTAAAAATTCGGTTACACATGTCCAATTTATTTTTTTGTGTTAAAGAAACTTATGTTTAGATAAAACTACGTAACTTTCTAGTATATTCGATTAATGTATTCTGATCCGCCTTTGAGTTACAATGATGGGATCAAGTCTCCCCGGGGATCAAGTCTCCTCAGTCTCCCCTATTATTAATTCCAGTGAGAACTTGATTGAATTTCGAATTCACAGGGAAAATAAATTTCCAAATTTGTGAGACGTTTGTTCATACCCATCTGAATTACTTCGGATATGTCGAATTTAAAGATAACAGATTCGAATAAATTCCGAGTCGTGCGAAATTCCGTCCCAATTATTCGTGTATTTTCATGTGAAATTCCGCGCGAATTCCGAGCAAAACTCTTTCGATATTCCGCGCAATATTCCGTGCGAAAATCCGTGCGAAATTCCAAGCGATATTCCGTTAGAAATTCCGTGTGAACCTCCGTGCACGAAATTCCGTACGAAATTCTGCGTGAAATTCCGTGCGAAATTTTGCGTTAAATTCCGTGCGAAATTCTGCGTGAAATTTCGTGCAAAATTCCACGTGAAATTCCGTACACAATGTCATGCTAAATTCCGCGCCAATTCCGTACGCGTGAAATTCCCTGCGAAATTCCATGCGAAATTCCACACGAAATTTCATGTAAAATTCCGCGCGAATTCCGTGCACGCGAAATTCCGAGTGAAATTTTGCGTCAAATTCCGTGCGAATTTCGCACAAAATTCTGTTCGAAAATCCGCGCAAAATTTCACATGAAATTCGATGGGAAAGACCGAGCGAAATTCCGAGTGACATTCCGCGCGACATTCCGTGCCAAAATCCGTGCAAGTTACCGATCAGTATTACGCGCGAAATTCCGTGTGAAACTCCGTGCGCGCAAATCCGTGCGAAATTTTGCGTGAAATTCTATGCGAAATCCCGTGCGAAATTCCACGAGAAATTTTGTGCGAAATTCCGCACGAAATTCCACGCGAAATTGCGTTCGAAATTCTGCTGGAAATTCCGTGCGAAATTCCATACGAAATTTCATGTGAAATTCCTAGCGAAATACCGCGTGAAATTTAGTGTGAAATTTCGCACGAAATTTTTTGCGAAATTCCGTGCGAAATTTCATAGAATTCTGCGCGAAATCCTATTGAAATTCCACGCGAAATTCCGAGTGAAATTCCGAGCGACATTCCATTCGAAATTCCATGCGAACTCCTGTGCGATATTCCGTTCGAAATTCCGTTCTAAATTCCACGTGCGAAATTGCACGTGCAATTCTCCCGAAATTTCGTGAGAAATTTCGCGCAAAATTCCCGGCTGCGAAATTCCTAGTAACATTCCGTCCGAAATTTCATGCGAAATTCCTCGCAAATTCCCACGCGTGAAATTCCGAGTGGCATGCCGTACGACATTCAGTGCAAACTTCTGTTCGAAAATTCGTGCGAATTTCCACGCAAAATTCCGCGTGAAATTCCGTGCGAAATTCCGTAAAAAATTCCGAGTGAAATTCCGAGTGATATTTTGTGCGAAATTCCGTGCGAACTTCTGTGCGAAATTTCGGGAGAAATTCCGCCGCCGGGAATCTCTTCGTCGGTGTAGATTGGGTCCAGCGCCGGGGACCCGTTGAGTAGTATGCGATGTATCACCGGTTTCGGATCGTCGGAGCGATTGTGAACCGGACGTCAGGCTTCACCGGAATCGTCGGATCGATCTCGGCTCCCTAGCAGGCTGCTTGTGAGTAGTCTAGATCTTCCGCCAGGAAGTAGACTGAGTAGACCGCGAATGGGGGTCGCCCTGCTTTACCGGAATCGCCGAATTGACCTCGTCATGTGGTTTGTTGGCTCGGTTTCGGGAGAATTCTCCGTTGAAATAGGTTAGGTCCATCGTCGGGAACTAAACCGAGTAGTTCACGAACAAGTCGGGAGCTCAACGAGTAAGTGGTGCTAAATGGTACGAGAAGGAAGTTGCGGTGCTGAATGACACAAAAGAGCCGAAGGGCTCGGTAAATTAGACAGTCTGAAGTTTACCGCCCAGATTGTCTTCGTAGACGATCACTAAGTCTCGACTCACAACTCTCTGACTGCCATGCAGAAACTGCCAGTCTGTGTGGATGGTCGAGTACTGGTGGTGTGCTGACCTCAAAAAAGGTTTTTTCTGCTTTTTGAAAAAGCACATACGCACACACAGACGTTTGCCGAACTCGACGAACTGAGTTCAATGGTATAAGAGATTGAGGTCTCCGGGTCTCGGGTGAGAAGTTGTTTTTCAGAGTGGTTGCATAGCCTTTCTATAGGGGAAATACAAAAAATAATAATAATTAAAAAATTCAAAATATGAAACAAAGAAGCTGCCACATCTAAGCTACCGCAATGTGCTTTATCATATAAACGAATTTTGGATTGGTTTACAAATTATCCGTAACGCTCTCGTTTCCTGAAATTTTGAAAATCTAGAGAAAAATTAATCTAGATCGCAGAAAACTAAACCATTAAACCGTACCTTTTGGAAGGATCCAAGTATTACTCCCAATCAATGATACATTCTTTATTTCAATGATTTCTGCTATGCATGTTGCACTTTTATGATATAATCTGCACAATATGAGTGCACTCATGCACATTGGTGTGTTCCAAGTAAGGCAACATAAACTCCTTATTGTTCAACCCTTGCCTCCTGTCTGCTTCGAATCATATCATTGCAGTAGCCGTGATCATTTAATCATTCACCCTGCTAATTTATTCCGGTCGCTCAATTGTCACGTACCATTAGGTTCAATTACATCCCACGGAATTGGTTCTAGCTTACTGCACCAAAGACGTTCGTATAGCAATGAGCGTGCCAAGCAAACCCCTTTCTTCAACCACTTCTATCGGGCGTAAAAAAGGAAGCAAGAAATAAACAACAGTGAGCGAAGAAGAATTCCATTTCCCCTGGAAAAAACTGTTGCTTCTGGGATAGAGCTTTCGTCAGTGAGTTACCGGATGAGTGAAACCTAAAAGGGGAAAATGAGAACCGATGGGTATAATAACCGAACAACTACCGAACCTTCTCACCTCTATCCGGGGATTCTCGGCCGTCGGTAAAGAATCTTCGGATGAAGCTGAGACGATAAACAGCTAGTCGCATACCTGGATGGAAGAAACCATTCCGCCGAGAAATCAACACCACAGCAGCCGCCATCAAACAGGTGGAAAAGACTTTAATTAATTGAGGAGTATCCGAACTCTTATAGGACAGCCCCGGGGGTTTCTTCGGTGTTACTTTTTCGGGGTTGGAAAGCTGTGGAAGTGACAAATGACTGAAGGTGCAGCAGAAGTGGATCACAAAGGTCATCAGCTGAGTGACGATAGAGCTGTTACTTTTTGGCACGGCAGAAATTTTTTGATTGAGGTGTAACCGCGTTCTTCTCCATCGTGTTTGGCTATGAGAGCGGTTGGACTAGGACAGAACGGCAGACGGTAGATAACGGGAAAGCTTTTAGAAGTGGAATTAATTAAAAGCACTGACCGGTACACTACGGGCTCTGGATGGGCAAGAAAGCGGTAGGTGAAGCAGGGGGACACAAACATGCTATAAATAGTGTTGCTTCGGTGCCGCTGGAGCAACAAGTTTGCGTTGGCGTTAAATGATTTATTGAGCTTTAGTTAGTTGGATTGGGTGACGAAAGCATCTGAGTGCTATTGATCTGTGCCAATTATGTAAATTAGAGTAGATGGATCGATGTTGAGCTGAATACCATAGCTTCTTGATGTTTTATTATTGAGTTTTCGGTTTGTCAGTTAAAGTAGTCATCTTAATTTAAAGTTACATTTTCCACTTGCATCTCAGCAAAAAAGAATGAAATTTAAACGACAATAAGGTTGCAAATATACCTGTCCTTATCGTAATTTAGATTTGAAATTATGTTCAAATGCCTGTACATAATTAGAGTTTGAAAAAGCATATTGACTTTTTTTTTTTTTTCAAAAAGTCCAATCTGCAAAAGAGAGCCTCTATTTGTTTACTTTCTCTTCCGCGAAATACTCGGTCATCTTTCTTTTTTCCTTTCAACTGTTTGCACAATAAGCTACTAAAAACCTTGGTTTTCGAAACATACTGATAAATGTTTAAAAAGTTTTATAGTTTTGCAGTGATAATCGAAAGAGAAAACGAAAAAAGAGGGTTGTCATTTGCAGATTGGACCTAATGAAAAAAAGTCTACACATAATCTTCCACTTTCATTCAAGCGTTATTTTTGCGCCATAGGGTAGAAGTACTATTCTTCGCTCCCTCTCTAGTTTTCGCCACCCTAGTGAAATATTTGTAAATTATTCTTGTTTTTTTTTGCTATAGAAAGGCTATGCAATCTCTCTGAAAATCGACATTTTAACCGAGGCCCGGAGGGCTGAGTCTCTTATACCATTCGACTCAGTTCGAGTTTGGAAAATGTCTGTGTGTGTGTGTGTGACTAAAAATGTGCACATCGGTTACTCGGAGATGACAGAATTGATTTTCTCAAACTTAGTCTCAAATGAAATGTACAACGTTCCCGTAAGTTGCTATTGAATTTCATTCAATTCCGACTTCCGGTTCCGGAGTTACGGGTTGAAGAGTGCGATTACGCATGAAATTCGCATATAAGTTGATATCAGCATATTATCTAAAAGATGCAAAATCTAATAAAGTGTGTTCTAAATTGCTAGGATTTTTAGTTTCAGCTCACTGGCTCTTTCAATTTCCAACCCATCTTCGCGGACCTCCATAAGCCTTCCGACGGCCCCCTTAGGGTGCGAATCACTGTACTAAACCTTTTTACTGCTTTTGCATAAAGGAGATTAATTATGTTCAAAACTGATTAACACAGGAAAACATTACAAAGGGGCAATTTCAAGAATAATTTTATATTTTGTCAAAAAATCAAAAGCTGTTTCTAAAACAACAAATAAACAATCTACTAGATGGTCAGTAATCAGTAGTGACTGGCTCAAATGGCCCGTTCCCTATGTTGGTCGGAGGTTTGTGTCTTTCTATGATCTGTTTTTTCATCATTTTCCTGATGGGAAGGATTGGGAAAGTGGTATGGTTATGAGTAAGGCAAATAACGATACATAACAATTAAAACAGAGCATTCTGCACCCCCGGAAGGATGCTGAACGATTTGCAAGTGCTACAATAGCAGAAATAAAACTTTCAACGCCCGGAAGGATTTAGAATTTTTTTCTTCAAACTGTGAGCAGATATATCCACACCCGAAGAGATATTGTCATTCAAATACGGCTAAAACTATAGCTCTTTCCCACTTGTGTTAGCATATCCTTGAGTTTAAGCTCTCTGTACACAGGTTCATCTATGTATAGAGAAACAAAAATCCGAATAGGCAATTGCATTACTACAGGGCAGTTGCATATCAAATGATACGACGTTGCGTATTCGGATTCACAAAGATCACATGAATAATACTCAGCACGCTGAATAGTAGCCATGTGATAATTGAATTTGCAATGTCCAGTCAGTGCCCTGACTAGAATACTGCAGTTATGCTTGGAAAAATGCAACAAATTTTTTCGGACTCACATCCGGCGAAAAAGTCTTTGTTTGAACGCAAGTTGGCCAGCTACGACAATGTTTGGAATGTTCGGATACAACCCTAGAGCGAATCTTGTGCTTTATACAACTTATCGACAGTGGTAGGACGGGTTCTGGAGCAACGAAGTCAGTCGCTAGCTCTATCCAATTCGTCTGCCAATTCATTTCCAGTAATACTGGAATGACCGGGTACCCATAGAAGGTAGATCGCATTTGAAATGCTCAGTTCTTCAATTTGAGATCGACAGGCGATTACTAATTTCGATCTCGAATCTGCCGAACATAGTCCCTTCAGGACAGCCTGACTGACTGAGCAAAAATAGATTCTTTTACTTCAAATTCCTTGTTGAAGTGCCGATTGTACGCCATTTGCCAAAATCGCAAATATTTCTGTTTGGAATACGGTACAGTATCTACCAAGCAAATGACATTGGTGTTTTCTCATTTTACGACAATAGACACCAGCAGCGGTTCCGCCCTCCAACAAAGAACCGTCAGTATAACAAACTACGTATTCTTCAAGTTGTCGCTCCATCCAGCAAGACATCCATTCCACGCGAAGAGGAATTGAAATTTTTAAAAAGAAAACTACATGTGAGTGTAAGGTCACTGGGAGCAGTGCGGTAAAATATCAATTTCAAACGAAAATATTCGTTTCAAGTGAAACTGCGAGTCTTTCACTGTAAGCATACCACCACTATATCAATTGAGTTCTGCTGCCGTCTTCGTTTGAGTCACTCAGAGTTCACTGTCAATTGAATAACAGGTTCTGGTCATTTGACGTTTTTGCCTGTTTAGTTTTTACCACCAGAAAACCAGAGGAGGATCAAACGAAGGAGGTTGAATATGAATTGCAACTCATTTGAAAGCATCGATGAGTGAAGTGCCACGAACTGAGCTTCAGATCAACAGCAACTGATGCGTTAAATGAATATGAATGCTACCGTAGACGACTGATTGACTGCGTTCATTCAGTTTCGATTGAATGAAATGAAATTTTACTGCACTGACTGGGAGCATCCCAAGTACCCATTTGGGGCCACAGTCGTGTGTGGCTAGTTGCACGATCTTTTGGATTACTGTTCCAGAGCCCAGTAACCTTAAGACGGTATGCACAAGAAAGTGCTTCTTGTTTCAGAAACACATGTAGTGGTTTTATGTTCAAGAGTGCCTCGAGAGCAGCGGTAGGTGTTGTCGAGAACGTACCAGTCATCACCATCAAGACCGTCCTCTGAAGAGGGTTTAACTTTGATTGGATTGTCAAAACTTCTCCCTTTTGCCACCAAACAAAGCGGGTGTAAGCAAGTGTTGGTCTAACAATTGTTGTGTAGATCCACTGAAAGTACTTGGGTTTGAGTCCCCAAGATTTGCCGAAAACCAGTCTACATTGGCCAAAGTCCATGCAAGCTTTCTTGATCCTGAAATCGATAAGAGCCGTCCAATTAAGTTTTGAATCAAAAATTTTCCCAACGTACTTAACTTGATATGCGACAATAATTTCAGAGTCAAAGAACTGTAATGGAGGAGCTCCCGCTGTAATCCTTCGCAGGGTGAAAAGCACCATTTTATTTGAATTAACTGATAGTCCAACATGTAGACACCATTGCTCAACAACATCAAATCATGAATCAAATCAAAAAGTATGTTAATGCAGATACCGGTGATCATTATATGATAATTATAGGCGAAACCATAAGTCGGAAATCCAAGCTCATTAAGTTTCCTCAACAATCCATCGGCGACACCTTGAGGACATCCGCAGACAATCAGTTTCCTTATCCCTACTTGTTTTAACGATCAGCACAGATGTCGGTTGCTAAGTATTGCGTGTATCCCGTTCGTGGTATATGAAGGTACTCCGTGACCTCGGGTGGCTTCCAAAATTGATTCGAAAGACACGTTGTCAAAAACACCTTCAATATCGAGAAAAACTCCTAAGTATGATTGCTTTTGTGAAAAAGATTTTTTCAATGTTGTAGACAACAGTAGTAGACTTCCTCTGCTGAAATGCATGGTGCAATGCATGCAACGGGTGCTCGCCTAAGCTAACATCCCACATGTAGTGGCCGATTAAACGTTCCGCTGATTTGAGAAAAAAGGAGGTCAGACTTATCGGTCTGAAGCTCTTTGCCTCCTCATAAGTGACGCCCACCTTTGAGAATGAATTTTACCGTTATTTCCTGCCGTGCTAATGGAATCTATCCCGTTTCAAGACTACAAGTAAGAACTTTCTTCAAAATATGCTTTAAGTGTTCATATCCTTTTTTGTAGTAGAACTGGAATGATTCCATCTTTTCCCGGAGACGGAGAAAAACCTACAATCGCCCATTCGATCGATTCGGCCCATGAATAAGAACTACTAGAAAGAACTCAAAGGCAGTCGTCAGTAATGGCTGCATGAAGCCTGGAAAATGTGTGTCAAAAAGACAGTTGAGTACAACATCTTCGTCGTATTCACTATTAGGAGTTCCAATCGACTTGAAGGTCTTTCAATTTCGAAAGTAACTTATTTAATCTACTAGCCTCGTTGAGACATGAGACATTTGTGCAGAGGCTTTTCCAACCACTTCGCTCAGAGGATCGAAAAGTATTTCTGTAAGCATTGCGAGTCAACTTAAATACCTCCGACCCGTCCCTGCGATTCCAAGCTCTTGTACACAACTTTTGAGTCGAACAGGTTTGGTATTTCACCAAGGTGTTCCTCTAGAACGCGAAGCGAACAAGTCTCTTGGTAAGCTGCTACTATGAGTGAGCTTGTTTTATGCACGACCTCATCCAAGTCACTTGGAGATTCAATCGTCGGAAGCTACCCATAAAACCTAGTCGCCAATCCCTCTTCGAAGGAGATCCCAGTTCGTAGATTTGGGATTACGATATGTGACGATATCTAGTGAGTCGTTTAAATGATTAAAGACCATGTACTTATGATCAGATAACGACGATTCGAGCTCGTTTGGTACGAGTCTGTTTTCCACCTCATGCGTAATACCGTTAGAACAGAGAGTTACATCTAACACCTCTTCTCTGCCAGCTCATGCAAATGTTGGGCAGTTTCCCGCATTAAAAATGTGCAAATTTGTATTGTTTAGGTATTGATATCTGAGCTGCCCCAAATTATGTGGTGAGCATTTACATCACTGCCGATTGTGAGGGAAAACCCATATATGTCACAATATGATACAACCCTTTTGAAATCATCAGAAGGTGATGGTTCATTATTCGGCAAATATGCCGAAAAATAGATGTATATCTTGTTTATTTTATCAACAGTCATATTGACTGTGACAGCCCAAATAACGCGAGTTGTGAGGTCGGATATAACGCGTCAATATCAGCATTCGCAAGTATACATGCACGAAGTATTTCAAGTGAATTTTTCATACCATTTTTGTACAAAGCTACGAAGACGGCGTTAAGTTGCTTTCCAACATAGAAGTTTCCTTTATAGAAATAAGGTTCTTGAACCAAAGCTATGGAGCCTTTATATATTTTTTATTTTTTATTTTGATTATAGAGGTTTGAACCGTAAGGTCATCCACCTCTGCGGGTTAGAAAAATCTATTGAGAAATATCTCTAACCCTATGTGCGGGGTTGGGATTCGAACCCAGGTGAGCTGGGTACAAGGCAATCGATTTACCAACTACGTTATGCCCGCCCCTGGAAGCTTTTACTTTTTGCACAAGGCGGAATAGATTCAAAGTTGCTATACGTTTATGCTAAAGATTATTTTTTTCTACTCTAACTATACTCGATTACAGTACTACATATTTCATCATCAGCACTTATTGTACCGAAACTAGAAGATATCAAACTATAGCGAACCCCGAAATTGGTTCGACGAAAAGAATCTCATTTCCCGAGCAAAGTCGAACATTTAAATTAAAAGTAGTCGAATTCGTAAATTTATTTCAGCGACAAATTGAAATCTTATTTTGGTTTCAGTTCTTGTTTTATTATCAACAATGACATCAAATTTTGATCTCATTTGGCGATCATTATATATGTTGCGTTTTTTAGAAGATTTTTGTTTGGTTTGTATTTCTCCGTCAAAACATCGAATTGAATACTTATTTAGTTATAAATTTAATCACAATGCAGGCAGAAATAATTTTCCATTTCATATCATACAGCAAAGTCTCTGCTTGAGATTTTGATCTTTTAACCACTTTTTTCCTTTTTCATTTCGACTATATATAATCACATTTTCCTTTTTACATCTAAAGTTTATTTTTGTCGTTAAAATGTTAAAAAAAGAAAAAAATCTTCTAATCACTAAAACAACCAAACGTTTCATTTTGATGCCAAGTGATTTCAGAATGCATGATTAGTCAAGATCTGATGTCAAAGCAAGAATGCTACTTTGAAAAAAAATCTTGATACGTTGGTAGTGATCAATAAAAATCTAGAAAAATATCATTTTCTTGATAAAAAAATATTCCTTTTAACATTGAAGCCAGCTTTTAATTCAATTCACAACGGGTTTTGGGGACTTCAAACCACCGACGACCCGACATGACAGAGCTATTCGAAAGGTGTCCCATACAAAAAAACGATTGTTTTGAAATGAAGCGATCACTACTGTCAAACTACGACAGATCGCTCCGCCATTGTTGAATCTGGGAAGGCTTCTCGATAAGTATATTGGTATTGCAGAAGGTGTGCAATTCCCCCATCTGCGCATGTAGTGGTAATATACATCAAAATATTATTCAGAACTCATTGAAAATGCATGTATTTTGTAACTTTTTTGCTAGTAACACACAGTTTCGTTAAAAAGTACATACATAGGATAATAGGAAAACTAGAATAACGATATTCAACATGCTAAAAGAAAGTTTGTTCGTTCTAGCATACCTGGTACAACATTGATGGTTTGTGCGAACCGTTGTGTTTTTTTTTAACAGCATGAAGTAACAAGTTACTTTACGCTTGTCCGGACATGTCGTAGACTCAGGTGATTCGCAATTCTAATGCCAAAAGATCTTGACTCCTACGGTAGCAGACAAAAGGTTAAGTCGCCGGTAAACTCTAAGCTTGTACATATGATCCTTCCACGCTTTTCTAAACTTTCTCCCTTGAACGCCTTGCTCTCCCTTGAGTACTATTGCTCTTAATATTGAAAAATATACTTCACCTTCCAGTCCCTTGCTAATTAAATGCCGTAACAACAGTTGACGTACTGTTGTGTTATCGAAGAAGACTAGCATGCGAACCATTATTCAGATGCCGCTAGTGTAACAACGTATTTTAATTTAAACAATTTCTGACGCATTTTTTGTTCCATGTGGCACATCGGTTCGTCGGTGTTCAAACTTCGGGTAGTTTCCATTTTAATTCGGCTTCCAAAAAAAATTCTCCTTTGTTTTGGGGGAGGAGGTTGCAGACCCTTCGGGTCTTATGGCTGGCTACGTCCAGGACTTCAGTCCTTGCAGCCAGCTTCCAATCCTGTCGATCGCATCTATCACCAACATTTCCATCTCTTCCGGCCCAGTACCGGTATTACGATGTCATCCGCGAACCTGACCTCTAGAAGAATTCCACGAGGATCCGTTCTAAAATATCTAAAATCGTGACAGACCATTTTATATTCCCATGAAACTTTACAGGTTTCACTAGCATGGGAAACTAAACTTTTTCCACATTCAATAAGATTATTTTGACTCAAGAGCAATTTTTTTAAAACTGCGTAGACGTTTCTACCTGCTTTAATTTCAAAATTGTTTGAGAACGAGTTACAGTTATATAGTTTTCAAATGGTTTACAATATCGCGTGGATGGCAATAGGAAAGTTACAGAAAATGTTATGGGCCTTTTGTTGTTGATGGAGAAATGCGAATAACTTATGAAAAGATAATAATAAAACAAAATGATTGTGTTGTTAAAACAAAATTTAAAATATCTCCAGAACTATTGCATTTCAGAAAATTTTTGTTATGCGCATTATGATTTAAAATGGCATCTAGAATCACATTCAAAAATAATATTGTATTTTTGGCTGCAATTAGTATGAATTATAAAAATATGTCAAAAGTTGTTGGTAGAATTTTTTTTTATTGAAAGTTTACCCATGGTCCAAAAATACTGAAAAAGTTTCTTTTACGTCTTTAAAACGACAAATATTATATTGTTGACATTTTATGATGTGGTAGCGTGAATAACTTTAAAAAAGGGTATAATTACACGAATTAATTATTTTTGTTGGAGCAAAATTCCAAATATCTCAAATACTCACTATCGCATTTTCGAATATTTTTGTTAAATGCATTTTGATTTAAAATGATACTTGTAATTATATTCTGTAATAAAATTACACACTTTATATATTAATTCCACTATGTTTGTTTATAGTTTATAGTTAAAATTGCACTTCACTATTTAACAGATACCGCTACTTGGATTGACTACTTTGGATATGTGGGGCTAAAAAACAAATTTTTTCAAACGCTATATGAACAACTCTTCTATGTGTGAACCAAGTCTGCTCATATTTGGCATACATAATACATACACGATGACGATAAATCTGTGCTGATATGATACAAATCCATCGATTATTAAAGGAGTTCTAATTCATCAAAATTGAAAAATTGATAAAAAGTGCGCAAAGATACCCCGCACGACGGTACCTGGTATTTCGATTACTAGATTGTGATAAAATTACAGTTTTTTATGTCAGTTAGTCCGAAATTCAAAAACATATATAAAGTTATTGTTAGAAAAACTTTTTTACCGATAAGTTCTCCATGCAATCACATTTAAAATGTTTCTTTTTCTTTTTAGGTTTCTTTTGACAAAGTATAAAAAAATTTAAAAAATGGTTTTTTGCAATTTAAATTTCCAACATAATTTTTTGCCTTTCTCGTATAGAAAGATTAGGCAATCACTCTAAAAATTGTCAACCTAATCCCGGCCCGGATGGCCAATTGTCATATGCCATTCGATTCAGTTCATCGAGATCGGAAAATGTCTGTGTGTGTATGTATCTATGTGTGTGTATGTGTGTATGTGGAAAAAATGTCACCTCTGTTTCTCAGAGATTGCCGGACCGAGTCAAATGAAAGATACAACCTTCCCATCGGGTGCCATCGATTTTTTTTTATGGATTGAACTTCCGGTTCCGGAGTTACGGGTTGAAGAATGCGGCCACACAGCAAATTCCCATATAAGCTAAAATGAAAAATTCTCAAAGAGAGTAAGGGAAAATTTCAAAATCGAATTTTTATTTTTGATGCCAAATGACTTTAAAATGCATGAAACGTTGAGATTTGATGTAATCTAGAAAAAAAATTTTTTTGATGAAAATTGACTTTTTTTGGATATTTTTGCCTTTCTCATATAAAAAGGTTATACAATCACTCTAAAAATCGTCAACCGAATCCCGGGTAATTTTTTATGACATATATAGGCTTAGGTGGGAGTGTGTAGTGAGGAGTTGATACTCTAAAATTAAAACTGGTTTAAAATTTCTTAACAAATTAAAAATTATCGGCAGGGTTCGAACCACGGATCTTCCTCCTTGATCCGCCGCTGGTTTCAGTGTGGACACATAGTACCTCAAGATCGTGGCTCTCGATCTATTGTATGTATGTGCAAATCGTACTGAATATGTAACATACATTTCTACCATTGTATTGAATATAACCAGCCATGGAATCTAAACTAAACCGACAACATCTAGAGAAAAATTAGATTGCATAGTTTCCAATAAGTTTCAGTGTTTAAAAATTGAACAAAATTCATACACAGCAAAACAACATCTTTTTTATCCCCCACATAAAATTTAGTTTGAGCTGGCTACGTATATGTTCTGGAAAATAGATCTTTTGTGAATACACTATTCCTCAGATGTCGTTATCTTATCGTGTTACTACGTCTCCCTGCTCAAACCCATAGCATCACCCAGCCCGTATTGTATTTTAGTCGATATTTTAGTAAGATGCGTTGCACCGTCTGCTCCAATTTAATGGAAAACAGTGGTACAATCATCCATCTAATTGTAAACACACAAGTGCGATTATCTGTTGCCCGTGTTTTCAAGATAAAACATTTCCCCACAAAGCATCAATTGTGCAGCCTGAAACTAATGAAGTATTCATTTAATTCAGCACCATCCATCGTCGGTAGAACACGCAAACAAAAACATTCCAACAGGTAGGTATCGGAGGTCGCCGATTGAACGACGTGTAAGAGGCGAGACGACGTAATAATCAGCACCCTAAATTAAACGAAATTAACTACCCAAAATTAGATTCTACTACCACGCCGTCTTCTGATGGCGGTTTTTTGCGTTGAGTTGAACACCAAGATAAAGATGCCCTTTTTCATGTTGCTTGAGTCTATAAAGCACTGACGGAGAGCTGTACGACTTACGAAATAGATCATTCTTTTGACTACTGACTATTGATTCTGGGATCTTCGGACACGCCCAATAAACGTTTTCTGCGGATACGCTGTCCAAATAATGGAAAGAAACTTAAGATCTGGTTGATGGAACGTATGACCGTTAACGTTTCGATCCAAAAATGTTACGCTATAGGTGATGTGCGAGGAATATAATAGAATTATGAGCTACGCGGTTCCAAGCCATGCCGTGAAATGACAAAAAGATTTTGTTCAAACAAGAAAACGTTTCGAAAGATGCATGTCGGGCTCACGCGATAATTTGATATGCTTCGTTGCTTCATTCCATTGTGACGAATATTAAAATTGAATACGCTATTCGCTGAACGCTCTTCTCGTGACACAGAAAGAAAGTCCTATGAACCATTTTTCGTATATTAGAGCCCCAACCAGATAGGATTAATAGTATCAGTAGGCTCGTTGCACCAACCCTAAAACTGTGCGGTACACTAAGAAACGACAGCGTAGAGAGTAGAAATCAAAGGGTAAGCTCCGCAACGAAATGTAGTTCCAAGGCGTTATCATGTTTTATTTTTAACATAAAAAGCACTGGAAGCAGATTTTTTCTGAGGAAAAAGAAAATTAATTTGGCTACTAATTGGTGAACAAGTATTTCGCCTGAGGTAGATACTTTCAAATACATATACTTGCAAAGTGGGTCGGCTTACAACCATTGACCCAGAAAATGTCTGCCGAAGCGCGGCGAGAGCGAACGTTCAACCAAAGCTTTGTTCTTTAATCTTCTACGCTGCTCATAGAATGGCTAATTTTCTTGCTGTGGTTTCTGTAGCCATTATCAAGGAATGGCTGTCCCCAGGCTTATTGCGGCGTTTGTGGTAGAGGGACGATTTCCGCAACAAAAAGCAGCTGTCGGCGGAAAACCATCTCAGCAGCTTCCTATTGTTTTGCACTACCTGCATTAGTAGAATTGCTGAAGGTGCATGGCACTTTCCGTTGAACGTGTTTAGTTTTACTACCGTACATGCTCAAATACTGTACTGCGAAATTTACGTGAATTTTTTCTAACATTAAAGCTTCACTTAATACATAGTAGCTTATCGAATACGTTTCATGTTCATATTTGCGATGATCCATCACATGTTTTACATATTCAGCCGACATTTCAATCTATGCTGTAATCACTAATTACATTTTCATCCGAACAATATTTGCTCTCAGTACCTGTTGGGATTAATAGCTACACATCTGGGTACGACGCAGCAAGGAAGAATTAATATTAGTGACGTGAAATTTCTTTCAAATTTAACATAAAATTATACATATCTTAGAAGCTGAACAGCAGCATCAACAACGAAACAATGCCGTTCTGTCCGGACGTCTAGTCTTCAATTACAATCACGTAATAGCGATGCAGCCCGGAGATGCTGAAGAGATCTAACGCTGATCTAACAATAGCGTATATTTCAATTCCGGATCTTGGAAACTTTTTTCAAAGTTTGTGCGGTCTTTTGTCCTTTTACTTTTTAAGAATAGTAAGAACGGATATAAGCGGAATAATGTATATGCGTTGCAGCTATTAAACATCTGTTAACAATAGGACAAAGACAAGATATTACGTTTGGAACAAAACTTGCATTGATTATAATTCTTCGATGTTGTGTTCTCTTAATTATTAAATGTGAGATTTCTCTTATTTGTTAAAAAAAATATACACACTTAGAAAAAATCGTGTAAATTTACGTCTGCTGATCCTGACATATACGAGCATTAAAAATGACTTACTTTGAAGTTTGATTTTAATTTTACATGACGTTGAATTTCGTAAATCACGTAATTTTACTCCACAAAGAGCGTTTGTTCTGAATGGCAGTAAATGTAATTTTATGTTATCGCGCATGTAAAGTATATGTTTCATGTAAAATTAAACGGAACACGGTTAAGTTTCATCATTTCGTGAATTACGGTTTGTTAAATTGTGTCATGTTTGCAAATACGTCAACGATAAAATTTACATTTTTTTGGTGTGTATGTACCACATAAAAATAAAAATTTGCGGTAAGAATTTTGTACTACACAGAGGACAGAGCATTTTTTTAAATTTCCGCCAAGTAAATATAGAATTCATTATACTACAATTTTCATTTGCATAACTAAAGATGTTTTCAAAAGTTTTTATATTTCGTGCAAAAGAAATGTATAGGATTCGCTCAAACTTTGAAAATTGAAGGACCGGAGATGTGTAGGGCTCACGACTCACTTTCGTACCTATTCACTAAAAAGAGTCCTTACTCCTTTTTCGCCCTTCTCTCCCATCAAGGTATTATTTTGTCTGCGGGCTTTGAGGTTGTGCTTTTGTCGCACCTCTTTTTATGCTCTTTCTCGGAACCTTGCTTGGTTCATGAAGTGGCTCGAGCTTTGAGCTTTGATTTAACTCTCAACTCTTCTCTTGCTTCTTGTCTTCATCTATTACGCCACCATTAAGCTCTCGTTCCAAAGAGCCGTTTAGATGCTGATTCCATTCCTGTTTTCGTGAGTCATTCAGCTCCCAGCCTTATCTCCAACGAAGGAATTTCTCCCGACACCGATACCCACCTCCTTGTGCCATTTAGCTCCCAGCTTTATTAAGATCTACTCGGATATTATCCATCAGTGAACTACTCTACTCCGACTGAGAGTTCCCTGGTAGCGGAATTTCTCTGGATACCAATGTCTGTATCGTGAGCCAATTAAAGGGTGAACACGAAATTATTGCGACACCGAAAATGTCATGCCAATTTTCTTATTATGTTTAAAATCAAACCCAAATTTTAGGGTAGTTTTATACATATATTTACTTCAAAAATCAAAAGAAAAGTTAATCGATGGAGCCTTGAGTGTAAAATTGAACGCATTTTCGCTTGATGCCCTCCATCAAAGTCTTTACAGTGTCATCCGGTACCAGTTTCTCAGTTTTTTTCACTTTCTTAACATGTCCTTCTCGTCTTTGACTGTCTTCTTGCTCTTCCGAAGTTCCAGCTTCATCATTGCCCAGTACTGCTCTACCGGGCGCAGCTCCGGACAATTTGGCGGATTCGTGTCCTTTGGAACAAAATGGACAGAATTGGCCTCATACCACTCCAGGACACTTTTAGAATAGTGGCATGATGCCAAATTTAGCCAAAATAGCGGAGCTTCGACGTGCTGCTGCAAGAACGGCAAAAGGCGCTTCTCGAGGCACTCAGATTTGTAGATCTCGCCATTTACTGTGCCCTTTGTCACGAAAGGCTCACTCCTCAGTCCGCAAGAGCAGATGGCCTGCCAAATGATATTTGGAGGCGAACTTCGACATTTTCTTCTTCTTAAAGTTATCGTCCACATAGAACTTGCTCTTACCGGTGAAAAACTCCAACCCCGGAATTTGCTTAAAATCGGCTTTTATATACGTTTCGTCGTCCATCACACAGCAGCCATATTTTGTCAGCATCTTCTCGTAGAGCTTCCGTGCCCGAGTTTTAGCCGTCGATTGTTGCCGCTCATCGCGGTTTGGGAAGTTCTGTACCTTGTATGTATGTAGTCCAGCTCTCTTCTTTGTATTCGGGACGTAGCTCTGCTACATGCCGATCTTTTTAGCCAAATCACGGCTTGAGACGTTGGGATTTGCTTTAATCATCCGCTTCACCTTTCTTTCCGTCTTTTTGGTCTCCGGTCCCGGTTTTCTTCCAGCTCCTTTGCCGTGATCCAACGTCAACCGCTCCTGGAACCACTTCAACACTCTGGAAACGGTTGAATGGTGAATGTTCAAAATTTTTCCCAACTGCCGGTGCGACAAGTCAGGAAATTCCACTGGCGTAAAAAGCTTTTGCAAATGCCGTGTCAAATAAACGTATGGAAAAAAAAAAAAAGTCAGGAAATTCCAGGTGTTTGGAAAAAATTTGTTCTCTCGACTCGCGTTGGTTCACCTCCATTTTCGTTTAATCGAAAAACACGACTTCGAGTTTGACAGCATGTAAACAATACACATCAATGAGAAAGTGTGCAAAATTTGGTTGATTTTTACCCAATGGTAAAAAAGTTATGCCCCGTTGAATGTGTCGCAATAATTTCGTGTTCGCCCTTTAGCTACAATTTTTGTCGCGCCCTACTGTGAATGCTAGCTATTCGACACGGTCTACTCGGTCTAATCCCCGGTGGTGGATCTAGCCTGCTGCCGACCTACCCGGTAGGGTTTTGAGGTCGGTCTGGCGATTCCGGTGAAGCCTGACGTCCGGTTCGCTGGCGCCCCGAAAACCCGAACCCAGTGCTACGCCGCGTACCTCTCAACTGGTCACCAGAGGTGGACCCAGTCTACATCGTCGGAGAGTTCCGTGGCGGCGGAATTACTCGAAACCCCATTAGTGGTTTAATGCGGCGTTCTAGTCAATGGCGCTAGTTTGTTGGTCCCTTCGCCATTTCCTCTGCAGCTTGGAGAGTATGCTCGTAACCACTCTGTTGACAGTATCTCAGATATGCTCGTTGTGGAACGTCTCTTCGACGATATTGTCCACTGTCACACCAGACATACCCCTTCGAACCTCGGGCATTCGAAGACCACGTGTTCCGGTATCTCTGGCACGTTCACACACTCTGGGCAAAGAGGTGATGAAGCGTGTCCAAACCGATACAGGAACTTCCGTAAGCATCCGTGCCCGGACAAAAACTGCGTCAAATGGACATCCTGCTAACTCACACCGACACATTTGGGATAAGTAGGTGGGTACACCTTCCCTTCTCCACGCTGTTCCACTCTTGCTGCTACTTAGCCAACGAGTCCGCTGGACCGTCTTCTTGTATTACGTGCATTTCTCCGCTGGTAGCATTCCACGTCCTCAGCCAGAGTGATGCAGATGGGAATCAGGTCACGCAGCATCCCTGGCCGATACGCCATACCTCAGTATTGAGAATGAGACACCCGCCAGGAGACATGTCATGCAGCCTCTTGCTCCTCTGTTATTCGGCATAATACTTGCCAACGCGTTAGTTGTCCTCGCAACCTTCTCCATCACACCGAGGTGCTTCAGCGCACGCACCGATGGGATGGATGTCCCCCGACGCTGATCACGACACACTGATTTTTTTTACGGTTGCTGTCCAGCACTGCCCGGTCTTGTAGTGAGCCAGCTGCAATTTGACGTCAGCCATCTAGGTTTCCTATATTCGCCTATTATTTTTGCCGTCAACATCACCACCTCCTTAAGTGCGTCGCCAGTTATCGTTAGAACAACATCATCTGCAAAACTAATCATCCCCACTCCCCTGGTTAGTTCCAGTGTTAACACTCCGTCGTATATTATAATCCAGAGCGTTGGGCCAAGCATGGAACTCTGAGGTACTCCCGCCGTGACCCTAATCGACCTCTGCCCCATGGTCGTATCATAGACCAGTACTCGGTTCTGGAAGTAACTTTTCAGAACCTTGCACAGGAAGTCCGGAACCCGCATTCTGTGCAGCGCTACGGCGATCGCCCCTCACTAGCACTGTTAAACTCGTTCTTCGCGCCTATCGTTACCACGGCGTAGTACCGATTACCCCTTCTCTTTTGCTTCGATGCTTTCTACGCGCTCGTGATGACTGTGTGAATGGCGTCCACCCTTTCCGGCACCCGAACTGCCTCTGCGATAGTCCATTCTCACCTTCGGCGTAAGTCATCAGCCTGTTGAGGATGACCCTTTCCAGAAGTTTACCTAGAGTATCCAGCAGGCATATAGGCCGACACAATGCTGGATTTGCTGGTTGGTTACCTGGTTTTGACAGCAACACCAGGATCTGGATTTTCCATCTATCCGGGAAGTATCCATCCTCCAGGCATTTCTGTAGGATTATCCTGAACATATCCGACAACGCCAGAATTGCAGTCTTTAGTGCCACGTTAGGGATACCATCCGGCCGGGGAGCTTTCTTTGCATTCAGCCCTTTTGTCCATATAAGGAGCTCGTCGTTGGAAACTCGATTGTCACCAGCATTTCCACCGTCTGCATCAACGTAGGGTGTAGGCGGTAATGCGTTTGGGTCGTGCTTCAGGAATCGAGCCACCCCAATAATTTTTAGTTTGTCAGCGTACATTTCCTCTGGTGTCATTGGACCTTTAATCGTGGCCATAACGACACGGTAAGCTACTTTTCTGCACAGCTCCAGCTGGCAGCACTATCTCGTGTTTAAAAGCAGCCTTGGCCGGCCGAAATGTAACCTTGCACGCTTCTCTGACTGCCTCAGATCTTACTCTCTGAACGCGTCTGCTGGCTTTTAGGCAGGCAACCCGGAGGATGCTTAGCCTTTCGTTCCACCAGTACGCTGGATGCCGGTTGTTCCTCGGCTCCATTTCCCTCGGCATTGTTAAATCACATGTCCTGGTCACTGTTTCCGACAGCTCATCGGACACTCGGAGCAGGAGTGACGCTGTCAGCACGAAGCGCTTCCAAAAAAAGGTCCTTGCGAAGTTCTTTATTTTCCACTTCCGCTCACCAGTCCTCACTTCTCGACTAGAGCTTCTAGATTTTTGGATTTCTCGGGATTCCCGATTCCAGGGAAATTGTATTTTCTCATTCCCGGGACTCGGGAATCCCGGAAAACAAGATTTTTAATTTATTCCATAAGATTTAGATTCTCCAAATGAAATTCTGTAGGAAATATCTTTACCGGCAAACATTTGGAGTGAGTAGTGAATGCAGATTGTGCTTTTCCAACTGATTTGCAGATCAAAGGACTATATATATTTAGGCTCACAGATGTTTTCGTGTTCCACGCCATACTCAAAACACTGCTAAAGAATGTTGCATTCATTCAAATTTTCATTCAAAAATGGATTAATTTGCCGGCCTTTATACCGAACCATTTCCTTACAGTAGCGTTAGTGATGCGCACGATATCTCTGCCACCGATGAACCGATTGATCAGATTTTTAACAATTCTTTTAATAGTTTATTTTAATAGTTAGATCTTGAATGAAAGGGCTTGCAATCAAATTTGTAATGGAAATTGCGTTACTTTCTTAAAAAATCGATGTGTGTGTGTTTCAAAACTTGGGATGGTTTGTAGTGATATCATGCTTAACGCAAACGCTATTTAAAATAAGGAATGTTTCTAGAACGTCTGCAGAAATATTTGGTCGGTTCATCGAATGCATATTTCGTCTTATTTATTATACTGTAATTGTAATATCTGTAAATTTTTGGATGTATGAAAAGAGATACATAACGTTGTATCTGTCCAATATCCTGCGCATCCAAACTCTTTGAATGCTTTCAAGGATGCAGGCAGGATTTTTGAAAAGATACGATCAAGCAATCCAGATACTTGCCCGTAACAGGAAATCGATATGTAATAGACTTCATCCATCGCTGCACAGTTCGTCCATTATCTGCTTGATTTGGATTCACACTTAATTCGAAATGATGCTGATCCTACTGTGACGGAAATGGATTCCATGTATAAATTTTCCTCTTTTGATCGGAAGTAACTTCACACTACCCAGAAGCAGCTCAATCTTTTCATTCAAAATTACCAAAGAAGGTGCTTTGCATTAAATTGATCACATTCCATCGTATCAGAACAACGAATTCCAATTTTGGACAGTAACTCCAGCAGCTGCGTTTAGTATATCGTCTCAATCGTAATCGTAATTACCAAAATTTAGGCTATACATATAGATAAGTAAAAGTTTTGCGTAAATTTATTGACGAGTTATCAAATGATTGAATGATGTGTAGGCCACCAAATTGCCATCTTCTGACAACTGCTTTAGGGCAGATATACATGCAATTGAAAACTTTTCAATTTATTCTTTTGTTTTCAAGAGAAACATTCACCTTTTTATTTTTCTTCTGAATTCCCGGGATCCCGGGATTTCCCGGGAAATTTATTATTTATTTCCCGAATCCCGGGAAGCTGAAAACCGTCGGGAAATGGAAGCTCTATTCTCGACGTTACCGTACAAATCCGCCGACCAATGGTGTACCAATGGTCGCTTGGTGGTCACTATGTGTGTTATGTCGATGATGGATTCTCGACCGTCTTTACGGAATGTGCTAGCGAAACCTTCGTTGCCAGTCTTACATCCAGCATCGCCAGGGCTTCCAACAAGCTGTAACATCTTGCATTGGTCAGCATGCTACCCCACTCCACGGCTCAAGCGTGAAAGTCTCCTCTTATAACCAATGGCATTCGTCCGACTAACGAGTCGATTAGTGCATCCAGCATCCGAATGTACTGCTCTGGTGTCAACCCTGGGGGAGCATAAAAGCTACAAACGAATACACCGTTGATCCTGGCGATCACGAAGCCCTCATGTGTGCTATCGACCACCTATTGAACAGGGAAACCGCCCATTACTTGGATTACCGTCATCCCTTCACTATCCACCACCCAGTTACCGCTATCGGAAGGAACACGATACGACTCTGCAATAATTGCAACGTCGCAATTCGTTCCTGTTGTTTATTGCCACAAAAGTTGCTGTACTATGTCACAATGATTGAGATTAAGCTGGGTTATCATCAACATCATTGGAATGCCTTCGCCTTTTTGTAGTCTGGGTTTAATGCAATTCAGAGACAAGTTGCGTCCACTACTAGGGGGCTCTTGTATGAGTTCTTTGGTGTGGGGGAGTGTGGTGGGCAATTTAAAAAAAAAATAAGCCTCCCGTTATGTGGTCTTTTCCGCCCTCATTTGTGCAGAGCAAGCACTTTAGTTGCTTTGTGCAGCCTCTAGCAATGTGTCCCTTCTCTACAGTTCCTTGCATGATGGCCGAAACCCAGGCATCTGAAACACCTCTCATTTTGATTAGTGGCTCTTGGGATCAATCGCAACGAGCAAACTGACCATCCGATTTTGATCTTACCGGTTGACATAAAGTTGTTGGCTGCGGCTGGCGGTAAGCGTATCACTGCTGTCTGTGTGCCATCAGGGTGTTCTCACCCTGATTGGTATCTGCTCCTTCTGCAGGTTACATTGCTCTATTAGCGCGCTCCTAACTTAGTCTTCCGTTGTGATCTCGTCGAGATTCCTACGCTCGACCACTACTTCCTGAACTGAAGCTCTCACATTCGCTTCTCTTCCCACCGCTTCTGCCACGAGTTCCCGATAGGCCGAGCTCTTAATCAATGGATCTTTCTTCAGCTCAAACAGCATCTCGCGTTTCTGAGTGCGCCTGGTTCTTATTACGTTCTCCCCCAGCTCCTTCAGCTTGGGATCTTATCCCTCCCTTTTGAGGGTCGCAGCATACGTCACGCCGTCGTTTGCTTTGACGACTAAAGCGTCTCCCCTATACTTCTCGTTGCGCGGCCGAAGGTCTTCTTTCTTCTGCTTCTTCTTCTTCTTCTCTGTTTCTTTCTGTTTTTTTCCTCCTCTGTACTACAGTTTCTGCGGTTCGCCATTCACTCTGCAATTGTCGGTTGTTTCACTGTCTTTCACCGACCTTCTTGGGCTTCTTCGGTTACTCCTCTTCTCCTAGTGTCATCCTTACTCTTTTCACAGAACTATACCGGGCATACCTCGGCATTTCATAGGCTTCTGCTTTCGATATCTCCGGCTATCTCTTCGGGGTTGGCAGCTCTTTCTAGCAACGCCATTTTTTCCCCTTCGGCTGCTACTACGTCGGATTTGATGCTAATCTCTAGATCCTTTATCTGTCCGTGCACGTTAGCCTCGCTTTTCACGAATTCGCAGAGTTCTTCGATTTTTTGCCTCAATTTCGTCACTTTAGGTAACCCATACTGGTGGTTTTCTTGGGTAATACTTGGTTTCAGCGTGCCCACCTGAAACCCTAACTTTCCTTGGCGCCCTGTTCCTATGTCGCCACTCGGTATGGCCTCCCTTGGCTGCTCTCGCTGCTGCTGCTGTTGCGGTTGCACTTGCTGTTGCACTTGTTCGTTTTGCTGGTTCGGCGACCACGCTAGCACCACAGGCAAACGGGTTCACCGCAAGTTTTCCGTTAGAACTTTTTAATTTTTGTTTTTTTTGTCTACTTCCGTGCTTTTTGGGTCCCAACGCCTAACCGTTATCTACACCCGTAATAAGAAGTCAAGATCATTCATGAGGTATCGCGTTTAAAACCGGATCGGAGCTAGTGAGCCTACTTCCACCGGCTAAGGTTTCGAACGTACTTGGAGACCAACCAAAGTTTTGTTGGGACGGGGGGCAGCCAGTACCATTAGCCCACTCGCCGTTTCGGGGACGTGTCACCCATGCTTACTAGGGTAGTGGAATGGCTTGGCTGTCGGTCCGTGTTCTGCCGCCAGTATGCAGTAATTAGGTTCTTATTGGTATCGATCCTACTGTGTCGGTTGGCACTCCAGTTGGGTGAGGTTGCTCTTGGATAAAATCTTAGTGGAAGCAGCACCGACTCGCTTCGACGGAGCTGCTTTCGGATTTACATGGCTATTTATAGTGATTTAGCAGAGCCCAACATTGCCTTGCCCCACCATATCCTAGCTAGACTTCCCAACTCGCAGTAGGTCAGCACCTACTGTCCTATAGTCCCTGCTGTTCCCATATGCATGTATGTGCGTGCATGTGTGTGTCAAATAATGCAACTCAATATTCTCAGAGACGGCTGAACTAATTTGCCCAAACTTAGTATAATGGTATGAATGGTATAAGACTCCCATAAGCTACTATTGAATTTTATAGTTGATCCGACTTCCGGTTCCGGAGTTAAGGGTTGAAGAGTACGGTCATACAGCAAATTCCCTTATGAATTGGTAACACTATAATGTCCGAATAACCAATCAAAGTAGCTTTGACCACATTGGCGACCTATGACGGTTCCTGATGCCCCCGGAGAACTCGTCAAGTTCCTAATCTAATATCACACCTATTTTCCAGCGAACTCTTAATCGATTTTTACAATCGTGATTTCAAAGATATAATACCCAAGTAGCAATTGCAACATGTTGAAAGTTTTAGATGTTGTACAACTGCAACACAATATTTTTTATTGTTGGATATATTTGAAAAGAATTTCCACGGCTTTTTAAAATGATTGTGCAACTATGTAACTATAGAGCTGGCCAATAGTGTTGAGTATGCAAAAATCAATAACAGTTGTGAAACTAATCAGAAACTTTGCTAACTTGCACAAACAGTCTAACAAGTTGCAAATCCTCTTTGTTTGCCATTTCTCCCTAAAACAGAACTGTCCAACTACCCAGTGCTCGACAAATGGCACAGCTATTGTTTTCATTATTTTGCTACAATTAGGAACATGTTGCACAACATACAAACAAAGTGCGCTTTTTCCATAACATAGTTGTTACCAAGAGAGTTACAAATACTATACAGTAACAAAGCGTGCTACTTGGGTACTTTCATTGACTGTTCCGGAGTTACAGCTTGGTTATTGCGGTCACATAGGAATTTCTCATACAAAGGTTAAAAATCTATTGAAATGAATATCAAATTACTTCGATTCGCTGGCCTAAACCATTGACTGTTGCATGTCTCATCCACCCCTCCTCCTTCTTCTCACACACCTTCCCAACTCAGCCAACCCTACCCCCCACCCCCCACCATCCTCATACCCGCACCCCAGAAACCTCAAACACGCATTCCTTTCACCCACCCGTATACCAAAATATTTTAGGTTTTTTTCCAACGCTTCCTCCCCTCCCACGAATTATCCATCTACCCTCTCCACCACCTCGCATTTCAAAATATGTTAACATGAAGACAACACTGAACTCACGCCTATTAAGGTCCAACTGAGAACGCCTCAATAAGCGGCCATCTTGGCAAACTAAAAAAGCAGTTTTTTCTAACACCGTTGAAAAAATCTTCATGAAAATGAATCGATGTATTCGGGGCATTGGTACAGTAATACTGATTGATTTTCATGGAGTTTTTCGGAACGGTGTGAGACAAAACTGCTTTTTTCGTTTTCCAAGATGGCCGCTTTTCCAAGCTTTCTCAGTTGAACCTTAAGCTAATTAAATATTATATTTTTTGTTTGTTTCAAGTGTGTCAGCATCGATATATTGCTTATCAAGCTCGCGGCAGTCGTGTACTCATATATAGTTAACAAGTGTAATAAAAATGTAATAGATATTTGCACAAGGTTATATTGAACATAACCAGCAATTCAATAATAGCTTTGATAAATGAGAAAGCCACAATTGCACCACTAGGTGGATTAAAACAGGGTTTTTTTCTATTGGTTTAGGGAGAGTGCGATTCTTACGTCCCCTCATTACTGTACCTAAAACTATAGAGTCACAGAACGTTTCAACCTGTTGATTTTTGTCGTGCCCTGTAGAAGACCCAAACCAGGGGCCAAAACGTTGGCAAAGACAACGAACAATCGACGCAATTCGTTTGTGACTGCATTGTCGAAACCTACCCTAGAGTCCACAACGACCAGTCGAAGCATTCACGTCTACCTAAAACTATAGGCAGGTGAGATTCCTTGAAAAGGCTAAAATTTTTCTCTTAAGGCCCACCAATTATAACAGCTCCAGGAAACGATGGTACAAAGCCTAAGCAAACCGCTTCTGATCTTAGTAATTCAGGATCAAACGAGGAATTTTTAGCGGTTTCTTGAACACCAAAAATCTCAAGTTTCTCAGAATTTCAACCAGAGATTTAACTTAGTGCACCAACCACTTTGTGTTATTGCGGAACTCGTTACACTGAGGAGACTTCAGCGTGCGTGGTTGGGAATCGAACCCAGGTGAACTGCGTACAAGGCAATCAATTTACCGACTACGCTATGCGCGCCTGCGGTCTTATCGATGATAATTCATTTAGCCCACTCCACGATCTTTGCTTTAGCTGCTCCGTATCATTTACGTTTCAATGAAATTGAGCAAACGAGCGATATAGTTTGCAATAATTTTTGCTATCTTTCTAATTCGAAGTTTATGCATTTGAAATGTTTGTGACGCACAACTCAAAAATGTACGTTATTTATTTTTATGTGCACTTCACATCTGAGAACAAATACATTTATTGTGAGTAAATATGGATAGGACTAAGAACGCCGACACTAATTTTGACTTTTGTATGACGTATTCCAATTATTTATAAAGTAGTTCAAGATTTCAGCGCCCGTAGGGTTGGTGGCCTTGATTTTCGAGCCTCCACAACGCACAGTGTCGCCAAGCCGGACAAAACCTCAAAATTTTATTTTTGATTTTTCATGATTTAACATTTTTCTCTGTTTCTTAACAGGTTGAGTAGAGTCTTCTCGAAATATTAAGTCCCGAGGACGATAGTTCGATTTTTTACATGACTTCAAAGGTGAAATAGATGATAAATTCTGAGGAAAACTATTTTCAAACCTATGTTATTCGAATGCATATATCTTTTTAGTTAAGATTCCGATTGGGGTCAAACTGATTTCATGTGAAAGGTTATTCGCTGGACTTATAGCTGCCATTCGATTTAGTCGATACAAGCCTTTCTTCTCGCTCAGACATGAAAAACAAATAATAAATCGAGCAATAGTTTTAAGTTATAATGTTCAAAGTGGCTGTACTTTTTTTGGAAACGGTTCGGAAAGATCGCTTGTTGTTCACGATACTTGAAAATTAGTGTACTTTCCGAAAATGAATTTCTTGTTTTGCCCCTTTCTGCCCCGAGGTATGAAAAAAGGTGATTTTTCATGATACGTCTGACGGAGACGCATGGTAGCCTTTGACTACCCAGGGTTCGCAATATAATTTATATATGTGTCTTATCATTATCAACAATTGAAAAAATGTGTGTTCTGCTACAAAATTCACCGCACCTAATTTTTTGAAAATGAATTTTCGGAAATAGTGCACTTTATATTTGTAAATGTTGAATTTTCGAACCACCCTAAGTGCCAAAATTTTGAGGAAATAAAAAAACAAAAAATAAACATCAAATATGAATTCAGCGTCACAAAATATCACTAATGTGAAGTTTTCATCAAATTCTGGCCACTTTTGAGGTTTTGTCCGACTTTTGTATGGAAGGTGATCACTGTGCAACGGTTACGGTCATTACCATATGTTACTGGTATTTTCACAAAAGTCTCTAAACTACTAATAACAACACATTTCTCTACACGTAAATATTTGGAAATTTTGAAATGTACTGCTTTTCTATACAAAAATTCTATATAAATCAGATGTTCAAGTGGTCACCTGTATATAGACAATGATGCAACTTGCAGTGTGTGATGTTTAAGTACAACACCACGAAATCCTACTTTTGATTACTTATTTCCACAAAACATGTATGTTTAACTTGTATCAGGTCTTAACTGAAATTATCTCTTCTTGAAATGTGCTAAATGACATTTATCCTAAACCAGCACAATAGTGATGAAATGCTTCGTATTTCGTATTATCCGTAACTAATAAACTTTATTTCTGCAACAGTTGAAAATGAATAGTAAAGCGGAGATTGCAACAAACTCGCACATTAAATCAAAAAAACAATGAGAAAAAATCAAACATTTTCCATTTACTCATTTAAATGCAAACTTATTCGCGTCATCGCATTCTCTCATACCGGGGGACATACTTCCGATTTCTTCTTGGGGAATAGTAGTTCACCCACTCGGCGAGCAGTTGAAACGAACAAAGTAGAACGGCAACTAGAGCACTGCGGCCTTCATATTTTATAACAGGAATCAGAGAAATTATTTCATAAATCATCACAACTTAATTATGCAGATTTCCTTTGAACGCGATGGAATCTGCAAATAGACACCGGCAGGAATGCCCGTTGACTGGGAAAGCAACGAGCCCAGTAGAGATGGTGACCGGTTGGAATGTACGTTTGATTTGATGCTGATGGAGAGATGATAGTCATTTCTTGGTAGTTTCCTATGGTGCTAGGTTAATTGCAATTAAGAATGTTTAGTTTGTAGAACATAGAATATTTGTGTACATTTATTTGGAAATACCCTATTGTGCCTATTATGGAAGTACAGTTTATTGTGCCCCTTTTTCGCACCTCTTGGGGTCAAACCAAGCAAATGGGACATGGACAATATCTATTTGGCTAAAACAGGTGGGCAAATATATGCTCAAGTTATATTCTGCATTTGTTGTGCACAGGCTTATTTGCAAATATCCGCTAAATCTCACTTTTAATTAAAATAAAATCACCTTGTTGAAATATCTGCTAATTCGCCTCATTCACAAAGTGTACCGAAACAGGACGCAACGGCGCTTCGCAAAACTATGGGCTTTAATCTAATAATTACCGCCTCATATCTCGTTACTGCGCTACAAACATATTAAATATTGCACTTATACATACCTTTGTTTTGGCTTTATTCACTTTAACAGCACTCGTTGAACGCTAGGATAGGCTTAATGTTAACCTTCCGGTAGTTGAGCTAGAGCACTGAGTGCACGTTGCTCTGAAAATCTAGCGAAAACGTCTTACGACACCAGCGGCTGCTCATTCAGTGGGCCATAAGCGCGACTTCGGGAGGGCTAAAAAGGTTATTCAGAAATACATTGGCACACATTATCGCCATGTTTTTTCGTGATACACTACCACAATCAAAACAAACTTTTTGCATCCAGTACACACAAGAATCATCAGTGCGGCCAAACTAAAACATTCCTTTGGAGAGAAAGTAAAAATCTGTCCAGCATATTTTCAAGACGGCATGCCGAACAATCATATGCACTTGAAAATATATTGTTATGCAATTTTAGATCTAAATAATCAATTATCTTATTTTATTCACCTGATTGCTGATTGTAGTTTTTTTATTTCCACCTGGATATAAAATCCGACTCGAGACAATACAATGTTTGATGTGAAACTAGTCATTACCTGCTGTTAACCTTTTTATGATAATTTCCTGCGAGTGCAATACTGGGCACCCTTCTTCTATCAGATGATTAGATTCTTTCGAAATGTTTACGTTTGTTTTGATCGTCTGAAAAAAGTGGAATGATTCGTTTTACAATTCAGGCCTTGGTATTCATGTTCTAGATACCTATTTGGAATCGATGGAAATGGAATATTGCGTTTTAAGCAGATTGTTGTTTGTTGAGGTGAAATTTGGCACACCCAGGAGGCGATAATTGAATCGTTGAGGTGAGAGTAGATGTACAGAACGGAACATTTATTTTTACTTGTGCTGTAAAAGAGACATTCCTGCTATATAAGAATATTGTAGAACTTTAAAAAACAGAACACTTACACTTTTTTTAGGAAAGGCCCTCTCCTTAATGGTGCCAAAATAGGCCCATTCTCCTATTAGAGCGAAATAGATCTTTTCGGGACATTTTAATACGGTAAGGTGGGGCAAATCCGACCATTGGGTAAATCCGACCCCCTTATGTTATCGAAAATTAGAAGCACTACGCGAATTAATATCAATGTTGTCGTGTAGAGCAACGAAAATAATCATGATGGTGGCATGACAGCATTTTATTAGTCTATATTGAGATGCTGAAACGACAATAAGTGTGTTTTTGCATGTTTTGTATAGATTTTTGTGCCTCAATGACTACAGGATTCTGATTGTTAAAGTGATTGCATAAAAATGTAAGTAAATTTAAATTCTTTAATTAAAGTCCTACAAAGTGCATAGATGAATTTAGTCCTACTTTTTTCATTACATCGTAATGAAAAATGACACGGTGGGGCCAATCCGACCCTTAAATAGTGGGGTAAATCTGGCGCTTATTTCGCTAAGAAAATGTTTATTTATTAATTTGAAACCTATTTTTATTATTATTTAGCACAATGGTAATATGCTTTTATTTTATTTTTTTTGCACAATGGTTCATAATGACAAACGAAAGACATACAAACGTGATGAATATGGTATTCGTCGAGCAATTGCTTCGATGCAAATGGGAATATCTTTACATGCTAGTGCTCGTGATTTTGGCATTCCAAGATTGACATTGAATTCCATCTTCTTCATGTTACAATTCAATTACATAACATTCATAGATATAACATTGAAAAACCATAAAATTTGGGTAATATCTATACTAAATCAACCAAAAACATAGGCGGTCAGGTTTATCCCACCATTTTTGAAAGCAGCAAAAATGAACTTTTTCGTAAAACGCTTGTATCTTAACATATTCCCAAGATAACCTGTAATTTGGTATATGAAACGTATATGATCCGATGTGAAATGAGCATTTTGTAGCCAAAACCATTTACTAGCTCGGATTTGCCCCACCTTACCCTATATGAATAGTTAAATAATATGACTTTAAAAAGTCGACAAAATCAGCTCATATCTTTCCAATTTATTCTTCTATACGGTCGTCATTGTGTTGCATTTGATATTTTTTACGTTACATAAATTTCTCCGAGTTTTCAATTTACGATTCCTTTAAAACTAGATGGCCAAATGTGTTGCATTCAAAAAACTAAGGGAGACAAAGTTGTTGACTGTCAATCGTTTGTTTCCTTTCTCTTTACCGTACTCCCTCCTTATTACACCTTTCCAAAATAACAACACGATACTGAAACTTAGATTGTAAAATGCGTCCACGAGTACAACTATTTCAATGCATGAACTGGATAACGTAAGCGGGTCGTAGCATAGTATTCTGGCACCCTTTTCCGATCCGAAACACATAACAAAAACATTTAAAAACTATATCTCGCACTTTTATTTGTTATTTTTTTCTGTTATTTAAACTACCATCAAGACCAGATTTATAACACAGCATACCCCGAAAATTGCATTGTTATAATCTTGTTATTGCATTCTGATCGGCTGGGTCTCAGTTTTGCGCCCTTTTGCATTTGTTTTTTAATTCGACTTTCTACTTTCTAACAATAATTTAGTATGTACATGGTAATAGCACACTTATTCACACATTAAGGTTCAAGAAACTTGTGGTGAGCGTCTACAAGAATTGAACGCTTAATAGTATGCGAAAAATGTGTTTAGCTTTGCCATCAATTGCTGGAAAAACTAACGACGTAGCCGAATGGTGCCTTTGAAAAACTGGCTGTGGTTTTTTGGGGCACTCAAAACAACTGCGTAATGAAAAAAAAACCACAGCCACTTTTTCAAAACCACCATTCGGCTAGGCCGATAAGCGGTATGATGTCCGGCGGGCCGACGATATGCTAGGAGTTCCGACTAACAACATGCTAGTAGTTTCTATGTCAAGGTATTGATCCGTACTGAAGACTTAACCTGGACGGACCTGCATCATAACCCTTATCCATTCTATATTGAGTAAATCACTGACATATAGTCACCTTTTCTGATTCGCTATTCCCGATTGTGTACCAACGTTTTAGGTTTCTTCTGATGGTTGTACAATAGTCTTGAAGATGAAGTCCAAGTAACAGCATGTATTAAAATACCGGTTCTTCCACGTTAAGATATAACTTTCAAAGCTTTGGTTTAAAAACCGTGTTTTTTACAAAAATCAAACTTTCAAGTAGGAAATTTTTTGAATTGGCCTAAGATGAAGCTGTCGAATTACATAAAAAGATTTTTGTGTGGCAAGCGATCTGTAGATGTTTCAAAATAAACCAGTTTTCTATTTTTAAATCTAGAACCTTCTACCGACAAATCTACATTGACGAATACCTCCAAAAGTGACTTCTTGAGGTCTCATGAAGGTCTGAAACTAGCTTTGTACTACCTTTGCTTTCCTAAACAATGGGAAACATTTCAACATTCTAGAACTTCACTCTGTCAGAAAATGTGGGGCCATCCGAAACTAACACTTCGTAAAATCGCACTCCTGGTCCTTTCTTCAAAATCATCCAGTACAGTACTCTGCGTTACTCTTTCGAGTTGAACCGGTCATATGGTAGTCGGTCTTTGCCAGTATTTCTCTTCTCCCATTCATTCTTCTTATGGACCGCCGATGGATCAAAAGCCCTTGGCGTTGTGCTTATTATATTTAGTACGCATAATAAATATGTCATTTGCAATTTGGCATTTAATCCAATTCTGGAAACGTATAAGTAATAGGAAGAGTGGAAATGCCAACTTGTCATTAACATTTCGCAGTGAATTTTCACATTCATTTGGGATATATTTTACAGCTTTTGTACGTATTTGCTTTGTACTGCAAACTATGGAAATAATCATTGAAGTGTTAATAAAAAGCAATACTCTCGGTAGTTCGAATTGCTCGTTTCGAATTATCGAAAATGAATAGATACCTCTTTTATATTTCATGCGGCTTTATCCTGTTATCTAACACACCGCAGAATAATAATAATTAAAATGCCTATTTGGCGTTCATATCTTTACTGGAGAGAGCACTCATGGAAACTTTGTTCTAAAATGAAAAGACAAACGTACTGGTAAACCTAAAACAGAGGACTCTAAAGGGTATCTGGTGGTTTCCAGAACCCAGTAAAGTTCGGCAGCTATTGAGGCAGAATTTCTGGCTGGTTCAAATCCGCATTCCGGCTCCAGTGACGCAACCGATATTAACTAGAATCGGTTGTTTCACTGGAGCTGGAATACGAATTAGAACCAGCCAGTATTCTGGCTGAGTTTTACTGGGAAGTTTCTTAAAATATAATCTGGGAAATATAAATTTTCTGACAACGCTTCAGTATCCCGTTGAACTCTAACGATTTCGCCACCTGGGCGCCAGTTTGACACTACGGAATAAACTTTGTTTACTTGCGACAAGTTTTGATTCGAGCCAACAACATCCAACCTTTCAATGGGAAAATGAAGCGTTGCCAGATAATTTTTACTTTCCATATTAGGTTTTGGAAAACTTCCGGCAACCATCCGGTACCCTTCAGAAACATCTGTCGAAGGTTTTCCAGTAAGTTGCGGCTTAGCCCTTCCGGCAGGCGCGCTAGTGCACTGAGTGTACGCTGCTCTGAAAATCTTGCGAAATCGTTTTAGGGCACCAGCGGCTGCTCGTTCAGTGGGCCATAAGCGCGACTTCCGGAGGGATAAGTATCGTTACTATGCACCTTACTACCTAAGCACATAAGAAGTTTTGCTCACTTAACAAGTCAGTTTTGGTTGAGAGTCATTCCCCTTACAGACCCCCAGAATTATTATTTGTTCACACAATAGACACAAAGAGCAAAATACACCGATGAAAAATGAAGCAAAATAAACACACCAGTCGGAGACATTTTAATTTACCTTCTATATTTCGAAGTATGTATCACAATGTAGAGCAACGAAAGGACAAATAAGTTCACTGCAGTTGTGTCTGTAATATGGACTGTGTTAAGCCAAAGAGAACCAAGCCCCATTTTGAGGTACTTTATCTAAAATCGCTTTAGCATCCAATGTAACATCAGCAACTCTAATATCTATTACGTTTTGCGAGCTCAAATTGCAAACGAAAGCAAGCAAGTGTTCTTTAACTTTCTATGTGAATGGTAAGTTATCGAAAAATGAATTTTGGTACGAAAAATACACGAAAAAATTATGGCGCTCAGCTCGGTTTGGCTTAACGCAGGCCATATCATCATGGGAGTGATGAAAGCTGGATGGAGTATTTTCTCGAAAGACTGTGAAATCAGTTAAGGTGACCATATTTTTGCCTTACCATCGCCTGACTCGCCTTTCAGTTTCTTATATTTCCGGTAATTGCAGTATCTTGAACTTGTCATTGTGCGTCGAGCTGTATAACCGTGCATAAATGAACTAGCCTGAAAAAGACCTATTCCAAAGAATTGACATATAATTATTCAGTAGCAACGAATATAAAGAAATAGGCTCAGCTATCTAAAGCTAGCAAATGATGTTGCAGGCTACCGTATCTACATTCCCGTATACAAAGCAGAGGTCGACGGCGTGGTAACCGACTAGGTTTAAACAATATTTAAGAGTCGCTTTTTGCATGTACTTTTTAATGTGCGGCTACATTAGTGCACTACCATTAAAATTTCCTGTTTACTGCACAACAGCCTTCAAAATGCTCTTTACTGCCGCTGGAAGCATAGCATATGGGACAGTTATGCTCCTAGCGGCAGTTTAGTAAAAAGACGATTTTTAAATGCTGACTAAATGCGGTACAGCATACAAAATGCTAATGCACTCTTTTGCAGAAAAACGGAGCGGAGCTACACCATTCACCATGATGAAATATATTATCTCTGGATTTAAGAAGAGTGCGACTCTCACATTCCCTTGATACTGTACCTGAAAACTATAGGCAAATGAAGTTCTTTGAAAAAGCAAAAAATTTCTCACTCTTCTCTTATATCTAACAACTAAATTTTTCAGGTAGCAATTGTGCAAAATCTCAAATTTACCAATGGAATTTAGCTATAGTTAAAAAAGTGACAGCACTGCCGAATCGGTTTTCGACGAATATTTTTCAAAGATTTCTAGTAGTATATAATGTATTTGTCGGGAATCGTTCATTCGGTCGTTTCTCGTGTTGAGTTGCGTGTTAGTTCGTTAAGATATCGCGAGAATAGTGAAACTTTACGTCATTATTTATCGACATATTCTGACCTACCATGCACGTGCCTGTATCTAGCTGCAAAAAGTAAACCCGCTCGTATCGCGTACCGCCATCTGAAAATGATTTTTCTTACAATAAATATGTGCCAGAATCAGAAATATTATTTTTCGTTCTGGAAGCGCGAAAATATTGCAAATATCCGTTTGCTAAGTGGATGTATTCGCGCGGGGCTTATTGTATATGAAGGCGACCTCAGAATGTATGCACAAGCATTCTTGAAATGGGTCGTTGAATGTACAGTAGAGCTATCGCCTTCTGTCTGCAGGGCTAAACATCTATACCACTTTGGATAAAATAGATTAAATAGATGTAGACAAGTTTTTCCATAAACGCTCTGCCGGTTAGTAGGTCATCTCCTACACACACGTTAATTTAGGCAATTTAGCTTTACTTATCTAATTACCATTAACCATTCGTGATTGAGTGGTAAGTTAATTTTATAAGTATTATCAGAATTGTTACTGTTTCAATTCTAAAGTATTGAATACATGGAACGTTTATTAGGAGCTTAGATTAAAGCAAAATCTTTAAAAATGTATTACCTAACTTCACTGAAATCCTCCAGCGAAAAAGTTCTCCGCAATGAAAAACATGCTTCCGTTCCACTATTCTCGGAAATATAAGAATCATGCTAAGCTTTCAACCATCCAGGCGACCATCCACGAACAGGAGCAACAAAGAATGTGGCACAAAAATTGCTTCATTAGTTGATTAGTCAGCCCAGAAGGCATCGTCGTGTGTCGAAAAATGGAATTTAGGATGATATTCTCAGTCACAACGTGGTAGACAAATTGGTTCTTTGCACTCTCGTTCCATTCCGTTTCGGCCCAAAAGCGAAATATCATGCCAAAAGTCAATATTCGCTGCTATCGCTTTGAAGCTACACGTCCAGCGTACACACGGACAGATGAAAGCTTATTTGCAATTCCGTAGAAGTCCCAAGGGATGATCCCATCAATTGTCAGGGTTGTACAGAAAAAGTATCTTGAATGTTTAGAGGTACATATTGGTCATACGGTGCGACGTGACCGAGGCACATGTATTCGCCACCTTTATGAATTTAAACAAATTTAGCGAAAATATATTATTTAAATTTTTTGTGTCGATTGAACCACCCCTCGGTTGATGTGAGCATCCTTCGTTTGGACAAATTGTCAAAAACCTTCTGTTTTCTTTTAATTTTATTTTTTACTAGCTAATACCCAACGCGGTGCTGCGACTTTCAACGAAATAGGAGAAAAACACAATTTGTTCCGAAGCGCCATCTGGCGGGCAGATAATACCCAACCATACTATCATACTACATGCCTACTACGTATAAATTTTTAAGGCAATCGGTTAAGCCATTTAGAAGTCTATAAATCATATACATACAAACAAAGAAACACCATTAACAAATTGATCGAGATAAGTGCTTCTTTCGTAGTGCTAGAAGCTGCTAAATGTTTACCATGCTCAATGCAATTCTCCTATCATGTTAATAATAGTTGGATTGCATGGAGGTAGTAGTTGAAGACAGTCCAAATTGAAAGGCTTAATCAGAGTTCAACAATATTTCAACACAGCTAAAATATATCAAAATTCCTCTGTTTACCGTTAACAGTAACTAGCTCGGGGAGCATTGCTCCAGTGAAATCCAACCAAAATAATTGCAATAACTTCAAGTCTACGGATAATATTGCTCTAACTGGTAGAGCTAAAATAAAAGGCTATAGTCCCAGCTATTGGTCTTACTTATTTTAGTGAGCAAATCTCGCCTAAATCAAAACTTTTTAATAACATGCGTACTTAAACATACTTAGAAAACATGAAGGTTAGCCCCATTAGTTGGGCCGAACAAGTAGAAAATGGTTGTGAGCGGAACAGTTTGCTCACATACAAGACAACAACTTCAACCATGTTACCTGTGAATCGGCCGAAAAAAGAGTAACTGGCCACACGTGCAATTTCCGACAGTAAAGTCAGCGGCCGCTGTGGCCAACCAAGACTTGACTAGTGAAAGAGGATTCGGTTGTATGTCTTCTGTACTTTTCGTTTTGGCACACTGCCAAAACCTTCCCTGGGGACAATTTCACAAGTTGTGAGCATGACACCGGAAGGCTCTGGAAAGTGATGGCTCCAGGAAAAAAAATTGACTGGTGGGAAAATGGGCGAAATACTGACACATCAAAAATAAGCTCGCCATGCCATTTAGCGCTTCAAATCCACTCCCGCTCTTTGATGGACGTTTTCACCGAAAATGAAGCACGGTAGGTAAAGCTATCTCGTACAGATGTATTTCCGACCCTGGTCAGACGCAGGGCCACAAGCTGATTCTTGTTTATTTGTACGTAGGCGCCGTAGTGCTTCGATAATGAATTTCCGCATGCTACTGGTGCGGAAGACCGACAGCAAAAACAGTCGAAATGAAGGAGAATCATATAATTACTTTGACCGTTGTTTTTGGTTCGTTCTACGGTTATGGGATCAGCTGGAATGGTATATAGGGAGCAGCAATCCATCATTCAATGTACAACTCCTAATAATCTAAGGTGCGTAATTACTTAAGAACCGGTACATCAGCTAATGACAATGTTAATATGTTATTAGATCTGAGCGAGCACATTCCGCACATCGAATGACTCTGGAGGCAGACTTTCACCAAGCCATATGCTGTTTTTAATTTTTTCCGATGCAGCTGACGTTAAAGATACGTAATCAAACTTTTTTCACATTTTTGTCTGCAAAACAACAAATAAAAAATAATTTATAAAATTGTAGGGGAGCCCGGGGCTAGTTGGCGGTTGGGGTAAGTTGGCGGAATCCCTTTTTCTCCGTTTCTATTAGACATAAAGCGTTGCCTCTCGTTGTGTACCTCAAGTAATGTGAAACACATTATCCGATGTGTTTTTGTTGCAAAACATTTTGTTTTATTGAAATTGTGCGCGATATTGTTTTTTCGAGCATACCAAGTAAATTTTCTAAATTTTAAATACTTTGCGGTACTTAGGGTGATTTTCAATATATTTCCCGATTGATTATATTTTTCGACAGCGCGTGAAAAGAGCTTTCAGTATCCGTATAGATATTACATCTATCCACAAACAAAAGTTATTTTTTAAATAGTTTTTAATAAAATATGCGGTTGGGGTAAGTTGGCGGTGTTGCACGCGGGGCAAGTTGGCGGTAAAAAGTGTAAAAAAGTCATCAAAAAAAATTATTTCTGGAATTCATTCCAAAGTTAATCTTATTCCAAAGTAAAATCTTATTCTTGTGTATCTCGCCAATGTAGGAGGAATTTATTCCGGCCAATTGCACGAAAAATTTCGAAAATTTGCTTTTGAATAGGGAGTAAGCGCCAAAGTCAAAATGCCGGGGTATTGAAACTGAAATATAATAGCAAATGTCAGTTATTATACAGTTTTCTCGAAAAGACATTCAGCACGTTCCAAAAGGACCCTTGAGGTAATTGAATCTCCATTTGATTGCTTAGTTTTTGGCATATCCCACCATACCGCCAACTTACCCCGGGGCCGGGGTAAGTTGGCGGGTTTTCCGCGTCACATATTTTTGTCTCTAAAAAGGAGAAATTGCATCAAACACTTTTAAAAAAATCAGAGATGTTGCCAACAGTCTGCTCTTTCAAGCCGCATGTTCTATTTTGCAAGATCTACCTACATCAAAGCGGTAAAAATTGAAAACTGAAAACACTGCCAACTAGCCCCGGTCTCCCCTATTATCTCGACCACACCTTCCATTGATCTAACTTGATCCCTATCCTTTTGCTGGGATAACTGTCACAAATGCAAAACCACGTGGCTAAATTCACTGTCAAGGAAGATCGATAGTGTCAAACGAGAATGTGTTGAAATGTTTTTAGAAAACCAATTAAAAATCATTCTAGAGTTTTAAAGGTTGAACATATATATTGTTATATTCAGAAAGATAAGCTCTTTCGGTTTATGAAATAAAAGGAGACTTTCATTCTTTATTCCAAGGCTACCCAAGTGACAATTAAAACATGTGAAAAAATTAAAATTTTCGTAAAATCGCCACAATAATAATCACTATGGATCTTGTTCTAGCTATGTATTCAAACGCGCGGGTTTTAAACTGCGGTGCATCTTTTTTAGATGAGCTTAAAGCTTGCATACGATCGGTTTTTCGAAGAGTTAGACATGGTCATGGTATTAGAAAAATTCGATGGTTACAACAAAAAGTCTTCTTGAGGTATTTATTTAAAAAAAATCTTCGGAAAGCAGTTGTTTTGTTCAAATTGTTTTTATTTTTTTTGCTAGATGCTGACGTTTCATGCTATTAAAAACCACCGAATCGAAACCTGTCAACCTATTTGCGAAAACTTATGTTTTCCTGAAAGCTCGACCGATTGCGTACACCTTGCTCTCAAATAGTTTTCGTGATTGCGTATTAGATCGTATATACGGCAAAAGGTCCGAATTGGACCAACCCATATGCTAATTTTCACACACCGATTAAACTAAAACAGTTGATAGCCTCGCCCAAAACAAGGTATTAGATAAAAGATATTGTCCGGCAGATCCAACATCACGATAATGTACTTGACTTAATTAATTGTTGTTGCCGATAAAAATCTTGTTTTTTTGGCTTTAACATTTTTCAAAAAAAACGCTCCGGAGCAACATTCGCCCCTAGCGGAAACACACTACAATTGAGAACCGTAAAATTTTGTGAGATGAAACAAAGGTACATGATAGCCATGAAAATGATATTATTTACGCTTTTCATAATATTACCATAGCTGAGAAACAGCTGGGGGTTCGAATTGGCCCACTTGCCCCTATGATATATAATGTCACATATGATTTTATGCAAAAATTAAGATGGTCATTTCCATTGAAGTCTTTTCTATTGAACATAAATTCTAAAAAAAATATCTCGAGAATTACTACATTTCAGAAAATTTTTGCTATGAGCATATTAATTTAGAATGTTGTCGTTTAGAATCAAATTCAAAAAGAAAATTGTATTTTTGACTAAAAACAGCATGAATTCAATATCAATTCTTCAAAAGGGCTTATGAGATTTTTGTAAACAAACTTATTTCGCTCATTATTCCGCTATCTAGTTGAATTTCATGAAACATACACATGAAACAGCATCTTTACCCTTGGTAGAATCAATTTCAAATGTCTTCTGTGTTGAAAATATAACAAATTAAGAGAAATCAGCAAAACAAAAGTTTGTTTACAAATCTTATTAGCCCTATTCTAATGTTTATATGGAATTATAAAAATGTTTCAAATGTTTTTGTTAGGAAAACAATTTATTGAAAGCTTCTTTATGATCTAAATACACTGGAAAAGTTTCTTCTATGTGTTTAAAACAATAAGCATTAGATTGTTGACATTTTATGATGGTGTAACACGAATTACTTTTAAAAAGGGCATAATTACACGAATCAACTGGTTTGTTTGAGCAAAATTCCAATTATTACATTTTGGAAGATATTTTTGAATTGCATTTTGTTTTAGAATGGTACTTAGAATTACATGCTATAATAAAATTACAGTTTTGTAAGCCAATTAGTATGAAATTTAAAAACATGTATAAACTCATTGTTAGAAAAACTTTTTTACCGATAAGTTCTCCATCAACATTCAAAAAGTTTCCTTTTCTTTTGAGTTTTTGTTTACAAAATATAAAAAACTAAAAAATGGGTTTTTTTACAATTTAAATTTTTAATATAAATTTTTGTTTTTGTGAAAAATTACACATTTTTTTCAGTGCATAGCTTTTTTGTATATGTTGTTCGTGAAGAAGTATTCATTCACTGTAACTCGTTCTCAGATTGTTAAATAAAATAGGCTAATCTAACAAAAAAAATTGAAATTATTGCTCGTAAAAACGTGTTTAATCCACCTAACAGTGTGATGAGACATTTCTTATAACTCTTATCACTCTCTTCGGATATTATATCGTTTGAGAGCATTTAGAACTTGATGCTTCGCGATGTTTTTGATAACACATACTACATGGGATAGTGGCAGGACTCAGAGAATCGCTCAAATCAGCATAGGACAACATCAGTGCTAGAAATCTCAAACCAAATCAATGAGAAAGCGAAAAAATGGCCCATAAAATAGACATACCAACGAATTATTGTTAATGCTCTGTTAATAAAATATCTATATTGTGGTGGGAAAACTGAATTTTCCTAAAGGGGTTATATATTGTACTGAAACAAAAAAAAACGATTTTTTTTAATCGATTTGAAGTTTATATTTTACTCAAATTTCCAACGCGACTGAGAACTAAGAAATCTACGCTTTTTCTTGAAAAGGGTGATACTAGCAGTGATACCATTCAAAGAAAATCAACAGTGAATATTTCAAGACTTGGTTTTATTTCCTATTAAAGAACTATTGTGTTTTTTGACATCCTAGCTTGCATGATTCAGTGATCGAAACCCAAAACTTCATAAAGTATTTGAAATTATTAAATTAAAATTTGTTTTTGCAATTGAAATTGACAAAATGATAGTATCGCCATTTTGGCGATTGTTTACTTTTTCGGTCCCATCTATCAGCATTGAAGTATCGCCCTTACGTTTTTTTACAATAACTACCGTTTTACACCACCGATTTCGTCCGGGTTTTTTCAATAGACATCATTGCTACTATTTACAGCTGGTATCAGATTGATAATCCTAAAAAATACGAAAATAACAGTTTCGCCTCTAAACTGCTAGCAAAAAAAGTATCGCCCTGTTTGTTTGCATGGAGCGTGGAGGGCGAAACTTTAAATAAACAAACAAAAATACAGTTTCGCCCGTTGTATTTTTTGCTGTAGTTTAAGAAAGCAATATCGTAGAATCAAAATTTTTAGGTTAATTTGTTGCGTTTCAAAGCCCTCATTCGCATGTAAGAAAAAAGCCCTATGTTTACAGTTGTAAGTATCGCCACTTTCACAAAAAAAGCGTTGAAATGAAATCGCAGCTCCTGATATCACGCTATCTCTGAAGTACATGCGTGCATAGTTTCAAATTTTACTTCGACATCGACTTTTTCTAAAGGTGACTTCCCAGTAGTATTCTTGATTTGAATTATTATCGCTAATCCTAATGCCAAAGAACAAATAAAAACCTCACGAAAACGAACCGTTTGGGAAAATCATCATCATTACTGGAACTTTCATTTTCACGAAACTTTTCGATAACCTTCCGTCACTTGCGTTAATGCACTGGGTGCACAGTGCTCTGAAAAAATCTAGCGAAATCGTCTTAGGGCACCAGCGGATCTAATTCAGTTAAATCTGTAAAGAATACTAAAAATTAATTTCTATTCCATAATTTTCAGTTCAGTAATTCGAGAGATCGTGCTCACCGCAAGCCATAAAAAATAGACTACGTTGTGAAGCGATGATCACTATTTATTAAAAAATCACGGTTAAATAAAAAATAAAACTATTAAAAAATTTCAAATAGTTTATAATTTTCACAAACCTATTAGGAAAAATTGTGTAATAAGCTTTCGTAATATTGTGTAGGAAAAAAGCTGAAAATTTGAAAAGAAATCTGAGGATTATGATTGATTACAGAACTCTGGAATTTTCTATTGGAATGTTTTCAGGCATGAATTTGATATTGATGCTATTAGACAACTGTGAAATCAAGACCAATAGATCAGTTACATATCAGGACCCCATTCCGACAATTTATCAAAAGTCCTCATGATGTTTACAACAACAGGTTATCAATCTACGGATCAGATAATGTTATTGTAATATTGAATTAAATCATTGCATCGCATCAATAAATTTTCAACTCCAATCCAATATTTTTTTGTGTGTGGTGTGGGGGGGGCTGTATGGTGTTAAAACCTTCTCTTGGCTACGCCGTTGCTTGGAGTTATTTATTTCGCTTTTCATTTTCCGAAAGGTTTCAGATCGATCCGATGGTCATAAGTTAGAAAAATTGCAGTCAGAAGGTTCGCACAAATGAACATTTTTGTACTGATAAGTTATCAAGTTCCTTCCAGACAACTTGGAAGTGTTCGGAGATTATTTCTAGCGGTTGTAGATAGAAAAATGAAATACAAAATTCGATTTATCGAAATAATGTTTGGCTTATTTCAATGGATTATTACTATATTGAACAATTAATAGGCGACGAAGAGTAATCCACAAACAACAAGCCATAACTTTTAAAGTGTTCAAAACAGATATTTGAAGTCTTCAGTAAAGTTATTCGCAAAAGTAAGAGCTACAAATTTGCTGAAGGCATCATTTCGTTATAATCACTTCCAAGAAAATTTGTGAAAATATCTCATTCATAGGGGGATTAATCAGCAAAAGCACAATACCAAAAGAAAGAGCATATTACCTCCATTAAATTCTCCGAAGATACTATTGACCTAAAATAAGCCGTTTTGGCGTTAATAATAGATTACATGTTTTGGTGATATTTCTGGCAATGGGAAATGATAGAAATCTTTCGTCCGCATTTAATGTTAAATATCTCTTTTGATAATAGTCCGATTTCAACAATCTATAGCTTGTTCGAAAGGTATTCGTTTAAGCTGTCTAAAAACATATAAATTGTTGATCTATATTGTCAATTCCGGCAGATAATTTAAAAAACTGCAAAAAACGCCATTTTTACGCATTCAAACATTCATATCTTAAAAACTGAACATCAGAATCAAAAACAAATTAATAGCGTTCATACTGTTTTTTAGTTCTTTCATTTAAAATTGGTTTGGATAAGATCGGTTCAGCCATTGCTGAGAAACACGAATGAGAATTTGTCCGTTACATACACACACACACAGACATTGTCCCAAATCGTCGAGCTGAGTCGATTGGTATATAAGACTCGGCCCTCCGGACCTCGGAAAAAATCTTGAAAGTTTGAGCGAATTCTATACATTTCTTTTATAAGAAATGTAAAACGTCTGCGCCCTTTTAAAAAATTGCGCTTGAGTCAAAATTATCATATAAACTGTGAAAAATGTTCAGTCTATGACCCGTCAGAGTAACAATTAACACTGGGTGAAAATATACCTATTTGTGCGTACTCTCTCCGTAGAGTGCATTGTTATTGCAATATAACTCACCGCTGTTCGCGCTCGTTCATGTTTTTTACGTAAATTTCTTTTAAATAATAGTCCATGAACGTTGTCATTGATCAAGATAGGTGTAGTAATTTTTGTTGTGTATTTGTAAATAAATAACAGAGGGACCAGATAGGCCACCGCTCTCCTCTTGCTGCAATAATTGTGCTGGTTATGCTACACATAGCGATGACAGCTATGCGGCGGTGCGTTTTTGGTGTTTTTGGTCGGGTGGAAGGCGGCCATCATAGTGAAAGTTTAGATAGTGACGCACCACGGCAACGAAAAGACGTCCAGATTTTTTTTGGAGCAGTTTCCTGCCACCGTGACAAAGTTCAGTGCGGATGTGAGACGGTAGATTCCCGTCGAATGTGCCGACCCGTGATCCGGGTGCTCAGTGTTTTGTGGTGTTGGGTGGCTGGATGTCGGAAGCTAATCGGACAATGGTTCCCCCTGAAGTAAGTCACTGCAGTATCTACCTGAGCCATTCACGGGGAGTGAGTGGACCCGGCGAAAGTTCGCCAACGTCGCTAGGGAGGTTCCAACAAAGGAGCCAAGCTCACCTCCCTAACTAAAGTCCAAGAACCGCTGCTAGAGCAGCCAACGACATTCCGGGAGAACTCGGTCGTTGTAGTACCGGTCGGTCGGACGAAACCGCCGTCTTCCCGGCAAGAGATCGACAAGCTGCGAAGAGTGCAAAGAGAAGAGAGGTGACTAAAAGTTGGTAAATTTAGTAATTTATTTGTTTGTTTACCTTTTTTTGTTGTAATACGAAAATCCGAAATTCTTGTACAGGCACCTAGGCCGCCCTGAAAGGAAGAGTCCGCCGGGCAAATTTATATAAGAACACGAGTAGTGGGCAAACCCCTACTTACAAGTCTTCCATGCCTGTAAAACCTGTAAAGTTTCATCAAAATATAAAATGGTAGGTCACGATTTTGGAGATTTTGGACGGATTTTCGTGAACTTCCTCAATCATGAAATAAAAAAAAATTGCGCGTGGTGATATTACTGTTTCATAAAAATTAATGAGAATTTATGATACTTTATTAACGAATATGGGAACAATTTTTTATCCGGACATTATCTTAAACACAAATATAATAGTAGTTTGTCCTGTTGTTTCGAGTTGTCCTGTTGTTTCGAGTTCGGTATGAAAAAGAAATTTCGGCAGCGCGCCGCTGTTCGAGAAAAGTCGAGAACCTAAAATGCTGTTTAATTTTGCTGAAAATCACAAGTTAAACTATTTTGGGGTGCTGAGTTCAGTTTTAATGCCAATAGTAAAAAACCTGTTTTAATCCTCCTAGCGGTGCAATTGTACCTTTCTCATTTCTCTAAACTATGGCACGGAGGCTTTTTATGTTCAACATAATTGTGGAAATGTCCATTACATTCTTAGTACACTTTGCACTTATACACAATGGCATGCCAGCCACGAACTTGATGAGCTACGTGTCGACGGTGAAACACTTGAAACAAAAAAATATCATACTCCATTAGCCTAATCAGCATTAGATCAATGTTATCTGCTTGCTAACTCATTTTGTCATGCTGAGGTGGGTATGTGAGGAGGGCGAAAGTCCCATGAACGAACGACTCCCCAGCTTAAATTGGTATGCTTTGTAATATAGTGGTGGTTTAAAGATGATGGGGTTGAAAGGGAGGGGTATGAGGTGGTGGTCTGAGGGGTGTTTTAAGGAGATTTTTAAAGGAGGGGAGTGAACAGTAGAGGGGGAGTGTAACCCCTCTCCGTAAACCATCAACTACGCCCCTGTTAAAATCCAGAAACCTTAAGCGAGTCGAAAAAAAAATTAGGTTGACGTTTTTCAGAGTGATTGCATAACCTTTTTATATATGAGAAAGGCAAAAATGTGCAAAATCCAAAAAAGTGAATCTTCGTCAAATTTTTTTCGTGTTTGCATCAAATCTCGACGTTTTATGCACCTTGAATACATTTAGCATCAAAAATAAAAATTCTATTTTTAATTTTTCCTATAGTTTTTATGAAAAATTTCTGTGTGGCCGCACTCTGAAACCCGTAATTCCGGAACCAGAATTCCGATCGATCCAAAATTCAATAGCAGCCGATGGGAAGGTTGCACCTTTCATTTGAGACTAAGTTTGGGCAAATCGGTCCAGCCATCTCTGAGAAAAATGAGTGACATTATTTGACACATACGCACATACATACACACACACATACACACACACATACACACATACACACACATACACATACATACATACACACATACACACACACATACAGACTTTTTCCGATCTCGACGAACTGAGTCGAATGGGATATGACACTCGGCCCTCCGGGCCGGGATTAGGTTCACGTTTTTCAGAGTGATTGCATAACCTTTCTATATGAGAAAGGCAAAAAATGAGATTCATTTTGCCAATCAGTGTTATCAAACCTTTCCTATGTATAATTATGATCCCAATTTTTTGAAAGATTTTGCTTAACTTATCACTTATATCAATATTATCATAAAAAATGGAGAAGACCGCTTTAAACTCATTGTATAACATGTTTATTCACTTTAACTTTTAAATTATCATGCCCTAAACACCATGCGCCTTCATGACAATAAAACGTTTTTTAATCTTTTTAAACTGTTGGCGCAGTGAGGCGTTGAACGAGACCATGATTTTCGTAAAATACGGATAATTTCCCATAAAATATTTGTTTGTTCCGAACTGTTTCGCCTGATTGTGCTAAGGCAGTTAATTAGCAATGGACTGGAAGGTGTGTAATATTTTTCAATATTAAGAGCACGAGTACGCAAGGAGTTGAAGGAAGAAAGTTTAGAAAAGCGTGGAATGGGGTCATATGAGCAAACTTATAGTTTTCCGACGGCTTACCCTTTTTGTCTTCTACCGCAGGAGTCAGGATATTGTTGCAGTTTTAAATGCGAAACACCTGAGTCTGCGTCATATCCGGGTAAACGTAATGTGATTTAGTGACTTACGCTATCGAAACCGACAAAAAGTTAAGTCACGGAAAGCTTCTGCACTAAGCATTTTGCGACGTTGAAACTTTTGAGTGAGCGTACTTTTGCCTTCACGAATTACCTGTTGGGCTGTTCTATTTAATCGACTAAACAGTAAATATTGTATTTACTTTTATATTAACAGACCACCTCTGATATATTTTAAGAAAAGTCTTAGTTCGAAAGATACTTGGTGAATATACTACAATAGCAAATAAAGTTGTTCTTCATTTCCTTTTAATAAAAAACTAGTTATGCTAAAATCGGATCAAAATCGAAAGAGCAGCATGCATTTAAAATGAACGCAAAAATTATATTTTCGGAATGAAATTTTTTAAAATATCCTGATTTACTAAGATAGATAAAATCGTGTTCTTATCCAATAGACCTAACATTTTGTAAATGTATTATACAATACATGAGAAACTAAGGAAAAATAAAAAATATAAATAATTAAAACATAACGTTTTGAGCACTATGCTATATTTCTCTTTAGTGAAGAAACTATTTTTATCTGTAAAAGAGAAAATTGTTTAAAACCATGTTTGCACGTGAACAGCACAAAACCTATAACTAAACTTGTTATGGACGCAGGATTGACGCTAGCTCCAAAAAAACGGACGCGCTAAATCCCTGATTTTTTTCACGAAATGTATGACTATAATACATCAAAATTGAACAGAATTATCCGTAGAATCAGGAAATGAAACTGAAGAAAAACTGAACAGAAATAGATTTGATCAAGTTAACCGAGAGTTTGAGATTTTAAAATCTCGTCGTATTTCTTCGGACTATTAATGCTCGTTTTACCCCACTTTCTCTCAAAGTAGGATTCTAATATTTGACCGTAGTCCATCCCACATATGCACTAACAGACGCTGAAATTTTGATCGAAATAGGAGAACATCAATGCGACCAATGACAAAATTGCAAAAATCTGGCTCAAAATTCATCGGATTGGATTTTTTTTGATATTCTATTCTTTGTAACATTTATTTCGTTTTTGTGAGACTTGCACGATTAGATTTCATTGTTGGATTATAATTCGGATATACTCAAAAAGTGTTGAGATCATTAGTCGCAAGGGCAGATCCAGAAAAAAATCGGCAGGAGTCTGTACAATTATACAATTCGTAATATGTAATAACCTTATTTAATTCAAAGCAGTTTTGATGGCCAAGTTTGGTTTGGAATTATTTTAAATTTAAAACTAACAAGTATAAAATTTAAACTAATTTTAAATTTCTCAATAAGCTCAAAATTTCGGAGGAGGTCCGGACCCTCCCCTTGGATCGACCACTGATTAGACGGAAGAAAGAAACAAAGTTCAATATGTTAGACAGCCTAAAATAGCACAAACGTCATCCGGAGGTGCCAATTTCCAATATTCGATCCCCATGGCCCATATGCAGAAGCTCGTTTGATGTCGCAGATTTTGCCCTTGACACCAAAATGCGATGAACTAGTTTCTGCCACTTTACATCCGATGGCCTCGCATGGCTTCGTTTATTGCATTTCCGTCCGCTGGCTTCGTATCGGTACGAGTATCTAGAATGAACAGCAGATGTTTGCCCAGCTGGAAGTTCTGGAGAGCAACCCCCATGACACATTCTCTGCAACAGGTCCATCGACGAGATGTTATCACGCCGGAGTCATCTATTGCCTCTCAGCAGCGCACCCACGCATTCACTCTTCACGCCGGCAACTCGGGAAAAGGCAACAGGCAGAGCGTGCCTACGTTTCGGCCTAGAGCCGGAAATGAAAGTTAACCTACCACTTCCCCTGATTCTGTGCTTTCGCAATCGAATTCATTCAACTTCCGCAATGGGGGCTGGCAGACAAACTGGAGTGGATATACGATTTGACTGTGACCTAGATACTGGCCGCCGCCGTCGTCGATTGTGTCGAAGTATACGCGCGTGTGCTCGGTTCGTTGGTGTATTCCCGCCACAGCTTACTTCGTTTTCCTTTAGATACAGGTCAAGCGCAGTTACTCGATTTCTAGGAAGAGCTTTTCATGGCCAATGTTATTATGCGTAGGTAACTGCTGCTTGCTGATGAATGAATCAGATTAGATCGATGCTTTTACTAACAGTGTCTATGAATATTAGATTCAAATGTTTTAACAATTTTTTTCAACGATAGTCTTATTTTGTTTCCTTGATGATTTGTTTTAATAATGTATATTTGCCACGACAAGTTGAGCTACCCTTAATGTTCCGATTTTTGCCTTTCTGCTATAGAAAGGCTATGCAATCACTCTGAAAACCGACTTTTTAATCGAGGCCCGGAGGGCTGAGTCTCTTATACCATTCGACTCAATTCGTCGAGTTAGGCAAATATCTGTGTGTGTATGTATGTATGTGACCAAAAATAAGCACATCGGTTACTCAGGAATGTCTGAACCGATATTTTCAAACTTAGTTTCAAATAAAAGGTACTATGTTCCCGTAGGCTGCTATTGAATTTAATTTTATTTCGACTTCCGGTTCCGGAGTTACAGGTAGAAGAGTAGGGTTAGGCATGAAATTCCCATATAAATGTTTGGATTTATAGTTACAGTTCACTGATGCTCAATCAAATCCACGTCTAAAAAGGAGTTACAAATTGCTTGAAATTGTTGTCCGACACTCTTATACCATTCAACTTACTTCGCTGAGTTCGGAAAGCGTGTGTATTCGTATGTGTGCATGTGTGTGACCAACAATTGCGCATCGGTTACTCGGAGATGACCAAACCGATTTTATCAATACAAGTTTCAAATGGAAGGTATAATATGCAGTTTGGTGTAGTATCGCCCCCTCACTTACCCTAACACCTACACCTTTCATCAACCCCCTCCACCTTGGCCAAAATAGCAAAGTAAACTCAGATGCCAAATTTCATATCATTTGAACAATGTTAGACCTCCGTCCATTTTGCTTCAAGTTTTTGGCATTATTCTATTCAAACAAACTACACCAATTTTTTAGCGTTTGTTTGGAAGCTTAATCAACGATGTTTCTCGAAATTTAGAAACCCTGGTGTGCTTTGTTCGTTTGTTATAGTAGTTTAAGTGAAAAAAGTGATCCCATATTAATATATTAAGGTGAACTTTTTTGCCTTTCTTATATAGAAAGGTTATGCAATCACTTTGAACATCGTCAACCTAATCCCGGCCAATCTCCCCATTACACACTATCCTTCCCTAAACCCACCTTCCCTCATCAATTCTACCCCGCACCCCCGCCGCCCAGGAAAATTTCCTGGTTCCTCCAAAATGAACTTCCCTAGTAGGTCTGTAAAACCAGTGAAAAATTTGTTTGAAATGATTTTGAGTTTGAAAACTACTTTAAAATTGAAACTAATTTAAAATTTGTTTTGGCGGGGTCCTGATCTCCCGAACCCTCGTCCTGATTCCGCTGTTGGGTTCAAGTGTTTCAGCTTCAACACATAGCTTCTCAAGTTCGTGGCTGTCGATCATCCATGGTATGTATGTGCAAATCGTACTGAATATGTAATGAACATTTCCACCATTATATTGCACATAACTAGCCATGGAATCATACACGAAAAAACCAGTCATAAATTCATGAACACTCATGGTCACGATTTCGTGCACTTAATAATTTACGAAAACCATGTCAAAGTTCCTAAAATTATGAATAATAAACCTCGAATTCATGAAACTATTTGTGTTTTCAAAAAACTAGTTCGCCCCGAATATAGACATGGCGTTACATTGGAATGTTTGGTTAGGGTACTGTTATTGTTCCCTGGACATGTTTAGTTTTTGTTGTGATTCTAATTCATGATTTGGGAATAAACAGCCGACAGTCAAATGATGTTCATGATTTTAAGAGCTTATTCGCGATTCTTGTGATTTCTCATCACGTTATTGTGCTATCTTATTCATGAGTTTACTATCGCATTTTTCTGTCAGACTGGCGGGATTAAAATTTATGATTTCACGATCTTAGTCGCAATGTTTGTAATTTCTATTCACGTTATAGTGATATTTTAGTGATGAGTAGAGTGATTCATGTTCATGATTTCAGATATTTTTGTCACGTGTTGTGTGATTTGTATTTAAGATTTCAGGATGTAAGTCACGATTTTCGTAACTGCTGTTCATGTTATCGTAATGTTTTGCGTTGCGTTGCATTGCGTAAGCACGGTATACTTCGTAGATTGCAGACTGATGACTCTCATTTCCAGCCAGACTACTTGAGGAGCATTGTTTGGGAATAACAATTGATCCAGTCCAAGCGAGAGTTTCGCCTGAGAGCCACCATTGCGGGCCACGACCGGATGAGAAAGGAAGTGTTGATGTGGTACTTATTTAACGGAAGGCCCTGACTCGGTGACACTCCCATAAGTACCACGTGTTCATGTTATCGTAATGTTTTAGTCATAAATAGAGTAATTCATATTCATTCTTAGTCATGATTTTCGTAATTGTGATCTATTACTTTTTGGTTACTATCGGCTTTTTATTCAGAATAACGTTACGATATGAACTGGATCATAAAAATGTGACTGATTCGTGATATCTTATTCTGTGAATTATATCACGCACAATATTTGGGATTCCCAGCGCAGTTTTCGTTTTCTATCTAGACATCACCATTAACCTTTTCAGACGAATAACTATGTTTGAGGTCCTAATAGTTTTTATATCTAATACTTGTGTATTATTATGGTCGCTAGCAGCTGGACGTTTCATAAAAAAGTGCATGGAATAAAAATAATTCCACGAAAATTTTCTCCAAATTTTGTGAAAGTATTTACGGGAAAATTTCATTATCATGTTGCATGAAATTGTAAATGATTAGCGATATCTTCTAAATATCACCAGCACGCAAAATAGATTGTAAATCATGTACTAGGCATCATGAACTAGCTCACGAATACATGAATAATATTGGATAATTTTGTGAACTATTTCATGAGCACAGATATTGGATACAGTGGCGTAGCCAGAAATTTGGTTTGGAGGGGGTTTTGATGAGAATCGCAATTTTTTTGAAAAAATGCTAAAATTTAATATGAGTTTGATAAATTATTGAAAACTCAAAAACATAAGTAGTCTAACAGATGTCATTCCAATCTACAAACAAGAAGGATCAACATGGAACAGTTTTCAAACCTCTATAGATTATTTTCTTGTATAAAATGTCAATGAAGTCAAAAATTGCGATCTTTTAAAGTGGGATAAATGATCTAAAAAATTTTCAACGTTCAAGATCACCTAATATAATAATCCTAGACTTTGAAGGTTCGACAACTTCGGGAAGTTATCAACATAAAACAACGCCTGCTTTGATATAGAAATTTTAGTGATTAATTCTCATAGAGGTAATTATGGTGAATTAATTTTTCAAAAATTTTGCCTTCAGCAAAGTTTTTGATAATGTCATTTCAAAGAATTTTGTTGAAAATATGAAGGCTACATGAATTCAACATATAGGGATTTAAATGGAATGGGCCTGCTATATTTCTCCTTAGTGAAGAAAAATTTAGGTGAAAACTATTTTTTTCTGCGCTACGGATAAAATTGTTTGAAACAATCATTGCGAGTTGAGAACACAAAACCTATAACTAAATTATGGATAGATGGAACTGAAACTTGCGTTTCGACTTCATCTCATCAGAATCTGATACTAACTTGGTGGGCGGACTAAGCCAGCGCCGAATTGATGCTAGCTCCTGAAAATGGAATCACTCTTTGTGTTTTTGAGTCCTTTTAATCCCTGGGAATTATTTGTTTTAAATCCAGTTCCCTTATTTTTTTGTAAGCTTCAAAGGCACCTTGAACGCAATGTGAATTTATTATTTAATTATCGCAGAAGAGATTTATCAAATACAGTAATTTCAGAATAGCTTGTTGTAAAGGTTTTCTACTACTATATTTCGATACTCTGAATATGTGGGATATTTATGTCTTTGACAAAGTTGTTTGAAATAGCACTTTCGAAAACTTTGCTGGAGACATTAAGTCTCGACTCAAATTTGCTTGAAGAGTAATTCTTCTCTATAATTACTTATAGGAGGATTAACCGTCAAAATTATTCTATCAGCAGATGAACAGTTTTACGTTTTGAAATTCTTCAATGTTACTTAACATCGAAATTTGGCAGTTTCGAATGAATGTGATCGTGACCGTTAAAAAATTATCGAGCATTAATTTTACTTTTCTTCATTAGTCAACCTCACAACTTGCAGTATTAGTACGTAGCACACAAAATTTTAGTACGCCATTCATTGCATCCTGCTAAGAGGCTATTCATATAGTTGATAATACAACCAAAATCCAATGCTCATAAAACCGATCCTGACCTGCTAGAGACAAAATTACATCAGCTTTCAACTAGTTTCTGAAATGTTATCCTTGTTGTTAACTATATTGAATTGTTGTCTAAACTCTACACAGTCTAAAAAAATACATTTTCAGCAAATGTTGAAATGTATGCAAGTTTTCGGTAAACAAGCTTATGTTTTATATGCAATCAACCTATTCAAGTTTAGATTCCCATTCGAAAAATTGTCTCTAATCCATATTTTGAAGCATCTTTCCAAAAATGAGCTCATAATAATTCAGACAGTTATTTTATTTTACATTGAAGTAATTTGACAACTATAGGATTTTGGCTAAGAGATAAGTTACAAGATCCAAATTTCCAATTTTCCAAAAGTTCTCATGACGCTTTAAACACAGATCTCAATGTAGTGATCAGAGAATATTTTTCCAAAAATATTTTGTGGAATATTAAAATAAATTCGTCAGTATCAATTTTTTTTTCAATCCAATTAATATTGGTTTGGGGGGGGGGGGTTTAACCTTCAACCCCCCCCCCCCTGGCTACGCCACTGATTGGATCGCATCTAATAGATTAGAGATCATGAATTAGTTCACGAGAATTAAATGGATTCATGAATACAATTTTGATTTTCGTGAAATAGTTCACGAGAACATATATCCAGAATATTTTGATTTTGTGAACTAAGGCTCCTATATCTATGAAAATCATCATAAGTCATTTCTAATGCTATTTTCAGTACGCGAACTAGTTCACAACTTTATGAACATTATTCATAAAACTAGCTGTGAACTAGTTCGCGTGCTGAAAATAGCATTAGAAATGACTTGGCGGAAACCGTGACTGAGGTTCACAAAACAAAAACAATTAGTTCCACTAAAAGAAGCGTTACTGAAGGTAAATTGAACATACCTATAAAACAAATGATTTTTGTCCATGGTCCTGTTATCATAATGTAAAAACAAGATTGTTCCTGGATTCATGGCACTTTATACACGATTTTGGGAACAATTTTTTTCCGTGTGGTTTGGATTAATGAGAAAGGCACAATTGCACCGCTAGGTGGATTAAAACAGGGGGGTTTACAATATGACAATTTTTTTAGACTGTATGGACAACTTTTAACACAAAGATTAACAATAATAACATTTTTCGAAACTGTGAATACAGTATACCTTTAACCTTTACAGTACAAGGTTAAAATTTTTCTGAAAACTTTGTTTTAATGTTGCTCTCATTTCGTCAATTTTTGACCGAATCGGATGGAACCGGCTTTAAAAGATCTGGAATTTAGTCCAGTATCAAGTAGCGTTCAAATCCGTAGACCGATTCCGGAATTAATCCGAATTCCCGTGGGGTATATCCGGCATCCCAGTGGATCACCGGACGAGTTTTGAAGAAACATCCCATAAATTTAAGTAATTGTGTTTTGAAATGTGCTACATAGTCATATTTCCCATTGATCCTTCACAATAGAAATGAATTGGACCAATCTATATATTCTTCTATCATTCCAGCGATTTGGGTTCATAGCTTTATACGAAATGCGAAGTTTTTCCAATCATACGGTTCTACAGTTCCCTCAAGCTATGGCCATTCCGGCACCGGTTCCGGACGGATGGACATTTGACGCCATTTTGGAAACCAAGATGGCGGCTTCCGGTTACCACAAAACAGTGAAAACCACCATCAATATGGGTGTTATTTGAAAGAGGATGGTCACCAAAGCCGGAAATTGATAATTGACGCCATTTTGAAAACCAAGATGGCGATTTCCGGTTACCACAAAACCTTGAAAGCATCATCAATATGGGTGAAATTCGAAAAAGAGTGGTCAATAGAAGACAGAAATTGATTTTTGATGTCATTTTCAAAACCAAGATGGCGGCTTCCGGTTATCACAGTGCAGTGCAAACCATCACCAATAATGGCGTAATTGTAAAGCGCTAGCGGTCAGCAAAAGCCGGAAATTGGTTTTTTGACGCCAATTCGAAAACCAAAGTGGCGGGTTCCTGTTCCAAAGAAACAGTGAAACCGTCATCAATATGGGTGTCATTTGAAAGGGGATCAGCAGGAGACGGAAAGTGATGATTCACGCCATTTTAGAAACCAAGATGGCTTCCGGTTTCCAAAAAACAATGAAAACTACCATCAATATAGGTGTCATTTGAAAGGGATTGGTGAGAAGAAGTCCGAAATTGAGTATTTATGCAGTTTTGAAAACCAAGTTTGCGGTTTCCTGTTACTGCAAAACAGCGAAAACTATTATCATTATGGGTATCATGAAAATGGTAGTCATAAAGTGATTTTTGACGCCATTTTCGAAAACCAATATGGTGGCTTCCGGTTACTACAAAACAGTGAAAACCATACTAAGTATGGGTGATATTTGAAAGGTGTTATTTGTCAGTAGATGTAGTGGTGGCGGTAGTACTACCACCTTTGTAACAGGAGTACTCTCCATAGCACTGAACAATCGTAATGACTACGGAACGGGAGCAAGTTTTAAAAGTTTCGCTGAATCATAACTATATTGAAAATCAGTCTAAATCTGCACCTTTTGAGTCACGAAAAAACTTAGTTGCCTGTCACAACAGCACATATTTATTGTTGATGTGAAATAGTTGTTAAAATAAAAATTGCTACTTGGGTGACCGTTCATTTCAAACTAAAACTCATACCGATGATGATTTTTACTATTTTGTGGTACCGCCATCTTGCTTTCCAAAATGGTGTCAATCAATATCCGTATCTGCCGACCATCCACTCGCAAATGACTTCCATATTGATGATAGTCATCACTGTTTTGTGGAAACCGGAAGCCGCCATCTTGGTTTTCAAAATAGCGTCATTCGTCAATTTCCGTCTTCTACTGATCACTCCTTTTCAAATGCCACCCAAACTGACACTGGTTTTCATTGTTTCCTTGAAACAGGAAGCCACCATGTTGGTTTTGAAAATGGCGTAAACAACCAATTTTCGGCTTTTGCTGACAACCCGCTTTACAATGACACCATTATTGACGGTGATTTTCAAAATGGCGTCAAATAACACCCATATTGATGGTGGTTTTCACTGTTTTGTGGTAACCGGAAGCCGCCATCTTGGTTTTCAAAATGGCGTCAAATGTCCATCCGTCCGGAACCGGTGCCGGAATGGCCATAGCTTGAGGGAACTGTAGAACCATATGATTGGAAGAACTTCGCATTTCGTATAAAGCTATGAACCCAAAATCCCTGGAATGATAGAAGAATATATAGATTTTCTTATGTTCTCCCGGAACAGTTCTCCGGTGGCCAAGATTGGTCCAATTCATTTCTATTGTGAAGGATCAATGGGAAATAGTCATATGTAGCACTTTTCAAAACACAATTACTTAAATTTATGGGATGTTTCTTCAAAACTCGTCCGGTGATCCACTGGGATGCCGGATATACCCCACGGGAATTCGGATTAATTCCGGAATCGGTCTACGGAATTCAACTCTACTTTGTTCACAGAAGCTGGACTAAATTCCAAATCTTTTAAAGCCGGTTCCATCCGATTCGGTCAAAAATTGACGAAATGAGAGCAACATTAAAACAAAGTTTTCAGAAAAATTTTAACCTGGTACTGTAAAGGTTAATAACTGTACAAAAAAAAAGATTTGAATTAAATTGATGCTAAAAAGGACATATATAAAATTTCAAGTTTCCACTTGATGATAACTAATTTTCTTTTCAGTCTAGAAGGAAACTCATATAAATATTCAAGATGAATATGATCGTTTCCACAGCGGGTAGGAATACACGGTACTAAATATAGTCTTTTAGCATGAGCAAACTGAGCTAGATCAAAGAAGATTTTGAAGAAGGATCACACTAGCTGTCTGTACTGACGGCTTGCGGCGCCATGAAAACTATAAAAAGAAACAAGCAATCTTTGTGACAGTTTAAATATTTATGTGAGTATTCTTTGGTTATGGAGTAATCACAAACAAAATATACCGAGTGGGAACCGAAAAACTTTTTGTGTTGTTGAATTATATATGGACTTAATTTTTTCCATACCATTATCGTTTGTGGGATACACCACTATATAATTTAAAAAATCGAATTTCTTTTATTAGTCTAAAATATGCCTTAAGGTCTTAAAATGATATACTGAAATAATGAAGGCGCCAACAATATATAAATGCTCAAATTTTCAATACTGACGCATCGCCTCCTCATGAATCAGGAATCAGAAGCGATTGGATCAAATGGCACGTTCCCCATGTTGATCGGAGATTTGATCCGGATACGCAATTACATTACTGCAGTGCAGTTACACAAAAAAAATGATATGAAGTTCCGTAATCGGAGTCACAAAGATCACACGAATAATACTCAGCATGCTGAATAGTAGTCATGTGATAATTGAGTTTGCAACATCCAGTCAGTGCCTCGACTAGAATACTGCAACGGTTCTTGGAAAAATGCAGCAAATTCTTTGACATTTTCGAACTCACATCCGGCAGAAAACTCTTTGTTTGAATGCAAGCTACGCCAATGGTTGGCATTTTCGGATGCAGCCCAAGAGCGAATCTTGTGCTTTATCCAACTTATCGAAAGTAGTAAAACTGGTTCTGGACCAATGAAGTCAGTCGCAGCGCCCGCACTAGCTAATTCATGCGCTCATTCATTTCCAGTAATACTGGAATGACCCATAGAAGGTGTAGAGAGCATTTTTCCGATTTAAGTTCGACATGCGATTACTAATTTCGATCTCGAAACTGTCGAATTAAGTGATTTAAGGGCAGCCTGACTGTCAGAGCCAAAATAGATTCTTTTACCACAAATTTTCTGTTGAAGTGCCGATTGACAGTTTAGTACTACATCTTCGTCAGACGAGTATTCACCATTAGCAGTTCGAATCGAATTCCCAGCACAGTCGTGCCCCTTGCAGTCAGCAGTATCTTCAGTCGTCCCGGCCTTGTGTCTGGGAATGGAAAGGGGGACTTCCAAATTGCCCTCTTTGGCAAGTATTTTAAAAATTATGTTGATGAATCAACCGTTTTTCCTGATGGAACTGTTTGTTCTAGCTCGAATGCTTCCGACTGTCAATTAATACGTCATCGCTGTCAGCCGTCAGCTGGAAACCTCCTGAGGAGCACTCCAACTTCCATTACGGGTGCTACCAATTCATGCAGTTCACCCGCGCCTTCTGCTGTTAGCAGTCATTTCAGTCGCCCCGGTGTACATTCCAGACGAATGAATCGAGGAGTGCCGGTCAGCCTTCCGTGCCTAAAATCGTCGCCCATCCACTTATACTATCAAAATGTGGGAGGCATGAATTCCTGTGCAAATACCTATCGCCTAGCTACCTCGGACTGCTGTTACGACATCATCGCATTGACAGAAACATGGCTAAATGAGCAGACTCTTTCCAGCCAGGTGATTTGCTCTGACTACGAGGTTCTCAGATGTGATCGTAGCCCTCTCAACAGCAACAAATCCTCCGGTGGCGGTGTTTTGCTCGCTGTGCGTCGTGGATTAAAAGTCCAACATATAACAAATGACGCTTGGAGCAGCATCGAACAAGTATGGGCAGCGATAAAATTGGGAAATCGAACATTATATACATGTGTGGTTTATTTCCCTCCCGATAAAATTCGCGACTCTGCACTAGTTGATTCTCATTCTGAATCATTGACTTCTGTTTCCGCGATGGCGCAACTCACTGACGAAATCATGATTCTCGGCGATTTCAACCTTTCTACAATAAAGCGGCGTTCCGTTCATAACGGATTTCTACAACCCGACCCAGACGAACCTGTTTTTCATCCTGGCAGCATTACGTCGCTGTTGTGCTATCTTATGACAAACGCCATTTTGGGGTAAACTGAGTTAGATATGCAACATTACTAAACTGAAAATTCTCTACAAAATGGCGTTTTCAGAATTTTGAAATTTTGCTTGGTTGCTGAGGTATAGCGAAAGAAGTGATGAGAAATTATCAGTTTTTTGCTTTAAATCACTGTATCTTGGGATTCGCCTAAGTAATGTAGAAGTTTTAGATGTTTTTATATGTAAAAATGTCTGAGGAACACAATGGCATAATAATTTTTAAAATAAAAATACATGTATTGCGAGAAATATGCAGTTTTTCTTTTAAATTGGGAATATTTCATGTTTGGCAACACTGTAATTAAAAATTACTATTTTTTCTAGATTGCTTTCTCAATTTCCTTCAAAATGCATCTCATCGATTGTTTCTAGGCCGAATAAAGCCGAAGATATTAATAGAAGTTAATAATTGATGCTTTTTTTCTATGGAAAATTTTCCATGCACAATTATGACACGCCATACAAATTTTGCTATCAATACACGCCTACGACACGTGTGAGTGCGACTTTTGTTTACATTTATAGTGAAAACTTGCAACATAGTCAACCGAACTTCGTGATATTTAAGAGTTTAATACAGAATAGATTGAAGCATTAATTGTCTTCTTTAAATTGTTTTTACCATTTATAAGTTTCAAGATATTCAATCTCAAACTTTAAAAATCGTTTTTCTCGAAATGTGCTAAATGGCGCTTGTCATAAGATAGCACAACAGCGACGATTACTCTTCTGGATGGCTATAGCACGGCTACACTTCAGCAGATCAACAGCACCACGAACGAGAACGACCGGTTTTTAGATCATGCTTCGTTAATGCCAGAGATCAATCGCCGCATATTTCCACCGCCCTCACCCCGCTAGTGAAGTATGTTCGCCACCATCCGCCTCTACATCTTACACTCCAGGACGTACCGCCTATGAAGTTTTCGAGCCACGTGCCCACCGTGTGTTACAATTATAAGCGGGCCGACTATAGCAGCATTTTGAATATTTTACAAAGTATTAACTGGGATTCTATGCTACGCAAAGATGATGTGAACTCCGCCGCTGAAACGTTCTGCCATATAATGAGCTACCTTATCGATCGTCATGTCCCAAAGTGTAATCAACGAAGTGATCAATCCCCCTGGCAGACAGCCGAGCTACGTCAGCTAAAAACTGTGAAAAGAGCAGCATTACGAAAGTTTACCAAACGCCGTACCTTGTCACTGAGAGCTTATTATGTAAGGCTCAATAACGATTTTAAAAAACTGAACAGTTTTTGTTTTTCAAACTATCAACGAAAAATGCAACGTAAGCTTAAGTCGGATCCTAAATCGTTTTGGAGATACGTCAATGAGCAGCGGAAAGAAACCGGCTTACCTTCTACAATGTTTTTGAATGGTGAAGTTGGGCATGATTCACAAGCTATATGCAAACTGTTCGCCTCTAAATTTGCGAGTGTGTTCGTCAGTGAGACTCTGTCCTCGCAGCAGATTGACGTTGCAGCTAGCGGCGTGGCCCAACTCGAACGGTCAGTGAGTGAGATTCGTGTTGAGCACTCGGATATTGTATCAGCAGCATCCAAGCTTAAAGCATCGTCATCTCCTGGGCCAGATGGTGTCCCTGCTGTGTTTTTGAAAAAGTGAATATCTGGTTTTGTGGAACCACTCTGTCAACTATTAAAAATGTAACTGACAACCGCGATTTTTCCTCAATTGTGGAAAGCAGCTTTCATCTTTCCTGTCCACAAAAAAGGTGATAAGAGAAACATTGACAATTATCGAGGAATTTCTGCGCTCTGTGCCATTTCCAAGCTCTTTGAGTTAGTCGTGTTTTTTCACTGTAAGGAATATATTTCTAAAGACCAACACGGATTCATGCTGAATCGATCTACGTCGACGAATCTACTATCTCTAACCTCTTTTGTGTCCGAAGGGTTCGATGCGAATCAACAAACTGATGTTATATATACTGATTTATCTGCAGCTTTCGACAAAATTAATCACGATATCGCAGTCGCTAAATTGGAAAAACTTGGCTTCAGTGGATCACTCCTGCGATGGTTTCAACCCTATCTCGTTGGCCGTCAACTCACTGTGAACATAGGTGATGCATACTAAAAACTGTTCTCCGCAACGTCTGGTATTCCGCAAGGAAGTCATCTCGGACCATTTATATTCACTCTCTATTTCAACGATGTAAACTATCAGCTGAAAGGACCACGGTTGTCGTATGCAGATGATCTAAAAATTTTTAACAGGATTAGGAGCCGAACGGACGCACAATATTTGCAGCAACAATTCGACACTTTCAGCAGATGGTGTGAAAACAACAGAATGATTCTTAACCCGGCGAAATGTTGTATGATATCCTTCTCCAGAAAAAAAGATCCCATTGAGTTTGAATATAACTTGTCTGGAGCTCTTGTTTCCCGGGTGAGCTGCGTTAAGGATCTTGGAGTGCTGTTAGATTCGAAACTTACATTTAAGAATCACATTTCGTATGTTGTTGGTAAAGCATCGCGAAGCCTAGGCTTCATTTTCCGTACGGCTAAATCCTTTACAGACATTAATTGTCTCAAAAGCCTATACTGCTCTTTAGTGCGCTCCACGCTGGAGTATTGTTCGGAGGTCTGGAACCCGAATTACATGAACAGCAGCGATCGAATTGAAGGCATTCAACGAAAATTTATACGGTATGCTCTTCGACGCCTGCCTTGGCGCGATCCTGTTCGTCTACCAAGCTACGAGAGTCGGTGTCAACTCATCCAGCTCGATACTCTCCAGCGTCGTAAAGAAACTGCAAGAGCCTTATTCATCTCTGATCTTCTGTCAGGACGCATTGATTCTCCAGATTTACTAGAGCGAGTTAACATCCAAGCAAGGTCTAGAACGTTACGCGGAAACGTTCTTCTGAGAGTGCCGTTTCGACGAACTATTCAAACAGCTAATGCCGCTATCACGGGACTACAACACCTCTTCAATCGTGTGTCGCATCTGTTCGACTTTCATTTGTCTCGGATATCATTAAGAAATCGATTCCTGCAGTTTTTTAGATGTAATTAGTTTAAGTTTCCATCATTGGGGCCGAGTACGGCCTGTTGATGTGCGTGATAAATAAATAAATTGGTATGAAAGACTTTCGATTTCAAAAGTAGCTTATTTGATCTGCTAGTCTCGTTAAGAATCGAGACATTTGTGCAGAGGCTTTTTTCAACCACTTTGCTCAGAGGATCGAAAGGTATGTTTTTGCGAGCCAACTTAAAGGCCTCCGACTCGTCCCTGCGTCTGCGATTCCAAGCTCTTCTACATAACTTTTTGAGTCGAACAAGCTCGGTATACCACCAGGGTGTACCTCTAGAAGCACGCATAACTCAAAGCAGGCAAGCCTCTTGGTATGCTGCTACTATGAGTGAGTTTGTTTTATTAACGACCTCATCGATACACAGAGGAGTAACTAGAACAAATTCTTGGCCAATAACCAAAAAAAATCTTTTGAATTTTTTATTTAGTTTATATTTTTTTAGATACCTAAAAGCATACAGCATGTTGTGGCAAAATAACGAGTATGCCAAAAATTGCTAAAGAATTTTTGCATGGATGGAAAAGAGTGATATTTTAAGGGTTTTAATCATTTTTTATTATATATCCCGCAAAATCGTTTTCAAATGATGATGACTGTATTAAATAAGATAATATTATAACAAACGTAATTGAACACAACTATTTGTATAACCGCCACTTAAAAATGACGGAAAATAGTAGTGTTGCTGTGTATTGGACCAGCTTTAAAAACACCTTTTTTAAACAATTTATTCCAAATTTGAATGATAAAAAGGTTACATTATACGGCAAGATCCGGCAAAGTTGCTGAAACAACATTACAAAACAAGATTCGGGCTATCCAAAAAACGTTCAATCTCTTCCGATCTTTTCCGATCCACAAATTCCAAGCGATTTGAAAATATTGATATTTTCACTAATTTGAGGTACGCCAAAATGCTGTAGGATCAAATACTATGTTTAGCAAAGTGAATCTTTATGAATATGTGCACAGGCATCCCTTTTCTTCTTCCTTTTCCAGTGACTAACTGTTCATGCAGCGAGAAAAACAAATGTATTCACAAAGATCACCTCGAAAATACTAGTATTCGGAAGGATCTAGAAAATTGACTCCTGCACTGGTAGGTGGATAGATGCCAAATAGTCCCAAAAACCAGTTATTTTCTATTTGTAGTTCATATTAAGGCATAATAACAGCAATAGCTGCAATAAATAGTATTGGCCAGGATTCGACCCCAGTTACTCCTCTGTGCGACGTCACGTGGGGATTCAATCGTCGGAAGATACCCCTGAAACCGAGTCGCCAAGCCCACATCGTAGAGGTCCCAGTCAGAGCCGTAACGTGGGATTCTGGCGCCCTTGGCGGGCTTCAGCTTAGCGCCCCTTTGATATTGTTTGGTTCTTCTCTTTAACTGAGCTATCGAAAAAAAAAAATTAAGGGGCATTGGAGTTTTCATCATGTTTCTTTACTAATTCACAATAATTCTGTTTTCGAAAACGAAAAAGCAAAATATATTGAGGTTTTTGCATATAAAAAACCTCTCTTTAGTTTTCAAAAAACATTTTAGTACCATGCGAAAACCTCTTTCAATAATTGGTGCTCGTATGTTCATCGCAAACGAAAATTGAAAAAGGGTCTTAAAGCATATTTATCTTTCACCCATTTTCTCAAAAATCATAAACCAAATGAAAATTTTAGATGAAAACATAACTTCTGCAAAATTTATAAAGATACTCTCCTCTGCAACTTTGTCGAAGACAGCAAAGCGCTATCTCTTCTGGTTCAAAAGAAAAACTTTCTATAGACTATTTTTTTATTTTCATATATAACACTAGCTAATACCCATCGCGCGTTGCTGCGACTTTCAACGAAATAGGAGAAAACACAATTCGTTCCGAAGCGCCATCTGGCGGGTAGATAATTCCCAACCATATCTTCATACATGCTATTTTGTATTATTTCTATACAAGGAAAATATTTTTGGCTTATCTTCTGAATTAGAATACCTTTTCACCTCTACTTTACCACCAGGAATAGGCACAAAACTGTGAAATTTCAGAGTGCCAGATATTGTTTTGGCGTTACTATACAGTTCTTCGAATTCTTCTGGCAGGTTTGTTGTATTGTTCAGTGGAAATGTAGCAGAAATTTAATTTTGTGATATTTTTATCAGTTTGTTCAACTACCCAGTTATGTAACCCTCGGGGAGTTGTTATGGGATTTCCATAGTTGCCATTCGCTTAAGAGTGCCACCAATAGCATCACAGGGCCCTTCTCCATGGGATGTTGCAAAAAAAGATGCGCTTAATTCATACTTTGACTGAAATCTACACAAGCTTGAGAAGCATTTTTTTATTTTTGTATTGTGCTGCTGCTCCATCAGACATAAAATAAATTTTAGAAAAGTTTGTCAATTGTTTCATAAAATTTATCATTTTTGAGTCTTCCAGTCTTCCAGTCTGTTTTAAGACATCAAATGAGCCGCTGCTATCAAAGCTATAGTTTGTGGACGGCGGTCGATGAACACGGACCAATCATGTCGCAGATAATTGCTACTTTCACAGAATCCAATATTTTCGTTGTTTATGGTAGTTGTGCATTTTACGGAATTAAATTAAGAATAGCTGCACATATATCCGATTAGATATTGCAAAAATGTACTGACTTCGTTTAGTACATCGCAAGATAATTATTTACATGAACTGTGAAACTCTTCTAGCAGAAATTTATGAAACGGAACCCTTGATTTCTATTTCAAAATATTGACATGCAACCATCTGTTTTATTTTTTGTTTTCTGGCAAGATTGGAATATGTGTTTTAAAATTTTTAACTTATTTTTGGAACTTATTCAATAAAAACCGTGAAAATCATTTGTGTAAACGACTACAGGACTTCTTGTAGAACGGCTACATATGTTCTCACTCAACCATTTCCTGCACCTGATCTTTTCTTATAAATGAATATAAAATTGTACCAGGACAGACATTTTGCCTTCATCCCAGTATTTCCAAACGAGAAGACAGAAAACCACAATGTCACTTCGAAACCACATCGCAATTGACCCTCAAAGCAGCATGAACACATGAAATGTAGCAATTGACCAAAACCGACATTTCCAACATTGTGGCTTTCCCTTGAATTGACAAAAGCCAATCTTCTTCGGAGGAAATAGAATGTGCACTCTCCACCGCCAATGCATCGGTAGAGCGGTTGTTACACTCTGCACTGCTCATTTGGTTTCACTTTTCATTTACCTGTTCAGTAAACTGTAGTTTCGTTCACATAATTTGGAAATTAGGAACCCGAAGTGCATTGGTTATTTATCGTATTTCTCAACCTTTAATGATACCTTCGTATATTTTCAAAGTGAATACGGTAATTCTATTACTTACTCGATTCATTCAACACAGCAAGAATGTGCTTAACAGGAAGCAAGCTCATGTTATTTCCACGTCAGAAGCTTATTTGGTTAGATTTCCAGCACGGCATGACGCCCAGATTTCCAACCACATTTACCATTGTTACCTCAGTAAGATGTCTCTCTCTTCCTTTCCCAGATTTATTTATATTCACAACAAAACAGCACCAGTTCCTTACTATGGCCTACGACGAACCACCTTAGATTTATGCCATTTACAACGACTCCCCATGATTTCGGAATGCTGATATTCCGGGCTCGGGGATTGCAAGTGATTTTATAAGCATTGTAAAGCTGTGTGATGGGGAAATGGGACTGGTAAATAAGCTTCTTGTTGGACTGTCGTTTGAAGGTTATAACCCCCTGGAGTTTGTAGGCTGAAACATCTCATAATTGGAGGGTAAATCGAAATCGGCTAGAGTGCTCCTGAATTTGTTCAATGTTCGGATAGCCGACACAACAGGACATCTTTACACGGCATTGTTATTTATGGGTTGAAGTTGGATATTATATCATGCTGTTGCAAAAATGTACACGATTCGACTTATTTTGGAACGCTGAAAACTATTTTGCATTATTTCAGATCATTGGTAACTACGTTAACATAAGTCGTTGAGTAAGTCGTGGATTTGTTTTTCAATTTCTCGTTAGTATATTTAATTGTCGCTACTACAAAAAGAATTCCTAACACATCGATAACTCGTCAAATTTAAGTGACTGATGGAGCATCATTACTTATAACACTTTAAAAAGTGTAATTCACAGATTTCCAATTGGATCATCAACGAAAATTTAATTTATTCTCTTTTCACATACATCGAAGGAGGTCAATTTGCAATTGTGCCTTGCTCATTCAAATATAAATACTATATTGTTATTACACAGGCGGCAAAATTGGATCCTAGCACTATGCCAAAAGAGAAAGTTTAAATTCCGCCAAAAGGTTCTTGTGCCAAGGTTTTGATTACTTTAACATGAGTAGTTAAATAATCGATTCAAGGTATATAATGCGGTTTAATGTTTCAAATAGCACGACTTTTCGTAGCCGTCAAAACCCGCGACGTCAGCTACAGTCGAATATGATGGTTTGGTACTGCAAAAGAAGAGGCGTCATTTATATATGGGGCACATAAATTTTAATAGGTATCGAAGCATCAATACATACAATCAAACAGCTGGGAAATTGTACACTCGAGCAACAAAATCAGACGCTTACTGCTCGACTGATTAGTTAACGGACGAATACTACGTTCACACTCCGCGTTAAAATTCCGTGCGAAATTCTGTGCGAAATTCCGTGCGAAATTCCGTGCGAAATTTCGCGCGAAATTAATTGCGAAACTCCGCGCGAATTTCGAGCGAAACTTCGTGCGAAATTTCGTGCGAAATTCCGTGCGAAATTCCGCGTAAAATTCCGCGTGAAATTCCGCGTGAAATTTCGTGCGAAATTCCGTGTGAAATTTCGTGCAAAATCCCGTGCCAAATTCCGAGCCAAATTCTGCGCGAAATTCCGCGCGAAATTCCCTGCGAGATTCCGCGCGAAATTTCGTGCGAAAAATTCCGTGCGAAATTCCGTGCGAAATTTCGTGCGAAATTCCGTGCGAAATTCTGCATGAAACTCCGTGCGAAATTCCGTGCGAAATTTCGTGCGAAATTCCGTGCGAAATTCCGTGCAAAATTCCATGCGAAATTCCGTGCGAAATTCCGTGCGAAATTCTGTACGAAATTTCGTGCGAAATTCCGCGTGAAATTTCATGCAAAATTTCGTGCGAGATTCCTTGCGAAATTCCGTGAGAAATTCCGTGCGAAATTTCGTGCGAAATTCCATGCGAAATTCCGCGCGAAATTCCGTGCAAAATTCCGTGCGAAATTCCGTGCGAAATTCCGTGCGAAATTCCGTGCGAAATTTCGCGCGAAATTAATTGCGAAATTCCGCGTAAAATTCCGCGTGAAATTCCGCGTGAAATTTCGTGCGAAATTCCGTGTGAAATTTCGTGCAAAATCCCGTGCCAAATTCTGCGCGAAATTCCGCGCGAAATTCCCTGCGAGATTCCGCGCGAAATTTCGTGCGAAAAATTCCGTGCGAAATTCCGTGCGAAATTTCGTGCGAAATTCCGTGCGAAATTCTGCATGAAACTCCGTGCGAAACTCCGTGCGAAACTCCGTGCGAAATTTCGTGCGAAATTTCGTGCGAAATTCCGTACAAAATTCCATGCGAAATTCCGTGCGAAATTCTGTACGAAATTTCGTGCGAAATTCCGCGTGAAATTTCATGCAAAATTTCGTGCGAGATTCCTTGCGAAATTCCGTGAGAAATTCCGTGCGAAATTTCGTGCGAAATTCCATGCGAAATTCCGCGCGAAATTCCGTGAGAAATTCCGTGAGAAATTCCGTGCGAAATTCCGTGCGAAATTCCGTGCAAAATTCCGTGCGAAATTCCGTGCGAAATTCCGTGTGAAATTTCGTGCGAATTTCACACGGAATTTCGCGCAGAATTTCGCTCGGAATTTTGCACGAAATTTCGTTCGAAATTCCGTTTGAAAATTCGTGCGAAATTCCGTTCGAAATTCCGAGCGAAATTCCGTGCGAAATTCCGTGTGAAATTCCATGCGAAATTCCGTGCAAAATTCCGCACGAAATTACGTGCGAAATTCCGTGCGAAATTTCGTTCGAAATTCCGTGTGAAATTTCGTGCGAAATTCCGAGCGAAATTCCGTGCGAAATTTCGTGCGAAATTTCATGCGGAATTTTGTGCGAAATTCCAAATTCCGTGTGAAATTCCGTGCGAAATCTCGTGTGAAATTCCGTGCGAAATTCTATGCGAAATTTCGTGCGAAATTTCGTGCGAAATTCCGAGCGAAATTCTGCGCGAAATTCCGTGCGAAATTTCGTTCGCAATTCCGTGTGAAATTTCGTGCGAAATTCCGTGCGAATTTCCGTGCGAAATTTCGTTCGAAATTCCGTGTGAAATTTCGTGCGAAATTGCGCGCGAAATTTCATGCGGAACTTTGTGCGAAATTCCACGCGAAATTTCCTGCGAAATTCCGCGCGAAATTCCGTGCGAAATTCCATGCGAAATTTCGTTCGAAATTCCGTGTGAAATTTCGTGCGAAATTCCGAGCGAAATTCCGTGCGAAATTCCGTGCGAAATTTCGTTCGAATTTCACACGGAATTTCGCGCAGAATTTCGCTCGGAATTTCGCACGAAATTCCGTTCGAAATTCCGTTTGAAAATTCGTGCGAAATTCCGTTCGAAATTCCGAGCGAAATTCCGTGCGAAATTCCGTTTGAAATTCCATGCGAAATTCCGTGCAAAATTCCGCGCGAAATTCCGCACGAAATTCCGTGCGAAATTCCGTGCGAAATTTCGTTCGAAATTCCGTGTGAAATTTCGTGCGAAATTCCGAGCGAAATTCCGCGTGAAATTTCGTGCGAAATTTCATGCGGAATTTTGTGCGAAATTCCAAATTCCGTGTGAAATTACGTGCGAAATTCCGTGCGAAATCTCGTGTGAAATTCTGCGCGAAATTCTGTGCGAAATTTCGTTCGCAATTCCGTGTGAAATTTCGTGCGAAATTCCGTGCGAAATTCCGTGCGAATTTCCGTGCGAAATTTCGTTCGAAATTCCGTGTGAAATTTCGTGCGAAATTGCGCGCGAAATTTCATGCGGAACTTTGTGCGAAATTTTACGCGAAATTTCCTGCGAAATTCCGTGCGAAATTCCGTGCGAAATTCCGCGCGAAATTTTGTGCGAAATTTCATGCGGAACGTTGTGCGAAATTCCACGCGAAATTTCCTGCGAAATTCCATGCGAAATTCCGTGCGAAATTCCGTGCGAAATTCCGTGCGAAATTCCGTGCGAAATTTCGTGCGAAATTCCATGCGAAATTCCGTGCGAAATTCCGCGCGAAATTCCGTGCGAAATTCCGTGCGAAATTCCATGCGAAATGTCGTTCGAAATACCGTGTGAAATTTCGTGCGAAATTTCGAGCGAAATTCCGTGCGAAATTCCATGCGAAATTTCGTTCGCAATTCCGTGTGAAATTACGTGCGAAATTCTGCCGAAATTCCGTGCGAAATTCCGCGTGAAATTCCGTGCGAAATTCCGTGCGAAAATTCGTTCGAAATTCCGTGTGAAATTTCGCGCGAAATTTCGTGCGAAATTTCATGCGGAACTTTGTGCGAAATTCCACGTGGAATTTCCTGCGAAATTCCATGCGAAATTCCGTGCGAAATTCCGCACGAAATTCCGTGCGAAATTCCGTGCGAAATTTCGTTCGAAATTCCGTGTGAAATTTCGTGCGAAATTCCGAGCGAAATTCCGCGCGAAATTTCGTGCGAAATTTCGAGCGGAATTTTGTGCGTAATTCCACGCGAAATTCCGTACAAAATTCCGTGCGAAATTACATGCGAAATTCCGTGCGAAATTTCGTGCGAAATTCCGAGCGAAATTCAGCGCAAACTTTCGAGCGGAATTTTGTGCGAAATTCCACGTGAAATTTCCTGCGAAATTCCGTGCGAAACTCCGTGCGAAATTTCGTGCGAAATTCCGTGCGAAAAATGATGCTCTATGAAATTCCATGCGAATATCATAGAGCATCATCACTAATAGATTGATTAAAGCAAAAAAAAACTATGATGATCTTGAATCTTAATTATGATCTTGAAAAGCTACCTATCCTCCTCCCCAAGATGCCATACCCAAAACGATGGTAAACATGAAATAATATGGGCCTTAGCCTTAGTGTAAACACTTTACAGTTTTTGCGTCCTTTGGACGATGTGTCAGTCGAATGTGAAAAGCGTCAACTCATTGTGCCGTTGTAGAAAATAAATAGTAAATAATACAAAAAACTAGCTTCTCTTCCATAGGTTTACTCGCGAAGTAAAAGTTGCTATGGCCGTGAGGGAAAAACATGTTAGCGCCACACGATCTTTTGTTGCGTTTGTTATGTTCTGCCTTTTGATTCTAGCTTATGCTTTAAAAGTGAAAAGCTCTCCCCAAACAGCCTCCCAGCAACTCATGTTACCCTTGTACCATCATCGCGTACCATTTGTTTTGATTAACAGGTAGCTACCGTTAGGGAAAAGTTCGCCTTTTGAATCGGACTTGCGCACTGTTTCCAGGAATTACTCGCCGAACCGAATTCAACAGATGGCTGAGTGCCCCAATCGGTTTCTCCCGTGGACCCGGCTGTAGCTCTAAAATTGCAACAAATGGCCTGTTGCGCCAAATGAACTGGGTATTCGGTGCCCGAGCACGTCACTCACTTGCCGGGGTGGACGGAAGGAGAAACGAGAAAAGCTTTCGGTTTGTCCTCAGAGGCAGTAGTCAATTTTGTGATCCAGGGTCCTTACAGTCCCGAAGTGGAGTTTCAAACTTCAGTTTGGATTAAGATTCTGAGCTGAGCGGACGCAATTCAATAGGTTCTAGTGGGGATCTGAATCGGTTTTGGTGGTGACATTCTGAGCCCTTCTCACCTACCCCCGTCGCTTGGTGCCCCATCAGATTGTGCTAGTGATTAAATTGTAAAAAAGTGAAGATTCCAAAAAAAAAAATCAAAGGTGAAAAGCTAATATTACGGGAGCTTCTGCAGCGAGCAGTTGGTGGATGGAGTAAATGGAGTAGTATATTTGTGACAGAGGAAAATTTTATGAAGTCATTCGCTGCAGAAAAGAAAATTATGAATACTTTAATCAAAAGTGAGAGCGAAAAATAAATTATCGATTTTCTTCGGTTCGTTGGAGGTTGCCCCCGCATGCAATCTCTGGGGATTCAGGTGAAAGGAAACGAGTTTTTCTCGGTGCGTTCCAACAGGGGCAAAGCAGTGCGTGCCTCCTCAGTTCTTGGAAAAAACAAATTAGAAGATTTGTCGTGAAGATACTTGGATCGTTAGTTGGTCAATGTGCACAGTAGACCTCTCCACATTTTGAAAAAGTTTTGAAATATACATGGGTCAGCTCAAATTTTTGTTCTAGGTGTGAATTTAAGAACTTTCGCCAAAAATGGCTTAGTTTGGACATGATTTAGAGGTGTCTCCAATCAAAAATCGTGTTTTTGCTATGTTTCCATAGGAAGATCACTTACACTCTGATTTGATAGGTCCTATATGCCCACATATCATCAAAGGTTGTTCCTTACACATAGCGTAACATGTTTTAACAGGTGAACATAGCTCTAATCGCAATAGAAAATTTTTTAATTGGATTTTTAAATAGAAAAGAATACCAAAACCAACAAAAAATACTACTAATTTTTCTTCGTTTTGATATAGTTTTCAATATGAAAATCCAGTTAACAAATTTTCTATTGTGATTAGAGCTATGTTCACCTGTTAAAACATGTTACGCTATGTGTAAGGAACAACCTTTGATGATATGTGGGCATATAGGACCTATCAAATCAGAGTGTAAGTGATCTTCCTATGGAAACATAGCAAAAACACGATTTTTGATTGGAGACACCTCTAAATCATGTCCAAATTAAGCCATTTTTGGCGAAAGTTCTTAAATTCACACCTAGAACAAAAATTTGAGCTGACCCATGTATATTTCAAAACTTTTTCAAAATGTGGAGAGGTCTAGTGCACAGTGCAACGATTCGCGGCTATAGATGTGAAAGTTTTGACAAAAAGTGTAATATAATTGGCGCGTCTCCTGTCAAGGATACGTTTAGGAGCTGAGAAAAACTCTTGGTGAAAAGCGACGCTAGGTTCAGTCACACGCGTTGAGAGGAATTCTGCTCTAGAAGTAGAAGAAAATAAGCTTGATTGCAATTAGCGCTCCGGACCGTCACAGGTATGGCTTACGTGAGAAAGCGAGATTTTTTTATAATTTGTTTCGGTTTTCTTTTTTTGCTTGAAAACGTCATGATAGATTTTTTTTCAAACGAAACGAATTCGCTGTGAAAGGATCAACAGGCTGATGGTCGTTTGTGGTTTCGACAATAAAGCAAAGTAAAAGCAAATGGAATTCGCTTACTATTGACTAATTTCGTCAGCGATTTGTCGAAACAAACAAAAAACACAGTTCAAAGTATTATTTGAAAGAGCTGAGCGGTTGTGCTCGTAGGTTTATTTTCGGTTCGGGAATCACGAAGTTTTAATTAAATTTTAATTAAATATAATTGACAACCTCTTTGGTGGTGGGAGTTGGTGTGCAAAGTGCTTGCTGCACTGTTATTCAAAAGCTACGAGACGAATTTTTAATTTTATGCTTCATGTTGTAATGGATTAAATTGATTCATGTCCATTTACTTTATAAACGAAAAAGTTTAATTGGGAATGCAAAATTCTGCTTATGACAAATTGTTAAGATGGAGATTTGGTTTTGTTTCAGATGATCAGAAATGTGAAGACTGGTCGATTTCTTTTCTATTAGCTGAAAATCGCCTTTAAATTTGCAATGTTTGAATTAGACCATATTATTTCTTGATGTTTTTGATCTTTTCTGTCGCATCTGCCGTCGAGATATATATTAAAATAAATTATACTCTTTTTTAACCCATTCATGCCCATTTTTTTTTGGACAACAATGTTTTTAAACAGTTATAACTTTTGATGGAGGCAAAATTTGCTCACAAAAATAAGTAAGGCTAATGAATGTGACTATTGCGTTTCATTTGAGTATTAACAATTACAAGGATCAGCTCTAGAAGCAAAGTTATTGCAATTAGTCTGTTTGGATTCCGCTGGAGCAGTGCTGCCAGGCACAGTTTACTTTGACATCGGAAAATGATTTTTCGTTATATCTTCGTTATGGTGCAATATTAATGAAAACTAATAAAACTTATCTTTATGTCTTTAGCTACGTTTTCCATGCAATTGGACTATGGTAAATATTCTTGGAGAATTGTACTGAGCATTGGAAAGTAAAAATTGAGCAGCTTCTAGCACTGCAAGGGAAGCATCTATCTTTATGAAAATAGACTTTTCGTATTTCTTGACCTCACCGTTTTCAAGGAAAAATAGTTCTGAAACCCTACATGTACTAGAAAAAAATTTGGGCATGAAAGGGTTAAAGCAAAGGTATGGAAACCTCACTTTAAAGACTCAAAAATGAACGTTGGTGTAGGATATGCCCAAAATCAATTAAAATCGGTAGTTTTCGATAGGAATAAGAAAATATCGGTAGTTTTTCCCTTTGTCTTTGAATTGGTAGGGAAGGCCAAAATCGGTAGGACTACCGATAAATCGGTAGGTCTGGTCACCCTGACCCAACTATCATGCATGTTTTTAGTAATGTACATTGGCCTAGAATGAAAATTTAGCACGAATTTTGAGATTTGATCAGTGGCGGCGCGAGGTATTTTGCCGCTCGGGGCAGAGAGTTAAATTTGCCGCCCCTTTTATTACGAACGTATCAAAAGAGATCGAATATTTCCCACGTTTTCATATATAACAAATATAATAGACGGGTGGCTTTTAGCCGAATGCTGATTGGCCGCACGCCATTCAGCCGAATGAGTAATTAGGCCGAATGCTATATTATTTATCTGCATAACCATAATAGAGTTCTAAATAATCTTTGAACTGGAGTCGACTGTTTTCAATTTATAGGTTAGGCTTTGCAGTCTAATTTTTAAGCAAAAACAAACTATTTTGTTTTCATCAGACGTTTCGGTCCGTTTGGGACCTTTTTCAGATCTGTTGTTGTACAACAATGGTTTGTCATATGGTTTTTCAGGATCATCTGTTTCGATCGTGTAAAGTCATTTCGGTATCGGAACGCTCGTCTTATTTTCCCTTTGAATTCGGTTCAGTCAATATCTCTCAACTATCTGCTAACAAAAGTTAGCAGAACTTTATAAGTTAAAGCTCGTTATATTTGGATGGCCTCTAAAAAATTGTATTTTTTATACCTTTTCAAAAATGAATCCCATAATTTTTAAAATTTTCAATTAAGTTCTTCTAATCGTCACAATACAAAACTGTTATTAACGCATATTTTATTCTCGAGTATTTTCAAAAAGATGCGCTTGAAAAATAATACCTCTTCCAACTATAACCCAATATTTATTTTCGAATGTATGTTGGAATTTTCCTAACATGCTACAAATAATATTTTTTCATAACATGCTACTAATAATATATTGATAGCATATAAATCGATGTTAAACCGTGTAATTTTGGAGGGGTCCTACAAAAAATGTTAAGAGCCGCTGTTCTATATCATACTGAAGCGTGTTGTACTATATTTAGGCAGTTATCATAAAAAAAGTTTTTAAGGGGTCACAAGTAACGGTCTTTAATTTAGAGAGCATTACAAGTAGAGATTTCTGGTCTTCATTAAAAATGGTTACAAAAACAATCTCTTCAACATTTCTGGTTACATTTTCTAGTTTTTCGAAACTTCAAAAAAGGAAACAATTATTACACTTCAAGAGGCATAAATCACTGAAACTGTTTCACTAAAACTAAGGCTTTAGAATAGTTTGACGCTAGGTTTGGACAAATACACACTGTGAAACGGTTTGATAGGGACATAAGTTCCATGAGTCATACATGTATGCATGTACCTTAGATCGTGTTTTCTAACCTAACTGGACTGTACGTAGAAATGTGGTCTGCTGAATTGCTCGGCTCAAAAAATGATTTCAAAGCTACCATAAAATATTAAAAGAACTTAAAGAAGTTTGAGCTATTTTATATTTTGTTTCTTTTCCATAATGCAATAGTATAAACTTCATTTTTAGTTTTAAATAAGTGACTTGATCTTCCTTATCTTGATTTAGAGGTTTTGAGATTCTTCAACGGAATAACATACTTAACTCATAATTCGATTTAAGTCTGCTTCCTCATCTCGTATAGATCAGTACCTAGTCAAAAAGCGGTGCTTGCGAACAGTATACAAACAAAATATACTACCTGCACCATGCCGCTCTAACTTGTACGTGTAACATATAGATAATGGGAGAACACTATCGCGATTGACTTTCCGCAGACCCGTCTTACATCTACAGTACGCGAGGTGCAAAGTTGATCAAGATGACAATGGTATTTGTTCTTACAGAAGTTCCCCACATACAGTTACATTATACGAGACAAGTAGTACTAATAACGTTTAACTCCTTAGCCGAGGCAGGAAACTTCTTAGCGAAGAAACGTGCATCACGACGTCGAATATGAAAATGTCTAATGGAAATTCGCCTGCATGATTTGGCACCTCGTACTACCACAAAGATTCATGTCGAAATAGGGAAAAGTGATGTTTCAAAGATTTTCTTCCATTTAATTCCACTATGTTTTTAAAGTTAGATGGACTTGCACTTCACTATTTAACAGATACCGGTATTTCGATTACTACTTGTAATCTTCTTCAGTGTTTGTATCAGTCTATAGCGTATATAGACTGATACTAACACTGAAGAAGATTACAAGTAGTAATCGAAATACCGGTATTTGTTAAATAGTGAAGTGCAAGTGCATCTAACTATAAAAACATAGTGGAATTAAATGGAAGAAAATCTTTGAAACATTACGTACATTCCACTAAGACCTCCGTTCGCGTATATATTGAGAGAAAAGTGGAATCCGTCTACAACGACACTTGGAAAAAAAAAATTTTCCTAGCATTCTGAACCAACCTATATTGTCTTACTTGACATTAAAGGGCAGATCATCTCAAGGTGTTAACTGCACACAAAGAACCCTATGCATGTAAATTGGACAGACACCCACGTACCAGTTCTGTAACCAGACGGCACACTACGGTAAGCCATTCGCCAAAACAACTAAAGGAAAATTCATCTACTACAACCAACACCACGAAACAGCCTTTGACATATGCTGATACACCAAAGACAGCCGGCCAAAGAACACATACCGAACAAACAATATTACTCGGTATCCCCATGCCAATAGTCAATATACCTAGGGAAAAAATGAACAAGAAAGAAGATGGTTACACCAGTCACTCAAAAACACAAAATGCACTAAACAAGCAATAGCGAAAATCAAAGCTCTAGCGACGACGACATGAACACAAACACAAGCAAGGAAGAAAGCAGACGGAATGGTCAGCAAGCGGCAGAGGATAAATCTGACTATTGTTCACCACCAAGAAAGGAAATTAGCACAAAAAGCTGAAAGCAGTGCGCCCAGGATAGTTTGAATTGCTAATTTAATTGTATTTTTGAAACGTATATTATTTTCAAAAAGGCGAAAGACTCTCGAGGTTACAGCCTTAATAAATGAATAGAAATATTTCGATTTGTTTTGTCATTGAACATTCCCAAAAATCTAAACTATTTACAAATAATTACTTTAATTGGCATGCACAAATCATCGTAGGATAATAGTTATAATATCACCCTTATTCTTGTTTACGACGAATGTGAGATTCGAACGAAAATTGTGTCAATTCTTGTTCACAACAGCAAAATCAAACGAGCTTCGTTCGAACTGCAAATCTCGCGTTCGCCGTAGACAAGAATAAGGGTATATATACCAATCAACAAGTATATTTGTATTATGTTTCCAATTATATATTTCTTTCTTAGAACATGAACTAACCAAAACATATAAATAAATGCTTGACATTCGATTAAATTGCGTTCGCCAATTAGCATTCGGTCAAATGGCTGTTTAGTTGTTTAGGCCAAACTACCCTGTCGGTTAAATAACATTCGGACGAACGACAATAGGCTAAATGTCCTATTGGGTTTAATGACATTCGGCCAATTGACCTGGAATCGATGAAAGTATTAGAAAATGTCTGCATAATTTTTTTTCTTATTATTTTTATTACTTGTTCATATGTTATACAATTTTCAAATTGTATCTTTCTTGCCTTCGCTGCAGATAGAAGTGTCACACTTTTCCTTAGCGTAGGTATTGAAAAACTACATTCGAAAGTGGCATTGTTTACATATTTTCAGCTAACCGTTTTATCTCACATATGCATTTTAACTCATATTTTGATGAAAATTGTTTAAGTTACTTGAAAAAGATGAACTAGAATTTGTATTGAGTTGAAACCGAGTTAAGAAAATATAGGAATAATTAACCAAGCAGAGGGCGGCATTGCCTTGACATTTTTTATTAATTCGGAATTAACAGAGTAAAACGTTTGCCAAATAGACAAAACAAACATTTTTACAAAATTGTTAACAAAATCAAGATTAAATACAGAACAATCCTTTTTAAAATGTCGATTAACTTATACAGACGTGTTTTCGTTCGGAAGTGTTCGCTCGGAAGTTCATCCCAGTATAACCCATGCTGGTATTTAGTCACACGAAAATCATGCGCACGGTGAACAGAGACGAGTTTCCGACACATCCTTTGAAATTCAGCAATACATAGTTTTGAACTGTGCGTCACATCCGTCGTTCCGATCTCCTACCTCCTTCGTTTTCAACAGACACCAAAATAATATAAATTGGAACGTTTCACACACGCAATGCCGCCCCGAAATTTTGCCGCTCGGGGCGGCTGCCCGCTTCGCCCCCCTCCCTTAGCGCCGCCACTGGATTTGATTAAAACTAGACATAGCCTTCCCAAGCAACATATGTAACAAGTCTAAGAAAAATTTCAACCTATTTGGTTGAATATCAGTTGTAGAAAGGTATCAAAGCATTTTTCAGACCATGGTTTGTTTCTAATAGACCACAAACAAGTTTATTGCTGCTAATCGAACTTAAAAAGTGGTTTTGTTGACTAAAAGAATAATTTTGCATTTTACCACACCGAATCTAAACGATAATCAGTAGGTGGAGCCTATTACGTTTAATAACTGTTAGTTGAAAGTAACTCAATACTACAGTGGATAGCAGCTGTCAGCGTTTGTTTGCAATAAGTATCAACAACAAAATTCTTGCAAACTTGTGAAATACTTGCCGATACTTTTACAAAACAAATTGGCAACAACGAGAAGGCGTGTACGATGCATCTTTATTAGTTGTTTTTCTTCTGCCAACGAATCAGCCACGACGAGAAGGCGGCCAAAATGCTTTCATAAATTTTTGCACCATATTCGAATTGCATATTGGTAGGCGCAATCGAAAACTGCGTCATTTGCCTGGAGTGCTATAACTTATTGTTTGTTTTCATCCATTTCTTATTTCATTTGAGGGCGCATTGAGAATATAAACCTAAAATTGAAAAATTCACAGTAAATCTAGATGCGCCAGTGAAATTTAAGTATAGAAGATCAAAATAGTTGCTTTCAAATATTCCAAATTATCTTGCCAAAATAACATTGCATTATTCCAACAACGAAAATTTTCCAAACATAATTGAACTCGATTTGAAACTATGTGGCAAAATTGATTTGCAATACAGCGTAAGTTTTCATGACATGTTACAAATAGACTCCGCCTTGGGGCTTTTTTGGTGATGGAACAGTTGAGATCATGTTCACCCAGCTAGATTATTACACGTGATTTGGTTTCATTATTAGTTGTTAATATTCTTTTACTACCAAATAAAGGGCGAACACGAAATTATTGCGACACATTCAACAGGGCATAACTTTTTTACCATTGGGTAAAAATCAACCAAATTTTGCACACTTTCTCATTAATTTTTGTTTACATGCTGTCAAACTCGAAGTCGTGTTTTTCGATTCAACGAAAATGGAGGTGAACCAACGCGAGTCGAGAGATTCTTTCCAAACACCTGGAATTTCCTGACCTGTCGCACCGGCAGTTGGGAAAAATGTTGAACAATCACCATTCAACCGTCTCCAGAGTGTTGAAGCGGTTCCAGGAGCGGCTGACGTTGGACCACGGCAAAGGAGCTGGAAAAAAACCGGGACCAGAGAACAAAAAGACGGAGGGAAAGGTGAAGCGGATGATTAAAGCAAATCCCAACGTTTCAAGCCGTCATTTGGCTAAAAAGATCGGCATGTCGCAGAGCTACGTCCAGAATGCAAAGAAGAGAGCTAGACTACATACATACAAGGTACAGAACTTCCCAAACCGCGATGAGCGGGAACAATCGATGGCTAAAACTCGGGCACGGAAGCTCTACGAGAAGATGCTGACAAAATATGCTGTGTGTGATGGACGACGAAACGTATATAAAATCCGATTTTAAGCAAATTCCGGGGTTGGAGTTTTTCACCGGCAAGAGCAAGTTCTATGTGGACAACAAATTTAAGAAGAAGAAAATGTCGAAGTTCGCCTCCAAATATCTCATTTGGCAGGCCATCTGCTATTGCGGACTGAGGAGTGAGTCTTTCGTGACAAAGGGCACAGTAAATGGCGAGATCTACAAATCTGAGTGCCTTTAGAAGCGCCTTTTGCCGTTCTTGCAGCAGCACGACGAAGCTCCGCTATTTTGGCCAGATTTGGCATCATGCCACTATTCTAAAAGTGTACTGGAGTGGTATGAGGCCAATTCTGTCCATTTTGTTCCAAAGGACATGAATCCGCCAAACTGTCCGGAGCTGCGCCCGGTGGAGCAGTACTGGGCAATGATGAAGCTGGAACTTCGGAAGAGCAAGAAGACAGTCAAAGGCGAGAATGACATGTCAAGAAAATGGAACACACTGAGAAACTGGTACCGGATGACACTGTAAAGACTTTGATGGAGGGCATCAAGCGAAAATGCGTTCAATTTTACACTCAAGGCTCCATCGATTAACTTTTCTTTTAATTTTTGAAGTAAATATATGTATAAAACTACCCTAAAATTTTGATTTGATTTTAAACATAATAAGAAAAGTGGCATGACATTTTCGATGTCACAATAATTTCGTGTTCGCCCTTTATGTTACTTGGGTTACTATGTCTTTGTAAAAGTATTCGTTGTTCATGAGTTTTTGTTAAAACAACAGTTAGGGTGGTTCCAATTTTACCAAGATCAAAAATTTAACTTTTTAACCCTCAGAAAGGCAAGTCAAGATTGTGACTTCAAGAAGCATCGCTTAGACCCAATGCAATCAAAACGCTTTTTGTCGTTTTATCAGTGAGAGAATCGAAAGCCCAAAAACGCTCGATCATTTGTATATCAAGTTACAAGTTTATTAAAAGTAAAAAGCCTCTGAGACCCCTTGCCTTTTTGAAGGCTTTTAATCATTCTAGATAGAGCCATATGACCTTCAGTGAAGTTGTAGAACGATCTGTCATACTTTCTATTTTACACCAAATTTAAAATCAAAAGTTAGGTTGTACTTACAAAAACCGTTTTATTCAAATAAATTTTGCGAAATTGATTCACAACTGAAGTAGTCTACCGACAACTTTTTTTTAAGGCGAATAATTTTTTTTAATGGGACCATATATTTATCTATTATCGTTGAAAAGTGGTGAGCACTTTTTCGCCTAAAATGGGGTCCTTTGGAATACCAATATCACTCATTGGGACAAACAAAAGATAATTCTTTTTCTTCTACATGTAAGATCGTATAAGGATTCGTGGTATAATTGAGAAAAAAAATGGCGAGTTTCAGTGCTACGAAATATCAAAATCAGTTACCTATTTCTGTATGCATTTGCCGAAACCGACATTTAACGCCTTCCACATTCATTAACTATTCAACTGACAGAAATTTCATGCAGAATTGAATGCTTGAGTGCAGAGAAAATATAAGTTCCTTAACTAATCAAAGCGTTCGAACGGTAGCAGCTGAAATGACAGTCGTCAACGATGTTCTCTACCGTGTATCTAATTCACGTAACACGAGCGACCTCTGCATCAACATAGCAAAGATAATGCCCTATACATATTGTACCCCCAAACCTGTTTGAGCCCATTCTACTCTGCGTACCCTAAAATAACGCACTTATCCTGACTTATATAATAATTCAACTTCATTTATTGGGTTGTATATGAGCCATATTTAAGGTTATGTAGATTGCGACTGGTATATGGTGCTGGAAGAACGAAGTCGGCTATCTCAGTCTGGATAATAAAAACAAGGTCCTAACAACATCATCAGACCACCGACCACTCAAAAAACATCTCGCCAAATCACCCACTACTGGAAAATACTCATTCAATGTACACTAATGCATCCGTCGTCCATACCGCCACCGAAGACTCCACTGATAGCAACGATCCTTCGCCAACATTAGAGTGACAAGAAAAAAATGACCTCTATCGACCCAGCCCTGATTTGATTCCTGGTCCCACCAGGAGTACTTGCTCCAAATTTGAAGCAAATCGGACAAGTCTAGCTAACGGACCAAGGACCAACGTGCCTGGAATTTGTATGGGATTTTCCGACAATTTACATGGTGAAAACCCACTAGCGCTCTATTTCGCCACTAGGTGGTACTGTATGCATCATATTATCATATTATCATATTATCACTAACTAAGAAAAATAATTTGATTTGTCTACAACTTTGTCGAAGACTGCTAATCTTGAAAGAACTTTGTCGAAGACTGCTTGATTAAAGAAGGTTATAAACCTTTGACGAAGTGATGTCTGAGTCAGTTTTGCATGGGGCGTAGAAGTGCATGGTTGTGTATTAGTACTCGATTTCCACGAACTATACATTTTTGTGAAATATTGGTTAGTGATAAAACGATGCATATAGTGCCACCTAGCGGCGAAAATGCAAGCTAGTGGGTTTTCTCCATGTAAACTGTCGAAAAATCCCATCCAAACTTCAGACACGTTGGTCCGGTAGTTAGACTTGTCCGATTTGCTACAAATTTGGAGCAAATACTCCTGGTGGGACAAGGAATCGACTCAGGGTGGGCCGATAAGGGTCATTTTTTTCTTGTCACTCTAATTCGCAGCTTGGTTTCTAGAACAAATGTTCCGTGCGATATCGAAAAAAAAATTATATTTTCGAAACCGGCCACCAAAAACTCAATTATCATGGGAACTATTCAGCGCACTGAGTCATTTTCATGTGATTTTTGTGAATCCGATTACGAAACCTCATATCATCTGATGTGCAACAAATCCACGGCTACACGCGAGAACGTGTCATTTGAGCCAATATATCCTGATTCCTGACTGTCTTGGGGATAGCTTGCATGAATATTCGCAGTCAAATCAATTACATCAACCCATTATTGCGTATTTTGCATGTGCAGCTTCAAGTCATTTGCATAAAAATATTTTGGCATGCGATCTGCTGATATAATAAACTAAAATTTTCAGAATGATCGGTACACTGCACTGATAGAATATATTCGTAAATCGCTGCGAATTAGATTCGTACAGACAATTTTCATAAAATATACGAATTTTTCGTATATATGATGAACCGCTCGTAGTTTTTTTAATTAGTTTATTTGACACGGCTCAATGCGTTAGCTTAGAGGAGCCATGGGTCTTTTATATATTTACAAGATGTAAAAATACAAATTACAATACATTTTATTTTGAGCCCGTAAAATCCCGTGCGCGCAACTTGCTATTGCGAGCGGAGATCTTTTTTCGCGTCGGGAAGATGTTCCTTTTCTCGCCAATTTCGGGGTTATCCATGTCACTCTCGTTGTCGTTTACGCCCGTATCAGCATCTTGATTACTGCCTTGATACTCGCGATCAGATGTTCTTCCTGGCCCTTGCGGGTCACGAATGTGAACACTTCATCCTTGGTGGTAGTTTCTTCGCTGGTGGTATTAGTTGTTAAGTTTGAAGTACTTGACGCAGCTTTTACAGTTGTCATTATTGCCTGAACAGTAGCCACAAATTTGACAACTGTTTGCGGTTCAGGTGAAGATATTGGAGCTTGGGTGTTGGCATTTCTTTCTACAGGAGAGCTTTCCTCAGCGGTTTCTAAGCAGGGTTGTCCGTAGTGTGCCGTTTGTTCACAGAACTGGCACGTATTCGTTTGTCCTTGATATGTACAAAGAGTTCGCTGTGCAATGGTATCACCCCCTTCAGTTTTGTACCGCAGGGTAAGGTAGGAGGGAATGGGTGGATCCACCCGCATGCTCACCACAAAGACACCATTTGAAATACCTGGGAAGTAGTTTCTCCATGTGTCCTCCGAAATAGATTCCACTGCTCCGAAATTCGACATGAATCTTTTAATTGCCACTTTGCGAGTAAGTGGAGATAAATCATGTAATTTAACTTCAATATTTCCATTGTCCATGTATCTTGATTTCAGCGTTGTCACACACAAGCGCGTGTTTCAAGTTGTTCTGCAAAATAAATCTTTTCGCCTGAGCGAATTTGTTGAACGTTATCAGCACCGCATGCCTGACGTGTTCAAGCTGTATGGAGGTGACTTCCGAAAACCGAAGCTGCATTTTCACCATCAGCAGATGTTCCACATCACGAATACTTGGTCTTATGCGAAAAGACCTGAAGTCAATGGCCACTGTGTTAGGCCGAATAATCACGTTTTGTTGATGAGACTCAGTCATCTTGAAAGATCACGCAAGAATACAAATAACGATATCCTTTGTTCTTCAAACAAAGCACACAAGTAACTGTTTTTTTTTCGTTCGCTTTGATCTGGCTCGGATAGAAGCAGGAGCACACTGAGTATCGTGACCGCTGTCTTTGATGGTTGAAAGTAGACTGACCGCTCGTAGTTCTATTGAAACACGAAACGACCTTCGTTGGCTTATTACGAAACGGCTGTATACGAAAGTCTTAATAATATTTACGAGCACCATTCGTCAAACCGTCAACGTCAAAAGATCTTCGATAGAGGTTGAATATGGAGTCAATAATTCTTGATCATCACGACGATTTCGGTTTGACTATTTAGTAACCGTATCCGTGTCCTCCGGTTTCAGGAAGATTTCCTGAACCTCTTTCGCTTCCAGTTGATCCATAACCCTGAGCAGTACGGATCCAGTTGAGCCCCCGCGAACTGCTCTTTGGATTTGTATGAAGAAGTATAAGTTTTTCTCTGCTGGAGCAATGTCAAAATAATATGCTATTAAACACGAAAACTTTTCTAAGATTAACGAAATGAATTCTTGCGACCAACAAAATTATTCGTAATATACACAACCGTTTATTTGTATATTTGTTTATTTGTTTATTTGTTTATTTGTTTATTTGTTTATTTGTTTATTTGTTTATTTGTTTATTTGTTTATTTGTTTATTTGTTTATTTGTTTATTTGTTTATTTGTTTATTTGTTTATTTGTTTATTTGTTTATTTGTTTATTTGTTTATTTGTTTATTTGTTTATTTGTTTATTTGTTTATTTGTTTATTTGTTTATTTGTTTATTTGTTTATTTGTTTATTTGTTTATTTGTTTATTTGTTTATTTGTTTATTTGTTTATTTGTTTATTTGTTTATTTGTTTATTTGTTTATTTGTTTATTTGTTTATTTGTTTATTTGTTTATTTGTTTATTTGTTTATTTGTTTATTTGTTTATTTGTTTATTTGTTTATTTGTTTATTTGTTTATTTGTTTATTTGTTTATTTGTTTATTTGTTTATTTGTTTATTTGTTTATTTGTTTATTTGTTTATTTGTTTATTTGTTTATTTGTTTATTTGTTTATTTGTTTATTTGTTTATTTGTTTATTTGTTTATTTGTTTATTTGTTTATTTGTTTATTTGTTTATTTGTTTATTTGTTTATTTGTTTATTTGTTTATTTGTTTATTTGTTTATTTGTTTATTTGTTTATTTGTTTATTTGTTTATTTGTTTATTTGTTTATTTGTTTATTTGTTTATTTGTTTATTTGTTTATTTGTTTATTTGTTTATTTGTTTATTTGTTTATTTGTTTATTTGTTTATTTGTTTATTTGTTTATTTGTTTATTTGTTTATTTGTTTATTTGTTTATTTGTTTATTTGTTTATTTGTTTGTTTGTTTATTTGTTTATTTGTTTATTTGTTTATTTGTTTATTTGTTTATTTGTTTATTTGTTTATTTGTTTATTTGTTTATTTGTTTATTTGTTTATTTGTTTGTTTGTTTATTTGTTTATTTGTTTATTTGTTTATTTGTTTATTTGTTTATTTGTTTATTTGTTTATTTGTTTATTTATTTATTTATTTGTTTATTTGTTCATAATTTCAACTGACTACAATGGTATTATTGAAAGCTTTTAAAACGAATTGCTAAATATCGAAACAATCATATCATAAACAGAAATTGAAAACGAACGTTAACTACAAATTTTATACAGCAAAACGTAAAAACATTAAAAAGACCAACAAATCATGTCAATAGTTTATGTTTTAATCGAAGAAGCATTTCTATGTTGCAATGGAGTCCACGGAACCCGAGTATTTATGTTCCTGAATTCTTTGTATTTCTATCCTGGTGGCCACGTTCGAGAAGAAAGATCTGAAATCGAGTTCAATCTTGGTACGAGTCTTCTAATCCTGTGCATCTCACTGACATCATTGCCGATATTCGAGGGAAACAACTCAAACGTACCTATAGATGATTCAGCACCGCGAGAGATCGAAGTTGACGGGTTAGTTAATCTAGTCAAGGTAAGCGGGGTGGACACTTCGACTACTGAATTATTAACATCTTGATCTGAATGTGTTTTCATTGGACTGCATACTGAAGAACTCAGATTTTCGATACACGATTTCAATGACGCGATCTCTCTGTTATACTCCTTTACAGTGTTCGCATGAACGATTTCAAGCGCATTCATGGAATTATGGAATCTTACATTTTCAAGCAGGCTTCGGCATCTCTCGCACATCCAAAACACATTAGCATTATCGCACGCTGTAAACTCCACGTCTGTTAATCCCGTGCATTCTTTGTGGAACAAGCAAATCCGATCACAGAATCCATCGCAATAAATTGCTTCCCCGTTTCCGATAGCAGATGAGCATTTTCCACCCATTCGATCCATTTATCTAGATTTCACGGTACTAAACGACACACACACAAGTGAGATAAGCAATGATCACCAGCAGTAGGACAATTTGCCAGCCGAGTGTTGCTGTTGCAAAAATTGCAAACAAAAGATGTCGATTCCGTGAAAAGAAAATTTGTAAAACTGTTTCGACACACTCTTTTTTTCTTCCTTCGAGTAGTAACACAGATGGATAATTGTGCGTAGAGTTTAATACTAACGTTGCATATTCAAAATAGTTTGAATTTCAGCATAGATCAACGCTAAATCACAAAATTTGCTCGGAGCTGATGCGAACAACACTAAAATAATCGAAACATTTCGTTTTATTCCCGAAAAATAATGCCGTTTTCAACAATAACATTCGTGCAATGTACACTAAATATGTAAAATTTACGAAAGCTGTCGTTCGCCAAGCCATTCTTGTTCTTGAAATGAACGAAACCTACTGTTTACAATGCACGAAAATACTTTGTTGCAGAAAACGACGAATAACATCGTGCATTGCATGATCAATTCCATTATATTTACGAATTTATATTATCAGTTTAAATTGATTCTTGAAATATCGTGGACACCACAAAGGAACAAAATAAATTCAAAACGATTGATCCAGTTTTTGTTCGGGGCACCTCCGGAGGTTTATTGTCTTCACTACTCTTCATTTTTCAGTATTATGCAAAGAAAGTTTCAGAGAATATTGTTGCATTATTATATGGAAACTGAATGAACATTCGAACACTTTCTGTTTCTATGGAGTTGCACCAGCTGTAGACGTAAGAATATACTACTTAATGTAAAATATTTATTTTCTTAGTACATTTACAGTAATAATAAATCAAATATATTTCTTACGTATGGTTTAATCACAACCAATCAACATCGAATATTACATATTGATACAAACCTTCTTGGTTATCAGGTCATTTCATTTGTAGTAGGTGATCGAATCCGATTGAACTTATTTAAGAAGATCTGAAGAAAGAAGACAGAAAACTGTGACCGAACTAATATCTGGAACTAAATCTTTATAGCATAAGATTAGCTTGTAAAAACTTTTCGATTGTGTGTGGTAAAAAACCCGGACCAGTGAAGAAAAATCAAATTTTAGACAATATAATCACATTTCATGTATAGACCAAGCATTCTAGTTATATTTTGCCATTATTGTAATTTTCCTAAAGTACGCATACAAATAAAGCGAATGCAGTGGTCTTAATCATATATCGAAACTATAAATATACAAGACTCGAAAACAATTTTATATATGGATAAGATGCGTTTTTGCAACGGTTTTTCAAGTGGCAGTGTATTCATTCATAAATAGGCTTTGTAGTATGTACCAATTAGTAGAATCAAAATACTATCGGCTGAGTGAAAATGAATCACGTGAAGGGGAAATGAATCAATGAATTGATCGAACGTAAATAATAAACTTTCGTTGTGCAATTTAGTAACAAATTAGATCTACCTATCTACACATTCGCCTCAAACATTAAACCCAAGCACACAAAGCAAAATGAATCAACACTGATGATGATGGATAGAGCGAAAGAAACAACTAATACCACGACACTATGTTAACCGTGTTTGCAAATGGAGCTCGCATGTACAAACTATTTTGTGTACGAATAATTATACATAAAAGTGTGCTGGAAACGAGCACAATACAAAAGATAGCATAGTGTTTGAACGGCATGCACAGTCACATTCACTGGGTAGCGTACCTCTACCGGCAGTGTAACGGACTTCTAACTCAGCTACACTGGCTGTGAAAACACACAACGCAGTGACCTGCTTCGTCTTCCGCTCAACAGGTAACTGAGCTGGTCCGGTGAAATCCGTCCGTTTAAATAGTCGATGATGACGTCATTCATAGAAACGTAGCGCGCTAGGTTCACAAATCTATCGTGCACCCCTATATCGAAAACAAAGACGTAGTCCTACGTCAAAATGTGCGTTTTTAACCGAATAAATCTGAGCCCAAGAATATTGCATATGCGCTTTTCGTAATACTACTGGCCGACGATCCGAATTGGATAGAAGTAAAGTGACCCGATGTTTTTGGGACGAATGCTGGACGTTCCCCAAATATGTGTAAGACTTTAAAACTTTTCATAAGAATTCATGACCTGGCTCATATAAGAAGTTGAAACTTGCACATTCCCCACATAGATGGTAGATTAGGCAGTACGACTCAAAACGTTTGAATGTTTTGAGCAATATGAATGTACAATATAACCCCGCCTAATTTGGGACGTCTGGTCACTTTAAAACGAAGCCAAAGTCAAAAATATAATTCAACTGAAAATGAGCGATTCACCATAGGGGGATAGAGGGTTATTTATAAAATTTGCGTTTCGACTTCGTCTCATCAGAATCCGACACTAACTAAGCTAGCGCCGGATTAACGCTAGCTCCAAAAAACGGAGACACAATTTATGTTCCTGTGCAAACCCATTATCAAGCGTGATGTCCTGCAAGAAAAAAAGCCAATTTAAGACTGATAAGAACTAATAAAATCGAAACATGTGGATTGGCTTGGCAGGCCAATGCAAGATGCACTGTGCTATATTTCTCCTTAGTGGAGAACAATTTTGGTAAAAACTATTTTTTTCCAAAAATTGTTTAAAACCAATTATCTTAGTTAACGGACTATGCTGGCGCCGGAATAGCTAATTTAGTTATAGGTTTTATGCTCTTCGCGCGCAAATATGACAATATTTTCATTAATGAAGGAAAAATAGTTTTTACTAAAATTGTTCTCTGCTAATGAGAAATGTAGTATAGAGGGATGAGCAGAAGACCTAATATAGGGTAGACGAGCCTTTATTCATATCATTGGTCAGGATGTCACACTAGTTCGTTGATAGCTTGAGTTACAATGATTTGATTGCCCTTAAATAGGTTTCAACATCTTTGCTTTGTTCCAAAAAAGTAATGCAATGAAAAATTTGACTTGTAAAATGTAAAATACTCGCTTTTGTGCGAAGTGAAAACTCAAGTACAACGTACCCTTCTTCATCCTACTTTTCATCCTTGAACAGAGACATCAGATACTGCTCCAACTAATGTGTTAATACGGTTGGTATGAAAAAAGGTGCTAAGATTAATTAGCAACTGTTACCCTAAATAGAAAACCAGTATTCTAAGAGCGGAATATTCATTTCAAGGTATCCCAGTTTTATTGTCAACATACAACCATAGATCCTACTGGGATAAATTATGTGTGCACTTGATTGAAATTGGGTTATCCTAATTGTGTTCAACCAAGCAAGTACGCGCTGGAATGGAAGTTATGCTTCATTCTAGCGTCTAGTCTGCAAAATGCAGGAAAAATGAATCGCAACTCGTATAATTTTTCCTGATTATGAATGCATGCAACAAATTTACCAAGCGTTTAAAGATGAATCATCTCTAAGCATTATAACGCACAACACACTTCTTGCTTAACAATAACCACCGAAAGCCACATTTAGTTTGTGTAGCACGAAACCAGCAATTTAGTATGTAAACATCATTGTTTGCTCAACGTACCTAACTGGTGCTCTACTGACCGTTGGCGCCGTTTTTTTGATTGGGGTCCCACCAGGAGGAGTTTTCCCTATAATTTGCTTTTGATTAGGCGTTTCAACCAGGTTAGGTTTTCCATCAACCAAAAACCAATCTATAACAAAAACTATTCTGTGTATATTTACCGTACAACAGTGGTGCCACCCTAATTGCTCAAGCATGATATGTGTAGCTTTTTGATATCGGTTACCGCACGCCAAGCCGGCCCCCCTCATCCATTTTTCGTCGAATCAACCCTCAGCATTCCGGATTCGCGGATCGCGTGCCAGGCGTCAGTTTCACCTCTCTACGAGTTGAACTCAGTGTGCAACATGTGAGATGCACACGTTAGGAAAGTAACATTGGGGAGTGCACCCAAGTTGTATGTATTGATTTTTCTCAAGCGGGCAAAAGGAAGACGAGAGCGTCAGATGAGAAGCAATCCAACGATAGTATTTTTTTCATAATTTAGGATCGTCAATTTTCACTCGCATTGTGATTACTGGATTTTTTCAAGCTCTATCGAGTATGCAGAACTAGCGCAGAGTTCCAAGGAAACTGCTTGGATATGTAATTTTGAAAACTCGTTATACTAATTAACAGTTTAGTTTGCATGTGTATTCATAGTTAGAATGAAATAATTATGCTAACATATATAGCTGATAAAACTACGTATAAGCATCCCACACAAACATACAAAAGCTTAGACTAAAATGGGTTTGTACCATTGTGAACGTAGCAATGGGATTTTGTTTTGTATATTCCAGTTCCAGACACCAAACAAGAAAAAATTTGAATAATTTCTGAGTTTCCATAGACCGTCGATGTCATTTCCTTTCAACAACCCTCAACCCCACACATTCTGGCAGAACACCAAGCTAACTAATGTTGATTCGCCAGAAAACCAACCCAGTTAATGTATCTAAACCAAACCGATCAGAATTACAATAACACATTATAAGCTATACAAAAAACTGGTTTAGATAGCTCTTAGCGGTATGGAGGTAGGAAGGTATTTTCGGTGGAAAAAATTTAGACTGGTTCAATTTTTGACTTTTAAATTAACCAGGCTCTACTGATTCCTTTTATGGCCCTTAGCAATTGTGCAAATTTTAGTACCGATTGGTTGTGTCTACTTACCCTCCAAAAATTTCAAAGTTTATATGGAAATTAGTATGGAAAATCGGTTAAAATTGAAAATTAATTCTTAAAAATCACCTCATCAATCAATTCATGAGAACACCATATATTTCTAAAGGTATTCATCTACTGAACACATTCCTGGAACATTGTAAGTTTGTGAAAATTCGCTGAGAAAAGTTATTATCTAAAGAAGCAGCATGACTTCAAAATAAGTGGATTTTATTATTAACCATAGCAACCCTGTTTGAATAGCAGCATCTGCCATACGGGAGCGGTGGGTGGTAAGCCTAGTTTACACTTGTATAAGAATGGAGCTAATTGGTTCATGAAACAGACCTAGGTAGCGAGAAAAATTCCGCCGCCGCGGAACTCTCATTCGAAGTAGTAGTTTCACCGCCTGGGAGCTACGTGGCTCAAGGAAACGGTTATGACCTCCCTGCTGCATAGAAAATCATGGGATCACAAGAGGCGACTACGTACAATGAGTGGAGATAGCGGTCTGGAGTTGTGACCTAATGAAATGGAGAAATTAAAACAAGAAACTCACACATGCGAAGCAGACGCGGCGAATCCGTTCGGCAGAGGTGGTTTAATGAGGTCACCACCACCAGGAGCAGCTAAAGTCACTTAGCAAGAACAGGAAGAGGATAAACCGCAGCAACAGCCAGAGCAGAGCGGTATGAGCTACTACATCCCACAGAAACCAAAATTAGAGGTGCTCCAAAAGTTTGCTGACGCGAGAAACAATGTTCATAAGGACATTAGGGAGATGGTTCTCAGAATACGAAAGGCGCAAGTGTCTGCCGTGAAGAAGTATGCCACGGCAACGCAGAGTGCTGAAGCAGCTGAGCAAGCACTGGCGTCGGCTCAGGCTACTATCTTCCTAGCCCTTCCGAAGCAGATTAGAGTGGTTTCCGTGACACCAAAAAGAACAAGAACCTCGTCAGGAGACGGAAGACCAGGCGAGCTCTAGAAGCAGACGCTCGAGGATGCTGTTGTTGCTGAAAGAAAAGACGTTACCCAACAGGGAGAAAGCTGTAAGTCGGAAGGAAAAACACGGGAAACAGCAAAAGCAGAAGGAAGGGCGAAAAGGAAATAAAAACCTTAGGCGCGTCAAAAGGCACCAAAGGAAAAAGCCGTGCTCGTCTACGCCATGGACGTGACAATGTATGCAATGCTACTCAAGAAAGGCAGAAAGTACCCAGAGTTGAAGGATTTGGAGAAAATCGTCTTGAGAATCAGGCGTACCCGAAATAGCGAGATGCTCTTCGAGTTAAAGAAGCATCCCACGGCTAGCAGCTGGATCTTGCAGGAGACTATTGCCAAACCAATGGGTGAAAAGGCAGAAATTAAAAACTTAAACCCGGAGATAGTAATTGTATGCATGGAATTGCACTGAAGCAGCAGTGTAACCTGGGCTAGGTACAAACGACGATCCGTTTAAAGAAGGGATACGGAGAAACTCAGATAGCTATGATTCGTTTACCGGTCATCGCAGCCGACAAGGCACTGAAGGTAGGCAAAGTACCGGTTGGATGGTCTAGATGCCATTGAGAGTCGCCCGACGAGTGAATAAATAAACGGAGAAATGCTTCAAGTGTTTGGGGTTTGTACATTTGGCAGAGTCTTGCGAAGGCCCGGATAGATCCAGGATGTGTTGGAAATGCGGCGAGACGGGTCATTTTGTGAGAGACTGCACGCTGAGGTCGAAGTGACTACAAGAAGGCGACTGAAGGTCAACGGTAATAGAGATAACCCAAATAAATCTGAATCACTGTGACACCACACAGCAACTGTTGTGGCAGTCTACGACAGAAGCAATGTGTGATGTCACTTTGATTGAAGAGCTGTATCAAGTCTCCCTAATGACGGTAACTGGGTAGCGGAAAGATCGGGAGCGGCTGTGATACAAGTTATGGACAGATTCCTCATTCAAGAAGCGGTAGAACGCTCATACGCGTGCTTCGTGATCGCCAAAATCAACGGCGTGTTCGTGTGCAGCTGTTACGCTCCTCCAAGGTGGACAGTATAACAGTTCAGCCTAATGCTGGAGCAGCCGGTAATCTATGGCGGTAACTTCAACGCCTGGCCTGTGGAATGGGCAGTAACCAACAAAAGAGAGTGTATTGTGCAAGAAACTATAGCGAAGTTAGACGTACGATTGTACAATGAAGGTTCTGTTAGCACGTTTCGGAGAGACGGGAGGGAGTCTACCATCGACATCACATTCTGTAGTTCTTCATAGACGGCTAACATGTATTGGAGAGTATGCGAAACATGTACACATAGTGGCACCAGGTGATTCGCTACCGCATCGGTCAACGGAATCCTTCTCTAGCACGGAGAAGGATGACCGCCGAGCAAAAGTGGAAGACGAAAGCCTTCAACAAAAACATCCTCCTTGAGGCAGTTCGGCCGAACGGCTGTACCGAGAACGTAGATGCGGCTGACCTAATAAGAAGGATTGTGACGGCTTGTGACGGCTTGTGACGCCACAATGCCGCGAAAACTAGAACCGCGCAGTAGACGGCGTCCAGCGTACTGGTGGAATGAGATGCTTAAGATGCTACGGGCTTCTAATCTCAGAGCCAGAAGGCAATTTCGGGGCCTGATAGAGAACAGCGCAAGACAGAGTTTCGGGAAGTTAGGGCCGCTTTAAAACGGGAGATTAGCAAGTCAGATAGCCACAAGGAGCCGTTCCGAGAAGTAGACGCTAATCCCTGAAGCGACACGTACCGAGTCGTAATGCTCGACGACGTCAGCCGAAATGGCCATGGTGAGATGACGATAATCGTCGAGGGTCTCTTCCCGAAGCACGATCCAACTATATGGCCACCGACACCGTACGGTGAAAAGGCAAGTGAATAATGAGGAGCTTGCAGAAACATCGAAGCGCCTGAAATCAAAGAAATCTTCCAGTGCGGATGGAATACCAAACGTGGTGCTGAGACCTGCGATCCTGGCATATCCGGATATGTTTAGGATGGCGCTACAGATGCGTTTAAATGAAGGTAACTTCCTCGAAATATGTAAGGTCTAGAAGCTGATGTTGCTGCCGATGCCAGGGAAGCAACAGGACGATCCGGCCTCGTATAGGCCCATATATCTGCAGGAAACACTCGGAAAACTCCTGGAAAGGTTATCCTTAACAGATTGAAATTCACAGGTGAGCGTGGAGTGTCCAAAATGCAGTTCGGATTCCGCAAAGGAGCATCGACAGTGGATGCAATTCGAACAGTGCTTAAGAGTGCTGAGAAGGCATCTAAGCATAAGCGAAGTCCTCGATATTGCGCTGTGGTCACTATAGATATGAATAATGCATTTAACAGCGCCAGATGAGAAGCCTACTTCTAGAGCAGAGTGCTGCTGTACGATACGAGCGAAAGGCAGAAGTCAATGCGAGTCACAGCAGGCGTTCCTCGTTGCTCTATTCTCAGTCCAACTCTTTGAAACGGAGTGTACGATGGGGTTACATTGCGGCTGCCTGGAAAAGGGAAAATCGTGGGTTTAACGAACGAAGTGTCACTAACGGTGAGATGGGTGAGACTCTTAAAAAGGTGGAGGTGTCGGTGACGAAGACAATAGACGCGATCGAGAGCTGGATGAACGGATCGAGCTGAAAATAGCTCATCACATGACGGAGTTGTTGTTGGTCAGCAACTGCAAAGTGGTTCAGCGGATGCAGATCGACGTCGGAAGATACGAGATTGCATCGAAGCGTACACTGAAGCAATTGCAAGTGATAATCGACGGCAAGTTGAGCTTCAACAATCACGTTGACTACGCCTGCGAAAAGTCGCCGAAGGCAACGACTACAATAGAGAGAATCATGCCAAACGTCGGCGGTTCGAGAAGCTGCACGAGACGTCTGCTATCTACTGTTTCGTCATCGATACTCCGATATGGGGTTCCTGTCTGGGGTGTTGCGCTGAAAACCAAGCGGAACCGTGAAAAGCTGAACAGAACATTCCGGCTGGAAACCAAACGAGTGCTTACATAATATGATATGCATTATCGTCGGGATGATCTTCATCTGCATCACTCTGGCTGAGGACGTGGAATGCTACCAGCGGAGAAATGCACGTAATGCAAGGAGACTGGTCCGTACAGACTCGTTGGGCTAAACGGCAGCAGGAGTGGGACAACGCGTAGAAAGGAAGGTGGACCCACCGACTCATCCCAAATGTCGGCTACATAAGAAGCATTCCATTTGGGCAGTTTATGCCCGAACACGGATGCTTCCGGAAGTGCTTGCATCGGTTTGGAAACGCTTAGTCACCCCTTTATCCGGAGAGTATTACCATGCAAGATACACCGGAACACGTGGTCTTCGAATGCACTAGATTCGAAGAAGTTCGAAGGGGTATGCCTGGTGTGACAGTGGACAGTATCGTTGAAGGGATGTGCAACGACGCACATATCTGGGATGCTGTTAACAGAGTGGTTAGGAGTATACTCTCCGAGCTGCAGAGGAAGTGGCGAAGGGACCAAAAAAGTAGCGCCATTGGCTAGAACGCTGCCGTGGAACCACAAATCGGGTTTCGGGAGAAATTCCCCCGCCGAAGAACTCTCCGACGTTCTAGACTGGATCCACCGCCAGGGACCAGTTGAGTAACACGCGACGTAGCACCGGGATTGGGTCGTCAAGACGCCAGTAAACCGGACTTCACCAGAATCGCTGGACCACGCTCGACATCCAACCGGGTTGCTCGTGAGTAGACTAGGTCCACCGCCGGGGACTAGACCGAGCAGACAAAGCGGGAACCTAAATGGCTCACGGAAACGAACATCGGAATTGATAGTAATCTACCGCCGGAGAATTCACGGTGAAGTAGATTCGTTGCCGTGGACTACCCTGCAGAATCGTGACGAAAAGAGGAGGTAATTGGCTTACAAAACAAACACCGGTACTGAGAGAAATTCGGTTGCCGCTGGGAGCTAAATGATTTAAGCAAGCGGGTATCGGTGTCGGGAGAAACTCCTCCGTCGGAGAGCTATCGGTTGAAGTACAGTGAGTTTGTCGTTGGGAACTATCCAAGTAGATCGTGATAAAGCCGGGAGCTGTATGACTCACGAAAACAGTTTAATAGCTCAAACAATCAGCATGGCTTACGGGTACGAAAGCTAAATGGTGAAGGCAAGAAGCAAGAGAAAAGTCGAGAGAAAAATCAAAGCTCAAAAGTGGAGCCATTTAATGAACCAAATGAGGCTCCGAGATGGTGAAGAAGAAAGAAATGCGACGAAAATACAACGAACCCCCCTCCCCCCGTAGTTCCCATATACTTCAGATCAGGCTTTCGAAGCTTTTTAAATCTTACTATTAAAAACACACACACACATACAGACATTTCCCGATCTCGACGAACTGAGTCGATTGGGGTAAGGGACTCGGCCTTCTGGACCGCCGTTAAAATTCCGAGTATATATACTATATGCGAAAGGCAAAAAGTTGGGCACGAAAGAATTTATTTCTACCATAGTATTCATTTTGTTTGCTTTATGGATTTGATAATTTTATTTTTGTTATGTTTCATTCCGTCAGACTAGTCTGCAGGTGCGTAGCCCGCAAAAATGTCGGAGTTCCTGGCCCTAGCACAGTGTGCGCATGCCTAAATTAGGAATCAGAACATATTGGCTCAAATGGCATGTTCGTGTACCAATGCACTTCAATGTATTTTTTACACGCTTATTGCTGTAAAATGAATGACATATAATATTACACGAATAGAATTGAAGTGCATTGATTTTCACGTAATTTTCGATCAAAGTTTTGATTCAATGTTTGTATGTTTTTCATATTGATTTACATGTCGTTTAAATTTCATTATTTTTTTGTGTGAAGGAGTGTCAAAATGTCACCACATTCAATTCACCGTGACTGCGCTTTTTGCTGAGCTATTTTGCAAACCATACCGTCAACTACGAAAATGCTACAGAGTTTTATGGGGCATCGACGATCGTTCCATAAATCGATTAAAAATTTGCTGTAAAAGGCGTAATAACCCGATCACAAACACATAACAGAATTTTTTTTAAATTATATCTCGCGTTGTTACATATTATAAATTTTTGTTATTTTAACTACTAACGAGACCTAATTTATAACACAATGTGTTACAAAAATTGTGTTCTGTTATTATCTTGTTATTTCATGCTGATCGGGAAAACGTTTAAACCTAGTTTGATTTGAACTGTATGAAAACCATAAAATCCCTTCGAATTTATTGGTAGTACTTTTATTAAATTATATTTTAACATGTAAATACCGTCTCGCGGGTGTTGATATTACCCTTCTATTTTGATGAGTAGTACTTCCCATGCATCCGGGTATGAAATTACTACTTTTTACTTTTTGGTTTTGTGTCGTTATTTATTTCTCAATTCTCTTCTTCTTTAATTTCTTGCCATCAGGAAAATGATAACAAGGCATTGCATAGCAAGGCACATTTACCCGAACAATGTGGGGAGCGTGCCGTTGAAGCAATTCTTTTTTAAAAATGGATTCCTAAAAACTCAATTAGAACGTAAACCATCCAGCATCCAGGAGGCTATATAAATAATCGAATCCTACTCGCCAAAAATAGAACGTTCAATGAATATAATCCCTTCCTACATACAAAAATTTTCGCTCCATTCATCACCTGTTGCGTAGGCGACACGCACAAATGAAATCAATTATATGTTTGCTTCTCTCTGTACTTCATACGAATCAATTCAAGTTTTCCCGTACGCGGACGATTATTAACTTATATTTTTCGTAAAACTCCGAGGCACAAGCAGTATGTTGCATTCAACTGAGCAGTGGCGGATCCAGGGGACGGTTCTGAGGCCCAGACCACCCCGAAAATTTTCAACTCATTGAGAAATTGCCAATTAGTTTCAATTTTATATTAGTTTCAAACTCGAAATCCTTTCAAACCAAATTTGACCACCACAACTGATTTTCATTAAATGAGGTTTACACGTATTATACAGGTAAATGTTAATTTCAAAATCGAAATTTCAGACCCCTCCCGAAATATTTCTCTGAATCCGCCCCTGCAACTCCCATGAATCGCCGAAACAGCGACGAATACCATACCCTCATCGGTAGTAATTGTTGTAATAAACGTTAACATCATCATCGGCTTTATTTTATTTTGGGGTTCAGTTTATTCGTTCGCCAGCACAAACACAGCCTGTTGCTTTTTTGCTCGCCTCCGGCGGCACCGACTGTTTCGGCGTCCTAATGGACTCAAAGGTAGGTGTGCGAAACAAGTCAAGGTAAAATCTAGGTCAGAATATCCGCCGGAAATGTACGATGGGGAAATAACAGTTCGGTAGGTCGCTGCCTAGTAAGCCAATGACGAAACATGGCTGCGGATGAGAAACCATAGGGGGTAGAGTTTTTCCCTACACCATCATGCTTCAAGCTTCTTTTGCCGTAAGGAGCGATCTCTTTTCAAACCACCCGTGAAAGTTATTTTTATTACGCTCACAAACCTCGACCGTGACCCGTGGGGTATCACATTGCCGACAAAAACAACGAAAACCTACACTAATGAATTGATGGTTGCGGTGTGCTGTGACAGTTTTGATGCAAAACGCTGAAGCTTCGAGTGGCACATTAAAAGCTAAATTATGCTAAATTTGCCATACTAGCATGAGTTAAATTAGTGGCATTCCTGGTAACATAGCTGTCGTTAAAATTTAGAAAAGAACAAATAATATTAATAATTATCTTCATCACATACAATATGTCCATGTGTGCTCTTTATATACGCTTTTAAACAGAATGATTGATATTTAATCAACCAATGTTCACTAGTATGAACAATGACACAATAGTATCGAAAGCAGAAATTGGACAGTGGAAGCAATTGATGTCAATATGTACCTTGTACACAAGACAAACTCGCTTTCACTCAAATAAATTCAGAAGGCTATCAATGCTTTAAATTTAACTGCCAAAAACCTTTTTTGTGTTCGTTTATTTGATCCGGCACGTTTGCGTTAGCTTAACGGTGTCAATCCAGTGGCGTAGCCAGAAATTTGGGTTGGTGAAAACCGGTGATTTTTCAAAAATACTCGCATTTGATATAACTTTGATAAAATAGTTAATAAACAAAATGAAGCTATATAGAACGGCTCCACTGATAACATTCTTTTATGATATGTTTTTAAAGTTAAAGAATATACATTTTAAGTGTAAAATAAATATTCGAAAACTTTTTTGCGATTAAAATGACAATTTCCAAACCATCTTATGAGGTTTTAAAGTTTTAAGAAGTTTACCAACATTAAACAGCGCGTATTCTGATATAATAATTTGAGTAATTATTCCTCCTAGAATTGATTACGGAGAAAACATTCCGTTATAAACTTTATTTCTTTAGGAAAGTAGTTTGAAATGTCACCAAATTACTATTTATTTTAAGTCTCAGAAGCTAATGCTTTTAACAAAATGTTAATTTCATTGTTTAACAACAGAAGAGATTTTTCATATAAAGTCTGAATAACTTATAACAAAGATTTTCTTTCGTAATTAGCGAAATATGTTTCGATACTCTAAATGCATGCAACATTCATGTCTTCAAGAAAGTAGTTTGTAATCGCACTCTCGACAACTTTAGCGAATACGTTAACACACGTACTAACTTCATTTAAAGCGTAATTTCTCCGTAGCTACTTCTAGGAGAATTATGTTTCACCTTGTAAAATTTTTCGAAGATAAGGTTTAGTTACCTCCAATGGTGACGCTTGTGAAGTTGTGTGATCTAGACCTTAAATAACAGTCTTACAACATTTATTATAGCTATTCATATCATTGATAATAAAAAAACGCTTTTAATCCACCTAACAGTGTGATGAGACATTTCTTATAACTCTTATCACTCTCTTCGGATATTATATCGTTTGAGAACATTTAGAACTTGATGCTTCGCGATGTTTTTGATAACACATACTACATGGAATAGTGGCAGGACTCAGAGAGTCGCTCAAATCAGCATAGGACAACATCAGTGCTAGAAATCTCAAACCAAATCAATGGGAAAGCGAAAAATGGCCCATAAAATAGACATACCAACGAATTATTGTTAATGCTCTGTTAATAAAATATCTAAATTGTGGTGGGAAAACTGAATTTTCCTAAAGGAGTTATATATTGTACTGAGCCAAAAAAAATTGAATTTTTTTTTTGAATCGATTTGAAGTTTATACTTTACTCAAATTTCCAATGCGACTGAAAACTATGAAATCAACGCTTTTTCTTGAAAAGGGCGATACTAGCAGTGATACCATTCAAAGAAAATCAACAGTGAATATTTCCAGACTTGGTTTTATTTCCTATTTAAGAACTATTGTGTTTTTTACATCCTAGATTACATGATTCAGTGATCGAAACCCAAAACTTCATAAAGTATTTGAAATTATTAAATTAAAATTTGTTTTTGCTATTGAAATTGACAAAATGATAGCATCGCCCCTTTGGCGATTGTTAACTTTTTCGGTCCCACCTACCAGCATTGAAGTATCGCCCTTACGTTTTTTACAATAATTACCGTTTTACACCACCGATTTCGTCCGCGTTTTTTCAATAGCGATCATTGTTACTATTTAGAGCTGGTATCAGCTTGATAAACCTAAAAAAATACGAAAATAACAGTTTCACCTTTAAACTGCTAGCAAAAAAAGTATCACCCTGATTGGAGCGTGGAGGGCGAAACTTTAAATAAAAAAACAAAAATATAGTTTCGCCCGTTGTATTTTTTGCTGTAGTTTAAGAAAGCAATATCGTAGAATCAAAATTTTTAGGTTAATTTGTTACGTTTCAAAGCCCTCATTCGCATGTAAGAAAAAAGCCCTATGTTTACATTTGTAAGTATCGCCCTTTTCACAAAAAAAAAGCGTTGAAATGAAATCGCAGCTCCTGATATCACGCTATCTCTGAAGTGCATGCGTGCATAGTTCCAAATTTTACTTCGACATCGACTTTTTCTAAAGGTGACTTCCCAGTAGTATCTTTGATTTGGATTATTATCGCTAATCCTAATGCCAAAGAACAAATAAAAACCTCTCGAAAACGAACCGTTTGGGAAAATCATCATCATTACTGGAATTTTCATTTTCACGAAACTTTTCGATAACCTTCCGTCACTTGCGTTAATGCACTGGGTGCACAGTGCTCTGAAAATCTAGCGAAAGCGTCTTAGGGCACCAGCGGGTCTAATTCAGAGCTATCTGCGCGGCGAGTTAAATCTGTAAAGAATACTAAAAATTAATTTCTATTCCATAATTTTCAGTTCAGGAATTCGAGAGATCGTGCTCACCGCAAGCCATGAAAAACAGACTACGTTGTGAAGCGATGGTCACTATTTATTAAAAAATCACGGTTAAATAAAAAATAAAACTATTAAAAAAATTCAAATAGTTTATAATTTTTACAAACTTATTAGGAAAAATGGTTTAATAAGCTTTCGTAATATTGTGTAGGAAAAAAGCTGAAAATTTCAGTGTTTTCTCTATCTGCAACATATAAACCCTTAAGTATACCAATTAATTGGTATACGATTTGGAATAGGTTCGCCAAATTTTGGAAGAAGTCTATAAAATAACCCCTTGAACGCTACCTAAAAATTGCTGTAGTTCTATGCAATAAAAAATCCCCAAAAATGAAATGTTCCTATTAATGTGAAACACAGTGAATAATACATACAATAAAGATCAATTTTTATCAATCTAAATCGGGCAATTTTTTTTCTTTATAATAAACTGAAGCTTTTAAAATATTCTTCCTGTCCCTTGATGTAATCTGATAACTATTTCTGATTATGATGAACTTTTTTGTCTTTCTTATATAAAGAAAGGCTATGCAATCTCTGTAAAAATCGACTTTTGTAACCGAGGCCCGAAGGGCCGAGTTTCATACACCATTCGATTCAGTTCGTCGAGATCGGCAAATGTCTGTGTGTGGGTATGTGTGTGTGTGTCATTTAAACTCACACAATTTTCTCAGAGATGGCTGAACCGATTTTCGCAAACTTAGTTTCATCTGAAAGGTATATACGCTCCCATAAGCTGCTATTGAATTTTTAGTTGATCCAACTTCCGGTTCCGGAGTTACGGGTTGAAGAGTGCGGTCACACAGCAAATTCCCATATAAACTGGTACCACCATGATGTTCAAATGATGTAAAACATATTAAAATTGATGTAACGTTACTCTAGTTTGCGGGTCTGGATCACTAATGATCAATCAAAGCAGCTTTGACCACATTGGCCACCTATGACGGTTCATGACGCCCCCGGGGAACCCGCCAAGTTCCTAAGCTAATATCACACCCATTCCCCAACGAATTCTCTACCGATTTTTACAAACTTGATTTCAAATGAAAGATACAGTAATACCATTGACTGCTGCTGAATTTCATTCGGTTCTGACTTTTGCTTCCGGAGTTACAGGGGTGTTAGTAAGGATACCCTGGAATTTCCCATATAAATCGGTACTGGGGCTAAAAACTATTAAAATGGTCACCAAATTACTTCTAATCGCAGATCTAGATAACTGATTGCCAATCAAACATTCTTTGAATATATTGTCCACTATCGACGATTCCGGAAGTCCGGAATTCCGGGCATATTCTACAATTAAAGTCACATCGGTTCTTCGGTGATGATTGAACCGATTTTCTCAAACCAAGTCTCAAATGGAAAGCAAAATATGCAGTTGAGTATTGCATCGCCGCCCCTCCCCCCCTCCGCCTTGCCCTTACACCTCCCTCCTTCATCACTCCCCTCCTCTTGGACCACCCTCACGCCCGCATTTCCTTCATCCACTCTGTATACCGAAATAAGATGAAGGATTTCTGACGCATCCTCCACTCCCACTCTACCCATTCCCTCCACTTTCAAACCCATTCCACCAACATTTCAAAATATAATCACATGAAGATAACATTGAACTCATGCTGATTAAGCTAATTAAATATTATTCCTTTGGCTTTCTCATATAGAAAGTTTATGCAATTGCTCCAAAAACCGACTTTCTAACCGAGGCCCGGAGGGCCGAGTCTCATATAACATTCGACTCAGTTCGCCGAGATCGCAAAATATCTGTGTGTATGTATGTGTGTATGTATGCATGTATGTATGTATCTGTGTATGTGCAGATTTGTTAACAAAATGTCCACATCGGTTTCTCGGAAATGGCTGAACGGATTTTTACAAACTAAGATTTAGATGAAAGGTATAATATTCCCATAGGTTGCTATTGAATTTCATTTTCAACCGACATCTTGTTCCG